>NC_138033.1:64736259-65336259 GCF_964106645.2 Podarcis pityusensis | reverse complement strand
TGGAAAGAGTTTGTCCTGCTCAAGGCAAAGTCCAGCAGCTCCTGCTTTAAGAGATACTCACTGACAAACCCAACATCAGGCATACAAGACAGTTGAGCCAGAGTTGCAAGATGCTCAAGATCAGGCAGGGTGTAAAGCAGAGAGAGGAACCAAATGTGTCTCTGGCCTCCTTTGTACGAGAGGATGCATTCCAGCCGTGCTAAAAGCCTCCCTTCTCCACTCTCTAGCCAGGGAAGTCACAATCACAGCCCCAGCATAGGGGCTGGCAAGGGTGTTGCCTGGAGGGACACATTCAGCTGTGGGCCTGGGATGCTCCCTATTCCTCTTCTAGATTAATGGCACTTAGCTATATTTATTTTGTCTTGCCGAGTTCAGTGAAACTTGCTCTCTCTAGGTGGGAGCCCTACAATCCCTAGCCAACCTAGAAGCAGCAGGAAATGGGTGCTGTGGTTTGGATCCCTAGATTGCAAAAACAAAACAAAACCCAACCCAAACAGTTGTTGGCTATGGGTGGCAGTAGTGACACAAGGCATCAGGGGATGTGAGCATCCTCCGACACGAGAGGGGTTTGGAATTGCTTCCGCCCTGGGTTACGCAAAGTCACCCAGCCTCCTCGTTAACAAAGAGCGTTCTCAGCTGCTATTTCACCAGCTATTGACTTCAGGAATTTTGGGGCCACATAGGGGAATAGAGCCCTATTCCCCTCACAGAGCTAATATTCCCAGAGGACCCTGGGAAGAAGGATTGATAGTGAAAGCACTCTGAGACTCGTACCTCTGTGAGGGGAATGGCGTCTCCTAACAGCTCTCAACACCGTTCCCAAGTTTCTTTGGGAAGCCATGGCTATTTAACATGGTATGATATTGCTTTACATGTGCTGATGGGGCCTAGTCCCATCCTAGGACTGCTTTTAAATTTAAGATAGAATTTAAGGTTTTAACTCTGCTCCATTTTTAACGTGTGTTTTTTTAATTAAATATTTATTGGTTTACAAAAAAAAAAAAAAAAGGATTTTGGGGGCAGCTGGGGAGGGCAGAAGATTTGCCAAATTCTGGGGGGGAAATAATGATGTGTGGCATCCCGAAAGCTCTTCCAATCAGGGGTTAGTTATTTGTTCATCAAGGACTGGGACTTGTAGAGTTCCCAGAAAACAGCTCACTTTACATTAGGCTGACCAAAAGGTGGCACAATCTGCTAAAGTATGAAGCCCTGAGGCTTCGCTTGAAGTGCTTTCAAGGGCATTTCGGAGAGCCTCTGTTTATCCAAGTGCCTTTAAATCCACCACTGCAACTGATTTCTCACTGTAAGCTCCTTGTGGCCGGGATCTGTTACCTTGTGCTCTGTTAAGCAGCCTTCCCTCATCCACTGGGGCTGATGCTTCAGAGTTGCATCCCCAAACATTTGGAGGTTGTTGTAAGGCCCCCAAATACATGAATGGTGGCACTGCATAGTCAAGGCATCATGTGTGCTGGTGAGGGTGCATGGAAAGGGGGAATCCAGTTTCTCCCTCAAGATAATTTCACAGGATTATATTTTTTTCACAGGATATTTTTTTAAAGTGATATATATTTTTTTAACAAAAGCTTTGATAAACAGTGTTATATATAATATGTGGGGACGACAACATTTTGATATACCTCTGATACAAGCTCTATCTGTTACTTGCTACTGTCAGGCTACGTAGAGATATGTATTTTGTAATAAATTAATGCTTTAAACAACTTTCCCCTGTGCTTTTGTTCTTCTTGAAAAGATGAGGTGTGAAAGAGAACCTTCATGGTCTAAGGGGCCCATTAAGCTGAGAGGAAGCTTAAGGGGAGAGAAGAGATGATGAAAATGTTATTTTGAATGTGTCTGAATACATTGCTTGTTGGCAAAAAACCAAACTTGGTCTCGGCACACTTCCCTCATCCCCGTAAAGCCCTAGCAAAGCATTCTGCAAAACTCATTTGGGAGTTGTCACAGAGTTCTAGAGGTTCCCCTGTTCTTTAACGGAGGAAACACCGGAAAATACAGCTTACCTAGGAAAGAAGCAATTGGGAGCAGGGCCTTCAAACCTGTAGGATTTTCCCTGTGGAGCCTTCTCAAATCCCGGAAGATGTGGTCCAGGTGAACGGGTTTGCACCCTTCAGGTGGGAAAAGTTTACGTAAGCCGCCCGAAAGTGCGCAAGAACCAGCTTTCGAGCAAGGGCTCATTTCCTGAACACACACCACTCCCGCCCCCACAGAAAATGAACAAAATAGTCACAAGGAAGCTTTTTTCTTCAGCAAGACTCTTGCTAGCAGAACTGCTGAGCAGCACCAGCCACCCTGGGCGCAGATCCTGCTCACGGTACTAGTACATTAAAACACACATACACATAGGATTATTATATATATTTAAGATTAAGCCTAGCACATTTAGCACCAATTTCAAACTGCACTCCTTGCAGTGTGAGATCCAGTCCTGGCAATAAGTAGGAGGTGGGGGTCTGCGGAAGACATTTTCCAAATCTACTTCGAAAGCATTTCGTGCTCTTGCTCCTTGCCCGTTTATATTGCACACCGTGTCCAATGCTGCAGAAATGCAAAGGGCCCGAGAAGGTAATATATTCTCTCTCTTATCAAAGAGCCTCATTTTAGGATCCTCTGGAAATGCCTGATCTCCTCAAAAGCCTAGTGGGGTCACTCAGAACCCACTTATCATGCAGTACAAGGAGAAAAAAGCTGGTGGGGTGAAGCTGAGCTCCCGGAATATGCGGTGATGACCAGTCACCAACTTGGATGGCTTTAAAATAGGATAAGACAAGTTCATGGAGGAGGAAGCAACCTCGATGCCCCTGAATACCAGTGGCAGGCTTAAAATGAATGTTGTACTAGCTCCCTAGACAAGGCATCTAGTTGGCTCCTATGAAGACATGATTTTGGCCTAGATGGGTCTGATCCAGGGCTCTTCATTTATCCTTTCAAGCCTCTCGGAGGACGTTTCCAGTCTCGCACCCGTCCAATCGCTGCTGCCCCGTTTTTCGCTGCAGCAAAACTGTACCCTCTCAGCAAAAGAGCGTCTTCCCACAAAGGAGTCCAAAGGCAGGGCCTTGCCCTTCTGCAAAGCATGCGCTGTTCTACCTCTTGACACCCGGCAGACCTTGCCTGGCAAAGCCATCTTCTTCCCAACCAGGGCAAAAAGGTCACACGAGTGAGTCAAGATGGCTTGCAGAAGAGGCTAAAATGTTTTGGTCCCGGAGAAAAGAGACGGCAGCCTTCTGGGACCACTGCGTTTAGCTACGAGGATGCAGCAGTTGTGCAGACATCAACGTTCTTTGCAAAGGGTGGGGGGAAATGGCAGCCTTTTGCATCGTTGGCCTCAGACTTGTTACAGCAAACCCTGGCCCCCTCAGAGCAACTGCAGGTATGGGCAGAGGTGGCAAAGAGGCCAGAGGGATGAGGGATGAGTCCCTGCTGTGGTGAGGGCTGGGCGGAGCAGCCGCTCTGTTGGGAGCGGATGCGTCACTGTTGCTTGCAGCCTTCCTTCTTGTCCCTGGGTTTCTGCCGGCCTACCTTCTCTGGCTGTCGTTTTGTCGGGGACACAAAGGCCGGTTCGCCGAGCTCGTCTGGGTAGTCGAAGAAGCCGCCCACAGGGACTGAGCGTCCTCCTGGGGCAGCAGCAGCTAAAGTGGTTGGACGGAGGAGAGGAGAGAGAGAGATCTGTCTTTAATGGCATCACCAGCAGCAGCCATCCCCACATCCCAAATGAGCCAGCTGCTTTGGGCTACAATGCCCATCAGCCTCAGCTAGCACGACCAGTGCTCAGGGATGATGGGATTTGTAGTCTAGTAACATGTGGAGGGCAGCAGACTGGAGGAGGGTGCTCACATGTCTGTTCCCTGCTGTGCTGATGAGGAAGTGCTATACCCAAGACAGCCGTAGGAAAAGAGGCTTCCTCCCTTTGCAGCACAGGGAGAAGGGATCTGCTGCGGCTGGAACCCATGACCCAGAGATTAAGGGTCTCCTGCTCTACCAGCTGAGATAAGGGGGAAGATAGGACGAGAACCCTCCCCAAGGCAACCAGGCACACGGACATGGTGGTGCTGGGGTGCCAAGCACCCAGTGGAGCAGGCCTCTTGCACAGGAAGTGCTCGCATCTCGTTGCAAAGCCTTTTGGCAATTATCACCACTGATAATCTTGGGAGCATTCATGGGAGCCAAAGAGGGTTTTTTGGAGGGGGCAAGTGTCGACTTGGGGACGATAAACAGAATGATAGGAATCAGCAGCAACTTCCACCATCCGGGTGCAGTCGGGGAGGGATGGGAACAGGGGAAGCTGCTGCCTTAGACACTAATTCAGGCCACTGGTCCATGCAGCTCAGTGCCACCTACTCTGGTTGGCAGCAGCGGCTCACCAGGGTTTCAGCGATGAGTTTTTCCCTGCTCTACTTGGGCCTTGGGGCTACCCTTCCCCATCAGCTGCAGCTAGGACAGCTCAGTTGGTAGATCATGAGACTCTTCATCTCAGGGTCATGGGTTCGAGCCCCTCATTGGGCAAAAGATTCCTGCGTTGCAGGGAGTTGGACTAGATGACCCTCGGGGTCCCTACCAACTCTCAGATTCTGACTGGCCTGCAAAGACAGAGCTATTCCGCCTGGCCTTTAATTTGAATTCAGCCTGATCTTTTATTTCCCTTCTCTTCCTTCCCCCTCCCCTTTTATGAAGATCACCCGCTCTGAGACCCCACAGCTAATTTTCCCCTGGCCTCCTCGCTGGCCCAAGTAGGACTAATTCAGCCAGCTAGCCCTGGGGATTATCTAATTGATTTTTGATTTTTATTGTTATTCATGTTTTTATATTGTATTTTATGCTGCTTTTATATTTAAGTGTTTTAAAGTGTTTTAAATTTGTTGTTAGCCACCCTGAACCCTGTTTTTGAAGGGCAGGGTATAAATAAAAAAAGTATTATTATATTATTATTATTATAAATGGCCCCAGCCTTTCGTTGCGGAGGGTAAATGGGGCTGAGAAAACCATTCTAGACATAGAATGGAAGGACAAGTATTAAATGTTATTCTTTAGCGTTTGCCCTTTATGGAGCACCTGAACGTGGAATTGGATCTCACTGCCGGATCTGGACCGATCAGAACTGTGGCTGGTTTGTTTATGAAAAAGGATATCTTTAGCATCCGTCATTAACACAAGGCAGATCAGAGAACGAACGTAACATAACTGAATGCGCACCCCGACTACACTACCATAAGCACTTCAAAACGAACATAGAGGACAGAGAGAGGCCGCTGGGGAGGGCAGGAGGGGCTGCCACGCTGTCGCCCACATAAAAGATGGTGCCCAAGCAAATGTTCGAAGCCTTCACTTGGGGTTGAAAGAACAAGCACGCCAACCCCTGCTGCCCCCTGGTGGCCATTCTTGTGTGTAAAGGTAAAGGTAAAGGGACCCCTGACCATTAGGTCCAGCCGTGGCCGACTCTGGGGTTGCAGCGCTCATCTTGCTTTATTGGCCGAGGGAGTGGGAGTACAGCTTCCGGGTCATGTGGCCAGCATGACTAAGCCGCTTCTGGTGAACCAGAGCAGCGCACGGAAACGCCGTTTACCTTCCCGCCGGAGCGGTACCTATTCATCTACTTGCACTTTGACGTGCTTTCGAACTGCTAGGTTGGCAGGAGCTGGGACCGAGCAACAGGAGCTCACCCCGTCGTGGGGATTCGAACCGCCGACCTTCTGATCGGCAAGTCCTAGGCTCTGTGGTTTAACCCACAGCGCCACTCGCGTCCCACTCGTGTGTACCTGAGGTCAAAGGGACACCCCCCTCCCCAGTCAGCACCTGGGAAACGGCTTGCAATCCCAGAAGAACCAGTTGCATTACCCACCTCTGGAGCAAAGGGAAACCATTCCAGCAGGGGCCTCCGCCCTCTGGGCCCTGAAGGTTGGGTCCAGGTCCTCTGCGATATTCCGGCACAGCTGCGGCCTGAGGGACAACCTGCAAGGAAGGACAGGACACTCGCAAGTTCGTTTCCCCTCCAGTTGCCCTGGCAGCTCTTTGCATTCCCTCCCACCCTGCCCCCCATCTCTCCGGAAATTTGGTTTCTAACGAAGACAATAAATGGGTCTCAGAAGTGAACTTTAAAAAAAGAGAGAGAGGGAGACAGCATAATTTAATAACCATTTGAATAATTAAATTCATAAGGGATCTTTGCAAAGTTACCATCTGAGCAGCACTGACCTGATGTCCGGCTGGCCTCCATGGGTGGGCACCTCTGAGCTGTCCGAGGACCAGAGACCGGTTGGCGATGCGGCTCCGCAGATCTCTTGCGCCTCCTTCTGGCAAGAAAGCAACACGGCACCACGTAAGACAGACCCTGCCTGCCAAGGGACGAGCTGCTCTCTTTCGGAGCTGGGTGTGAACTCCGGAGGTCTGCGCAGTCACCGCAGGGATGCTGGTGCCATGCTCACGCCCCACGGTGCTTATTTCCCAACCCTCCGCACAGTCCACAAATAAGCTTTGCTCAGAGTAAGCCAAGCCGAGGAAAAGAAGAGGTCACGGGCTCAGGGGCAAATGGCAATTTTCATTTCGGAAAATTCCAACGGCCAGCCGAAACGTCGCCAGACAGCAAGCCTGCTTTCGAGTCCAGGTGGGGTGTCAAGCAAAGTGGAGCGTAAGCAAGAAAAAAGAAACTGGCTTGGCACCAAAGTCACTGCGCCCGCGCTGGTCAAAAGTTTGGTTTTGCTGTACAGTGGTATCTCGGGTTACATACGCTTCAGGTTACAGACTCCACTAATCCAGAAATATTACCTCGGGTTAAGAACTTTGCTTCAGGATGAGAACAGAAATCGTGCTCCAGCGGTGTGGTGGCAGCAGGAGGCCCCATTAGCTAAAGTGGTGCTTCGGGTTAAGAACAGTTTCAGGTTAAGCACAGACCTCCAGAACGAATTAAGTTCTTAACCCGAGGTACCACTGTATTGTCATAGGGCAGTCCCCAAACTAAGGTCCGCGGGCCAGATAAGGCCCAAGGGACTTGTTTATCCGGCCCGCAGCAACGCCTGCTGCTGCCACCTGCTCTTATCGGCGCTGCGCGGCTGCCCACTTCTGGGTCAAAGGAGCACCGGAAATAGCTTGTGTGCATGCGTTATTTCTGGTGCACATCCGGGTCGGAGGAGGCCCGTGCACATGCGCACAAGCTATTTCCATTGCTCCTCTGACCCGGAAGTGCGCTGGAAATAGCGTGTGCGCACACGTATGGGCACGCACTCCCTTACCCTCTGGCCCGCCGTACGATCCGTGCTGGAGACACTGGCCCGAGGCGCGGTAAGTTTGCTGACCCCTGGCATAGAACCTGTCGTTAGGAGCACCCTCACGTCAAGATTTGCTATGCATGAGGAAGGTGCCACTGCCAGCTCCAAGCTGCTGGGTCCATGCAGAGGCGACTTTTGCCACACACCCACCCCAGCTGGGTCACTTACCTCTTGGCTGGGGCTGCTGCTGGGGGCTGCCTCCTCCATGGTGGTGCCCTTGCCCCTTGCCCCTGTCATGGCCTTGTTCCTTCTGGGGGATCTCCATTGAGCTTTTAGTTCCTGGTCCTGCATGTAGCGGGCAATCTCCTGGGAGGAGCATAGGGGAGAGAGAAAGACCTTTTTAAAGAAAGGCAAGTCAATATCTCTCATTGAAGGTATTTCTGTCTCGGAGCCCAGTGACGTTGGCCTTGTGAGGCTTTCCAAATGGCGTCCCCCAACCACCCACCTGTGTTCCACCCGCACAAGCCCTTTGATTGCTTAGCTCCAGGATGCACCCTAACAAACTGGCCTTGGACGGTTTCTGCTCCAGATGAGAGGATTCGAAGTCTTTCAAGGTCCACAGAGGAGAGTTGAGGCATTTGTAGTTCAACAGCCCACACTCCAGGTCCAAAAGCACCTACCACACTCCAGTCTTTCCTGGCTCAACCAAAAAGGCCCAGACAAACAGGGAGGTCTTGGGGCTCTTCTGAACAGGCGCAGAGCTGTGAGTGGGCCGAAGGGAGCCCCCCACCCACAAAGCAGGCGTCTTCAGGCAAAAGGACCCACAAAAGGACTCAAGGAAGAAGGGAGGGAAGAGGTCAGTGGAGTAGGGCCTGAGCAGCTTACAAGGCTCTGGGGGGAGGACAAACTGGCTCTTGGGACACTGCTTCACACTCAGAGGAGGGTGGGGCAGTGGGCAAGGAGCCCCCCAGCAGCAAACCCTCGCTCTGGTGCCCATGGTGAGCACAGCTGGCTTGGCAGCGCTGTGGCCTCAACTGCGAGCCAGCCAGTCATGGTCCAGCTTGAAGGAGGGAGCCTGGCTGTTTATGGAGGGAGGCGAGAGAGCTGCTTTCATCCTTGGATGCTGTTGGAGCTGGGCTGGGCCGTCACGCCAGAGATGCTTTGATGCCACCCTCTCCACCAGTGGGCAAGCCCACAGCTGCGACCCCCCCACAAACCCCAAAGCCCCGCTGAGCCAAGCCGAGCGAACAGACCAGCGATCAGCTCCTTACCTCATCCTGAGCCACCTGGGCTGCCCTGTAGTCATTGTGGCGTTCCCGGTTCTTCCTGGCTTTCTGCATGAGAGTGAAAAAGCTAATAAAACAAGGCGGTACAGAGAAGATGGAAGAGGAGGAGCTCTGTCCACACCACAAATCCTTTTCTCTTTCTTTCTTTCTTTCTTTCTTTCTTTCTTTCTTTCTTTCTTTCTTTCTTCTCTCTCTCTCTCTCTCTTTCTTTCTTTCTTTCTTTCTTTCTTTCTTTCTTTCTTTCTTTCACAAGGCATTTCCAATACAGAGGATGAGCCCTGCTCTCCCAAGGCAGGAGCTGCAAACTTGATTCTCACCCCGGGAAGGCAAAATAACACCTGCTCCTTTTCTGAGGCGCCCTTGTAATTCTGATTCATGCTGGAATATACAGGGATATATAAACGCTGCCTCAGGCCATTTGCTGGGCAGCTGCTGCCAGCCGGGATTCAGTGGTGCCTTGCTCAGTACAAAGCATCTTCCCAGGCGGTGCGGTTGCCTTTTGTACAGCTTCCTTTATCTATTATTATCAATTATTATTATTTATTGAATTTATATGCCACCTATACCCGGAGGTCTCAGGGCGGTTCACATAAAAAGACCACAGTATATAAAATAAAAACAATAACTCAATAATACCTCCCCCCAAAAAAGAGCCACATTTTAAAAGGACATGGGATGTTGATCAGGTCATCCAAAGGCCTGGTTAAAAAGGAATGTTTTTGCCTGGCACCTAAAGGTGTATAACGAAGGCACCAGGCGAACTTTCCTGGGGAGAGCAGTCCACAGATGGGGAGCCACTGCAGAGAAGGCCTGTTCTCATGTTGCCACCCTCCAGACCTCTCAAGGAGGCTGCACATGAAGGAGGGTCTCAGAAAATGATCTCAGGGTCTGGGTAGGTTCATACGGGAAGACGCGGTCCTTGAGGTATTGAGGTCCTGACCCGTTTAAGGCTTTATAGGTCAAAACCAGCACTTTTGAATTGGGCCCGGAAACTAATCAGTAGCCAGTGCAGTCAGACCAGGATCGGTGTAATATGCTCAGACCGTCTTTGCTCCGGTCTATATGCACACAAACACACACTTTGGCACTGGTGTTTCGGGGGCCCATGGGGCCCACCTTATCCTCTGCACTCTTTAACAACATCCCTCTAGTGGTGCAGCAATAAAACCACTAGCACATTTGCAAAGCTAAGCAGGGTCCGGTATGGTTTCAAATTGGATGGGGGACCACATGCCGAGATTTCTGCATTGCAGATGGTTGGACTAGATGGCTCTCGGGGGTCCCTTCCGACTCTACAGTTCTGTGAGTCTATTAGAACTGGAGAGGGCGGTCAGCTGGGGATCTGGAATGCTGAAGACACTCGGCTCTCCCTCCCTTGTCACCAGAGCCCACTGCAGGGGTGCTGGATGAGGGCCAAGTGACTGAAATTGAATCCTGACAAGAGGAAGCCACTGTGAGCAGAAAGTTCTCAAGTGCAGGAAACTGGTACTTCTCCCGCTTTGGAGAGCACTGCCCTGAAAGATTCGGGATTTCAACCATTTCATGCCATTTGGCTTCCAAGGACCTTCCCCCAATGCTCCTGGGGCCAACACGTCCCAGCATGAGATTTACAACCTTCAAGGTACCAGGCAGTTGTCACACCCCCCCCCCCAGATGTGAAACCTTAAAACCTTCACATGCTGTCTTTATTTGACAGGCCCAGTTTGTAACAGGCAAGAAAGTGCTGCCACCCAAACCTTAGTTCCTGGCCCAGAGGAGGAGGAGGAGGACAAAATGGGCACTCACCAGGCGAGCCACTTCCTCAGCTTGCAGCTCCCGGGCTAGTTCTTCATCTTGCTGGAGCTGCTGCTGGTTCTGGAGTTCAAGTTCTGCCATCACCCAGTTTAGGGGCCCAAGGGAGTCATCTGAAGACAGACAGAGAGACAGACAGACAGACAGGAAGACAAACGTGAAAAGTGGAGTTGTGGGGAAGGACGACGAAGGAGCAGTTCTGCATGTGCTGCTGGTTAAGCAAGCTGAGAGCTCATTGCAGGAGGTTGTCCCTCTGCTGGCCAAGGCCAAGGGGAGAAACAGGACCAAGGGGAGAAACAGGACCACCCAGCTGATGCTGGCCTGGTCCCCTTCTGAAAGTCCATTAATAATAATAATAATAATAATAATAATAATAATAATAATTTATTATTTATACCCTGCCCATCTGGCTGGGCTTCTCCAGGCACTCTGGGCAGCTTCCAACAAAATATTAAAATACCTTAATACATCAAACATTAAAAGCTTCCCTAAACAGGGCTGCCTTCAGATGTCATCTAAAAGTCTGGTAGTTGTTGTTCTCTTTGACATCTGATGGGAGGGCATTCCACAGGGAGGGTGCCACTACCGAGAAGGCCCTCTGCCTGGTTCCCTGTAATTTGGCTTCTCGCAGTGAGGGAACCACCAGAAGGCCCTCTGTGTCCGGGTAGAATGATGGGGGTGGAGACGCTCCTTCAGATATACTTCCAGCGCTTTCGTGCTTGGAAATCTGCCACGTGAAAACGGTGCCAAGATTTCCCAGTCGCAGGGTGGTGTAACGCCAAAGCCTCGGGTCCAGAGACATCCCCGAGAGCCGGGCGCTAACTCTGCACCAGCCTTTCCCAACCAGCCGCCTTCAGGATGCTGGTGGGACTACAACTCCCATCAGCACCAGCGATGGCCAGGCAATGGGGGCACCCAAAGTAGGTGCCGTCTTTGGTCCCATGCGTGTTGGGATGCCCTCACGAGACTTGTGCCACCTGCGCTCCAGCTGAGGACGCAAGTTGCAGTCAGACAAAATTTGTGAGGCCTTGCGTGTCTGGTTTGCGGCCCCCAGAGAAGCCCCTCCTCTCTGGAGCAACCCTCACCCCTCCTCCAGCTCCAGATACCTTCTCCTCCTCCTCGCTGTGTCGCACTTGAGCTCCTGAGCCACAGCTGCTGTTTCTTCTGCAGGCTCTCCTCCTCCAAGTCCTGCAGCTGCTTGGCTATTTCCTGTGTGGAGGAGAGGAAAAAACCCACTGAGAGGGGATGGAAATGGAATTCCAGAGCCAGGCTTCACCCTGCCACTACTTCGTGGTGCTTTCTGTCTCCCATTCAGCTGGCAGAGAACGAAGACAATGGAAACCTGGGATACTAATTGTGCCTCTGTGGCCTTATTTCCCACCCCACCCCCCTTGCAAAGGAGCTACTGGAAAGCAGCCTTAAAGTGCACTCCTCCCAATGGTTCTTGTGGAAGCAAGGCTTATTGATGGCTCCTGGTATTGACAGGGAACCTCACTCAATGAGATGACAGGAGTTTCTGCCAGCTCTGCACTGCAGCCGTCTCCTGCCCAAAGCGGGAATATTGTGCCTGCTTTTATATTCTGGAGAACATTTTTAAACCAGAGGGTGAAACGCTGTTCTGGACCTCCACTCAAGCCTTCATCTTTTTCAAAGTTCCTTAGGTTGTTTTCACGCCAACATTCAGCCAGCCACAAAAAAATGTAATTTTATATGTAAGAATTCTGATCGGCTGAAACCATGGAGCGGAGATGGCAATTTTATTTTTCGTTCTGTCCGCCTGATAAGGAAATTTGTTTAGAATAGGATATTCTACTGGGGAAGCTTTTGTTCCAGAGGAACTGTGGAAATGGGCAGAGGGCTTTCACTCCCTTGTGAGGGAGAAGGGGCTGAGGAAAGTCCAGATTTGGGACTGCTGTTCTTAGAAGGCAGTCAGAGCCTCTTCCAGGGATCTCTGTCACCTCAGGTGACCCCGCCAGCTTTGATCTCTTGCTTTTGTTCCATTAGCCAGACAAGCAGCAGCTCCACCAAACTGCTCTTTCCAGGCTAATCCTATTTGGAACCGAACAGCCTGTTCTACATATTAAAACGTCGCCCTCAAAGCAGTTTGCGGCCAAGCTGCCCTTGGCCACTAATGGCAGGGAGCAGGAAGAGGTTTTTGCAAAGGTGAAACTCTCATTTAAGTGGGTTTCCGCAATGCTCCACAATGAACGGCCGGCTTCCCACTGACCAGCGAGTGGAGGAACAAGGAGGTGCAAGAACCCAGCCCAAGTCAGCCAACGAACGCACCCTGGAAACATCCATAAGATAGCAGCCATTGGTTCATCTGCCTCCAGATAAATCTCTTTTTCCAGTTCTTCCCTGGAGGAAACATTTACACTGTTCTACGGTGTTTCCGTGCGCTGCTCTGGTTCGCCAGAAGCGGCTTAGTCATGCTGGCCACATGACCCGGAAAAACTGTACGCTGGCTCCCTTGGCCAGTAAAGCGAGATAAGGGTCGGAACCCCAGAGTCGTTTACGACTAGGCCTAATGGTCAGGGGTCCCTTTACCTTTACCTTTTACCCCCTGAAAACATTCTGATTTGTTTGCAATGAGGCTATGCAACTTGATGTCAGTCCATCATTACTCCCCCCCCCCCCACTTAACTTTGGCGGAGGGTGAGCGGACCCAAAGTCAAATTACTGCAGGGTGTGCTAGAGCCAACTAAAAATAATCTGCCTTTTGGAAGGACCTGCTAGGCAGCCCACCCTGTCCTGTTCCTGCCGAGAGGGGGCCAAAGGAAGCGAGGGAGCCTGCCACCTGGCTCCAGGTGTTCCTGTTACCTGGTCCTTCTCCTTCCTCTGGCAACTCTCCTCCGCCTCCCTCTGAATGTCCTCCTGGATGGCACGAGCGATTTCAGAGTCCCGATCTTCTCTGCGTGTGATGCAGGCAGGAGAGGGGGAAGGAAGAGGCAATTAGTGAAGCAGGAAGCCTCTGTCCCCGTTGTGTCTGGGCCTTGCTAATCACCAGATGCACGAGAGAGGGACAGAGCAGGAACTTCAGAGGGCCTCCTGTCTGACATTAATCTGACCTCAAGAGCACAGGAGCCTTACAAAGGCACCTGGGGAGCTACAGAGAGAAGTCATCTATTGCCTCTAGCATACACATCTGCACCAGGTGCACACTTTAGACATCAAGATGTTTAGCATGCTCTGTCTGCTTGCACTGCAGGTGCAAAGCTCACCACAAGCAAGGTCAGACACAAGCTCTGTGGTCTTGTAAGGCTTGCCTCCCTGCAAAAGAGGCAAGCAATAAAGCCCCAAATTCTTCTGCAGCTCAGATTAAAACTGGAGTTGCACAGGGGGAAAAACAAACCTCAGTTTATGTCCCTTTCAGCCTCAAAGAACAGCTTGATCTAATCTGGGCAGGGATAGCCCAACTTCTGCCGTCTATGCTCTGGTAACCTCTAGGTTAGATTTCTGCAACACATCATACGCGGGGCTGCCTCTGAAGATGGTTTGGACACTTCAGCCAGTGCATAATTCAGCAGTCAGTTTGCTCACTCCGGAGCAAAACAGTCAGAGCATATAACGCCAACTCTGGCTCAACTGCACTGCTTGCCAATCCAATTCCAGGCACAATTCAACATGCTGGTTTTGACCTATAAAGCCTTAAACAGCTCAGGACTGCAATTCCTCAAGGACCACCTCTCCCACCTCTGGGACTCAGACCCAGAGATCATAATCTGAGACGCTTCTTCTTGTGCCCCTCTCTGAGTGGTCTGGAGGTGCCAACATGTGAGCAGGCCTTTTCCGTGGTGGCTCCCCGCTTGTGGAATGCTCTCCCCAGGGAGGCTTGCCTGGCACCTTCATTACATACCGTTAGGTGCCAGGCAAAAACATTTCTTTTCTCCCAGGCCATTGGCTAATTAAACAACCTATGGCCTTTTAAACTTGGGAGGGCATTGTTTTTATTTGTCACCATGTTGTGTATTTTTGTGTTTTTATATTGTAAACCGCTCTGTGACCCTGGGGTGTAGGGCTGTATAGAAATTTAAGAAGCAAATAAAATGAATAAAAAGAGGCTTGGAAAAGAGTCCTTTCAGAATTAGTCTGCCCCACTTTCCCCACATCCAATCCATGCTCATCCACAAATGTGGGTCTCCAGCTGTTTTTGGACTACAACTCCCATCATCCCTAGCTAGCAGGACCAGTGGGAACTGTAGTTTGAAAACAGCTGCAGACCTAAGCTCGGGAAACACTGGAAGATGCAGCCGCAGCAGAACCAAGACTAGGCCTTGTCCATCCCACTGGGATGCCTTGCCATAAGCATCGCCATAACTCTATCTCCTACCCAAAGCAAGAGACACCGCCTCCCTGCAATAAAGTTGGGACTCCAAAGCAAACCTACAGTTCCTTCTGCTGCTCAGAGAGCTGGTGTTTCCTCCTGGCTTCCTCCTCCAGGTCCTGAAGTTTCTTGGCAATTCGGATGTCCTTCTGGACCAGCTGGTTCTTCTGAATGTTGGAAGTGTAATGCTGCTCAACTGCGAAGAGATGGAAACTTCACTGCGTGGGCTGGAATGGAGAGGCCTCTTTCGTCCTCCTCTCTCCTCCCTTCCCCACCTTCAAGGGCATCTCCAGGTAGGGCTGGGAAGAAAGACTTCCTTGTCTAGAACACTGGAGAGCTGCTGCCGGTCCATCTAGGCTGGATTTTGAGAGAGTGCTGGGGGCGGCAGTCGCAAAATGGCTGCCACGGAGGAGCCATGGCCTAACGCAAAGAAGCTGTTGCAGGGCATGTGTGATCCTGCTTCAAGCGACACACTTTCGGGGGTCAACACTCCTTGGGCCGCCTCTCCAGGCACTGGGCAGATGGGGGAAAGGAAGACTGGCAAGATGGAGCAATAGGACTCTGAGGTAGCAGCCCAAACAGGTGGCGCGATGCCAAGCTGCTCATCTGACTGGATCTCTTCCAGATCCTGTCTGTTGGGCATTATCTGTTCACACTTTCTTGCCCTCTCAAGGGTGCTTGGTGAGGAGAGACGGAGAAGGAAGGCTCTTTCCTCTTCAGCCTGCCACCCTAACTCACCACCCCTGGGTGCCATAGACAAGAGCTGCTTGGCTGGCCAGCCAGCTGCTCCCACCACCCCTGGCAGCCCTGATCTTAGCTGCCATCCATCAGCTCCATTGACAGGGTGTGGGTGGCAAAGGGGGCGGCACCGGGGGAGGCGGGAGAAGTGTCCTCTGCCTGGACCGTGTGCGTCACTGCAGCGGGGAATGACGTCGCAGAATGATTCATGGGTATCCGCTGTGGCAGCCAAGACAGGCTGGGGTGGGCAAGGTGGCCCATCTGGGTTGCAGGAGGAACTGTCCCCTTCCAAAGGAGTCAACCTTGAGAGCGTCCCTGGGGAGAGCGGTGCCTGTCAAGCCTGTTCCTCGTTAAAATCTGCAAGGTTGATTCACTGAAGCACTAGGCTCCATTTAATTAACTAAAAAAAAAAAGGCCGTAAAACCTCTGGCTCCAACAGGCACCCCGTACTAGGAAAACTAAATGCGTTTCCAAAGGATGCCTTGAACATGAAGGACGGACCTATTTCCAGGGATCGTCTGAAGGCCTCTAAGTGGGTGGGGTCTATGCAGGGGTTTTTTTGGGAGGGGATGTTAATGCTAAAGGCAGAGGGCCTTCTCAGTAGTGGCACCCTCCCTGTGGAACACCCTCCCTTCAGATGTCAAGGAGATAAAGATCTACAAAACTTTCAGAAGACACCTGAAGGCAGCCCTGTATCAGGGAGGTTTTAATGCTTGATATTTTACTATGTTTTTATATATCCCGTAAGCTTAAAGATGCTTCAGGTTAAATCTTTTCAGGTTGCATCCCCTGGCAACCCGGAAGTATTGGAAAGGGTTACTTCTGGGTTTCACCACTCGCGCATGCGCAGACGCGGCGAATCGCGACCTGCGCAGACGCGGGGTGCGTTCTGCTCAGGTTGCAAACAGGGGCTCCGGAACAGATCCCGTTCGCAACCAGAGGTACCACTGTATTATTATTATTAAATGCTGAAGCCAGGGGCCCAGCCAGAACAGGTAGAAAAAGACCCCAAGAAAATCCAAAACACTGGCCAGGGAAGGGAAGGCAAGGCTGGGCTTGCTCTGAGCCTTTGCCCCGACGAAGAGGAGAGGGAATAGTTCCATCAGCTCTTACTCTCTTGCTCTTGAAGGCTGTAAGCCAAAGCGCCATCTTCCAGGACAGCAAAATCTCGGCAAACTGCAGGGGAAAAGAGAAAACACAATTAAACAACAGCAGAGCCCTGTTCTGCCAGTTCTGCCAATATTTTCGTTTATCTGCAAGTTTTCTTACCCATCCATCACACCACAAAGTCGCAGGCTGAGTTCCAACCATTGCAGCTACGTAACAGGGAAGGCTTTTGCAATTATCAAACAGGGGCGAAGCCATTCAAAGTGGAAACAGAGCAATGCAAATCCAGCAAAACAGGCCTGATTAAGGCAGTGCATCTCAGCAAATCTCAGCACCCAAGAAGGCCGGTAGAGGGACTTTCAAATGTTTGGGGCCTAAGTTGTTTAGAGCTCTAAACACAAATGTGAGCAGAACTTTTAACTGGGCCTGAAGACAAACCAACCACTGGGGTATCTGTTTTAAGATAGTTGTGACTGGATCGCCAGCCAGCCAGTCCTCTGGCCGCTGTGCTTTGGACCGAGGAAGCTCACAGCCATCCGAAACAGCATTTGGAGGAGGAATATTTTGTATAAAGAGAGTCCCATGGACTGCAAGAAGATCAAACCTCTCCATTGTGAAGGAAATCAGCCCTGAGTGCTCACTGGAAGGACAGATCGTGAAGCTGAGACTCCAATACTTTGGCCACCTCATAAGAAGAGAAGACTCCCTGGAAAAGACCCTGATGTTGGGAAAGATGGAGGGCACAAGGAGAAGGGGACGACAGAGGACGAGATGGTTGGACAGTGTTCTCAAAGCTACCAGCATGAGTTTGACCAAACTGCAGGAGGCAGTGGAAGACAGGAGTGCCTGGCATGCTCTGGTCCGTGGGGTCACGAAGAGTCGGACATGACTAAACAACTAAACAACAACAAAGGTAAAGGTAAAGGGAGCCCTGACCATTAGGTCCAGTTGTCGCTGACTCTGGGGTTGCGACGCTCATCTCGCTTTATTGGCCAAGGGAGCCGGTGTACAGCTTCCGGGTCATGTGGCCAGCATGACTAAGCCGCTTCTGGCGAACCAGAGCAGCGCAGAGAATCGCCGTTTACCTTCCCACCAGAGTGGTACCTATTTATCTACTTGCACTTTGAAGTGCTTTCCAACTGCTAGGTTGGCAGGAGCTGGGACCGAGCAACGGGAGCTCACGCCGGCGTGGGGATTCAAACCACCGACCTTCTGATCGGCAAGTCCTAGGCTCTGTGGTTTAACCTGCAGCGCCACCCGCATCCCTCATGTTTTGTGTAGTTGCTGCCAAATACTTGTAACCCCACAGAGCATCAATGCTGCCTCCAGGACTTCCATTCTGCCTTCCTAACAGGAGGAGGAAGAAGTGGCAGCAGCAGCAGCACTGAGGTGACTGTGAGCTGCGCTCCCTTGGCAAAAAGGCAGCCAGCCTGCCCAAGGCAACAGGCGCCACTTTGCAGGAGCCGTGCCAGAATCTGGGTGTGTCCAAAGTTGCACACCCAGTCCCTGCCCACCCAGCCATTCCGCGGCTACTTGGCTGACAAGTCAGCACAGCTTAACAAGGTGTTGAAAGATCTCTGTCTACACGCACCGTTTACGCAACACAAAAAGAAAAAGGGCGGGGAGCGAGCAGGGAGGGCCGCACCTCTCAGCCTAAACCGGGTGCCGTGGCAAATGCCAGCCGGGGAGAGTCTTTACGATGTGATGCCCCCCCCCAATAAGTCATTTAGGCCTCAACCACACTTCAACCAAAGGGCGGCAAATAAAGTTTGCCCATTGCAAGGGAAAACCTTTTCCAAGGTGGCGACAAAGGACCGTGTTGGGCACGCCAGGCCTTCTTGCGCCTGGCAAAGCTCTCGTTTGCTCAAGAGTGCCAGTCAGCCTTGTCACAGAGCCCAGCTGCTTGCCAGTGGGGCGAGAGGGTCACATTTGTGCTGTGCAAAAACACAGCTTTTGCTTCCAAAAAAATGAGAAGTCAGACACACCCAGTCTAGGGAAGTCAGCCCCCACTCAGCATCTTTTTTCTGCGGAGCACCGGGGGGGGGGGGAGGGGACAGAAAAACAAAAACGAAACAACAAAACCATTCTTCAAGTTTATTGTCCTTGCATCATGATGAATAGGGTCCTTCTCCCCCAACTCCAGGAATCGCCACTTGAAGCCAGCAGCCACCAAGTGGCTCCAAGTGAGTAAGGAAGTCAAGGGCTCAAGTGGTACCATTTTGGGGAGAGGGGGCTGCCCGAAATCTCTACAGTGGTAGCTCGGGTTACCGAAGCTTCAGGTTACAGACTCCGCTAACCCAGAAATAGTACCTCGGGTTAAGAACTTTGCTTCAGGATGAGAACAGAAATCATGCAACAGTGGCACGGCAGCAGCGGAAGGCCCCATTAGCTAAAGTGGTAGAATCATAGAATCATAGAGTTGGAAGAGACCACAAGGGCCATCGAGTCCAACCCCCTGCCAAGCAGGAAACACCATCCGAGCACTCCTGACATATGGTTGTCAAGCCTCTGCTTAAAGACCTCCAAAGAAGGAGACCTCAGGTACCTCAGGTTAAGAAAAGTTTCAGGTTAAGAACGGACCTCCAGAACGAATTACCGTATTTTTTGCACCATAACACTCACTTTTTTCCTCCTAGAAAGTAAGGGGAAATGTCTGTGCGTGTTATGGAGGGAATGCCTACGGGTGGCGGGGGGGATCTGCTGCAGTCGTGAGCAGAGGATCCATGGTTCAGCTTCCTTCCCTCCTCCGTGGCTCGCTTTGAAACAGCAAAGCGGGAGAAGAGCCACTGATTGGGGAGGAGAGAGGGACAGAGAGCCTGCTTCTTTAAAGGAGCAAAGCGGGAGAGGAGAGGAGCCACTTACACGAGTGTTAAGTGGCTCCTGTCCGGTTGGTTCCTTTAAAGCAAGCAGGCTCTGTCCCTCTCTCCTCCCCACTCAGCTCGCTACATAGCAGCAAGGTTTTTCAGCTCGCTAAGCCAGGGATGAGCGGGGAGGAGGGAGAAAAGCAGAGCCTGCTTGCTTTAAAGGAGCAAAGTGGGAGAGGAGCCTTCTCCCCTTATATCCCTCTTCTTCATTATTAGCAGCATCCTTCTCCACCCACCCCACGCGTGCTTCTTCTCCCCTTAAACCCCTCTTCTTCATTATTAGCAGCATCCTTCTCCACACACCCCACGCGTGCTCCTTGTCCCTTGAGTGCTTTTCCTTCCCTCCCCACTTAAAACGTGGTTACAAAGCACGGATCCACATGGATCCTCAGGATTTTTGCATTGGGCAACTCCAAACTCACTGTCAGATCACATGTCTGTGGCCACAGCATGAACCACAAAACTCATACATCCACTGTTTCGTTTAGAATATTTTTTTTCTGGTTTTCCTCCTCTGAAAACTACGTGCGTGTTATGGTCAGGTGCGTGTTATAGAGCGAAAAATACGGTAAGTTCTTAACCCCAGGTACCACTGTATTCCTTTTTCCATACCACTGAAAGAACGGATTAGAATTGGAAGTCAACAACTAGAACAATGATCAATTAGAATTCAACAACAGGCTGGAATTGGAGTTGTGAGAGGAAATGCTCCTTCAAAGGCAACCTGTGGAACTCATTGCCACTGGATGTTATTCTGGTTCCATTTAATGTGGACTTGCCTCTTCTGCAGAATGTCTGAGAAGTAAAAAAAAACCACCATGGAAAACAGAACTCTGGGTTAAAGGGGGGGGCACTTTGGTGTGGATATTGTAAAAAAATAATATTTGCCTGTGTGAGCAGCACTGACGCCACAACCAGCTGCCCTGTGGAAGCGACCTAGGGGTGCCCGGAAGTTGCTGCTCTTTTAGCAGAGGCCCTGAAGAATCTCTTCCCAGAGGCAGCTGAATGGTCAAGCGGCCGCAGGTCAGTGGAAACCCCGCCGCTCTGAGCTTTGCTTCCCCGAGTGGCTCTCCACTCAGCCTCACGGCCTCATTTCCAGCTGGCATCGCTTTCCTCCTCCTTCCCAAATTACATTCATTTAATCCTTTCCCCGTCCCTCTCCGTATCGCATTACAAGGTGAATAAGGGACATGTCATGCATTATAATTACTGGCCCGGAATCAAATCTCGGTGGCGGAAAAAATGCGCCCCTCCCCAACACTGCAGCGCTGGGATGAGGGGGAAAGCAAGCTTCTCTTAGAGGCCTTAGCTACGTCCATCTCGGCAGGTGCTTTCTGAGGCCTTCACAATTGTCACCATCACATAATTCTAGAGAAGATCTTGGCAGGGCAAGGTGTAGCAGCTGCCCCTGGTCCAATACACCTGAAGGGCACCAGGCTGGGGAAGACTACCCTGGTTAACTGGGCACAGGGAGGGGATTTTATATATATATATTTTTAAGGGACTGGCATTAGATTTTGACACCCTCCCACAGCTTGAGCCACCTTTCCAAATACCACCTGGGGCCATCATTCTGCAGCCACTGGATCTGTGTACAGTGATACCTCTGGTTAAGAACTTAATTCGTTCTGGAGGTCCATTCTTAACCTGAAACTGTTCTTAACCTGAGGTACCACTTTAGCTAATGGAGCCTCCCGCTGCCGCCGCACCACCGGAGCACGATTTCTGTTCTCATCCTGAAGCAAAGTTCTTAACCCAAGGTACTATTTCTGGGTTAGCGGAGTCTGTAATCTGAAGCGTCTGTAACCTGAAGCGTCTGTAACCCGAGGTACCACTGTACTGAACTCTGGCTAGCTCTCCATATTGTGGAAGTCCTCCTCTCCCAAGTGTCTAGACACTAGTGACTGCAGGAGAGAAGGCGCAGTGAAGTTTGAAGCAAATCTCCCAGTACACTGAGCAAGCAGCCGCATGCCGGGGCAGGATTTCGCTCTCTCCTCCCTGTCTAATTAGAGGCAGGAGGAATGAAAGCAAGAAAGAGAAAGGAGGTGTCTGTCATGATCCTCTCCCTTCTGGACCTCTCCTTTTTTTTTAAAGGGGGCTCTGCCTCAAGGTATCATACAGTTGCCAGCCATCAATTGGAGACCATGGCAGACTCCAGAGGGCAAGTGGGTTTCCTGGGCCTTTGCTCCCACAGCAGAAGCAAGGAGATGGAAATTGGCACACATCTCTGAGCGGGTGAGCTTGTTGCTGTTTGGCACGCCACATACCTCAGTACCTGGCAGCATTTGGGGGCTTGCACCACACCTGCTCTGTTTGTTTGTTTTTAATTTTTATTAGAAATTTTATTTACAACATAACATAAACCCCCCCCCCCAATACAGAAATCCACCCTCATTAAACGTGAACATAACATACAATAAGCATAGCATACAACAATACAAACAACCAAATAAAAGACTTCCTTTCTCCTGTATCTGGCCTCCTTATTTACTTCTTATAAGCTGCTCTCTGTTTTGATGATTATTTTGTGCATTTCTCTTTTTTTGTAGAAGAGCAGCATATACATTATCCTTAAGAATGGAGCTTCCAAGTTCAGAGGCAGACTGCTGCCTGGGCTCTGCAAGTGGGCTTCCCAGAAGTCCCTGCCTTGCCATGATGGTGACTGGGCAAAGCTGTGGTTTTGCTCTTATAAATGCAACCGCAATACTCAAGGCCCACCTCTTCCCATATGAACCTACCCGGACCCTGAGATCATCTTCTGAGGCCCTCCTTCGTGTGCCGCCTCCTCGAGAGGTCCAGAGGGTGGCAACATGAGAATGGGCCTTCTCTGCAGTGGCTCCCCATTTGTGGAATGCTCTCCCCAGGGAAGTCCGCCTGGTGCCTTCATTGTACACCTTTAGGCACCAGGCAAAAACGTTCCTTTTTAACCAGGCCTTTGGCTGACCTGATCAACATCCCATTAGGGACTGCTTACCAGCGGGAAGGTAAACGGCGTTCCATGTGCTGCGCTGGCTCGCCAGATGCAGCTTGTCACGCTGGCCACGTGACCCGGAAGTGTCTGCGGACAGCGCTGGCTCCCGGCCTATAGAGTGAGATGAGCGCACAACCCTAGTGTCTGGCAAGACTGGTCCGTACGGGCAGGGGTACCTTTACCTTTTTATTATTGGGTTATTGCTTTTATTTTTATTTTATATACTGTGGTCTTTTTATGTGAACCGCCCTGAGACCTCTGGGTATAGGAGGTATATAAATTCAATTCATCATCATCATCATCATCATCATAATATAACAATAACAACCACCCACACCTTTCAAGGTTAAAAATTTCACGTATTTCAAGCTGCAGATCAGTAAAGTGGGATTATCACCCTCAGAGAACTTTCACTTTGTGTTTCCTAATACATACACACGCACACCCTCCCCCCAAGGTGAACTCCTAGCTTCTTGCATGGCTTACCTTCCTGCACCGGAGGCAGGCGGGAGGTGTCAATCTGAACTTCCGTCATCTTCAGAGACCGGGCTTTGTTCTCATGGACTCCTGAAAAGGCAACCTGCAAGAAGAGAGGCTACGAGTTACTGGGATTGCCTAGTGATGATAACCTAAGTGGGTTTCAGAGATGCTGGAGGAGAAAGTCTTCCCACTGCATAAGCCCGGGTTATCTCTGCGGCTCTCTCAGGGAGGTTCGCCTGGCAAAGCCTGTCGGTGCTGAAAGGTGAGCACGCTCCTCCAAAAAACTCTCTCCCAGGGCCAACTTAAGAGGAAATGCTTCTGTGTAGAGTTCCCCAAGCCCAGGAACAAGAGATATCCCACAGGGTCCCCAAAGAACTCTTGTGCAAGGCTTTCATTGGTCCTTCTAGCAAGGGGTGATGGGGGTTTGTAGTCCAAAGACAGTTGGAGGCCCTGATTTAAGGAAGGTGAGAGAGAGACATTTTTATAATCTCTAGCTGCCTTCCAGTTGTCTTTCTAGACTACAATCCCCGCTCTAAGCTGCAGGAGTTACAGTCCCAAACATCTGGAGGGCATTGAGAGAAAAGGCGGCGTGCAAACTCATGATCAACACAGGGCAAACATTCCACTTGATCACATCTAAACCCGGCCCTTCCTCCCAAAGGAGCCCAGTGCTGTCTCCCTGCACCTCCTGCTGCCAACATGGCGAGTGGCAAGATGGGTGACCCAGCAGAGGATGGCACAAAGGCATGGGGTGACTTCCAGTTGCTGCCAGCCTCCAACGGGCAGCTTGCCTTCCTCTCCACCAACACAGCCATTGCCCCACGTGTCTATTCCCCTTTCTAAACCTGCCGCCATCTTCTTGCAGAAGCTTTAGGTTAAAATTGCACACTGTGCGAACAGCGGCTCTCTTTTATCTCGCTCGGATCTGCCAGCTGGCAAGTTTCACTGGGTGACCTGAACTTCTAGTATTATGGTGGGTGGGTGGGGAAGTTGTCTCAACAGGAATAATGGTAGCTTTACCCTTACTCCTTTGGGGAGTTGCCTCCATAGTCCCAACATATTTTTGATTGCTCCGCCTTTTCCTACTCTATTTTTTGAAATGGGGGATGGGGAAAGAGAAGGGGAAAGAGATCCAAATGCAGCTGCTGCACCAAAGATTTGCCTAAGAGCATTACGATACTGACAGTTTTATTTTCAGTCCCTTTCTTAATAATCCCCAGCATGGAATTAGCCTTTTCCGCAGCTGTCGCACAGTGTTTGCACTAAGCTATTCGCTAAGACTGCACAGCACCCTCTGGGGAGAGTCACAACAAGCTCCAATTCCCTCAGTATAAAGGTCGGTATAGTTAAAGCCATGGTTTTCCCAGTAGTGATGTATGGAAGTGAGAGCTGGACCATCAAGAAGGCTGATCGCCGAAGAATTGATGCTTTTGAATTATGGTGCTGGAGGAGACTCTTGAGAGTCTCATGGACTGCAAGAAGATCAAACGTATCCATTCTTAAGGAAATCAGCCTTGAGTGCTCACTGGAAGGACAGATCGTGAAGCTGAGGCTCCAGTACTTTGGCCACCTCATGAGAAGAGAAGACTCCCTGGAAAAGACCCTGACGTTGGGAAAGATGGAGGGCACAAGGAGAAGGGAACGACAGAGGATGAGATGGTTGGACAGTGTTCTCGAAGCTACAAACATGAGCCTGACCAAACTGTGGGAGGCACTGGAAGACAGGAGTGCCTGGCGTGCTCTGGTCCATGGGGTCTCGAAGAGTCGGACACGACTAAACGATTAAACAACATTCGCTACGACTGCACAGCACCCTCTGGGGAGAGTCACAACAAGCTCCGATTCCCTCAGTATGCAGGCAGACAGACTCCACTTTTGACTTTCCTCCTTTGCAAGAAACACTTATTTACTCCACCCTCTGCTTACTGTTCTTTAATTAGTTACTAACTCCTAAAAAAAGGCCTATTGTCTTATCCTATGACTGTTAAATGCATTTGATTTAATTTGCTTTCGGTGAAGTGTTTCTTTGTCAAAAGGTTTTTGAGTGTGCTTATTATTACATTTCTACCCCGTGTTTCCTCCAAGGAATGGTGAATGGCCCAAGCTTACCCAGTGAGCTTCATGGCTGAGAGGGGATTTGAACTCTAGTCTCCAAGTTCATAGCTCAACACTCTAACCACTAGGCTACGCTGGATGTCAGAAGACGTACACAACATCTTCTGGATTTCCCTTATCCACGTGCTCCTTGACTCTTCTTCACAAACTCTTAAAAGGTTGCTGAGGCAGAACTTCCCTTTACAGAAGCCTTGCTGATTCATTCTCAGCTAGACTTGTTCTTCTATGTGCATGATCAATTTTGTCTTTAATTATGCTTTCCACCAATTTACCTGAAATGGACATTACAATGTAATTTCCTGGATCCTCTCCCTGCCCCTGGATACACTATATACACACACACACACACACACACACACACACACACACATGTTAAGTTGCCTTCCTTCCAGTTCTCTGCTAAGGGGGAAGATTTTAGCAAGAGGTGGAATATTTTGAGCAAGTTCATATCCAAGTTCTTTAGGCTGAAATCCTGCAAAAAAAATACATAGATCCAAGTCCCACTAAACTCACTAGGGCTTACTTCAACATACACATGAAGAGGATTGTGTTAAGAACCCTACTTAGATGAACACCATCAAGACTCCGAGATTTGCCAATTTGTCATTTGTCCCTAGAATAGCCCTAGACCATTTCTAGACATGTGTTGGCTTTTCAGCATAGCCGAACAGAGATTCTACTCTTGTTCCCCTTAATGGAAGAAGAGGAGCTGAACTTATGACCTAACACAGAAAAGTGAGGATGATATTTACTGCCAACAGACAACCCCAAAACCACCTCACACAAAATCAGAAGGTGGTTCAAAGCTTTATATAAAACTTACCTGACTCAAGGTAGGCACATGGAAGGCGCACTCACAAGAGACCCCTGACCTCTCTCTAACTTCTAGCGCGGTGCCAACCTCCCCTTCATCAAGGCTTGTTCTGGTTGTGCAAAGTCTCTGCTCATTCCTAAATTTAAACAAATTCCCCAGTGGAGAGCTTGAAGACTGTGGATTCCTTCTGGAAATAGCAGCCAGAGAGGAATGCAACTTTTCCCAAGTAAGGGCATATGAATGTGCCCAGTTGATGTGTGGGGGTCTACTCTCTCTATGTGCCTCATATTTTTCCCCTGTAAGACTGCAAATGTGAAGTGCTTCCTCTCAGGGAGACAAAGGGTGGGTAGAGCTTCTCCTGCTCAATTTCTCTGTATCGTGGCATCATCCAGACTTCCCTTTATTCTGCACTTGCTGCATTTTGAGTGCTAGGTTTCCCCTCTGCGTTCACAAAGCTCATCTCTGCCCAATGTCGGAAGAGTGAAAACACCCCTCCCCATCTTGTCAATGTCCCCTGGTGCACACACAAAACAGGTAACAAATCTGACAATAATGAAGCTGTGCAGATGTGAAACCCATGGTGTGTGTGTGTAGTAACATGAACACACCTGCAACTGCAGAGCTGCAACCCATTCCCAGCAGGCTCACTTCAGCCCCAACTTCTCCATCAATTAACCCAGCGCTCGGAAAAGTAAAGGTAAAGGGACCCCTGACCATTAGGTCCAGTCGTGGCCGACTCTGGGGTTGCGGCGCTCATCTTGCTTTACTGGCCAAGGGAGCCGGCATACAGCTTCCGGGTCATGTGGCCAGCATTTCTAAGCCGCTTCTGGCGAACCAGAGCAGCGCACGGAAACACTGTTTACCTTCCTGCCACAGCGGTACCTATTTATCTACTTGCACTTTGATGTGCTTTCGAACTGCTAGGTTGGCAGGAGCAGGGACCGAGCAACGGGAGCTCACCCCGTTGCAGGGATTCGAACCGCCGACCTTCTGATCGGCAAGTCCTAGGCTCTGTGGTTTAACCCACAGCGCCACTCACGTTCCTCCAGCGCTCAGAAAGTCTTTGCCAAATCCCCTATATCATAATCCCGTTTCCTCCGGACCCCCAGAACATGAGCAAGGCCCCTCATAGGAATCCAAAGGAGAGTATGCAAGAAACCTGGCAACCCTAGAAGTTAATTGAAAGATATGCAACCGTAACACACACACACTCACAGAGACACACACACTATTCATCCAAAATGATCAAACGGCTTGAATTTTGTCCCTCTAGCAAGATGCTCTTGTGAAGCAATGTAAAGTCATGGTAAGAGATGTGTAGCTGCTCTCAGTGGAATCCCCTGCAGATACTCCAGCAAGCAGGACCAGAACCAAGGGAGAAGGGGGCCAGATAACCTCCGAGCAGCTAAGATCTATTATTTGATAGTGGAACAGAGACTGAGGCTACCTTTGAATCCAGTGGGCCCTGGTTCGCTGTGGGTAGAATGGGCAGCCTCCCCCAAGGGACTGCTGCAGTTGCAAATTCCTGCAATGAGCAGCGGGGGTGGGGGTGGGGGGGATGTGGATTTCAACTAGGTGACCTCTACAGTCCCTCTAGGATTTTTAGTGAGCTGCCATTTTGGGTTTGGTTTTGACTTCATATTATCGGGGACATGACTGGACCCTCCTTTGCTAATATACAACAGGGGGAGGAACTTTGCACATGGCCAGTAGCATCTCTGTTCCTTTTTAAGGGCCTCTGCTGGCTGCAACCCTTCCCAAGGTTTCCCAGGTCTCACCTGGAGATCCGTGGGGGTTGAATTGGGGGGGGGGGTTGCATGCAGACACGCTGACGGCAAAATGTATCCCCTTTAGGAGGAGGCGGCGGCGGCACTCTGCACATGTCCAGAGGATTACAGCGAGGCAAGGCAACCTGGCAGGCATGCCATGGTGGGAGGGGTGATAGCCACGACCCTGGTCCCTCCTTCCCCTGCCTGGCCTGAGCTACCCTTGCTGCAAAGCCCAGAGGGGAGCCCAGCATCCGCGTTGCTGCGCCAGGTCTCCGCTCTTGGCCGTGATGGACTCCGCCCTTTCTTCCTCCACCCCCCCCCCCCGCCTACACTTGCAGGACGCCGGACTAGAGGAAGGCGGGACCACCTCGCAGGGCTGTTGTTGGGCGAAGCCCCTCCGGCCCCTGCCTCCACCTGCTGGGGAGGGGGAGGCCACCCCCAACCTCTCATCCAAGACGCGAGAATGAGAAGGGACCAGGGAGACCCCCACCCCAAAACCACCTACCCAAGTACTTACCTGCCTGCCTGCCTGCGCGGCCAAGGCGCTCTCGCCCCGCCTTCTGGCGGGCAGGAGGCGGCGGCTCTGCGGCTCCGCAGGCGGATGGGAGGAAGGAAGGAAAGGAGGGAGGGAGGCTGGGCGACGCCTCCCCCGCCTTCCTGGCCCCGCCGAGCCCCGCCGAGCCCCCCCGCAGCCCCTGCCCACCCACTCACGGGGCCCACCGCCTTCCCCGGTCCCGGAGGCCTCCCCAAGGAGCGCAAGAAGGAAGGAGGGAAGCGGGCGGATCCGGCTGCAGCAGCGGCTCCTACCTAGTCCTCCTGCCCGGCGACCGCTTGGATAAGCGGCCTTGCGTAGGATTAAAGCAAGAGGAGGAGGGGGAGGAGGAGGAGGAAGCGGGGGCTGCAGCCAGCTAAATTTACTCAAAGGAAGACCCATCAGGACGAAGGGACCCCAGGCGTTGCCAGGCGTAAATCAAGCAAGTCGTAGAATTGTAGAGTTGGAAGGGATCCTTAAAGATCTAGTCCAACCCCTGCAGAGGATCGAACATGCAACCTTGGCAATGATCAGCACCAGGCTCTAGCCAACTGAGCTGTCCAGGTTCCTTCCTCCACGAAAAGCCCCCCCCCCATAAAGGCTGCAAGCGAGATAAATAAAAATCCATAACTAAAAGTAGAAACAATCAGAGTATTTGAAATCAAAACGCTCGCTGAGGTCGCTTGGATGATGTTGTGAAAGGTTTTCAGCAAACGCAATAAAACTTGTTTTAGTTTAGGTTAAAAAATCCAGAGCGAATTTGTCTGAAGTTTGTATGGCTTTAAAGACGATTGCAATAAGGTTATGATTTATGTTTGTTCGTTTTGTGTTTTTGTTTGTCGTTAATATTGTAAAAACCAATAAAATGTTTGGAAATTTTTTTGGGGGGGGGAATTAAAGACGATTGCAATTCGGCAGTATATAAGATGGTCTAAATACATAGTTCAGATGTGGGTGAACACATCTCGGCACGAGGGGAGTGGTCCTGGACCTCTTGAAAGAGAGGGGATCCCACCACTCCTGAGAAGAAAGTTCAGTCTGGACCCAGTGACTTGTGACAAATACCCTCCATGGGGGAAAGGCGATTAAGGGAGACAGTGGCAAGACAGTTGCAAATACTCTTGGGTGAAACGGATCACCTTGTCCCTTTTCAGGCTGGGTCCAGGCCTGGCTCTTTAAAGGCCTGAAATGTTCTGATGGATGAACTTCATGGGGAGAAGGACAAGGGGAGTGCTATTTTTCAAGAAAAAGAGGTGCCAGAACTCACCTTGAAACACCTCCCTTGTTCTCTTATAATGGCAATGGTGCCCACCTGAGAGGTGCCGGAACTGAGTTCTGGCTGAATAAAAGCCCTGGTCACCCTATTATTCTTGCTTGATCTCACAGCAAATATTCCACTGATGGTGGAATCTTCTTGAACTGACTCTGTTAGATGGGTATTGAGGAGGGTCCTTGTTTTACCCAATGGGGCATTTCCAAGTGAGTTCCAGCACCTCTTCTTTTTCCTAGACAAATAGCACTGACACTGGGTGATTATTATTTTTTTTGGGGGGGGAGCAGCAGTTGTACCGTGGGGTGCTGCAGGGTACCAGCTTGTTCCCAGAGCTATTTAACCTCCCACACTAACCATTGGGAACAATCATTTGGCGATCCGGGGCACAGTGTCCTCTGTGTGCTGGTGGAACAATTTCTCCGTAACATCTGAATCAGAAGAAGCTGTGCAAACCTTGGACCAGTGGCTGGACTCAGCGGTGGGTTGGACGAGGGCCAACAAACTGATTCTGAATCCTGGCAAGGCAGAGGTGCTGAGAGTGTCCAGTTCTCCAGCTGGGACAATTGCCTGCATACTCTCCTCTGAAGGAGTAAGTTTGTAAATCCAGGGATTCGCCTGCATCATCTGTGTCGCTAGAAGCCCAGCCGTCCTCCTATATGGAACTTGCTGAACTGACTGGGAGAGTCCGAGACCAGAGAGAAGAGATGGTGGAAGAAGACTGGAAGAAGCTTAAAGAATATTTGGAAAAATATGTTAATATTTAAATCTTAGAATAGCTGTGGAAGTGGATATAGGCTGTAGGGTTAGAAGTAGAAGATAGTGTATTTTAAAATAGTATTATTTGTAAGTGAAAAAATGTGAAGGTTTTTAAGGTAAAAGTAAGTGTGATAAAAAAATTGGTTAAAAATTATGATGTATGAAACTGCTAAAGGTGAGGTAAAATGAAAATCAGATAGGGGGGACTTGGGGGAAGCTCACCTAACAATGTTTAGAAAAAATAAGGGTAAGACAAGTATTTGTTTGTATTGTTTGTATTTCTGTTTGTATTGTTTATTTGTGTTATAAAATGAATTTAAAAAATTGGAAAAATAAATAAATAGAAGTCCAGCTGTTCTCAGTGGCCAGAAGTTCCTTTCACCAGCTGCAGCCACGTGCTGGTAAACTGCCAGGCTGGATTACTGCAATGCCCTCTGTGTGGTTGGCCTGGAACCTGCAGCGAGTGCAAAAGGAGCAGCTGGACTGCTCCCTGGGGGCAGAATACAGTGATACCTCGGGTTAAGAACTTAATTCGTTCCGGAGGTCCGTACTTAACCTGAAACTGTTCTTAACCTGAAGCACCAGTTTAGCTAATGGGGCCTCCCACTGCTGCCACACTGCCAGAGCACAATTTCTGTTCTCATCCTGAAGCAAAGTTCTTAACCCGAGGTACTATTTCTGGGTTAGCGGGGCCTGAGGCGTATGTAACCCGAGGTACCATTGTATCGGCTTCTTGTTACGCCAGTGTTGAAGGCCTTGAACCTGCTGCCAATTAGCTGCAGGACTAAGTTTAATATGCTGGTCCTGGTATACAAAGCCCTATGCGGCTAGATACCAGGATAATCTAAGAGAGCGTCTTGCCCCTTATATACTCAGCTGGTAGCTCAGTCGGTAGAGCTTGAGGCAATCTCAAGGTTGTGGGTTCAAGGCCCACACTGTCCCCTTCCAACTCTACAATTCTATGATTCTATAGCATGCTTTGCAGACTAGACTTTGTGCTGCAGATAGAAGAGATCTGTCCCACCCCCACATGATGCAGGAATCAGGCCTTTAGTGTGGCGGCACCACAACCCTTCGGAGCTCCCTCCCAAGTCTGTGTATGAAATTGCTTTTACTGTTGATCTTTTATTATTGTTAATTGCTATGAGGTGTTTCTTGGGAAGCAATGCATAAATTAAGCAAATAAGCAAGCGGTGTTTGATCCTTTAAGAACCACAGGTTTGTATATATGTATGGCCTCTTATAAAAAGTACGGGGCATAGGGAAACCCGTTTTTTTGGGTTCTGCCATCTGGGGCGGAAAAATAAGTGACAAGCAAGGTTACCGGCGCCATCTGCTGGCAGAGTGCAATTATAAGCCTCCTCACTTGTAGTGTAAGCAATTTCAAGCCGAGCAATAGATTTCTGAAACAAATTTTAAAGTCCAGAGTACCCAAGTGGAGAGGGGAATCTGGGGCAGACTTTGACCTTTCAAATTTCAGCGGCACCCTCTGCAAGGCCAAAATTTGACACCTCTCCTGCCTCTTGCCTTCCATTCTATTCTATTCACCCCATCAGTGGCTCCCAATTGGCCAAGTACTGCGGGCCCGTCCCCCTTTTCAAAAGCAAAGCCACTGACCCTTTACTCTAGAAACCTTTATATCTTGGTGGTCACTTTTGTTATGTGAATGGGTGCCAAGGACCCTTGGTTGGGTTATGCAGACCCCCTGAGGACTGGGGACTAACAATTGGGAACCACTGCATTACGTCATTGGAGTTTTCTTGGCAGGGATACTGGAGTGGCTTGCCGGTTCCTACTCCAGGTAGGCTTCATGATCACTGCAGATGGTGACAGCAGTCACGCAATTAAAAGACGCCTGCTTCTTGGGAGGAAAGCAATGACAAACCTAGACAGCATCTTAAAAAGCAGAAACATCACCTTGCCAACAAAGGTCCGTATAGTTAAAGCTATGGTTTTCCCAGTAGTGATGTACGGAAGTGAGAGCTGGACCATAAAGAAGGCTGATCGCCGAAGAATTGATGCTTTTGAATTATGGTGCTGGAGGAGACTCTTGAGAGTACCATGGACTGCAAGAAGATCAAACCCATCCGTTCTTAAGGAAATCAGCCCTGAGTGCTCACTGGAAGGACAGATCGTGAAGCTGAGGCTCCAGTACTTTGGCCACCTCATGAGAAGAGAAGACTCCCTGGAAAAGACCCTGATGTTGGGAAAGATGGAGGGCACAAGGAGAAGGGGACGACAGAGGACGAGATGGTTGGACAGTGTTCTCGAAGCTACAAACATGAGTCTGACCAAACTGCGGGAGGCAGTGGAAGACAGGAGTGCCTGGCGTGCTCTGGTCCATGGGGTCACGAAGAGTCGGACACGACTGAAAAACTAAACAACAACAAGCACTGCGTCATAGTTGCGATACCCTGCGGCTCCCCTGGGCTTGCCTTTAGAGCAGCAAGTGGAACCTAAACATCTAGGCCACAACTTCTCCCCGTCTCCCCAAGAGTCGCTGCTCGTCTTGGGAGGCGGCGAGGACTGGGGCCTCCTTTTGGAGCAGCCTCTTCAATCTGTCCCAGGAGGCCTGCCCTTGCCGGGGGTTGAGAGGGATGGCTGTGAGGAGGCACCTCCGGCCTCATGCCAGACTTGTTTTCCCTCATGGTGAACGGGGCGGGGAGGGTTTTGGTTGTGAAATGCCAGCGTGCGGCTCGAAAAGGCTCCGCTTGGGCAAAAGGGGCTGTACGGGTCACATGCCAGCCCAGCAGGGCTCCGTGCTAGAGAAGGCACTACAAAAAGCAATGTTTTGGCACCTGGGAAGGAGTTTGGAGGCCTCTCTTAGGAGATGCTTGTATTGCCAAGGCAGAGCAGTTGTGTCTCCCCTCCCCTCGCTATACTATGTGGTCCTTATGTGATGCTTGAGGGATTGTTTAGGGAAGAACCAGTAAGTCTTCATGGAGGCCCAGAGTGCAACCCCGCTCATGGCTTCTTGGCAGAGATGGCATCAAATGGACGAAAGTGGATGGTTGCTGCCTAGCGTGGCACTGGTGTTGCCCCAAAGTAGGCACCTGCCACCTATGAGCTCAAAAAACTGTTCTGGGCCTTATCCTGTTGTTATAAGAATTCTAAGGTCTCAAATATAAATTAAATGTTCATAAATGTGCAAGGCAAACACATACATAAGTATATAAACCCCATGTCTGAAATAGTACAGGAGAGCAATCCTGAAGCCATTTTGACTCTCCCAAATTGACCTCAAATATTTCTCTGCAAGGAGGAAGGAAATGGGAAAGCCTCCCCATTGTCTTTTGCTTACAAATCCTGTTTCAGGGCATATTTGTTTATGAATAGGGTGAGCCTGAGACCTGGATTCAGTAACTAAAGTATTAACCATCACAAAAGAACGGCCAGGCTGCCCAGGTAAAGCAATCAGTGACCATTATTAGGTATCCTGGCAGGCAGGATTTATGCTGTAGACAGCCTCCCCTGCTGTAGACCCCTCCTTCTGTGATGTACCGTATGTATGATGTTTTAGGAGGGTGGTCTTGGGCTACAGGGTGGGCAATTTCAAATGTCTATATAAGGGCTTCTGCACCATTGTTCGGGGTGCTCCTCCCTCCTGCGTGTGGTGAGTGGGGACCCCGTTGCAACAGTTTAAGAAAGATCAGGCTTACTAGCTGCTTTGCTTCTCAATATACAGTGGTACCTCGGGTTAAGGACTTAATTCATTCTGGAGGTCTGTTCTAAACCTGAAACTGTTCTTAACCTGAGGAAACACTTTAGCTAATGGGGCCTCCCGCTGCTGCTGTGCCGCCGCCACGCGATTTCTGTTCTCATCCTGAAGCAAAGTTCTTAACCCAAGGTACTATTTCTGGGTTAGCGGAGTCTGTAACCTGAAGCGTCTGTAACCCGAGGTGCCACTGTACTCTGGATGGCCTCTGTTATTTTCTCCTACCAATAGGGGAACCACTTAAAAACTCTATACTGGCTCTTGGATACCCCATAAGAGAAAAGGAGCAGGGTTTTTTTCTTATAACACTGCCATTGTCGGAGATCTTCCCTCCATGTCCTCCACCTCAACACTTGGAGAAACTTCTTGATTCATCTCCGTGCCACTGCAGTGCCGACTGACGTCCGTTTGTGTCGGAAGATGCCACCGTCATGGGCCAGAGGCGATGAGCAGCCAAGGTGAAGGCAGGAAGGCACAGGCAACCCCCACCCACCACTGCCAGCCTCTTCATGACGCACCTATCCGGGCCACACCTTCTCAAGAAGGTCTCCCTTCATTAGCTTTCCGTTGCGGCTCCTCCGAGTGGAGGTTGACGCTTTTGTCACTGGCAATTTGTTGAAGGAGAAGGAGAAGAAGGGTTTGTTGTGAGCCATGAGGTCGCGCCGTCTCCACACAGACCTAATTACTTTGTGCTACAGCAAAATGAAATGAGGCTCATGAGTCACCGAGGAGGAGATGGAAGGAGCGGGCCGGAGGAGGCAGCCGGCTCCTCTCCCATCAAGAGAGAGCTGTCAATCCATTTGAGCCCGGCATGCCGATTAATCATCCAACTTTCCGACTCCCGCGGCAATTAGAAGAGGCCTGTTGGGTCAGAGCAAATGCGGCCCACCTAGCCTCTTGTTCTTACAGTGGGCAACATGGGAATCATGGAATCGTAGAGTTGGGACCCCAGGGGTCATCTAGTCCAACCCCCTGCAATGCCGGAATCTCAGCTAAAGCATCCGTGACAGATGGCCATCCAACTACCATTTGAAAACCTCCAAGGAAGGAGAGCCCACAGCTTCTCAAGGGAGCCCTGTCAAACAGCTCTTACTATAGTTTGCCTCACTTGTGACTCTCAGAAACTGACTTTAGAGAAAGCCAGGAGCCACATTGGCCCACAAAACACACACACACAAAAATAAAATAAAAACAAACAAAAACCCTCAATGCTAGTGCCTCTTTCACCTTCTGAAGTCTCAAGTGGCTTAGAAATGAACTAAACCTCATTGTTTAAAAGAAAGGCCATTGCCAATACTTTTGCTTTCATTCCATGTCCCTCTAGCACAATGGTAAGCAAGGTATTGTTGATCTTGTGTTGTTCGTGGCCATATTTTCCCCCTTCCCAACGTTGATATTTTTTCCGAAAGAAATAATATCCCCTCAAAATAAAAGCCCATGCCCTTGACTTGCAGCCTCGTCAATGAGTTACACTAAAGCTTGAATCAAATTTATGCGCAGATTTGGCTGGTGACTTATCTGGTCTCTGGTCAATTAGGCTTTTTGGATTTTTGAAATGCTACAAAACCTATAAACCTGTTTGACCCGAGATGACGGCAGGCTGAAGGAATAAACGTATTGCACCCGAACACACACACTGACCGTTCTGCCACGGCCCTTTCCTCTCCTTAGAACAGCTTCCCCCAACCTGACGTCCTCCAGATGTTTTGGACTACAATTCCCAGCAGCCCCAGCAGCAGCAGCATCAAACAGCTGTGCCGGCTGAGGTTGATGGGAGCTGTGATCCAAAACATCTGAAGGGCAGCAGGCCGGGGAAGCCTCCTGCAGACACTCCCTGACCCCAGCTTTAACTTTTGTGCTTTCTGAATATTTCAGTGGGACTGTTTTTGTGGGGAGAATAAATGACCTGAATAATTAGAAGCACCTGCTTTGAAAACAAAAGGTCCACGTTTCATCCTTAGGAGCCCAATCCCCAGGAGGTTGGTGCAAGGGGGCAATGTACTCCACACAATTCATGACACTCACAGCACCTTCTCTGGGCCTTCCCTCCCTTTGCCTCAATCTTTGGACATAGAAGAGGCCCAATTAGCCAGACTGGCTCTCCCATGAGGCAAGATGAAGCACTCACCTCAGGCAACAGAATCCACTGGGGCAGCAGATCCCAATATCAATCTTTTTCCCCACCCCTTCTTCCCTGGCAGAGAGGGAGGTGCCATTTTGGGGCCTGCCTCAGGTGCCCAAATATCTTGGGCCAGCCATGCCAATCAGGGACTAAAAGTGGGTATCTTTAGTTGGAGGATACTGGGAAACTGGACCAGAGGAGTCCATCACCAGGTGACCATTGAGAGAGCGTACGTCTTTTCACATAACAGGCACTCGGCTATCTGTGGCAACCCCACAGTCCCTGCCTAGAGGGACTCCCCTTTTTTTTTGCCTCTGCCGTTTTCTGGTCATACTCTCACCGGCTCTCAAGAGTGGGGCAAGCACGGAAAACCGACCGGCTCAGTGTCGTTGCCGACATTCCCACACAAGACCAGCGTTGCTGGCATGGTGCACTGCAGCAGCCCGAGATGAATACACCACCCTTGTGCTCTTTGGACATGGTTGTGTACATGTTGATATTTTATAATGCCGTGGCAGATCACCTATATCCCTCTTGCATGTGGCATCAGCAAGCGGGGAAAGGGAAGAAGAAAAAAACAAAATGGGGAAAAGTCCACCGAGAACTTCATCTCAACTTTCCTTGATGCGAAGAAGTTGAAATAGGATCTGTCATTCCCTCCTCGTGTGCTTCACCCTCTTTGGTGTGGCAGCTTCAAACATTCTCATTCTCATTCATCCATCTTCCCAAAAGATGGAGGGGGGGGGAGGCGAGAAAAAGCGCAATCCGTTCAGTCCCAGATCCTTTGCGTCAGGCCTGCCCAGGTTCATAAATCAGCCATTTCAATACTCTGCCCATTTCAAATGACGTCCAGCTCTTTCATTAAGCTCATGATTTATCGCTGGAAGGTGCTCTCTTTTATTTTATGCCCGATTTATAAACTTTTTCCCCTGCTGTTTCCCCACCCCACCCCTCGTCGGAGATCATGTTCGCTTTGTCCACTGGGCCAACAAGACAGTAAATTTATTGTCTGAGAACCGCTACTCTGAAAGATGACATCAATGCGAAAAGCGTGCTTGCGTTTCCACATCCACAGACGAGACAGCCATTGGAGAATCCACGCTGGGTGGAGTCATGAGGTCACTCGCCATCACGGGTGGACCTGTGGCATAAAAGCACATGATGGGGGCAACAGCAGGAGAAGACGCATCGGCCAGGTGGGAGTCTCAGCGCTGACGTTTTGGGAAGGCATGATGGACAAGCTGGGCTGGATCTGCCTCTCCCTTGCCAGTCTCTCTGGCCCACTGTGGGCCATCCCTGTGGCCAGCGAAGGGTCCTACTGGCTCCCAGGTAAGTCCTCTCCCTTTCCATTCGCTCAGTAAGACATTGCTTTGTTGTGGAAGAATAGGTTCAGGAGAACCAGAAAAGCCAAGGGAGAGAGATTTGGGGAACTATCTCCCCCAATGCGGGGCATCCAGTCACACCGCTTCTTTTAGGGAACAGGCTCTTCCAGCAGGAGTTTGCCCTCATAGCTCAGTGGCAAAACATCTGCCTTGCATGCAGAAGGTCCCTGGTTCAATCCCCGCTGGCCTGAGACCTTGGAGAGCTGCTGCCAGCTAGTGTGGACAACACTAAGTTAGATGGTCCAACAGGCTGATACAGCATAAGGCAGCTTCTCATGTTCCCAATGAGAGGAACGGCCAAGAAATTTATGAATGGGTCGACATTGCTGCTTTAAATAGGATTTGGGTTGATACAATTGTTTTAAGTTCTTGTGTTGGGTGGTTATTGCATCATTTATTATTATGACAGGAACCGCCCTGGGGGCCTTTGGGCAAAGCATATCAATTTCCTAATATAAATAAATGTATAAATATCCCAGTTCACACAGGTGTGCCGATTGCTTGAGGAATAGAAGCTGGGAGTCAGCTTAAGGGAGCCCCTGGTGCCCTAAATGGACCCTCAAGGGATGATCAACAGGCACATCGGGAAACCGGCAAGCCCTTTGCCGGGAACCTGTCAGGATACAGAATCATAGAATTGTAAAATTGCAGAGTTGGAAGGGACCTTGCAGGTCATCTATTCTAAACACCCCCCCCCAACCACTGGGAATGGCTCCTGCACTTGGCACTGCCAAATATGAGGATCTTTGAAAGAGCATCAATCCATCCATTGAGAAGCTTTTCCTCCTGACATTTAATAATGACAGAAGAAAATGAATGCCCATGAAAGCCACTCATCCCTGGGAATGGCCATTGTAGCAGCCTTTGTAGGTTACTGAGATCTGCTCCTTGCCAAAGGATGAGGTGGGTGGTTGACGCTGCTGGAGCCCTGCGGAAAGAAACTGGGGGGGGGGGGGGACTGTGGCTGCAGAGGAACGCCAGACCCTGACATGATCCTTTCTGGCTGGGGTGCGGAGGGAGGCAAAGGTTCTGAGCCACAGTTCTTCACTTGCAGCAGAACAGGTCTGACCCAAGGAAGCCTAATTCACTTACGGAACTCCCTGCCACAAGCAGCTTAGGTGGCCTTTTTAAAAAGGCATGTCCGGGGACAGGCTGAGCCTCTCAGAGGCCCGGCTTTTGACATCTCTACCCATAATGAAAATTAAAAGTGGAGAGCCAGCACAGAAAAACAAAATAAGGCATTCAAAAACCAAAAGCTGCTTCCTTTTATTGCTTCAGACTCACAGCAGTAAATAAAAATGATCTGCCCGAGAGCAAGTCTGAGTACTAAATGCACAGACTGGATGGGAGAAATTGGCATTGGAAACTCCCTATTCTCATATATTTTGGCAGCAGTTCTAAGCCCACTTACCTGGGAGTAAGCCCCGCTGAATTCAATAAAACTTACTTCTGAGTAGATATGTTTAGGATTGTGCTGCAAATTGCTGTGCAAATGGCATTTTAAAAATATTGTGAATACTACTGCCCAGGGAAATGCGATTATAATTTGTGTGCAAAGCACATACCGCCATTACCTGTCTGTGCATATTCCTTGTGTGCACATAATGTGCTTTCTTACAAAAAGTCACAATTCATATCAGAAGCAGACAGAGTGGGAGAAAATAATAAGAACAGAGACTTTTTCAGCGCCAATGCAGAGGAGCTTTAAAGTCAAGATTCAAACAAGAGGCGTCTTGAAAGATGCCAACAGAGGTTTATAAAAAGTGAGAAATATATTCAAAACACACATACACAAAGAACAGGAACAACAAGCTACAGAGACCAACAAACCCAGAGCCACAAGCCTGTGGGCCTCAGTTCACACACCCTTTTCAGTACAGGCAGGCAGACCCCATCAGAACCTGGAATTGCCCCAAATGTTAATAGGTATCAGTTAACAGCAAAAAATATCATTTTACTAAACCACCTATCTTTGCTTAAATTTGCAGTTATAAGGGGGGGGGTGAGAGGGCGGGGAGGTTTGTCAGATGTGCATAAAAGCAAGTTTATCCAATGTCCAAAAATTGGCATCTAAATCTGAGGGGGCCCTTGAGTCCCTGGGCCAAGGGGCCCTCCTGGCTCCCACCCCATAGTAGGCCCTAGATGCAGGGGCCCTCTGAAGAGCAGAGGGTGAGCTCAATAGGGTACCAGGGGGCAAGCTGCCCAATAGACACTGGAGGACTTTGGTCTGATCTTACACTCTTAAAGGCGACAGAATAACGCAGGGGAAAAGCTACCGGGCAGGGGAAACTTTCTTTGGCAGGGAAAGAGAGAAGAAGGTGGGTGGATTGTGCAGAGCCCCTTTGGGGGGAATCTACTACCACACGAGTGTCAATTGCCTCCCCCCAACCCACCCACCCACCCACCTCAGTTGGCCCATGATAAGGCAGAGGGTTTTCCCTCAGGCTGTGCGATGCCTCCCTCTTGTGTCCTTATCTCCTTGCAGCCACTGATGAAGATGCCAGGATAACTCTGGAGGCCCTGAGCAGCAGGAACAGAGGGTCCTCCCTCATGCAGACCCCACGGGGATTAGTGGGAGCACAGGTGGAAGACACTCTGAGGAAAGCAGGTAAGACAGAGACACCCCCTTTTGCCTCTGGAGGAGCAAGCCAGGCAGGACATTCTTGCAACGCGGCACTTGCAATGCAGACAATCAAACTGCTGCTGCTCTCTGGAGATGTTCCTGCTTCCCAGTGGGTCCTGCTCCAAGGGTTGAAGCTGCCCACACCATACCTGCCCTTAGGACTACCTGTTCACCTGCTTTCGCACTCCATGCAGCCTAGCCAACCAGGGAGCATTCAAAACAGAGCCAGGCGTCTTCCGACTGATGGGTTTGATCCAAGGCTGGGTGCAACTGCAGCAGGTGGATTTGAAAGGGTGTAGTGGTTAGGGGGCTAAACCAGGAATCGGAAGACCAGTCTTCGAATCTCCGCTTGGCGACAAACTCTCACTTGGGCCAGTCCTTGCCTATCTCTTCACAGGGTTGTTGTTAGGATCAAGTGGGAAGTAAGTCACCTTGGGAGGCAGAAAAGGTGAGATAAGAGAGTCCTGATAAGCAAGATGCTGGGGAGGAGCAGAATAGGGAAATGCCTGGTGCTCTGCAAGGCTGCATTTTGTTACTTTTAATTTGGAAAACTCCCATCCAAAGAAGAAACGTACAGCAGAGGCTCTTCTTCTTCCCCTCTAGGATTAAGAGAGCTGGCAAACTGGTTTGACCAGCGCCACATGAGTTGAAAGAGGAGAGCATGGGCACAGCAGCCCCTCAGCCCCTTTGACTCTCTCTGTCCACTTCTGTCCTGGGAAGCAATGTCCAAAAGCTCCCACCAAGGGCAGCTGGGGAAGGGGGCCAAACCAAGGGTGGAAAATAGACCATGACCTTTCCAGAGGAGAAAGCAATGCTTGAATGTATCTTCTTTTCTTTTTGTTCCAGGTCCCCAGCCCAGAGGCTTTATGCCATTGAGGGAAAATGTCAAAGAGGTGAGAAGCCCCCAGCCCCAAGGCCATTTGAAAGCTTTTCTCCTTGTTATGGGTGCTGTGGCTCTGCTGGGTTCTCAGTGTGCGGCCAGGAACTCCCAGTCAACCTTCCTTACATGACTCAACATGTAACATCTGCTTTTCTCAGGTACTCTTCGGAAACCTCCCCCAGAACACGCTGCTGAGCCGCTTGCTAGCCACAGACAGGAAGCAGTACAAAAAGCGTGGAAACATCTCTGAATGCTTCTGGAAATACTGCGTGTAACTGATGGCTGGGAACAGCTGATGGCCAACTGGACACCCCCTCCAAATCCCTATTCTGGCTCCTTTATTTATGTCATCAAGAAGAATCCTAGAACCCTGCATATAGATTTGTGCATATTTAAAACATTAAAATAAAGAAATGTGAAGCTGGCAAAAACAAATCACTCCAGACCACAACCTCTATGATCCTTGCTGTTGGCGAGAGGAATAAATCCTATCTGGTTTGCTAAGATCTTGTAAGCAACGAATTGTTTTCTTCCTTCGGGGGTTCCTGTTTGCATTTCAGCAGGGAGCAAGGCCCCCGCGTGGATAGGCTTTGAGTCTTTCTTTGTGTGTTATGCTCCGCGAGGCCAGCGGAAAGGAGGCAGGAAAAACACTTAGTAGTTTCTCTACGCGGGGGGGGGGGGGGAGCACTGGGAAAGGAAGGCCAGACATTTCTGTCCCAATTAAGGAGAGCAGTGGAAATGGCAGACTTCAGCTATGTCATTGACTCTGCTGGCATTGAACTGGGTGTCCCTAGTCTGACCACTTCTTTATGACAATCAAACCCAATTAACTTTTTTTTAAAAGGCTCTCTACCCCCTGCAACCTCCGCTCTCATTTTTAGGCACAGACATGACAGCCTGTCCCTCGACCTCAGATGAGGAGTGTAGCTGGCAATGATGAATGGGCGGCAGCTCTTTGAAAGATGCCAGTCATAAATCTCTGCCTCTCTGGCGGGAGCATCATGCTGCAATCAGATAAAATGCACAGAAAGTTGATGTGATTTAAGAAGAACCAGCTCCGCTGAAGGGAGCACTTCCTCTCTATGGCTTTGACATACTTTGGGAAGATTTGCAGTGTCTCTCAAAGAGTAAACAAGCGCTGGCCTCAGATGGAACAGCGAGCAAATGCAAGGTCCTTCTTAGAATCAAAACAATTAAGTGTAGCCATCACCTTGGATGAAATTATGAGTTATCCTGTTGCCGCTGCCAATTTCAGTCTTTACTTATTCTGAAGCAGGTTCTGCAATCCCCCATCCTGTGTTTTTCACTCAAAATGTGTAAAGACTGAAACTAATTAAACTTTTTTTTTCTGACAAGGCTCCCCTTCACTTCCCCAATGATAGGAAGCTCTAACAGCAGGAAGGCACCATGTTGTGGTTGTTGGTGGTGGTGGTGGTGAAGAAAGAAGAAGGTGCTGGGGCTGCATTTTAAATTGCAAAATGACACTCAGGAAGAAGATTTTCACATTTTATTTTGTTTCAAAAAGAGAAAAAATCTCCCCATCTCACGCACAAACAGGTCACCTTTTAAAAACGCACATATTGAAAAGTATGATACAAACAAGTTTATTGCCCCAAAACCAGTTTATAAATCCCACTGATAACTAATTGGAACTATACATTCTACACTGTGGCTTGCAATGGGGTGTGTGTGTGTCCCATTCCTAGAGCAAATCCTCCTGAGCTGCTGCAGGTGACATGGTCTCTATCAGCAGCATCAACATTATATATACTGGGTTGTAGCACATGAGTCCTACTCAGAGTAGGACCACAGAAGTTAAAATGTCCTGGCTACGTTAGGTGCATTAATGGGACTACTCTGAAGAAAACTTAGTTGGTGACAACTTTTTCTTCTTCTTCTTTAAGAAAGTGGTTCCCAAGGAGGGGAAAAATAACTCTCCCTTCCTTTCCCGGCTAACTGCCTGGCATCACACCAAGCCAAGAGAAGGCAGATCCTGGGTGTAATTCAAAGGCAGAAATGAGGGAACTCCAGAAAGAGTTTTGTCAGTTTAAAATGCTGCTATTTCTATACTTCTGAAAAACTGACAGCCGTCAACAACGATAACCCTAATATATTCCTTGGTGAGCCAAAATTGATTCAACAAAAGTAGTGGCAGGAGAGGAGCACTGTCTACACAGAACTGCCTGAAAACCCCGCAGTTGGCGTCAAACAGAAAAGCATCACCTGACACCGCTATGACCTAAGGTGATTGACAGGTGGGTGGCCCTCCAGGGGTGGGAGAGAGGAAAATCTGGCTCTCTGCCATGAAAAGGAAGGACTGGATGAGATCCGGCCTGGTGATCTCCAGGCATTAATCCAGCTCCAATGGGGAAGCCCCATTGGTGAAGTGTGTATATATATATATATATATATATATGTGTGTGTGTGTGTGTGTGTGTGTGTGTGTGTGTGTGTGATGAGCACAGGTGCACCTGACTACTCATGGATTCTGGGAACCAACTGGTCATTTATAGAGGGGCCCTTGCCGCTTCGTCTCAAACAAGAACCAACTACAGTGGTACCTCTGCTTACGTACTTAATTCGTTCTGGAGGTCCGTTCTTAACCTGAAACTGTTCTTAACCTGAAGCACCACTTTAGCTAATGGGGCCTCCCACTGCTGCCGCGCTGCCGGAGCATGATTTCTGTTCTCATCCTGAAGCAAAGTTCTTAATCCGAGGTACTATTTCTGGGTTAGCGGAGTCTGTAAACTGAAGCATATGTAACCTGAAGCGTATGTAACCCAAGGTACCACTGTATTAGTTGCCGTAATTTCAGAAATTTTGGAGTGGTGTGAGGGGTGAGCCTTTGGAACCAGCATCTTGGAGAGCCAGAGGGAAAGATGAGCCGGGTCACGTGCACAGGAAGGGTGGGCTTCTCTAGGGCGGTGCCTGTAGTGGAAGCAGCAGTGTCTCATCAAGGAGGTCCTTGCTGTCCTCTTCTTGAGGATCTCTGTCTTCCAGCCCAGCAACAACAGTCAAGCCGGCATTCCTGTTGTCACACATGATGCAGCCCTAGAAAGGGAAGGAAGTTGGTGAGTAACATGGAAGAATGGCGCCCTCCTGGGCAGGACGAAAGGTCCACCTGCTCCAGCTTAGAGATGTACAATTTCCAGAAATTTTGAAGCCATGAGGAAAAAACTGTTTCCCCCCGTAAAAAATAGAAATTTTGGAAAAATAGAAAAAAAGTTAAGTGTGGAGTAGCTTTACAAATTATTTGAATTGAAATAAAACAGGTAACACCCCCCCTTTTCCCTCTAAAGCAACAAAAAAAGCAAAAAAGCATCAACATAAAAAATAATCAGATTTGCCACAGCACCAATAGCAAATAAAGTCAAGGTCCAACTCAATATTTAAGTTCCATAGGTCTACCCTTTGAGTAGTGTTTTTTTAACAAAAGGAACGGAAGACACAACATATACATGCAGTTTATTCTATCTCATTTTCTGAACTACTACTATCATTTTCCATTTCTTCTTCCTCTTCGTCATTTTTCTCATGGACTTCTAAAAAACAGTTTTGGAAAAAACCGAGGGAAAACCTCTCTCCCCCCCTGCAATTTTTTCTGGTTTTTTTCCAGGCCTTCCCATCTCTACTTGAGGACAGTTACTGAATAGTATGTTGCACTAAGGCTCAAACTCAATTTGAAAGGAAAAGGAGTGTGTGTGTGTTTTAAATTGAATTTGTTGTTATATATTATAAACAGCGTGATGGTAAGAGAGCTCCTAAACAGTTTACAAAAATATGCAACAGAACATTAAAATGATTGATAAAACACAGTTAAAAGCAGGTATTTAAGAGTATTCAAAAGATGACTGAAGTCAGCAGTGGTTAAAAGGAAGTAAATCACATGCAGCTTCTACGTGTTCAGATGGGCTGGCCCTAACAAAAATGTTTTGAGCAGTTGCCGGAAAAAGTACAGTGAGAGCACATGGATTTGAAACCCACAGTACCAGCTTCCATGCACCCAGGTTTCCTTACTTGGGTGTCAATTTCTTGGGGGACAGTCTGGGTGCGAATCCAGGGGTGGACCTCTGCCAGCTCCTCCTTCTGCCTTTCTGAGAAACAGGGCTGCTTGCTCTCCAGGGTGGCCAGCTTCTCCAAGTCCTCTTTCAGCACCTCCTCTGCAATTCTGCAAGAGATGAGAAGCTGGCTAGATAAAAAGGCACCAGCCCGACAAAGCGAAAATCCTGACATCACCTCCTCCTACAATCTTCTGCATAAAGTTCAGCTAGTTTTCACCACCCAGAGTCCTCCAGAGAAGGTGCGGCACCCTCCAAAATCTTAGAAGCCTTGAAACAACATTAGCTGCAAAAGCTACAGAAAAGCAGGTCTTTTGTACCCCAGCCATGCCTAGAGGGCTGCAACTCCCACTGCCGTTGTCCCTGATCATTGATCCTGCTGGACACTAGGGTGGAGTTTAGATAATCCAACATCTGGAGGCCCAACAGATCCGTTCTGAACTGAATCTTCCCTGCTTTCCAATCACAAGCTCTCTGCCATCCATATTTTGCACTTTGATGCAAAACCTAAGCCCCACCCAAAGCACTTCTCTGTTCTGTATAAGCTTTTCCTCAAACTGGTCCATCCCTTCAGGTTCCTGAAAACAACTCCAAAGACATTTCAGGGCTGCCTCTGCCTTCTCAACAACAGCCTAGGGAAGAGGCAGCAGAGTGATGAGAGGACCTCCCAAATGTAACTCCAAAGACTCTGCATGAAAGGCAGATCTGCACCTTGGCAACACATCCATCCACCCACCCGGGACTGGGCTGCACATGGCTCTCTTTTCCTCCATTTACCTCTCTTCCTGACCCATTATTAAAAAAAAAAAACATTCTGCATTTCATCCATTGTGTTAAGATGCTCATCAGAACATGCTCTTTCTGCTCCAGTGCAGAGACAGACCGGGATGGTGCCTGTGAAAGTTTCAGGAGATTTTCCTTGATGGAGAAGACTTCCCTCAATAGCCACCACTCCCAGCAACAATAAAAACCCAGTGTGTCCAGCACCTCACAAGGGGGCAAACATCACGGGGCCTGCTGGTGACTAAGCTACGGAAATCCTATTTTGCTCCCCTTCCTGAACCGCTTGCCCTTCCCCATCCCAATTTTCCCAGCGCTGCCTTCTGGAAGGCAGGAGGGCCTACCTAGTTTGGAGAAGTAGCAAAGCAAAGGTGTTTTCTCACCGCTTTGGCATTTGGTAGGTCATCTGGATTGGTTCAGGCAAACTATTCACTGTCCTCCACACCAACCTGGCTGGCCGCGGTGGCCGTTCTGCCTCTTCTCCTCCTTCTTCGCTGTTCTTCCCCCTTTTTGAGACCTTGGAGGAATCATTGCTGGCAAAGTATTTGCTGCTGTTTCCGCTGCCTGTTGGGAGACAGGTGGGTGGACACAAATGAAATGTGGGTTTCTGCATAGGCCAATCTCAAGGCAGGGAGGAGGGTGGCCGTTCCCCTGCTAGCAAATCCCTTTGGGATTCTCTTTCTGTGGAAGCTGACACACACAGCACTTCCTCTCCTTCTAAGTTGTGGCCTAGTCACTCAAGAAAAAGGGGCTGCAGAGATCCCAAGGCAAATTCTTTGCATCTGTCTTCACAGTGGGAGACGCTGGACAGATCCCTCCTGTGCCTGAACTACTTTCACAGGAAGGGAGTCTGAGGAACTGAAGCAAACAGCAGTGACAAGGGGCAGTTTTTATTGACAAATTAAAGACTGACAAATCACTGGGTCTGGATAACATGCACCCGAGAGCAAAAACATGAAACTGCCAAGGAGTGATCCTCCTGTGGATAAGGAACTTGTTAAGCAGCATGAATCAAGGGGCAGTCCTCCAAAAGGAGAGATCTAGAATCCCCCTAGGATCGGTACTGGGCCCTGTTTTTTTTAACTTGTTCACAAATGATCTAGAGTTGAGGTGAGCACTCAGGTAGACTTGTTTGGTGTTGATGCCAAATTGTTCTAAGTGGTTAAAACAAAGAGGGATTTCTGAGGAGCTCCAAAGTGGGGTCTATGCGCAGGAAATTATAACATGACATTCAGTGTAAGCAAGTGCAAAGTGATGCACACAGGAGCAAAAAATTCTAATTTCACATATATGCTCATGGGGTCAGAATGGGATTGTAGCAGATAGCTCAATGAAGACGTTGATCCAGTGTGTAGCAGTGGTGAAAAAGGCAAATTCCACGCTAGAGATCGTTAGGAAAGGAATTGAAAATAAAACTGCTGGTATCACAATGCCCTTATACAAATGTGTTGTGTGAGTGCCTTTGAAGTATAGTGGACGCTCGGGTTGCGAATGTGATCCATGCGGGAAGCACATTTGCAACCCACAGCGCCACGTCTGTGCACGCGTGGGTTGCAATTCAGAGCTTTTGCGCATGCACAAAGTGTGATTTAGCGCTTCTGCACATGCGCCGAAACCGGGGAAATAACCCGTTCCGGTACTTCCAGGTTCGGCGTGGTGCGCAACCCGAAGCGTCTGTAACTCGAGGTAGGACCGTATTGTGTACTGTCTGATCACCTCACCTCAAAAAGCATATTGCAGAGCAGGAAAAGGTTCAAACAGGGCAATCAAAATAATTAAGGGATGGAACAACTTCCCCCATTGAGTGGAGAAAGTGGATCAGGAGAAACTCTTCTCCCTCTCCCGTAATACTAGCTGCTGGGGACATCAGAAGAAGATGAATGTTGGAAGATTCAGGACAGACAAAGGAAGTCCTCCTTCACACAGCGCATTGTAAGGCACTGGCTTGCCCCATCCATGGACTAACATTTGCCACCATCAAATATTTCAGGGTCTCCCTCTCGTGCCCAGAGTGCCTGCCTTACCTGTGCCACAACCAGAGGTTTCGTTGGAGCTGGAGCCGTTGGACACAGAGACCAAGGAGCTGGACTCGGCAGACCCACTGCCAGAGGCCGCTGAGCTACTTCCAGACTGGGAATCTTCCAGTAGCAAAAGGTCGAAGAACTCACTGGAGACGGAGTGGCCGTCATTGTTCACGCTGTCCTCCCCGTCCTCATCCTGCAAAGGAAATGGGACAAATCCATCCACACAAAGTCACTGCCGGGCTCAAGGAGAGATGGCGGTGCTTTCTGCAGGCACCCAGGTGGGGTCAGGATTAGCAACTGGTACCAGCTCAGCTGGTTCTGAAAGTAAAAGACTCCTGTCGCGGAGCCAGATAATATGGTCACGCGAATACGGCCCACGAGCCCTGCAAACTTCCTTAACCTGTCCTCCAGATTGTTTGGATTACAACTCCCAGTGTACTACGGACAGGCTGGCAGGGGCTGATAGGAGCCCAAAACATCTGGAGGGGTGGGTGCTTTAAACCCAAGGATTTCTCCTGCCAACAGAGACCAAACAAGCTTCCCGCTGCTGTTTCATATGACGCAATGCAGCCACAGACATGAAGCACATGGTAGACGACAACACAGAACACACACAAAGGGGGTCTCATTTCCACAGTCGGCTGCGCCCAACTCACAGCTACAGCAGCTGTATGTGCCTGGGATCCTCTACCCATCCAAAGTGCAGCTGTGCCAGCTTCCCCAGTCCAATCTGGATTCAAGAACCAATACATTTTTTCCTCTTTGCCTGCAGAACTCAGATTCCCACCTCTGAGAACACAGCGGAACGGAAACCGACCCAACGCAGGAAGTCCCTGTTCTTCGCTCCTTAGCTGCATCCCTGGGAGACAGAGGGCGTAATTAGAACAACCACCGTCTGCTGTTAGGCGGCTCCCGAAAGAGCCAGAAGGACCAGGACAGAAAAGGGGGGGGGGAGGAGGAGGAATGAATCGCCATGTTTGCAGCTGCCGTGCCCCATGTGCAGAGCACCACCCAAACCCAAGCGGAATAAGCAGCATGGACTGCAAGGGATCTCTGGGTGGGATGCCCCACCACCAGCTTCACAAGGCCCCACAGATCTGTGACGGAGAAGCTCCTTCTGTGGCCCACGGAGCAAGAAAACAGCTGGGGTTGTGGGGAGTGGCATTCCTTGCGCACTACGCTATTTCCCCCCTGAATCTGCCACCATTGGCAGCCAACGCTTCCCAAAACCTGATCCAGGATCCCCCTTGCAGGAACTTACACACATGGCTCCTGTGCCTGCCAGGGGGGCCTGTGCTGTGCCGGACAGCTCCAGTGGTTTGGGCAGCTCTTCTTGAAGCAGGTCCAGCTGCAGAGGGGAGCTGCTCCGGGAGTTGCTGAAGAGCCTCTGGTGGGGCGGGTCCCCCGAGGATGCAGGCTGCTCTTCCTCGGCAGCAGACACTGGGGTGGAGGGGGGCGAAGGGTGCTCCATGGGGCCTGGCGCTGCCACGGGGAGAGCAGGAGGAGGGCCTGGGGGCATCACAGGGCAGGGGTAGGAAGCAGCAGAGGGGCAGGGGAAGAGCTGCGCAGGGAAGGAAGGCGGAGGGGCGAAAAGAGGCAGCGGCGGCGGAGGATACGCTGGGAAATTCTGAAAGAGGACAGTCATGAAGCCGCCCATGTATGGAGCAGGGAATGCTGGGAGGGGCTGGATGCTGCAGGGCAGGTAAGGTGGTTTGGCTGGGGCTGCTGCAGTGGCAGAAGGCGGCAAGACAGGGCCTCCTCCCAGAGAGGCGACAGGGAAACCAGGCGTTGCTGCATAAGGATCGGCAGGGAGGGTGAAGCTCGGGGCCCCAGGGTGGGGTCCCTGGGAAGCGTCCGCCTCCCAAGCACCACTCCTGCTGTCGGGGGAGCCCAGTGGTTTCTGGCGCTTGAACTTCCCCGGCTTGGTCTTCCTTTTCCAGCCCACTGGCCTGGTCTGCTTTGGAGAGACGTCGTCTGCAGAGGAAGAAGCCAAAGGCGGGGAAATTGTGAGGAGAGAGAGAGGCAGGCAGGAGCAGCATCCTTTGTTTAAGTGACCATTCAAGGAAGGGGTTAAGCCAAGAGCACTTTTGCCATAGACAGTAGGAGAGGCGCAGAAGCAGCATCGGTTCCCAGTTGAGGATGGAAAGCAGGCAGTCGCACTGCCCATCCTGACACCTGCCTGACCCTAAGGCCCTCTCCCATCCCCCTCTCCTGCAGTCCTTCCCCCAGCAGGTGCTCCCCACCCAGGAGAAGAGAGTTGGAGCCCAACAGCAACTAGAGGGCAAGAGTTTGGCTGCTCTGGCAAGGCGCCACCACTTTGTGGTTTCAGGTGCAGTCCTCTTGGCATACCCTCTTCTCTTGGGCCTTGCTCGGCTCTTGGGCCTGCAGAAGTCCTAGCTGGGAGTCTCTTTGCGCACCCCTGAACCGCTTCTCTCAAGGCGCTGTCAGGAGATGAATGCAGGAGCCTGGTCTGGCTCTTTGGGGGCCTTGTTCTGCCCTCAGCAAAACCTGACTGCAAGAAGCCTCCTCTTCTTGCCGCTGAAAGACCTTCATTCCCCCACCCGTACCCCCGACGCATTTCTTAGATATAAGGAGGGAAACTCTCTCACTTTCCAGCCTCCTCTGCCTCACTGCTGCTCGCTTCTCGTTCCCTTCCTCCCTTCTCAGAGACAGTCAATCCAAAAACTACCTTTCATTTTGCTCTCACAATAAAGACGCGTCTCTGGTGTGCCTCTGTTCCTCCCTTACGAGCGCAATCTGCAACCTAGGCTACAACTGCAACGTGGCACAGGCTGTATTCTTGGGTACAGCAGCAAGCAAGCTGGCTTCTAGCAGACTCATAGCACCCTGTTCCCTAGCCAAATAAGAGAGACAGCTCTAAGCCCTTAAGCTAAATTCTTCCCTAACACACACCATTCAAGAATATGGGGAGGGCTATTTCCCTGAACACAGAGAAGCAGGTTTCAGTGGCCTGTAGGGAGGAGAGCAAGAACACTATGGGGAGCTGCCACAGCTCTGCTTCCCTCACCATTGCTGCTCACTTGGTTCCTACCTTGGTCCTGGGAAGGAGGCTGGCTGCTCCTGGCCCCTCCGTGCTGGAGGTAGGCTGGCTGGTATGAGGACAGCAGGGCCCTCTGGCGGAAACGGTCCACATATTCCTGCTCCTTCTTTTGCGTGTGAGCCGACAAGACCTCTTTGGTCAGCCCCACTAGTCTGACTTCCTCCTGGGTGGCTCCAGCCCCAGCTGCGCTGGGCGTGGGGTTGGCCAGCGATGGCTCCACCTGCTCGCCTTGCAGAGTGGCTTCTTCGAGCGCCGTGGCTTCTGCGAGGGGTAGGAGGAGGACAGTCAGCCACACTTTCCCAAGGAGGCAGCCGACAACACTCGGGAACCTCCTTCTCTGCCACCCAAATATTCACCTAGATGTTGTGCAGGGCTACCGGAATGGATTATTCAGGCTGCAAAAGGGGGAGCCACATGCCACATGGACGGCAACTCAGATACCGTTTGATTGACAGCATCTGAATCAAAGTTATCCCGCCGAGAATCTGCTGCACAGGAATGATATGGGGAAAAAGAGGAGGAGGAAGTGGTGGTGGTGGAGGAGGAGAAGGCGTTTGGGGCTCTCGGCTGGTTGGGCACTGGGCCTCCCTCTTCTACTTAGGCCCAAATGTCTAGCCAGGCAAAGTAAGGAAGGCCAGAGGAACTCTAAGCACTGCTGTAAGTGTGCTCCCTGGAACAGAACTGGAAGGTCCCTACCTGAAATCAAGGTGACTGGTGCTCATTGCAATGGATGTCTCCTATAAACAGGAAGCAATTTGTCCCCCCCAATCACTGAGTAAGGTTCCTACACCGCTGCAGGAGGACAAGGACAGCATCCAGGGGCCATCCTCCCAAAGCCTTCGAGGAGGGCATGGCTCACTTGTTTGTGCTCAGACCCCAAGACGGGAGAGCAGAACAACCAGCCCTGCCTGGAGCCTCATCCATTCTAACCGGATGTGACTTATGCAGGCAAACACCACTTGCTTGGGAGAGGAGGCGGGTGGGTAAGCAAAGGAGCTCGGAGGCTTATGTGTTTTTCTCAGGAGAGGAGCAAGATCCGTCTGCCAACCTACCTGACTCCGGGTGTGGGAAGTGGACCAGGGTGCTGCTGTAGCTGCACTGGCTGGTTGCAGACACCACGCTCAATGCTTTGGCAGTCAGCGGCAGGTCAGTCATTGCAGTAGCACCGCCCACCACCCTCTCTGGGGCCTGCTGCTCTACATCGCCTTCCAGGTTGGGCGTCGCAGGTGGCTGGGAATCAACCAAGGGCAGCTCAGCAGCATCTAGTGGGAGAAAAATCATAGAACTGTCGAGTTGGAAGGGACCCCTGAGCTTCGTCTGGCCCAACCCCCTTGCAATGCAGGAATCTCAACGACAGCATCCAAGACAGATGGCCATCCAACCTCCGCTTAAAAACCTCAAAGCAAATGCTTTCAAAGATACAACGTAATAGAAGAACAGCCAAGAAAAGAAAAGCTGATCAACTTAAATGTGGGGCTTTCGAATGGGAAAAAAGAGTACCTGGGTAGGAAGTCATTTCCACAAAGCACATCAAGCACTGGAGCATATTGGCAGAAACAGCTATTAGCACAGCTACCACCAGGACCCACCAGCTGCCAGCAAACGGAAACCCCTTGAAACCTTCCTGTGCTCCCTCTCACCTTCCAAGATTTGCTTGTCATTCTGGCTTAGGTGAGCCTGCTTGTCGTCATCGGAGGACGAAGAGGATGCATTGGTAGAGGACTCGCACTTCCTTTTCAGGGCGGGACTGTTGCAACTCTCCAGGTATCTGCAATCAGGAGCCTGGCATGAGCATCTTCCTATTCTAAGTCCGTGAATATAAGCTGTTCACCCAGCCAATCAGAATGGGAGCGAAGGAGTAGGCAAGTTTCAAAGATCAGGATCAATCCAATCCTCTCTTTCATTGAATTTATGCAGGTATTCTCTTCGCCCCCCCCCCAATGGTCCTCTGACACTTTAGAAAGTGGGGAAATTCTATCAAGCACTTCTGTGCTTAATACATTGGTCTGTTAGGGAAAACATAAAACACCACACTCAAACATACAAACAGAATGGTCTAATGATGCCAACAGGAGAGAAAACTGTGCCCCCCCCCCCCACCGTAAGGGCCAAGGGAGATCTAGCTGCTCAGCCCCACCCGCTGATCTCAAGGGTTTTTTTTGTGGGGGGAGGTGCTGGTGCCTAGGATGATGCTGGGAATTGCCTGAATGTAATCTTGGTTCCATACAGACACCATATAATTTCTACCACACTACTAGAATTGAGCATGGTTTTATTTTGATAAACGTTTCTATTTACAGCCGTACCTTGGAAGTTGAACGGAATCTTTTCCGGAAGTCCATTCAACTTCCAAAACGTTCAAAAACCAAAGCAGCCAATCAGCAGCTGCGGAAGCCCTGTCAGACGTTCGGCTTCCAAAAATAGTTCGCAAACCGGAACAGTCACTTCTGGGTTTGTGGCATTCGGGAGCCAAAACGTTCGAGAGCTAAGTTGTTAGAAAACCAAGGTACGACTGTATTTATGTCTCCCCCTCCCCCAACCTGCTTTGGGAGCCCTGAGGCTGTAGAAAGGAAAGCTAAGTAGTCCAAAACAACAGAAAAAGGGGAAATAACATGATTCACCAGAGATAGCAGCACAACCTTATTCCGAGTGCCTCCCAGACAGATCACTCTTTTCTTTTTACAATGAGGTAAAGAAACTGGATTTTGCTCGCATGAGAAATGCCTAGCATGGACTGATGAGGAAGTCAAGACTTCAGGAGCATCGACACCTGCTAAGACACCATGTTGTTATTACCTGATGATACTGTCCATACAGTTAATTTGCTGATAGGACAGGACGTGGTTGGTGCTTCTCAAAACATCACAAGATTCAGCTGGTAGGTCAATGAGAGTCGAAGGGGGAGCACCTGGCTTTTGGTCTAGAAAATTGGGAGAGGGGGGAGGGGGAAAGAGAACGTCCCTTACAATGGAGTGGGGCGGCCACCACCACTTGGCTACTTGCCCCTGGTCTCAATGTCATTCCCATTGGCTCCAGATTATAATGTTTGTTGTCCCCAAAGATCAATCTATCTTGGACCATTTTCCCCATCTTGGGGCAGGCACCCTCGACGATGCATCCCTTCCTCTCCCTTGTCACCCCCATGAACTCACCTCCTGGCTGCTCTGCCCTGGGAGTCCCCTCTTGAGGCTTACTGTGAGATTCAATGTACAGCTGCTGACCCACATTCTTGAGTCTGTTGGCATCCACAAAGATCTGCTGTAAGGACATCTGGGGCAGGGGAGACAAAGGATGAATGAAGCAAAGGTAGCAATGTTGGTCCATAAGAGAAACCTCCCAGACCCACAGCTGGCCAATACTTTCATTAGGACCAAGCAAGCCATTGCAAAGGTGGGTGGGGATTTCAAGTTCTCTTCGGGCCTCTTTAACAGGCAAGATGTTACACAAAAGCAAGGGTGGGTGGGAAGGGAACAGTGGAACACAAACAGCAGTACAAAAAAATGGCAGGATGCTGTAGCCATGGTCAGCTTGTAGACTCGGCCCCATTACTGGGTATATTTAATGGCAGAGGGCCTCTGTCTCTTTGACAAAGAGTAGTTTATAAATAATTTTAAAATTAAATAGAATAGAATACCCATTAACTCAAACCCCTCTAAATCCATTTCCTTCATAAGCTTTCTTGCTGGTTAACAGGCAAGAGGCACCCCACCAAAACACTGTCCCCCCGCTGCTACCTGTACTGCAGGCAGGTTGTGAATGACCAGAGACTCACCAGTTCTCTCTGTATTTCCTCCGCACAGTTCCCATTGGAGTCACTGGAAGACGCCACACTGATGTAGTGCTCGTAAGATCCATTGCTAATAAGGCTTCCGTAACCGCTAGAACCGTTGCTATAAACAGGCTGGAAGTAAAGAAAAACAGAGGTCTTCCAAAACCTGGGAAGGGTTGCAGCAATCGTTCCTGTCAGCTGCATGACTCTGGATCACACGAAGAGGAAAATGCTGACATGCACCCTGCCCCCACCCGACAGAAGGCGTCCCTGCTTGGAGCTGCATTCCCCTCCTTACTTGCAGAAGCAGCTTATAGATCTGTCCTTGGAGCTCCCAGATCTCCTTGTCAACCCTGTTCATCCCCTTGCTTCTTGCTGCAAAGACATCTTCATTCAGAGGGCTCCTGCAAAGGATGAATGGAAGCAGAGCGTCATCTTGACACTAGACGAGGGAAGGTCTGTATCACAAGATTACAGGAGTGAGTTATTCAAGGAAAGGGATTAGCTCTGCAGCCGAGTTCTTCTGGCTCCCCAGCTGGATAACATTAAACAGACTGATGAAAGAGTAAACCCAGAGGGTTGTATCCAATGCTAGCCCTACTCAGAGTTGGCCCACTGTAGTGAACGAACATGATTAACTTAGGGTAGACCTGAGTAGTACGTAGCTGGATACCCAAATAAATCTGTTCCTGCTGGGGGGAAAAGAAAAGGAAATAACTAGCCTTATCTGCTAATGGCACAAATTGAAAAAGAATTTTCAGAATATCTTAGAAACAAAACACTTTTCCAAGTAAGGAGCTCTCCTACACAAGGCCTGAATTAAAGTGGAGCTTGAGAAATGTCTGTGGCAGCCCAAGGAAGCCCAAACAGGCTAGAGCAGGGCTACGAAATACCCTGGCAGCAAGCGGAGAGGCTCATGAGAAGACAGTATTTCAACAATGAACAATTTGCATACAAAACAGAAATTCTATGTCAATAATAGCTGGCATGGCATCCTTCCTTTTGCTGCAGCGAAGGCAAATTTTAACGAAGTGTCAGGATCCTGCCCAACCCAAACGCCACAAAAAGCTTTTCTGAGGAAGAAGCCTGGGGCCTTGCACCAAAGCCCAGCAGTCCTGAGGCAGCCTAAAGAGCTCCATCTCACAGATGCCTCACTTGAGCCCCCAATAGCCCCTCTGAGCCCCTCCCAAGCCCTGTCTGGATTCCTGATTCTTCACACTCGCCTTCCCCAGCCTCAGAAGTGAAGGAAGCAGCAGACTCAGTGAGAAGCTCAGAGTTGCTCGTCTGCTTCTCTGCCAGAAGGCTCCAGCACCAGGGTCTTCTTTGGAAGGGTCTACTAAGAATCAAAAGATCCAACTGCAAATGCCCAGCATGTCAGAAGTCTCCTCTGGGCATCCTGTCTAGCTCCAGCCTCCAGGTACTGGCCACAAGTATTTCGCTAGCCAGAATCTTCCTACGTTTGGACTTTGTGGCTTATAAAACGATGCAAGTCAGATCTGCTCTGGCCATAGCAAAGGGGAGGTGCACATGCTTTACACACAGATGATCCCAGGCTCAACGCTTAGCATCTCAACAGGTCCTGGAGAGCAGAGAGCCAGAATAAACAGCAGTGCCTTAGCTCAGCACTCCTGGGAAATTGCTACTGCTGCACCATGCAAGATGCTGACTGGACCTGCTCTGATAAATTGGCATCATCTTTATTTAAAGCCCTTGTAACATACCACATGCCTCACCATCTTTGTGTTGTATTCACGTCAGTCCTACTCAGAGGAGACCCATTTAAATGAACAGACCCAAGCTATCCACGGCCATTGATTTTAATGACTGTACTCTGAGTAGGACTAAACCCAAATTATTACAGTGGTGCCTCGCAAGACGAAATTAATTCGTTCCGCGAGTTTTTTCGTCTTGCGATTCTTTTCGTCTTGCGAAGCACGGTGTCGGGAAAGTTTTGGAAAAGCTTCAAAAATCACCAAAGTCTTCAAAAACCTCAAAGAAGGGGGGTGCTTGGGAGGGAGGGAGAGGCGGGCGTGGGGCATGGGGGGAGGCGGGGTGGAGGTTGCTGCCTGAGCCCCCGGGATCGGTTCGGCTCGCCTTGCTCCGACCCTTTGCACTACAGTCGGCGCCATCTTGCTGCTGCTGCTGCTGTCGCCGCGGTAGTCAAAACTCCTACCGGCCTAAAAGTTGTCTGGTGCAAAATCCCTTCTGCAGCAGCAGCCCGAAAGAAAGCGAGAGCGCCAGCCAGCCAGCCGCCCGCCGCGGGCAGGAGGGAGGGAGGGAGCGTCGGCGACGGTGGATGCCTATTGCCCCTGTTGCTGCTGCAGCCGGCCAGCCAGCCAGAAGCGCGCGAGCGGAGAGGGGCGCATCCAGCCCGTTGGAGAGGAGCGCGGGGGCGCGTCCCCGGTGGCTCCCGAGCTGACCTTGCCTGGCCCGGCACCTTCCGCGCTGCCAAAGGGCGACTCACCTGCTGCCTGCGCTGCGCCGGGACTAACTCGAGCGGGGCGAGGAGAACACACACTCGCGCGCACACACACCGAGAGGCAAACTTGCCGCAGCCTTCGACGTCGCGGGGTTGGAAAGCGCGGAGATGCAGGTAGGGGGCACCCCTCGCAGGGCGAGCGCCGGAGGGCCCGGGCAGGCGCTCTTGCCACCGCCGGGGCTCTGGGGGGGGGGGGAGAAGGAAGGAGCCCCGTCCGAAGAGCCCCGGAGCCTGGCCTCCCTAACTGGGAGTTGTGGGGAGGGAAGTGTGCGTGCCTTGCTATTTTTCGCCGAAACAAAGCTCCCTCTCCCTCAGAACCCGCCTTCACGCGTTCTTGCCCCTACGGAGACGCACACCGTGTGCTATGAGTTGCTCCTCGAAGTCAAGTCGCAACTGTATTAACGGTTTTAAGAAAAAGGAAACAAACTTGCAAGACGTTTCCGTCTTGCGAAGCAAGCCCATAGGGAAAATCGTCTTGCGAAGCAACTCAAAAACGGAAAACCCTTTCGTCTTGCGAGTTTTCCGTCTTGCGAGGCATTCGTCTTGCGAGGTACCACTATACACCAGTTCTACAGGCTCACACACACAGGATCACAGTATCAATCCAATCTGAATTCTCCTTATTGGCTCTGGGTGTCAAGGGAAAGAGGACAAACCCCAAACACGCTGGCTTCAAGAGGCTTACGTTCTGACTTTGTGCCGCCCAATGATGAAGACGACCTTCCGGCTCCATGGATTCACAAAACTGGACCAGCTGGTATCCAGGATGACGTAGTCCCCGTTCTGAGTACAGAATCGGATGGGCGAGTGCTCGAAGGGAGGGCGGCCCGCAAACTTCAGAACTGAGTAAAAGCCAGAGACAAAGACAAGGCTGGATTGACAACAGCCAATGGAAGCACACAAAGGCCTGCCTACACCTAGTGGAACTAGCTTAATGCAAAGTTCTATCATTCTTCTCGGCCAGAAGGAGAGAGGTTATGGGGGGGGGGGGGCACCAGTGGTAGAGTGTCTGCTTTGCATGTAGGACATCCCAAGTTCAATCCTCAGCATCTGGCATCTTGGATAACTCAGTTGGATAGTTACAGATAGGTAGCCGTGTTGGTCTGCCATAGTCAAAATAAAAAAAATCCTTCCAGTAGCACCTTTAAGACCAACTAAGTTAGTTCTTGGTATGAGCTTTCGTGTGCAAGCACACTTCTTCAGAAGTGTGCTTGCACACGAAAGCTCATACCAAGAACTAACTTAGTTGGTCTTAAAGGTGCTACTGGAAGGATTTTTTTTATTTTGTCAGTTGGATAGGATAGAGCATGGTACTGATAAAGCCAAGGTTGCAGGTTCAATCCCTATATGGGACAGCTGCCTATTCCCGCATTGCAGAGGGTTGGATTTATGATCCTCAGGGTCCCTTCCAACTCTGATTCTATGACTTCCAGGTAGGGTTGGGAGAGACTCTTGCCCGAAATCCTGGAGAACTGTTGCTGGTCAGTGAACACAATACAGGTGTCTCCCCACTTACACGTGTTCTACTCATGTGTGACCAAGAGATAATTAAATCAATTTAAACTGCAAAAAGGGCAAAAACAGCCCATAAAGAGCAGGAAATTTCAAAATGGCATGAAAAGAGCAGTAAAACGGTTAGCAATCGCAGGAGCCTTTGCAACTGCAATCCCATGAGCCTTTGGTATGGGTTCTATGGCATGAATGAAGAGGTTAAGAAACAAATTGAAATAAAATCCAGAATGGGTTGAAGTTAATAAACATGCAGAACAAATGGTCCCCAAAATAGTCCCTTAGATGAGGAAGTGGCTACCCCTAAAGGCACTACACCATGGAAGTGGAAGCCTCCACTTCTGGGGAGAGAGCATGTGTGCAAAGGCCTCATTGCTCCAAAACAGCATCACCCTCTTCCCTGCATGCAGCTCGTCTGACCATGGAATGGGAGCTGAGCAGGGAAAAACCTTCCTCTTGTGACACTGAGGACACTCCCTCCACCCACATCAGGTCCAAAGGCAGATGAGAGACTGAAACTTACCTTTACGATGAATGGCTACCATGATGGGTCGATCGTCTGGGTGAAGGTACTGCAAGATGGACGTCCCAAGCAAATCCTGGGGCAGGTATCCCAACAGAGGCACCGCCCTGAAATCGAGCAATGCAGTGGCCAATTGACAAAAGCACAGTGCAAACACCAGCCTTGTAAGGGAGCCTTTTGTGACATAGAAACTGAGGTTGGGGGGGGAGCTTTTAAACATCAATAAAATGGCACTATTAAGCACATGTTGGCTATGATCTCAGTCAACCACCCAGAAAGGCCATTCCCATCACCACCAATTCATGAATGGTTCCACCCTGGGAGGGCTGCATTTTTTCAGCTGTTTGTTGAACCTTTCATGAGTTCAGGGTGTTTTCAAAAGCCTTCAGGAGACAGCTCTTTGGTTACTATTAGGAGAAGACAAAGCAATACACCCATTGTGTGGGGAACATCTGTGCCCTCCAGGTGTTGCTAGACTCCAACTCCCATTGCCACATCGGACCCCTGGCCATGCTGCCTGCCGGGACAGTTCACAGATGGAGTCCAACAAGCTCTGGAGGGCCACAGAGGGGCGCACCCCATGCCTGCAACAGACAACGCATCAGCCCCTAATGGCATTTCTCTCTGGCATTGCCAGCAATAAAAGTCGTCACCTGTCATCCACCTCCAGAAAGAGACAGCCTGGGGTGTGAGTGGTAGTGAAGATCCTCTTTTCTACAGGAATTCGAGGAGCTAACAATTTAAAAAAAAGAAACACAAAGTATCACTGAGAGCTCAAGATCCACTTAGAGGTTCATGTGAACCCAAACAACTTTCCTTTCTGACAGTAGACCCACAACACTCAACACTTTCAGGAACTCTCTCTTTGGGTTTCAGGAGCCTTTCCTTATCAAAAGAGGCTGAGGAAAGAGATACTGTTCCATCTAGAACCTCCCTTCGTTAACAAAATTAGATGACAGTAATGGCATTTTTATCCAGGGTTAGTGCCTTTCAGAGCAGACCCACTGCAGTTAACGGATATGACTAACTCAGGTGGTATTAATTTCAGTGGGTCTACTTCGCTACAGTCCGTATTCCCTTGCATGCTGACCAGGAAGTTGGAATGTTCTGTCAAACTGGCTCACACACAAGAATTGAAAGCATCCGCTTTGTCTATATCCCGACACATCCATGAGACACACACAGCCCATTTAACAGGGATGTTGGGTGCAATCCAGTCCCAAAGTTAATCCCCAGAAGAAGATGGGATGGAAACATAACAGGATCTAGCATGATACACTTGGGTTTTAGCCCAGCCAATTTTAACTGGAGTTCCCCTTTTCTTGCCTTCATAGCCAGAGTGGATTTTTTCAGCGAGAGCCAAGCAACAAGACATCGGCCCACTGGCGTCAGAGACAGAGAAGTTGATCAAATAAGGGGTCATCCGGAATGGGTAGTAGTGCTTCTCTCGGTCCTGACCTTTGCCTCCCCTGCAAACAAAATAACAGAAAACCATTGATTTGTCAGCTACGGGTGAAGTTTACTCCAAATGGCAAGGGATTGTCTAGGTTTCTGGCTAGAAGGAAGAGGAAGCTGCTGTCCTGTTAATTCACTCTGATGCTTGATTCCTTTGTCTCTTCTGAAGAGCAGCATTTTAGCATCAAAGTGTTATAACAGTAGGAACAGTCTACAGCAAAACACTTCCTTTTAGTAAGAAACTGGATCACCTTGTAGTCACAGATTCTACTCCGTACTACCAAGGGCGGGGGGGGGGGGAGGACTATTTCCAGTTAATCTCATAAAATGAAGCAGGGTGGTAATAGGAAGAAATGTCACCACTATCATCCTAAAATGTTTGGGCATCAACATGCACACAGAAAAGTTGTGGTGAAAATAGCTTGTAACATCGCTCTTCTTGCCATAATCCTGCATAATACTCACCTTAGTCTGCAGAAAAAGGACTTCACTTGTGCATATTCATAAAGTGAATCTGTAAGGGCAAAAATACATGAAGAGACCAACATTTGTTTATTAATTCTCCTTGTTTTCAGCATGCTCATCTTAGTGCCCTCTCACCCCCAGGACCTACTTCAAAAACTAAGATTGCCTTTTTGCCCACCAAGACCAGAAAAGATGGGAGTTGAAGTATATTTCACTCTAGCAGGCTTAGTTTGGTTAGAACTGAGTATATACTGTATTTTTTGCTCCATAAGACACACTTTTTTCCTCTTAAAAACTAAGGGGAAATGTCTGTGCATCTTATGGAGCGAATGTGTGGTCCCTGGGGCTGGGGGGGGGGAACCCGGGCTTCCCCCGCCCCCAGCCCCGCAAGCTACGGGAGCGGAGGCAAGGCTGCGTGCAACCTTGCCGCCACTCCTGGACCTGTTCTGGGGGCTGGGGGAAGCTCGGGCTTCCCCCGCCCCAGCCCCGCAGCTAAAAAGGAAGCCAAGACAGCAAGCGGGATCCATCCCGCTCGCTGTCTTGGCTTCTGCAAAAGCCACGCGCAGCCTCTCCCGGCTGCAGAGGTTGCGCGCGGCTAAAGAGGAAGCCAAGACAGCCAGCGGGATGGATCCGGGCTTCCCCCGCAGCCCCGAGAAGCTCTGGGGCTGAGGGGGGGGAATATTTTTTTTCTTGATTTCCCCCTCTAAAAACTAGGTGCGTCTTGAGGTCCAGTGCATCCTATAGAGCGAAAAATACAGTACTTCTAGAGTTAATGCTAAATACATTCCTTCTGGTAAATGAGTCACCATAGCTGCTAGAGGGCTGTGAAAATTTGTGCCTCAGACTTTTTAGACTCGTCTACCCATGTACTATCTGAAACCAAAGAGCTGCATTAGTTGCCAAATGTGAAATATATTAGCATTATTTTCAGCTCTCCTATGCCACTAAAAGCTCACGCTCAGCTCCTGTTCCATGGTCAGATGAGCTGCATGCAAAGAAGACCAACTACGTCTTTGTGCCCTTGACCTGCCCACCCTTCCACCCTCAGCCCATTTCTCCCAGGATTAGTCTCTGAACTTTCAGTGCTGCGAGAGCGTGCACAAGTTTTTAATGACATTATCTGTCCCCAACCCCACAGGCCAACTATGATAGGTGAGCGAGTTAAGTACCAGATGTCCTGTCAGATGACAGACAGACAGGATGTCATGTCCACCTGTCAAAGGCCTTCCCAACCACCCAGCAGCCAGCTGGTGAGGAACAGCAGGAATCAGCTGCATTATCAAGTTCCAGGAGCGGAACTCAAGTCAGTTGCCTGGCCCGGTGGGTAAACTCAGTGCCCTTCAGCCGATGCTTTCTGCAGGGACTGGCTGAACAATCAAATGCCCTGTGAGGAACTTGGCTGCACAGCCAACTCAGTCACATCTCTACCTGTCCCATACAGATGTCACAGGTGACATCAGGTGTGTGGAAGCTGAAACAGCCCCGCAAAAATTGGGACACATGTCGGGTCAAATCTGGCCTGCAGATTGGAGTGTTCCCCCCTCCCCCCCATTGGGTTAGGTAGTGACTATGTGCTACAATATTGTAACAGCAACACAAGAATTACTGGTAAACCAGTTAATTTTCTGTGTTTATCTGATGCAGAATATTTACAACTCATTCAAGTGTTTTGCATTTTATACAACCTTGCACATAACATGAAATTTCCCCGGGCAGGGCAAATCACCTTTCGGGGCCTCCGTGTTCCAAAGTGGCAGGTGAGCCCGGTTGGTGTGCGTGTAGAAGACGCCCACATCCTGGGGAGCCAACAGCTCTGCAAAGCGGCAGGACTCCAAGCATTTCCTTTTGCAATTCAGGACAGAGGCGGCTTGCTCAGAGACATGCACAGTCCGCCCGGAGAGCAATGAAAAGATGGCTACAAAGGTATCCTGGAGGAAAAGAAGCACAATCCTCAAGCACAGCCAGAACAGCAGGAGCCACTTGGCAAGCCAACAAGATCACAGAGAGACACAGGTGTTCAGTTTTCACGTTACAAATTGGGATCCAGTTGCCACCTGCCGCTTCTCAGCTACATGGTATGTCCTTACACCAGAAGCAAGGGCCCTTAAGGTCCAAGGGTCAAATGTGCCCTCCATGCCTCCCTCTCTCGGGATTCTCCTCAAGCCCTGCTCCTCTACCAGCAGCCCCACTCCATGCCCTCCACCAAGTGCTTCTTGCCTAGAGGAATGAGTCCTGAGGTTTGAGAAGATTTCCTGCTTGCCTAGGTGGAGGATGGAGATGGAGATATGTTTAAGAAATTCTCTGGTTGAAATGTAGCCAGCTGTTCAAAGCTAAGGGACACATCTCTTGCTCTGCCTTGCTTTCAGCTTCTGGCCCCACCTACTAGGGAATGTGGCCTTGCTTCATCTAAAAGGTTCCCACACCTGATTCAGGATGGAGATAGGTTACTGACATCAACACAGAACTCTAGCGGCCTTGTGTTTTCCAGAGGCTGAGAAACAAAAGTGTCCCAGGGACCTGCACACAGACAGATCCACCACTTCCTGCTCACTGCTTTTATCACTCATTAGCACTTCTTGGGAGGTCTCTGTCATCCCTTCTCTAAGAGTGAAGCAGAGATGCTTTACAGCGAAGGAAGACAACAGCCATTTTGTGGTGGTTACGTTTTATGAAGCATCTTTGAGCTGCTGCTAACTCTTTGACCAGTACACCTAAAATGAGCAAAGAGCCCCAATTAGCATTCGGGTCACTTACTGTGTTTTTGGGGGCATGCTCAGACATGATGGCTGCCAGCTCTTCCACTCCATACACAGGGGCATCGGTCTGATGTGCTCCATGCTTACCAAAAGCCTTAGAAACTTTGTTGTCAGCTGGTGAGAAGGCAAGGGAAGCAAGAGGCAGAGGGGAGAAATCAGCAATGAGCAGGTGGCAAATTTGGGTATTTCTTACGTAACCCTGCTTGTAAAATGACCATGCCAGATTCAAGATCCCTTTCTAAGGAAGAATTCAAAGTCATGCTGTCACTGAACACCATGAGCGGCCAGTGGCCCCTTCCTGAAAGCCCAACATATTCTGTGTGCCCTCTCATAGTCCCTGCCTTGGCAGGTGCACTCTCCTGGGTTACACTGCTTGCTCATGTGAGAGTGCACAAGAGAGATGGAACCCAGGAAACTGCCATTACATGTGCCACCCTTCAGCACCCTCCAGAACACTGGACTCAATCCCCAGCATTATACAGCCATGCCAATGGATGGGAGTTGGGGCACAGGCCGACACGTGCGGTGTGGGATTTCTTCAAATGCATCCACGTACCTTGGATCTGCTGGACACACTTGAGAGCGTAGTTCAGGGCACAGAGGGTGCTGGCCTTGCTGCAACTCTCCACCTGCTCTGCAGGGAGATATTGTTTCATTTCCTGGATCAGCAGCTTCAGCTTTCTATTATTACTTTGGTTCCAACAAAGCAGCTCACTGCAGATGAATACAAAAAAAAAACGCACAACAGCACATTTGAGAAAGAAGGGCCTTTCTTAGGTGATATCTGCTTTGGGTGGGGAGAAGCTGAAAGCCATGTTTGCTCCAGCACAAAGAAAGGTTGCTCCTTGTGCTGTAAAGAAGGACCTGGAGCTCTGTCATCTAACAGGACCAGCATGTGGGCAAGGCTGGCGCATGGAACCCTATTTGTTTATGGCACTTTGCACATTCCAGGCTCTACATTTCTTGTCACGAGCCTCATAAACACTTCAGACTGCCTGGCCCTCAGCTAAAATACCTGAGAGCACTGAAGCATGCCTTTAAAAGCCATTATGGCCCAAGATAATAGCACCCTCTGTATGGACTCCTATGCCCCCTCTTTGAACCCTGCTCCATATCCCACTTTCCAAGAGGCATGGCTAGGAGCATAGCCTTTTCTGCAATTACCTCGAGAGCTGTAGAATGGCCTCTCTAGGAAGGCCAGGAACAATTCTTTCTTTCCCTGGGGTTTTTAATTTTTAAAAAGTATGTATTCTGGTGGCTTTTGAAGTCTCCTGTGGTTTTAATTTACTTACTTGCTGTGCCTCACTATTGTGGTTTTAAATTTTTATTGCAACTCCCCCCCCCCCGCAATGCCAATCATATGCACAATTGCGGGAAGTCTGCTGCTGCATGAAAGGATCTGTGGATTAAGGGATTAACCCACTTTTAGTCCAAGGCAACTGGCAGGCACCAGGCTGGCCAAGGCTGCATTAACCCAGTACTGCCTTGAGAAGGGCATTTCTGCTCTGCGTGGAGGAAATCAGCTGGCAACTCTTTCTTATTTCACTCCTGCCAAATCTGGTTAATATGATGGGGATGCCTTCATCCCAAAGCAAGCACTACATGGATCAGTGAAGGTTACCCGATTTGGGGGGCGGTACTGAGCCCACCCAATTCTTGGATGGTGGAGATGAAAGGAGGATGGAGTCACCTGCTCCTCCCTGGAACTTTGCATCCATTCATCCCCCAAGTGTCACTCTGTGACCACAATTTACTGGTCTATACTTGAATACCTCCAAATGTGCCCCATATATATGGTGCTTGGCTCCTAAATTCAGACCCAGCAGTTCCAGCAGCTCCTGGTTTCAACCCTGGCACATTACAAGTGCCAACTTTAGAATCAGAATGTGGTCAAGCTTTTCACCAAACTGGCAAAAAGTGTTACCTGCTGCTGCTGCTGCTACCACTGCCACCTACAGATCTGTCCTGCCCATCAGGATTTCTGGCCAAGCTGCCATTTGATTCAAGGCAGTGAGTGCTGGTCCCGATGGACTCATTTCCAATGGAGCTGCTTTCTGTACTTCCACCACAACGTATCTGTGCAGCGGCTTCTTCGCAGGTACCATTCTGCTCAAGAGTATCGCCTTCCCGGTTCTCAATTTCGGCCAAGTTGGCCGGCAACCAGTTTTCCTGCTGGTCCAAGAAGTCATCCTGGAGCAGGTCCTCATTCATAGTGAGCGGACAAAGGGCTACAGTAAGGAGGCTTCTATTGCCATGGCCTGGTCCACTGTCAAATTCAAGTTCTCCTTTCTAAGCCACCTTGAAAACTGCATGAATCTGGCATTAGCAATCGCCCCCTTTTCATTTTACTGTTGAAAACAACGCGTTCATGTGACACCTCTGGATGGGCACAGTGTCCAGAATCACTGCATCCTCTCCATCTGAAGATGACCCAATGGCCCCAGATTTTTGTGGGGAGTTAGCTTCAGACAGCTCTCCCGACTGAGAGCTGCAGAAGCCTTTGGTTTCAACGACTCCATCTCCCCTTCGCCTTCATCCTGCAGCGCCTTCATCCTGGTAAAACAGAAGCCAAGTGGAGGGAGAGTGAGAGAGAGAAAGACAAGCTAATGATGATGAACATCTCCACTAAGAGAGAAGAATAGCGGATAACCAGATGAGGATGGTGCATCTTACTCCTTTTGAAATGTCTCAGCACTGAAGCCAGACTGCTGCATTTCCATAACCACATTTGGGTCCATCAGAAGACCTGATTACCACTGCAGCCATGGGAGGGGGAAGCCCAGTACCCTGACACATAATTGTCCCCATATTTCAAGCACTCCTGGAGGCTCCTCCTGAGATATGGAACTTTGACTGTGCTCACTGCACAATTACAGGAGGGAAAAGAACACCCAAAGAGAGATTTTGCTTTGGTGGATTTCAGCAAACTTGCTTTTTTCGAATATATCTTTGTGGTGAGTAGCTGGCTGACCCCACACACAGAACCATCCCCGGTGTGTCACACAAGAGCAGGCAGAGCTTGGTTCTCAGGGCTTCAGCCAAGTCACTGCTGCTGCTCCACCACACACTTGCAGGTGGTTCACCAATACTTGGTGAACAGAAACTGGAGTCAACCTGCTGAAAGGCTGCAGGCAACAGACTCCCTTTCTAATTAAATTGAGGGGTGTTGCCACCTTGCTAGGCAGCCTCCTCAAGAAAAATGCATCAAAAGCCAAAGAAAAAGTAAGCGTCTTGATGATCATGTGTATCTAAGCTAGAACTCCTGAACAGCACAACTTGAAAGGTATTCTTCAACAAAGAAAAGATGAGTTTACAGTAAGGACAATAAATTCTGCTATAACCGAATGTAAAGGTACCATAAAAGGCTTTTTCAAATAGACCGTCCGAGTTAATACACCACATGCTAAAAAAATCTGGGCAAAAAACATGAAGTACAATCCTCAGCATGTTTACTGAAAAGAGAACTTTTGAAACTGCCACAGATTCCACTGCAAGTTCTGTTCACAACAGCTCCCAGGACACTCCAGGAGACACTGCCTTGAGTCTCATGTTCCTCTCCATTATTACATAATGCTTGTTAACACCCAACCTGAAATTCTTCTTATTGACTCATGGCTTGCTTGCCAAACCCAAGCAGAGGGACGTGATGTGCAAGAGTCCCAGCTTCACATTGTTTGCAGCTTTATCTGGGGACCAACAAAACAGTACTTGTGGAAGAAAGAGATAAAATTCAAACAAAAAACAAAAACAGGACCATGTCATGTTTTAAATGGTCTGGTGAAAGTGCCTTTTGGCAGAGCTGCTTCCTCGGGTCACAACAATGACTGTTTACGGCAGGGGCGGGGAGCCTGTTGCTGCTGGATTTTGGCTCCCACCAGCCCCAGAAGCCAGGATGGTTGAAAATAGGAGCTGCAGGCTTGAAACGTTTGGAGGGGCACAGATGCCCCACCCCTGGTTGAAGAAAACGAGCTCAGGGGGATATTCTTGGACTTGAGACTCTCCCCGCCCCCACCCAAAGTGCAATTCAGAGAGTGAAAGCCTCCAAGGGAAGTGTGGAGGGAAGGAATCCACACCTTATTACAGGAGTATAACCAAAGCAGGAGATTCAATCTGCAGATAAGTGCATAGGTATGGAGATGACCCCTCCATTGTGCAAAGTTGGACCACAAAATGGTCTCAAAAAACCAGGTATTGCTGGGCTACAACTCCCACCCAACCTGACCATCAGCCACGCTGTCTGGAGCTGGAGGCGAACAATACATACTTGGCAGGGCCAGTCACTCCCTACCACTGTTCTAAAATGCTGTACAACGCTAACCATTGGGCATTAACTTCTGCAACACAGAAGCAACACAAAAAAGTAAGGGTAGCTGTGGTGGCTGTTAAGGGAAAAACAAACCTGCAAGTCCTCCATAGGGCATGACCTTTATTTGGGCAACCAAAATATCACAAAATAATACACAAGCTTTTTGAGTGCTCCAGAACTCATCACCAAGTGAGATGGTAGACGGAGCTCCTCAGGGCTTCTCCCAGGCTGCAAGTTGGCCCACAGGGAGGCACGCCAATCAGGACCGACTTGCCAAGTGCCACCATGAATTCCTACGAATTACTTCCAGGGCATTTTTTCACTTGCTTATATAACACTAGATGAAGCAATGGAAGAGTGAAAATGATTTGCTAATTGTTAGTCTGGTACAGGACCATAAACACCAGCAGCTCCACTGTCCAACTCCAGCGGATTGTAATGTTTTGTCAAAACCCCAAAGTCCATACTGTGCAACAAGCTTCTTATTTTCCTATAACAGGGTGGGCTTCCTCTTGGGAGGCAGGATTAATATTTTTTTTCAAAGCCAGTGCAACAGAGGAAAAGCAAGCTTGAAAAGCACTCTCAGAAATGCTTGCAGGCAGTGATGTCACAAAAGACGAGCAATCAACTCTAAGCAAGAAAATAATAAATCCAAGCTGAATTGGGAGGGGGAGAAAAACACTGCACAATAGATCTTTTCTGGCAATAGTCCTGAACAGGGTAACACAACTTGCATAGAAGTTTTACACAAGATCTGCCCGCAAGGGATCTTGTGCACTCCACATCTTATTAAAAGGAGACTCTTAAATGAGGAGGGGCAGGAGGAGAGGTTTTTAAGTTTTCCCCTAAACATGCCTGAAAGTCTCATCGGGGAAGGTTGGGGGTTGAGTGGCACCTAGTAACATTGGGGGCATGAAGATCTGAATGAGGCTAGTATGAACAGAAATGGGGGGAAAACAGGGCAGTGTGCCCCAGACATCTCTCTCTCTCTCTGTGTGTGTCTTAAAATGGAGGAAATGGAAATAGTGTTTAACTGACAAGTGCTGAAGCAAAGTTTTGTGAGGAACCTACTCATAACTACCTGCACAACTACTCAGGTCCCCTGGCTAACTGAACAGAAAGCAAATGAGCCACATTCCTGAATAATCTTAAATTATGGGTGAAGTGGAATTCCATTCCCACAATAGTCTGACATGGTAGCTAAGACCAAGCAAATTAGGCCTACAGATTTTTACTTTCTGAACTTTCTGGTGCTCTAGATTAGATGATGCAGAGACCATTGCTTAGTTTCAAAAAATGTTTTTGCAGCCAACTGTCTAAATCTCTCCCTGCCGCCCCAGAATTAATCTGAAACACATGTCTTCTTGCGACAGGTGAAGACCATACCTGTAAAGAACTGTTAAAGATGAAGGGAACAAAGAGTGTGTGCACGCGTACGTATATACCAAAATATTTAGTGGACATCCCCACAGCAGGAAAAATATCTTTCTTTAAACAGCGGGCCCTATCCCAATGATCCCTATAGCTTAGCCCAATACTAATTATTATTGTATATTATTATGTTTATTTATTTATACTCCACCTTTTCCCCTGACAGGGACTATAAGTGGCTTATGGATAAAAATAAGAGCACAGTAAAACAACAAAAAAATGGAAAACAACTAATCATTGATAGAAATCAAACTATATATACACAAGGTATCACGCCCCCCCCCCCCGCCCCATCCTTGTGTCACCCTGTTCTCAATAGCCACCACTACAGTACGATTTGGTGGAGGAACAGATACAATGCTGCGAATCATGGAGAGGCAAAAGGAAACACAGCAAAAATGCTTATTATCATTCCTGGGAAGTGGGCTGGGGGGAGAGAAAGAGGTGGAGACCTGGGAGGAGTTCTATACTTTTGATTGCAATGTTTAAACAATGGGCGCATCTTTTCACCACCACCGCAAGGCACCGAGAGGCTGCTGTGCTGGTCTCTCCCAGCCCATTTCCCCGCCCCGCCCCCCTTGAGGTTTGGAGGCTTTTAACGCAACCGAGCAGCAGAAAACGACTCCAGGCGAAGTTTCACCCCGTCCTAGAGAAAGCAAAGCAGCCCCCCCCCAAAAAAAAAACCCCACAGGAAAAAAAAAACCACAGAAGCAAAACAGATTTCTCCTGCTGCCTATCCTGGAGGGTCGGGGCTCTGGGAGTAAACGCAATCTTCAGACACACGATTGGGAAGAGAGAGCAAAAGCCAGGCAAGGAGAGAGACCTCAAGACAAAGGGGGGCCACGGCCACAGGGAGCTTCAACCGGAGCGGAGAAATATTTGACTGCGATCCTCACGGCAAACCCCGCCCTTTTATCTGTCCTAGAGTTGGAAGGGACCCCAGGGTCATCTAGTCCAACCCCCTATAATGCAGGCGGGGCTCGAACCCACGACCCTGATATTAATAGACCCTCCCTGCGCTACCGACTGAGCTGAATTGAAGTGCGTGTCTTTTAGGTGATTCCTCCTCAAAACAAACACCAACTGGCAACTCTTTACCTTTACTCCTCCCCGCTCCCCCACAAAAAGGACCGCGTCCAGCCAAGTTGCTAGTCTTCAGGACGCACGTGGTGGCGGGGGGCAACCCGGCTCTGGGCGCCCCACTTCGCCCATTCACTCACCCGCCATCAGCACCGACCTTCCCCTCCGCTCGCTCTTTTCCCTCACACTTTACACACATCCGCGCAACGTGACAGGAGCCCCGCCCCCAAGGCCCGTAGGCGGGCGCGCCATCCGCATGAGCGTTCTGATTGGACCGGGTCGCGGAGGGGCGGGGCCGAAAGGGCGGGGCTTTAAAGAGGGCCGTAGTTGCTATTGGTAGCGAGAGGGAGGAGCCCGCGGGAAGTCGCGCTTCCATGCCGCGTGCCTGAGGAGGGTGTCACGCCCACCGCCGCCTGCTCTTGGAACGAGGGGAGCCGAAAAGGGAGTTCTACGTGTGGTGTGCACACGCGCACTCACTCCTCTCCCGCGCGCATGCTCGGGAGCGAACGGTGGTTAAGCGGGTGGGATGGAGGCGGCTGCCCTTTGCTGCGCATGCTCAGCAACGGCTGCTTCGCCGTAAACATGTTTGCGAGGCGCGCCCAGCTGCTTCCTGCAATCTTCCTCGCAAGTGTGTCCTCTCAGGAGGGAAGCGGCTGTTCCTAAAGATCTTCTGCCCAGACGGCTTTGGCTGCCCGTTGCCAATCTCTGTCGGTCTCCAAGGCCGCCTGGAAAACTCACGAGCCTGCAAAGGCGATTAAAAACAAAAAAATAAAAATTTCAAAAGTTCTGGTCCCAAGTTCAGCATTTCCAAAAAGGGAGCTGGTTCCACTTCGCAGTTTCCTCCTTTTACAAGACAAAACTTTTTTAAAATAATATTTAATAGTTTTCAATTACAATCCAATAATAGCCCCATTATAACAATACCAAATTAGAAAACAATTACGAATACCAATCGTTCAAATGCCGAGTTACATATTTTAAGTGCCCCCCCCAATGTGGTAAAATTGATTGGTGATTTTCTTTATTTCTGCGTTCCAAAATCTATTTCAATTACATTCCAGGGAACTATTCTGAGGTTGCGGTTCAGATATTCTTCAACTAATTCAGCGAACTTCACAAAACTAGTTCGCTCCAAGCTCTGAAAGTGTCTTACTGTCGTGGGCTTGCAAATGCCAGGATGTTTGCATTATCAACCTATCTGGACTGCTGCGTCGTGTTTTGCGACAGAATATGCAACGTCTTTTTTCCTGCCTGTTATTTTCATCTGACTTCCCCGTTTCCTGCCGCCCCCCTGCCTCCATCAAACACTGATGCACACACCTTTGCCAATCCTGTTTGCAGCCCTTCATTCATCTGGTCAAGGGGGCTGCAGCCCACAGAAGCGCTTCTGCCAGCCTTGCCACTACATGGACCCCCTTCGGGTGTTTTAAGCTCTCAGCTGCCATCCCATCAGGGCACTGTGCTTGGCTTGCATCTAAAACTCCTGGAGGGCACCATTTGGGGGGATGAAGGGAAGGCTGGCCTAGGCCCCGAATGGAGAAAGCGGCTGTGGCCCCTCAGCTGTTGCCACATTTCCAGCTCCCAGCCTGCCTAATGGTCAGGGGTGGCAGTGGGCAACATCTGAAGGGTGACAGGTGCCACACCAGTCTGTTACGGAAGGGGGGGGGCATGTCTTCTTCACTACAATATATTTGCTCAATTTCTCTAGGACTCCATCACCCCTCCCCTGTCCTCCATAATCTCTCAAGTAATCCTGTCAAAATCACTCTGCCAAACCTTTCCTCGGGCAATGCCAGGTGACAGACTATGCGTACATGGACCATTGTCTTCTCAGGATGTGCTTATCTGCGCATATCTCCAGCTCTGCATATTCCCCCCTCCCTCCTCCATATGTTAATCCAGTGTAACCCAACCTCTCCTTAATGTATTCATGATGTAATCTGTGTAACCCAACCTTTCCTTAATGTATTCGTGATGTAACTGGGATGTATTTTGCACTGTATTCTGGGACATGGAGGGAAATTTCAAAAGTTCATGTCACCCCTTTCTCTCTGTTCAATCTCGCCTTGAACCTGTTGCGCAATAAACTTGGATCTTCTGCAGTTTGCTCCTGCGTCCGGCTGAGCTCATTTTCTTCCGCAGGGACCCACGGACTTAGTCCGATGAGCTGGGTGGCAGAGTAACCCCGCACCCAGATTTTTCCGTAACAGTTGGCGCCCAACGTGGGGCTTGCGGTTCTCCCGAGCTGCTGACTGGGGGCCCCGAAATCTTCAGCCGGCTCCGGGCCATTTTGCCTGGGAAGATCCTTTTGGACCCCCAGCCATCTTCCGGGCGGTAATCGAAAGCCCTAGGAGTTCAGCCGGGGAGCAAAAGAGGGATCCAGCCGGCTTATTCATCGATCCCGGGATCAACGTTGAAGACGCGTGAGTATAGGAAAAGAAATCCAGTGCACTGGTGGGAAAGGGGGTGGAATCTCCTGGCAACTGAATTCTCTGCCCTCCTCTCTATCGCTCCTTCTTGCCTTTCTCTTGGTCCGGTTAGTGAGAGAGACCGTGGACCGCTGCTCAACCCAAAAGGGGGGTTCTGAGCTCTATCTCTTTTCCTTAAAATCTCCAGCCAGCCGCACCAATTGGGAGCCCGAAAGTAAGACGGAGAGACCCGGCTTGGAAAGACAGCCGACTCTCCGCAACGGGCATCTCAGTTGAAAGCAAGGGGCTGGAGTTCTTCTTCTGAACTTCCCGAGCGCCCTTACGGAGGGGGCAGGAAGGGGTCTGGCTTTCTATCCCAATCCCAGCCGCACTGGTCGGTGCCACGTAACACGTGTATCGTGCGTGAGCCCGCTTCCAAAAGCAAGGGGGATTTTCAGTTCGAAATTCTATCAAGGGATCACCCGAGCTGGCACCGCATGGCGTGGGCGTCCAGTAGGGCCCCTTTTCCTGAGATGTGACGATAGGTAGGAGGTTGCCAGGAGGGATAGCCCATGAGGAATTGGGCAGGACCGGCAGAGTGGAAAGAGACCCCAGGTTATAGGAAATAAGGAAATAAGGAAATAAGGAAATAGGAAATAAGGAAATAGGAAAGGGAACGCAAGGAACCGGATAGCTAGAGCTCTCTAAAACCCACTAAGGAAGTTGCCAGGCAACTAGAAGCCCCTTCTCCTCTTTACTATACGTCCCTGTACTAAGCATACCAAACCCCTAGACATACCAATCCTAATCAACCCCTCTCTTTCCCCCTTCTCTATCCCAGACACACCCCCCCCAAAAAAAGAAGGAAAAAGCAAAAAAGCAACAACAGCAACGCATGCATCTATAAAGGGGTACCCAGTCGACCAAGCGTTATGAGCCCTACCAGTTTGATTAACTGGTGGTGTGTTTGAAGAGGCAAGGAGGCTCATAAAACCATGTGGGACCTTCCTACTAATTTCACTTAATGAAGCCAAAGGTAGTGGCCCAACTCCTTGCAATAACCAACTAAAGGATGAGAGTATATATGTTTACATGTTGTCTGTTATGTGTGTTGTCTGTTCCTTCTGTCTCTGGCAGACTGCCTTTCTTAAGTGTGCATAGTTTAAACTGCAAGCTTGCTTCAAAATTTAAATCTAAGGAAGCCATGCTGGATCTTAGCAGTCCTAAATAAGACGAAAATTGAGAATGAAGTGTGCAAATGTTTACCCCACCTCTTGCTTTGCCCCAACTTTTGAGATTGTGAGTCTACAGTCTTATTTTGGAAGGTGCTGATAACCTAATGTTTCTGCTGCAAAAGCCTAGTTGAGCCAACTGCTCTCTCAAGCTAAAATGCAGTGTATGTTACTTCATTAAGCATATGCCTATAAAAGTATGGTGTTCATTCTAAGAAAAAATATTTGAGTCCAGTTTTAACTTTGATTTGGTTGGACAGAAGAGTTATTGTAAGGCTCCTGATATCAGTCTCTATAAGACTTCATGGCCTCTTTTGTTAGAAAATGCCCCCCCTCCCCCTTGTTTCACTCTGCCTCTTTCAGTTGTTTTCTCCCTTCTTACTTCTGTGCCAGGTAAATTTACTCCCGAGTAAGCTTCCTTTAAAGGAAACTGCAAAGAGGGGAGGGGGGCAACACTTGTGTATTCCCTTAAAAAAAATCAAATCTAGGGCTGCTTTAACTGTGCTTTATAAGAGATCCTCTCCCTATCTTACGAAAACTGTTCACTTCAATCTTCCTTAAATATCATTTCAAACTCACTCAAACTATCTCAAGATCTGCAAAAAGGGTTCTGTGTAAAGTTATGTACTTTTATTTTCCTCTTCCTTAGTACATGATAGGAGCATAGATGTTTCCTTTCCCAGCTGTAAATCTGTACTTAAATGTGTATGCCTCTTTGGTAGTACAAATCTTGCTGCGAAATCTTGCTGTGAACCCTATATTTTGGAGGGTTGGACTAGATGACCCCAGGGTCCCCTTTCAACTCTCCCGATTTGTGGCTGTGTGGAAGGACATGTGTCTGCAAGCATTGGAGGGTACTTCTTAAATTCTGGTGACGTGATGGAGTTGAAATTCAACCTAGCTTTGCTCTTTAGTTTTAAAAGGTGAGAGGTGAAGCCCAACTGGTAATATCAAGCATTTAAGTGATTACAGTGTTTATCATTTTGTCTATTATTTAAAAAAAACAATCAAACTTAAAAGTCTATTAAAAGTTTAAGCACATAAAAATTCATATAATCAAGTAGAATTAGCCTTGACCATCCATCCTGTAAATAAAGGGCAGTAAAATTTGTCTGCAAATGGTAAGGCTGAGAATGTTAAAAAAATCCTATGAATTCTAACTCTCTGGCCATTTTTACTCATAAATAAGAGAGCGGTTGATTGTTCCGCGAATGACCAGATAAAATGACCAATAATGATAGCCCTTTCCTGTACATAAAGGAAGCACTCCTGTTGCTTAGGCTGAAATTGCTAGCTTTGGTGAATACTTAAATTGCTGAGTTTCTCTTTTTTGTTGTTTTAAAATCTAACCCTATTTTTAAAATCTACTCCTTACCTTTCCCTTCCTTATTCTAATTGAGCCAAAAGATGCAACATTTTCAATGGTATAAAAGGTTTGCTGAGACATGAACTCTGCACATGCACAGAGGCTGAACCATTGAGGGAAATCATCCTTAATGTGTTTTGCTCCAGGGGCTACTTAAGACAATAGAGTTAAGTACTGGACATGCCAAATTCTTTTCACAGGTAAATATCAAAGCACTCCCACTGTGAGTTCCTCTTCTGAGTAGTCTCTCCCCCCCCCCCAATGGGATTTAAATTTTATAACAGTTTTTTTTGTGTGTGTGTATGTGTATATGCCTATGCATTTTAGGAACAGCATTTCCTGACAAACCTCTCACATGAAATAATTTTCCCTTTCAACAGAGTGTCCTTTCTTTTCTCCCACAGCACAAATGATAATGAGGGGATGCAAACAGTGATTTAAATACTCTATAAAAGTAATTGCATTTGTTTTCCTTTTGTCTTTCTTCCCTTAAAGCCAAACAGTCACTTTCTTTCTGTTCAGCAAAACAAGTCTGAATCCCTGCTATATTAGTTGATTTCCTTCTATCTCTTTGTGGCTTTGACATTTTTTTAGGTTACAAATAATCTGTTTTCCTTTATTAAGTTCGTTTTATCAGTTCTTCCATTATATATATGAAATTAATCGAAGCACAACCAAACATTGTTTGTGGAATGGTATTTGTTTACCTTTGTGCCTGAGCATTTCTTAATTCTGTCATTTTGGCTAGTGCAAGGTACTTGCACAACTTTAAATTGCCATTCATTTTTCTTGGTATTAACTCATTTCCCAGTATTCCACTATTAACATTACAGCTGATGTTGTCACATAATTTGGGATGTTAGAATGCCAAAACAGATTACTTCAGGTTACTTCAAGTTTCTTATTAATTGTGTGCCTTACCATTTATTTATTTTTGGTTCCTTATAGGTCATTTTGTGTGTGTGTGTTTTACTTTGGGGACATGTTCATCACATGTTGAAAGTCAGTTTCATGAAGTTCTTTTATTGGATAGCACATGGTGAATTTTAAGTTTTCCCCATTGTTTTCCCATTTCTTTTAGTCCAGTAGTAATCTGCGTGGTTTTGATAATATATTTAATAATAATTCTTTTCTAAATCTGATGCCTTTGTGTCAAGCTTGTTTTCATCTGACTGGTAATCTGACAGAGATTTTCACAGGAAATAAAAATTTCCCTTTCAAACAGGATAGTGAAGAGAATTCGGACCCACATAAGCAAAATGTTTAACAACTTCCAATTGTGTTCAAATTAACAAAGGTTTTGTCCCTTCGTTTCTTCCACAGCCAAACTAAGTGAAGGAAATTAAATGTAAATGATTATAATATTCAAATGGATAAAATGCTTAACTATGAATTTGTATTTACAGCCTCCCAAGAAGAAAATTTTAGGATATTCTCTCCTTTCTTGACTATTATCTTCCTCCTTAAAAGAAAAGAAAGAAAAAAACAACAACTAATTATGTCTTCAGATCCTACAGGCCTATTTCCAAAGGATGCTTTGCGGGAGACCAAAATACTAAGACCATCTCCTCACCAGCTAAGCAACCTGCCAATGCATCACAGTGGCCACAACAATTTCTTCCCATAAAAGACTTGAGAAACTGACTAATTGGATTTTGAAGGAAATACCCTTGTGCCAAGTTTGGAAATACATGTAAAAGCAGCAAGAATTGCCTCAAGATCACAATATTGCCTCAAGATATAGTGTAGAATTAATACTTTGTACGTTTTGTGTATTATGTGTTATTATGTAGGAATGCTGAAGTGTGTCTGATAATGTGTTATCTCCACAAAGAAAATTTCTGTGTGTAATTGTTTCTGTATAATGTAGGATACATAACTATGAACAGCAGAAGGATATGGCTTACACCCAAGTTTTTCATGGAGGATTCCCATATATTACAATGCTTTCCAATAGAGCACACTATATTTAGATTAAGTCAACTGATGATCATATTTCCTTGTCCCACCTGGCACTCTGCAGAGTCCAACCTTCCCTACCTATTTATTTATGTATTTAATGTTTTCCTATACATGAAGTCCCCAGATTTTTACTATTTCTTTCTTTCTGTTCCAGAAAACTATTTCAAATCTTTTCTATGACTTCTCTGCATCTCTTGCAGATTCAGTACTGTCTTCAAGTAGCAATTGTTCTGTATTTATTTACTTATTAATCTTGGTTTTCCCGTATAGCTGTGAAATTAATCTAACCACAACCAAGTATTATTATCGGAACCATATTTTATCAGGTAGATTTGAAGCAACGCTCCTTATTATTTGAGATGTTTGATTAGGATGCCAGATGAAATTGGGTGTAGATCATGTCCCAAATTTTATTTATTTATTTGAGGACACGACTACCATATGTTATATTATTATTGATAACAAGAAACGTGTATATGCCTTGATGTAGCAAGAATGGTCCCTTATAGAGTTAAATTGACTCATTTGGACAAATGCCCCCTTAAAGAATGGCTTTGGTTTTAACATATTGGTTTTGAAAAGTTGAGAACCATGGGGCAAGATAAATTCAAATTGGACTCTACTGGAATTGGGCACGTGTATCCAGGCTGCAACTAGCTTTTGGTCCTTTAAGAGCAAGTGGACAACTTTCCATGAGTGCGAGACCAGAGCCTGCAATAATGAAAAATCCCATAGCTAAAGGCCAAGGCGAAGACCTCTCCCTCACGAGAGGTCCGCACCTGTGCCAGCTATGGTGAATGCCAGGCGACATGGTAAATTGAAAGCCCTGAGGGGATTCAACAGGATGTGTTACTGTACCACTATGCCGGTGTGAGACCACAGAAGAGCTAGCTTGGCACCTGAAAACACAAAAACGGTGGGGCTAAAAAAAAAGCAAACTGCATTTTTTTCAGTCAGTAGTAGACCTTCCTGCTAAATGTAAAGCATACACCACTATTGAAAATGTTTCTCCCAAGAGCTAGGGTGCCACAAGTAATTTAGTAACAAAATACAACAGATGTTCTTTTATATAATACCCTATATCCAGCTATCTGCACTGCTATACTTGCAAATGACCGTAAGAGGCATGGCTTGCAAGTCCCTTTCAGGTTTGCATAAACCCACACATCTGGTACGGTAGATACCAAGTTATTATTTAGCGCATATATATAACACGCGTGTACATTGTATTCGTCCGTGTTGCTCCCTCTTTTGCTGCCCTGCTCAACCCACCTCCTTTCCATTAGAGTGTATTCCCACTCACAGGGAACGCCTACATTCACCGAGATTTAGGGTGCGGAGAAAAGATTTGCAAGTTCTTACAGAACTTTAATGCAAATCTATCTCCGAATGGGGGACTGTTACGGAAGGGGGGGGGCATGTCTTCTTCACTACAATATATTTGCTCAATTTCTCTAGGACTCCATCACCCCTCCCCTGTCCTCCATAATCTCTCAAGTAATCCTGTCAAAATCACTCTGCCAAACCTTTCCTCGGGCAATGCCAGGTGACAGACTATGCGTACATGGACCATTGTCTTCTCAGGATGTGCTTATCTGCGCATATCTCCAGCTCTGCATATTCCCCCCTCCCTCCTCCATATGTTAATCCAGTGTAACCCAACCTCTCCTTAATGTATTCATGATGTAATCTGTGTAACCCAACCTTTCCTTAATGTATTCGTGATGTAACTGGGATGTATTTTGCACTGTATTCTGGGACATGGAGGGAAATTTCAAAAGTTCATGTCACCCCTTTCTCTCTGTTCAATCTCGCCTTGAACCTGTTGCGCAATAAACTTGGATCTTCTGCAGTTTGCTCCTGCGTCCGGCTGAGCTCATTTTCTTCCGCAGGGACCCACGGACTTAGTCCGATGAGCTGGGTGGCAGAGTAACCCCGCACCCAGATTTTTCCGTAACAAGTCCTTCTAGGGGTGAGAGGAGACCAGACAGTGCCTCCTATCCACTGGTAGGCTGCTGTGAAAGTGGCATGGGGGTGCTGCCAAGGAGGCAGAAGATCTGGACTCCAAGCACAACTGTTGCTATCGCTGCAGCAGCATGCAATGTCTTTCTTGGAGGCCAGATCTTTTTTTTTTTTTTTTTAATGATATTTATTAGAAGTTTAAAGATTACAAAAAAAAGAGAAGAGGAAAATAATAAAAAAATTAACAGAACATACATTACAATAAATAAAAAGAGAGACATAAAAAAACAATACAATACAACAAAAAAAGAAAACAAAAACAAAAACACTAAAACACATCCAGTATTCCATATCTTTACCTTTCATTTACTTGTTTCATCGACCTCCTCACACCTCCCTTTTTTGTATTCTAGTTCAATTCACTATTTCAGCAAATTCTTTCCATCTTTCTCAAATTTTGTTCTATAATTTATCTTAACGGTCTAACCTTAAATTTTTTCATTTTAGCCCATTATCAATCAGCTTTTACTTAATTCTTTATTACATTTCTGCTAAAACCATATAGCTTCATTCCAGCATCCTTCTAACATTCATTAATTTTGCAATGTTTTTGTAAATATACTTTAATTTTTTTCCAATCTTCTTCCACCAACTCTTCTCCCTGGTCTCATATTCTGCCAGTCATTTCCGCCAGTTCCATGTAGTCCATCAGCTTCATCTGCCATTCTTCCCTGGTAGGTAGATCTTGTGTCTTCCAATACTTTGCGATAAGTATTCTTGCTGCTGTTGTGGCGTACATAAAAAAAATCCTATCTTTCCTTGGCACCAATTGGCCGACCATGCCCAGGAGAAAGGCCTCTGGTTTCTTCAAGAAGGTATATTTAAATACCTTTTTCATTTCATTATAGATCATCTCCCAGAATGCCTTAATCTTTGGGCATGTCCACCAAAGGTGAAAGAATGTGCCTTCAGTTTCATTACATTTCCAACATTTGTTATCGGGCAAATGATAGATTTTTGCAAGCTTGACTGGTGTTATGTACCACCTATAGATCATTTTCATTAAATTCTCTTTTAGGGCATTACATGCCGTATACTTCATACCAGTGGTCCATAACTGTTCCCAGTCAGCCATCATAATATTATGTCCAACATCTTGTGCCCATTTAATCATAGCAGATTTCACCGTTTCATCTTGAGTATTCCATTTCAACAGCAAGTTATACATGCTTGACAAATTCTTAACTTTAGGGTCTAACAATTCTGTTTCCAATTTTGATTTTTCCACCTGGAAGCCTAATTTTTTGTCCAAGTTATATGCCTCCATTATTTGATAATAATGGAGCCAATCTCGTACTCTGTTTTTTAATTTTTCAAAGCTCTGTAGTTTTAATCTGTCACCTTCTTGTTCCAAAATTTCCCAATACTTCGGCTATTTGGCCTCCATATTGAGTTTTTTCTGAGCCTTTGCTTCCATTGGTGACAACCATCTTGGGGTTTTATTTTCTAACAAATCCTTATATCTTATCCAAACATTAAACAGTGCTTTTCTGACAATATGGTTTTTGAACGCTTTGTGTGCTTTAACCTTATCATACCACAAATATGCATGCCAACCAAATACGTTATTGAAACCTTCCAAATCCAACACATCCGTGTTTTCAAGAAGCATCCATTCTCTTAGCCAACAAAATGCGGCTGATTCATAATAAAGTTTAAGGTCTGGCAGGGCAAATCCACCTCTTTCTTTAGCATCTGTTAATATCTTAAATTTTATACGAGGCTTCTTGGAGGCCAGATCTGCTGCTCCTGTGGTCCTTCACCTTGCCTCATGAGTGTGCCAGTCCTGGTAGCAAGACTATTGGTCTCCAGCCTCTGCTTGCGGGCTGCCAGGAGCCGTCTGGGTGACCAACGTCGGAAAGACGACAGTGGGGTAGATGGACTTTTAGGTCTGTGGCAGGTGCAGGGCTCATTAGGTGGGTCCACAGCTATTCTGTGCACATGGCAACCTTACTACAAGAGCATGCACCAAGCCAGGATTGGCCAACAAAAAGAAGCTGAGGCTTACTGGCACAAAGTTAGCTATTAAAAAGGGGGGAAGTGAACCTTCAAAGGAAAAGAAGTTGCAGAATGTGAGACGAACCTTTTCCTGGACAGTTAGTCTGTCACTATCTGGAGTGACACAGCACTCTTCACTTGAGAACTTCAAGAGCCTTGCAGCTGGACCAGGCTGTTACAAGAAAAAAACTGCTCCCTTTCCCTTATGGGGTATCCAAGAGCCCATACAGAGTCCTTATGTAGGTTCTCGATCGGTAGGAGAAAATAAGAGGCCAACCAGAGAATATTGAGAAGCAAAGAAGATAGTAAGCCTGATCCTTATTAAACTGTTGCATCAGGGTGCTCACCACCCCCCACGCAGGAGGAAGGAGAGGAACCCTGAACAATGGTGTGCCAGCCCTTATATAGACTTTATGAAATTGCCCACCCTGGAGCCCAAGACCACCCCCCAATACATCAAAGATACATCACTGAAGGGGTGGTCTACAGCAGAAATACATCACAGGAGGCGGTCTACAGCAGAAATCCTGTCTGGCAGGAAAACTGTTGATGGGTTTACCTGGAGAGCCTGGCCAGTCTTATGTGGTGATAAATACTTAATTCCCGAGTCCAGGTCACAGGCTCACCCTATTCATATCTTAAATGTGCCCTTAAGGTAGGATTTGTGATCAAAGAGACAATGGGGAGGTTTTTCCCATTTCCTCCCTCCTTGCAGAGAAACATTTGGTCAATTTGGGAGAGTCAAAATAGCTTCAGGATTGTCTTCCTGTACCGTTTCAGACATGTGGATTATATATTTATGTACATGTTTGCCTTGTACATTTATATCTTAGTCCTTATAATTCTCATAACAAGGTCAAAGGGAGTCTACCCAGTTGAGCATCTGGGGCCAACTGGATGACTTTTCTGGGGAGCCTGCAAGAATGACCTGAGTGCAACAACAGCAGAGCTCTCCCCGCTCATGAATCCCAGCAACTGTCCTCCAAAGTATACTGTCTCCGAAAGTGGAATTGAAACCAATAGCATCATGACCAGCAGAAAGCAGAAGTGAAGGGAGTAGGAAAATCCTATGCAGCTTCTCTTCCACTTTTACTTTATTACTTTTTTAAAAAAGAATGCACACCAGAAGCGACTTAACAATCCACTTTTTATTAAGCAGTTGCAAAGGAGGCTTCTCTTTGCCCTGTTAATAGTGCCAGGAAGTTGTGTGAAGCTTTGTGCCCTGGCCAAGACATACACACATATACACAAAACAATGCTGGATTTCAGTCAAGGCACTGGCAAGTCTTACAAGGCAAAATTCACATCCAGTGTTTGGTTAAGCTTGAAGTTTAAAGAAATGTTTTAATAACATTTTATACAGTAAGAGGATTGATAACACATGAATAATCAAACATTTTTGAAATCATTACCATAATTCTTACCCTCCCAATGTATATTCCACCTTCACTTTAAAACTAGCAGGTTAACAACTATCGCAGGACAAATTTCAAGAAAAAGACTCCTTATAAAGTGCCTGCCAATTTGGTTTTGCTTGGAGTTCTTTAAGGCAGACCAACCTATTCTTCATTCATCTTCACCACCCCTTTAAAACTCTAGTTTTCTAGCAATTTGCACAACAAATACGTAAAAAAAAAGGGGGGGAGGTAAATAGGCAAGGAACTGAGGACTACATGTTTGGCAATGCTGGTAAACAGTACAGACCCGATCTCATTCATATATGCAGTTTTTGCTCATAAGTAGAGGGCGACAAGGAGAACAGAAGACCCAAAGGGGTGGGGTGTTGTGCGAAGGGTGCAAGGGGGTGGGTGGGAAGCAAAAGTGAATCACCCAGAAGGCACGCAATCGCACACTGCTTGGCTCATGAAGGTCTGTGGCACCCCAGAGTATCTGGCACACTGAAGAGGACAGAAGCACTATCTGGCAAAATCTCTCAAGGAGGGCAGTCAACATCTGCATGGGCCACCCTAAGCAACATGAGATGCAAGTCAAAAGTACTTTCAAGGTTGCTTTTAACCCTCATTTCCCTAACAGATAATATATTCTGCTGGTATGTTGAAGCTTTTCTTGCCGGTTTTAGTTTTGCCAGAACCCCCAATGCCGAAACGTTAGTTAAATTCAACCAGAAATACGTTCTCAAAAATACTTTTATAATATTTGTTCGGGTCCAGGCAAAAGGCACTGAGGAATGGCAGCTTACTATGAGAAGAGCAGAAGGCACAGTGTTTTGTCCCAAATACTGCAAAAAGGTGTATTGGCACTTAAGTGCTTGGAGTGTGCAAGTTTAATGGTTGCTCCCCACCCGATCAGGAGATATTATCTAATTAAGGCAACAATGATTCCAAAATGGCACAAGAGAAAAAAAATTCTCCAGAAAGCACAAATGAAAGCTAGTTTCCTTCCCTGTCCAGGTATAGCAGGTGAAACAGATAAAAAATACCCATGATCTATGAAAACCCACCCAGAAACTCACAGCTTCAGTATAGATCATGATACCCCCAAGCCTTAAGATGTTTCACCCTCACTCATACAGGTCTTAGCAGTCTCAGCCAACTGCAACAGCATTTACAAGTTGAAGCGCATCATTTGAATAAAGGCACATTTGTCTATAGGCTACAGAGTTAACATTTCTATCCAAAATAAACGTTTGATTTGTGCACCCGTAGGAAAGCTTGCTATGGAGGAGACTGATGTTTCTTGTTGAAAACTGCTTCAAGTTCCAGGGTTTCCTCAAACAGCTCATGAGGACACGCTCCAAACTATATTTTTTTTAAAAAAAAAATAAGGGGTTAGGAGAAGAAACATGATTTTTTGCTTCAAATCAAAGGATACCTGCAAAACTATTTATATTTGAAGAGTGTTCCCTTTATAAAAAGTGGTTGTCATCTGACACTGGGCAACTAGCAAAATTGGCCACCACAGAATGCAAAGCACTTGCCATTCACTTCCCATTAAGAACAAACTCAACAAAAGGAATTAGGGCGGCAGTTTTACCCTCCCCAACTGTATGTTATTGGGACTCCAGCTGCATGAAGCCAACAGCCATCAGACCAGAAAGTTATCTGCACAGTCTTGAGTCAATTCGTACATGAATCAGGGCACAGAGGCATTTGTGGCAGCTATTCCACAGTGCCAGGGAACTCTTTTTCCTGAAAACAGAGGTGGCCCTCTGGAGGCTGCTGAACTGCTGCTATAATAATAATAATAATAATAATAATAATAATAATAATAATAATAGTTTATTTATACCCCGCCCATCTGGCTGGGTTTCCCCAGCCACTCTAGGTGGCTTCCAACAAAACACTAAAATACAGTAACCTATTAAATATTAAAAGCTTCCCTAAACAGGGCTGCCTTCAGATGTCTTCTAAAAGTTTGGTAGTTATTTTTCTCTTTGACATCTGGTGGGAGGGCGTTCCACAGGGTGGGTGCCACTACCGGAAAGGCCCTCTGCCTGGTTCCCTGTAACTTGGCTTCTGCAGCGAGGGAACCGCCAGAAGGCCCTCGGTGCTGGACTTCAGTGTCCAGGCAGAATGATGGAGGTGGAGACGCTCCTTCAGGTATACTGGACCGAGGCTGTTTAGGGCTTTAAAGGTCAGTACCAACACTTTGAATTGTGCTCGGAAACGTATTGGGAGCCAGTGACCGGTGTTATATGGTCTCGGCGGCCGCTCCCAGTCACCAGTCTAGCTGCCGCATTCTGGATTAGTTGTAGTTTCCGGGTCACCTTCAAAGGTAACCCCACATAGAGCGCATTGCAGTAGTCCAAGCGAGAGATAACCAGAGCATGTACCACTCTGGCGAGACAGTCCTTCACTGTCCTTGACCGTTGGCCATGCTGGCTGAGAGTGATGAGAGTCCAGAAACATCTGGGAGCACCTCTTCGCTCCTTAGGGCTTTTACACACAACCTTTTAGAAGAGATCTCAGTCTGCAGTGGGTCCACTGTGATCGGAACAGAATATATAATACCTGGCTCCTCTTTACTACAAATCCCGAGAGAAAGAGACAGAAGAAAGCCACTTGACTGCATTACCAGTGGCCTTCCAATGGAGAATCACAAGTTCTTTCTTTGAAGACGTTTTTCAGGGGCGCAAAAGGCAAATGAAGCAGAGAGGTCCAATATATCAGTGAGTCCCAGGCTAAGGAGCAAGGGGTCTCCAATTCCATGGCCTCTATCTGATTATGGATGCCTTTGCTAACCTCCAGTTGTTTTGGACTACAACTCCCATCAGCCACAACCATATACGCAAGGTCTGATGGGAGTTGTAGCCCAAAGAAACTGCAGGGAAACATGTTGGTGAAAGTTGGTCGATGATATTCCATGCCTAACCAGGACTGAAAACACTTACCAATGATGATGATTAAGAGAACGACCACCACTGCAATCAGAATGGCCCACATCTGCCAAGAGAAACAGAGCAGAACTATTAAATCTGCGAGCCACCACCATAATTTGCAAGTTTAATCTAGTATCCTAGTTTTGTCTAATTGCAATCATTCAACAGATACTGGCATTTAACATCATTTGGGAACTGTGAATTTGTTTGAGAAGTAGCAGCCTACTAATACAAGGAGTCCGGTCAATATAATATAGCAGTATATATTTTTACCAAAATAAATAAATAAATAATCATTCAGGAACTGGGAAATTGTGTGCATTAGTTAACAGGGAGTAAAACGCATAATCATGGAATTGTAGAGTTGGAAGGGACCCCAAGGGTAAACCCTGCAATGCGGGAATCTCAACTGAAGACTCCATGACAAGTGGCCACCTGACTTCTACTTAAAGGAGAGTCCACCACCTTCCAAGGGAGTCCGTTCCACTGTCAAACAACTCTTACTGTCAGAAAGTTCTTCCAGATGTTTAGTTGGAATCCCCTTTAACTGAAGCCATCGGGGTCTGTCCTACCCTCTGGAACCGGAGAAAATAAACATTCCACTGGTGTCCCCTTCCTGACCCCCTACAGGTCTTCAGTTTCCAAGAGGCTCCCTCAATCATCCTTTGCAGCTGTCCAGGGACCCAGGGGGAACCCTGTATCTTCTGCCAACCTGGTTCGCTCCGGATGTTCTGGACCTCAGCTGTATTCCAAAACACCTGGAGGGCCCCGGGCTGGCGAAGGCTGCTGCAGCCCAGTCAGAGTTACCTTGCAATTCTTCCACCAGTACTTCCTCTTCAGCTTGGCAGCATTTGTCTCAAACTGGGCAGCTCCGGCTTGCAGGGCATCCACACGGTCATCCAGCACGGACAGCTTCTCATCCCTTTCCAAAACCTTGTCCACGTTGACTCTCATGATATCCACCACCTGAGAAGTCAGAATGATGCTTAGCATGCATGTGTATGCCTCTATATACAGTGGACGCTCAGGTTGCGAATGTGATCCATGTGGGATGCACGTTCGCAACCTACAGCATTCACAACCCGCAGCGGCGCGTCTGCGCACGTGCGGGTTGCGATTCGGCGCTTCTGCGCATGCGTGACTGCCAAACCCCGGAAGTAACCCGTTCCGGTACTTCCGGGTTTCGGTGGGTCCGTAACCCAAAAAAACACAACCTGAAGCGTCTGTAACCCAAGGCATGACTGTATATACAGTCATACCTTGGAAGTCGAATGGGCCCCCTTTGGCCAGATTCAGCAGCTGGGGTCTCTGTGTATATACTTCCATGGATTAAGTCCACTGGCAGAGGAAAGCTTGGGCCAGCCTTGCCCATAGCCTAGTGCCTTCCAGATGGTATTGGACCCCGAAACCCAACATCCAGTGATGAGTTGGGAGGTGACGAACATCTGGAAAGCTGGTTTGTGCTGTAATAAATTGTAGTTGGCCACACAAGACCCTTTGTTGATTTCACGGCAGCAGACGGTCAAACTGAACCCCTCTGGAAACAGGAAAACCACAACAGGTTGCCAAGTTGCTTGGCACTTAGAAGCCACAGTAAGTTTACACCAGCTAGACACACCCCCCTCTCTTGAAGGTTACCCCCAACCCCCACAGAGTAGGTAGTCTACAGTATGCATCTTGCTGCAGCTTCACGCAGTGCAGCCAAAGAGAAGAGGAAGGAAGAGGGCAGATGATGGCCAGCTTTGCTCATGTCTTGCAAGAGACAGATGAACCTCACCACACAGGGATGCTCAGGGGAGCCACAATGGTGCCACACCTACCTCATCCACCTGGTTCTGGGTTTGCTGAAGCCGGTTGCTGCCTGGGGCAGAGGCAGCCCCTGAGGGGCCACTGGTTGACCTGCAAGTCAGAGGCAACAGTCAGGTTATCACGGCCTGCTGTGTGCTTGGCCAGGACAGAATTCCAGTGGTAAAGAATTCCCCCCGCACGTGTTGATTCTTAGATTCGTGTCCATTGTACCAAATGGTGTTTTGAAAGCAGCTCAGAATTAGCATTTAGAGTTAAAAACATCAGATTTCAATTTTATTTTATTTTTTAACACCCCCCCAATCTTTACACCTTTAAAAATTAAAACCACGAAAGAAGCAGCTTCCAAAAGACAGACACTGGGGGAAGGAGAAATGAAAACAGATGTCAGTGGCATTTCAGAGTGCAAAGTTTCAAACTGGAGGATTAGCTGTTTAAAAAACCAGTGATTTAAAGTTTCAGGAAGTGACCTCTAGCTCTCTTAGACCTCACTGTCTTTAGGATTTCAGCTCATGGCTGAATCATGTCTTCTTGCCAATTAAGTGTCAAGACACTTGCATGTTATTAAAATCTCAGCCTAGGTGCCATTTGTGATACTGAAGTGGAAGGCAAAGTCACAAGAGGGGGGCCCCAGCTGAAGCTCCCATCATGCTGGGTGTGGTTGATGGGTCTTGGGAGTCGAACAGGGCTCACCCCTGTAATAAGGGAAAGCCACCCCAAGTTGCCAGGAGGCTGTCAACACAGTGACACCGCCAGACCCATAACAGGCTCAAAGACGGGATGTGATGATTTGCCCATAACAGTTAAGTCCTTTAAAGTCTGCAGGGTTGTTTCTCTTGCATCAAATCCCCACCCGAAAACTAAATTATCAGGGCAACCACCCCCCCACAAAAAAACTTCTGGAAGCAGAGCTGTCTTTCCCATAGGGCTTAGTGGTGCGTCGCGCCAGGGCACCGGCCTCTCAGGGGCGTCCAAGCAAGTGGGGGAGCTGCGTGGCTTTGCCAGTGGCCTCCCCTTTCCCTGCACACCCGCCAGCTGCACCCCACCAAACATATGGCTGACGGGCATGCAACTTCCCTCCCAAGCCTCTGCAATGATTGCTCTCCCGCAGCGGCATGGGGGAGACTTGCCCCGCCCGATAGCTGGCAATGCGCGGCTTCGCCCCCCCCCAACTATCCGTGGTAATTTGGGGGCGCTGGGCGGATATTTGCACCCTGGCGCTGCATCTGCTAAAGATGGCCCTGTCTGGAAGCAACCAGTTTTGAAAGGGCACGATCCACCTCACTGATCACTCTCTTGTTAACAGAAGGGCATGCATTGCAGTTGACCAAGGGGGCTGCCCCAAACGTCCCTAACACAAGTGTTATGTACATATGCAAGAAAACCCTATTTTAAGTTTGATGGAGGTTTTACATTAAACTGCTAATATGAAAGTGTGGAACTTCCAGTGTTGTGTGCAGGTCTCCCTATGCCAAAACAGAATGGTGTAAAATCCTATCCATGTCGACTGATAAACAACCTCCAAAAGTGTCCAATATGGCTAACCCTTCCTTTGTAACCATTTTTAACTGCAATGCTGGGAGACAGTTATTAGGGAGGAAAGCCCCATTAGTCAGACTGTGGCTTGCTAAGGAGTAGCATTTACCCAAGTTTTATATTGCTTTTTCCACCCAGTTAGGAGCAAAATGTAATTAAAGCCATCAACACAAACTAATTCACACTGCCATTAAAATACCTAAGGGCACAAGCTTCTAAAAAAGCAGTCTAATGGTTGGGTCCCTGGGGATTTAACTCCTAAAGGCCTGGGTGAATAAATAAAGACTTTGCAAGCATCTGAAGACCATTAGTGAGGGGAAGCAATTCCATTTCCCAGGGGAGGGCCACAGTCAGGTGATGGGGCCACGCCACTGAGAATCCTGGTTAAACATAACATGGGATAGCACTGAAAGCCTCTTTCACTTTCACAGGTGAACAACCATCTCCTTCCGAAAGTGAGTTTTGGAAATTCACTGGAGTGTTTCTGCCCAGCAGAATTGGTAAGAGAAGAGAAAGGACTTGCCAGGTTGGCGAGTCTAGCTGACTCTTCCTGGTGCCCCGCTGGTTGGTTGGTTTTCAATGGCACGGAGCCATCATGCCAAGTTGGGCCCCATCAGCCCAAATGTGTGATTTATACTAATCTCCTCCCAGCTGAATTCTGGTCCAGGTGGGCAAGAGAAACAGCTGTTTAACAGCTGGCACCAGAAGAAAAGCCAGAGCCTCATTTCATAGGGTGACCTGTATCCCACATGCTCACCCTGAACCACTTGAAATTCAACAGGGAACACTTTGTTTTCAAAAGAAAATTAGAATATACAACACCCCTTGCAAAGTGGTGACATTGCTCAAGTTCAACCTGTGGTTAATTCTTCGAGAGCGTCAGGGCTCCTGAGCGCTGGCACCGTGATTCATCGGGGCTGAGCCCCCAAACAAATTTAGCTCCAATTTCCCCCTCCATACTGAAAGCCTGAAAGATTACTCTTCGTTTGCCTTACAAGGGAACAGGCACGGTATGGATCCCTTTGCTTTAAGGCTTCCGCCCTAACCCAGCAGGGAATTCAAGGGGATTTACTGCCAAGTAGACATGGGGCTGCTTCCCAAAAAGTTTTACTTGGAGCAGGCGCAGTGAAATTAATGCACTTAAGCCAGTAGCGTCTACTCCGAGGAGGACTAGCCTTGGAGAGGCGCGAGAACCCAACTTCGGCAGCGGGCCACTTTAGGGCTGCAGCCGTTCTGTGCGTCGGTGGAGACGCGTCCCCGAAGGCACTCTGCCTATGCCTAGAGGCCGCGCCTCTGCCCACGCCACGCAAGCCCGGGAAAAGAAACGAGAGAGTGTCCGGACAACTTTCACTACCCTCCGTGGCAGCCAGGAGGAACGGGACGGGCCAGCGCGCCGGGGTGCAAAAGCGAAAGGGAGGGAGAGCAACCAAGCAGCGGGCCGGGGCCTAAGGCCGGGGAGGCGCCGCCCCAAGCAGGGCAGCTAGCGGGGAGCCCCGACGCCCGCCCACCGCCCCCAGATCAGGATCGGTCCCCCTCCGCCTGCGAACGGGGCTCACATGGTGACGTTGGGGCTGGTGGTAGCGCAGCAGCGGCTCTCTCCGAATAACTTCTCCTGCTCTCCGGGCTGTTGCTGGTGCCGCTTCGGGCTGCAACTTTTGCAGGCGCGGCCGCTGGGTGGGGCCCTGGGAAGCTCCGCCCCGCCGGCCAGGGAAAGCCCCCAGCCCCAGGAACAGGAGGCGGAGGAAGGGGAAGCCGCTAGGCGCCTCCGAGAGCGCAACCCGCGGAGCTGGAAACCCGCCCGACGGCAAGGAGCAGCAGAGAAGCCTTGCAAGCACTTGAACGCGCTCAGCCGACGGCTTCTGGGCTTCTGAACCCGTCCGTCCCGGGTCTCTTCTTAGGGCTTCTTCGGAAACTCTTGGTTTGTGGCGTCTTCTTTCCCTGGACGGCCGTGGCTGGCACGATGGCTCTTCCCCGCTCCCAGGCGCAGCAATGCAGCTAAACGGCAGTTGTTGAAAGCTACAAGAGCTCTTGCGCTCGGGTCCTACTTGTGCGTTTCCCACTGCTTCGCTGGACGGTGCACTCGATAAGCCACTGGCTTGATCCACCAGGGCTCTCCTTACTGTATGTTCTGAAGTGCATTGCGCTGGAGGGAGGCTGGTGAGCCTCCGGTGCTCGTCCTACTCAGAGGAGATGCGCTCAAGTTAAGAACGGAGCAGCCCATCACTAGCTGCATTTGGGAGTACCTGATGGGGTGAGGCACGTCTTTACCTGCACCACGCTTGATGTCAAATATGATGCCTAGTGCTGGGCAGGTGGGCATGTTGGGCGGGACCGGACCCTGCCTGCTTTTGATTTAGAGAAAGGTTGTGGCCACAAACGGGCTAACAAGGAATTCTCGGGAAGTAGTGATGGTCACCAACCTGGATGGCTTTATAAGAGGATTAGGCACATTCATAATTCTTCTAAATGCTGGTTGCTGGAAGCCACAGGCAGGGAGAGTGCCCTTGTGCTTGTGTCCTGCTTGTAGGCTTCCCACAGGCCAGTCACTGTGAGAACAGGATGCTAGATCAGATGGTCCCCTTTTAGCCTAATCCTGCCGGACTTGCCTTATGTTCTTAGAACAAGGCATAACAGATTATGCTCATCTCCTTTTGTTGATGAGTCCCTAGTCTGGTAGATCAGCGGGATGCTGTGGACATTGGAGTACTGCATATTGACTTCAGCAGTGCTTTTGACAATTTCCCCCCATTACACTTGTTATCTACTGGTATCTAAGGAACTGTACTTAAAGAGCATTTACAAATGCCTCTTTGTTTACCTGGAGAAGAGTGCCATGCAGGGTTTGGACCTAGGTCTGCTGTTGCTTAACACCTTTATAAATGACTGAACAAAGAAATGGAAATCTGCAGATGACACCGAACTGGGTGGTGTAGCTAAAACACTGGAAGATGGAAACAAGAAGACAGAGAAGTGGCTAAAACACTGGAAGACGGAAACAAGAAGACAGAGAAGTGGCCAAAACAAATTTCAACAGAGATAAATGTAGAGTTCAGTATGGAAGGTAGGCAAAACCTGGGCACATATGCAAGATGGCTGACTCACGGCACAACCTGTCACTCAGCCAGTCTTCCAAAGCCCAGAGAGTATTTCCACACAGAAGCAGCTCTGACGTGGCCTTTGCAGTGCTAATGGAAAGCTAGCCTAGGCTGGGCAGAAAGTGCATTTGCATTGCAAAAGCCTTTCCTGTGATTCAGCATGGAAAAGAGCACTGAGGGCAATTCAAGCCTGGCATGTACAAAATACTAGTGAGAATCTTAATTGCTGGAGCGCTCTGTAATGCCAGAAAAACAGCACTGATTATTTTGAGAGGTATGGCGTGGAGAACAGGTCCAATGAGGAAAGGTGATGGGTATGTCTAGCCAGGAAATGATATTAAAATGTTAGAGGACAGAGTCAATTTGTTTTCTGTTGCTTCAGAGCTGGAGGATGGGGGGTGGGGGTCCTGCAGACCTCCAGATATTGTTGAACCACCGCCACCAACATGCCCAGAAATGATGGGAACCACATCATAGATTCCCCACCTGCTACTCTAGAGGGAAGACCATGAACCACAGGGGTTGAAACATTTTAAATGAAACATTAAGAAATTTCCTGATGGTATGAGGACTTTGACAGGGCAACAGACTGCTGTCTTGCAGGGCCGGCCCACCGACAGTTGCCTCAAGCAGCAGGGTGGGGAGGGTCAGCAGTCAGTTGATCACCTGCACTTGTTGCCTGTATCTGCTGCCTAGAAAGAGCAGGGCTGCTGGCTTCTAGTTTCCTGTGTGCCAGGGGATGGACGCTTCTCCCGACACCATGAAGAGAGACAGATAATCTGCATTTTCTGCGTTCCTCTTTTGTTGGAAGAGGAACCTGGCTCTCATCCACAGTTTGCCTGGCACTTGCTTCCCCATGGAATGTGAGGGCAGACAAAGGCACTGGGTGCATGGAGCAATCTGGCTGCCACGACCCCCAATCGCGTTCCTGGAGTTTTTTTTAAACTACAGGTGTGTGCTAGAGATGATAAACTGCAAAAACGAACACAGCTACAAGGATTTAAAAGGTTTGGATTGAGAGCGGATTTCATTCGGATGATGGTGGGGGGGGGATGGGATCCCACAGTTTGCTTATATCAAAGTTTTTCTCTACGTTTATGATACAGTAACCTTTCCCGGAATGCAAGCTTTTTTAAAAAAAAAAGTGAGGAAGAAATTGGAATATAAATATGGAATTTAACAAAACTGGAACTGCATGTGTGAGAGAAAGGAACTGAGAGGGAAGAGGGCGGAACGCTACACTTTGAAAATATGGAGCAAAGCCTGCCTTAGCCACAAAAGAGTGTGTTTGACTCTTGGCCATAAATCAGCGGCAGGGAAGAAAGGAGTCTACCAGCTGTGGGAATAGAAGCTTTTGGACTACCTATTTGCAGTCTGGATTCAAACCGTTCTTCCTAGGCTGGAAAAATTGTGAAGGCGGCTTCGCGACTGGAAGCCAAATCATGGCCTGTAAGAATAGCCAGTGGCTGGAGGCATGTCCTGTGTTGTCACAGGGGCTCATGAGAAGCAAAAATGTCCCCCTCAATCATGGAAATGGGTATAGTTTTTATAACAACCCATCTCACTTATGCCCATTTTGCACTCCTGAACAGGTGCCCAAACCTGACAGTGAGTTTTATCCAAGGCTAGCCTGACTCAAGAGTAAACCCACTGAAGTTAATGAACATGACTAACTTAGGTCCATTGATTTCAATGGGTCTACTCTGAGCAGGATCTAGTCGGTGGCAACCCTGTGCGTTGAAATAGGAGTAGCTATATTAATACATGCATATCTTAAAAAAGAACAGACTTCAAGTGGGGAAATTTTCTTCATTTTTAATTTACAGCAGAAAGAATATAAAGCATTCAGAAAACATTTTCCATATTTTAAGGGCAATTCAAAACATTTTGCATGGTTCCAGCAGCTGAGTTCTTCAACAGATCCATTGATTCAGTGATGCTTTTAACATGCACAGTTACAAAAATAAAACTTACAAAAAGAGACATCTATACTAGGTTTACATGCAAGTCTCGGGGACCCCCCCTCCCCTCTGTTTGGGCGCCAACTGCTGTGTGGAACTGCCATTAAGCGTGCAACCATAGAGGGGGTTCATGTTATATTCTTTATTTCGTTCACACAGGATCGTTCGTTTCACACGTGATGTCACACAAAGGAGCAATTCTGGGTTTGGGGGAGACATACAAGAGGGTCCTGGACTCAGGCGCTCAGGCACCTCAATGATTCAGGAAGGTGGCCCCGAGAGGGGTCTTCCTGTTTCTAACTGAGTCCCGCAACCCAGGAAAGGGCAAGCAAAATATTTTTATTTATTTTAAAAAAACTGATATACTGTCTTGGGAGCGTTCTCAAACCAAACATGCCCGAGGTCATTGATATGCCCAAAGGTGATGGCCCTGATTCAGCAAGGCCTTTTGGCACGTGTCAAACTGGAATAAACACACAGGTTGTTCCAACAAGGACCCCACCTGGAGCTCTCTGAGGAACAAGGGGAGGGGGGAAATGACAGCCGTAACTCTCAGCCTGCCTTGTAGGTCCCAAGCAAGGGCTTCTTGCTCCAGCCTTGGCAGCACCCTGAGAGCCAGGCTGAAACTCGGTCAACGCAACACCAAGCCTGCGGATCTGGAAGGGTTGAAGCGGAAACACCTCAAGGTAGCCCTGACTCTGAAGAACCCCCTTTTAGGACAAACGGAGGGGACAGGCTCCCAAAATCGCCACTCGGGTCATGACTGGTGAGGACGGAAAGCAACAAGGGTCAGCCCAAAATGAGACAACAAGCGCACCGTTTGAAAATGGCAAGCAGAGGGTGCTGCCAAGTTGGCGCCTGCTTCTGGCTCCTTGCTCCTCTTTGCCCCCCTGTGCAAAGGGCCCAGGAAGCCCAGGGCTGGCCTGAGAGGGCAGCAGCAGAAGCTGAGGTCTCCTCTGCCCGCCTGCCCAGCTTTGGGCTTTTCTGTGTTTCCCCCCTTTACTGAACTGGGCCACAAAACAGCACTTAACAAACGTACAGAGGGGTCTAAGCAGGAGCTTCAGCACACACACCGCAGTTATTTTTCAGTCTTGGCAGTGAAATAAAGGAATTAAAAAAAGAGAAAGAGAGAGATATACAATTTCAATGAGAGAAAAGGCACGGAGAGCTCTGACCCCAGGTTGGCTTTTGTCTTTCTTTTCGCTTTTGTTGCCACAATCTTTGTGTGTTTTAACTCTTCTTTTATAAAGACACCAGTTTAAAAGCTTCACAGAATTGTGAGTATTTTTAGGCTTCACAACAAGCCTCTGAGCAAAGACTACACATTGCATCTGGTGGCTGGGATCAAGCAAGAACAATTACTCTTCCATAAAGCAAAATGCCTAGAGAGGCCAGGCCAAGCGACCAACCCACTGGCAACGTTTCAACTGGCACTAGCAGGATACAGGGCATGGGGGGGGGAGGCGTGCGGGATGGACGGAGGTAGCCAGGCAGAGCTGGACGGGCAGGCTGGCGGCCCCCCGCCGCCACCTCTGACCTGAGCTACACCCAGTCAAAAGCCAAAATAATCCATCTGACTTCAGGCGCAGCGGAGTGTAGTTAAAAAATCAAGATTTGCCCACCCCCTCACCCCTCACCCCCACTTCCCAGCGTCTACATTTCACATCAGCTTCCATATCGAAATGACTCTTCTAAAACAGATTTCTTTGGCTCCTGTCTATGTGGAAATAGCAATATACCATGACACCCCTACAAAACCTGCTTGCATCTTTTAAACTTTTACTCTTTTTTTAAAATTTTGTGCAATTTTTAGTACATTGTCTGACTTCCAGCAGGAAATATGGATATGTGAAACATATTTTTTTTCTACTTTCATACTATTTCTTTTTCTTTTATTTTTTATTTTTTATTTTATGTTCATTCTAAGTGTTCTTTATTGGAGTGAGAGTGTATGGTGTTAAGCTAGATACAATTTTGTATTCTTATGATTATCTGCTTTGCAAAATAACTTAATTTTTCTTAAGCAATATTAGCATTCACTTTACTTGGCACCATTGGCAAAAAAAGGAGAAATTAAATAAAATATTAAAAAGGTAACCAAGAAGGTTAAAAGAAATTTAAATAAACTCCTGGTAGCCAAAATCAAATGTAAACATAACTCTTTTTTTAAAAGTAATGTTACTTTGCCGTTTTTTTCCTAAGTCTAAATACATTTTAGCTCTTCTGCTTCTGCAGTTTAGTCATGCGTTAGCAAAATGTTCTTCTAAAGAACATTTAAAATAAAGTTTCTTATAGTGAAATAAAGTTTTTTTTGTTTCATTTTACAGACCATAAGCCACTAATGCTTTGCTTTTTCATGTCTTCTTTTTGTCCTTGAATTCATGCACATCTGTTTTAGTATATACAATATGTACAAACATCCACACTCTTCTCGCTCATTCAGACAAAACTATACAAATACGCAAATTTCTCTTGCCAAGTTATTGACCCTTTGTGAATAAAATAGTTAGCAATTAATCAATATATTCCCTTTCAAATATTTATTTCTCATTTCCATTTCTACCTTCTCTCTATGTACAGAAACTGCCTAGGTTTTCTTTTTTTTTTTTTGAGATGAAATAGCCAAAACAAGAGATTTACTGGCCGGAATGCAGCACCCGACTGCTCGCTCCCTTCGGTGGTAGAAATGTCCAGTCAGCTTATTTGCATGTGACTCTTCGGTCGAACAAGAGGTCTGCAGGTTACCAAAATGCTTTACAAATCATCATTGTTATTAAAGAAGTAAAAATCTTGCGTGAAGTAAGGCCAGAAAATAAAGTGCCAAATATGAGAAGTGCATATGGCAGCTGAGATACTTGAAGGCTCGAGAAAGAGAGAGAGAGAGAGAAAGAGAGAGAGAGCACAAGAGAGAGACAGAGAGACAGAGAGAAAGAAAAAGGAAAACCACCGAACCAAAAGGATCTTTTTGCTTGAGCTGCTCACCCATTCTCTCTCCCCCGCCCCGCACCCCACCCTCTTGCAAAATACCCGTTTGCCTTAAAAACACTGACAGCTTTCTGGGAAAAGTCCCACGGGATACATTTAAAACCAGCAGATCTAAAAAGTTGCAGAGAGAGATTCGATGAAGAACAAAAAGACACAGGTGTGCAAAGGAGGTGATGGAGGAGGGAAGATGGAGGCCCCGCGCAAGACGGAAGGAAGGTGAGCAGCGCCTTTCCACAGGGAATCCCAACGGTTCCGGGTCTTGGAGATGATTGACAGGTGCAGGAATAGCATTCTTGGGTTGTGGGGTTTTTGCTTTTTTTGGTATTATTATTTGTACAGTTCCACACATTGTTTGTTTTGTTTTAATACAGCCCTATATGAAAAGGATAATTAATTGCTTCTCTTTTTTTTCATATTTGAGAGGAACGAAGCAACTCATGAAAACGCCTTCCGGGTGTCACTTTCCCCCCCATGATCCAACCAAAGATTTGAGTTCCAAGATGTCTTGCTGAACAAATTAAAAGTTGTCCATGAAAGTGCAAATGTAATGACTAAACATTACCATTAAAATCCTGCAGCCGAAATTCTCGGCACTGCAGTCAGTTTCTTTTTTTTTTTAATAATTTTTTTTTTGTAGTTGTTGCATGTTTCTGCTAAAAACAGAAAATGAAAACAGTCTGAAAAGCAATGTCACATTGCTACGGGATGCTGCCGCCGCCGCCTCTTTCTTCAAGTTCCTTGGCCTTTTTCAATTCTTTCGCTCTGAAATGAAAGAAAAGGGAAAATGGGGGAAAGGTATGACGTTTCTGTTTCCAAAACCCTTGGTGTGAAAAATGAAAAGGCATTATGCATTTTTTTATTGTTATTTTTTGGCAGAGGAAGTAACCACCTCATTTTTCTCCCATATTTTACTAATAATTTAAGAAAAGAAAGAAATTAAATGTATCCAGTTGTCACAAAAGGCAAGTGTCATTTGAAGCAGCTTCTAGGAAAAAGCTGGGGGGGGGGGGAAGAATAGCTTGAGCTCTGAAAAGACAGAAGATCTATCTGCAGACTGGTAGTTCCCATGTCTAGAATATATGCCAGTCACCTGTTCTGGATGCTGCTATGCTTCTTCTGAAATAACAGGTTTGCAGTTTGGGAGTGCTTATGGATCCACCTTTGTCCCCAGAAGCTCAGGAGGCCTCAGGAGCTAGGAATGTCTTTTACCAGCCTTGTTGGTGTGTCAAATACAGACGTTCTTGGACAGGGACAATCTGGCCATGGTGATTTATGCATTGGAAGCCTCAATACTTGATTACTGCAATGCATCTACGTGGAGCTACCCTCAGGCCTTGTCTAGAGGCTTCAGCTGGTTCCAAACACTGTGGCTAGACTTGTTGGGGGTCTGACTGTCGCCAGCACAAACCTCTGGTGCTCAAGTTTGTACTGGCTGCCCATTCGCAACCTGGCCAGTTTCAAGATTCTTGTATTAATTTACAATGTGTTTTAAGAATTTGGCTGCAAGACACCTGAAGGATGGCCTAATCCCTTATATCCCTGTTCGATCACTGAGGTCTTTGGGGGGCATCACTGTTAGCAGTCCCATGTGGCTCAGATGCATGTAGCCGCACATTTAGCGTGGGCCCAATTTTATGAAACTCCTAATTGCAGTCAGACAGGTCCCCTGCCTACTGAACTTCTGGCATCTACTAAAAATATTTTTTTAATCCCAGCTGGTCTTTTAATTGAAGTTTGATTTTATAGTTTTAACTGGTTTATACTTTTTGTATTGCTTATTTGTAAACTGCTTAGACTATTGTAGTTAAGTAGTATATAAATGAATTGTTCAAATAAAAAACATTTAAATGTACATTAAAAAAAAAAATCCAGAGAGGTGGTGGTGCTTGATCCATATTGGAATCCCAGTAGGTAGCACGTAATGGTCTGTGTGCTTTTAACCCTTTGCCTTCTGCTGTGATCCCAATCAGGACCCTATACCTGCAGTTTGCATGGAGGAATAAAGCTCTCATCTAAACAAACAGGTGTTTTCGCCCAAATTCCCTGCTGCTCACCAAGCAAGGTTCCTGATCTGGATTGCCCCTTCAGACACATGGCATTTTGTGTAAAAAAGACCAGCTACACGTAAAATCTACAGCTATGTAGTGGTAGCAACATGGCAAGGGCTTCTTGTCTCTCCCTCAGCCCCACCTCTGGTCAAAAGCTGGCCAAGATAAGTTCAACATAAAGACCAGCCTTTCTCCTGAACCTTCTGTTGCAGTCAGCTGCATATGTAGGATCTCAAGGTATGCACAGGAACTCTCCATGAGACCAAGAATGATGCTCATTTCAAGGTGGGTTCAGACAACCTGCTCACAACCAGCTTGGCCATCTTTGCTGGACAGCGAGCATGCTGAAGGGATGAAAATATCATCTAGCAATGCACCTCCACTGGCTGAAGCCATGGGCAAGTTGTCTAGCGCCAACTGAAATTGTCAGACGAGTAACTCTTCCTGGTGATGGACTTATCCTGTCTTTTCTCTCTTTATGTGCCTCTGTTAGAGACAACACTGGTCTGCCAGGCTTCCCAACTGGCTCCTTGGCCAAGACAGAGGTTGGAATGACCTTTCCTTTTTTGCCCCATGAAGCTAGAAACCTTTCCCTCTCTTTTATAGTTCTTGTCACTGTCCACAAAGCCCTTTTGTCAAGCGTCTTCCCACCTCTCTCTTGACTTGCAACCTGGCCGGTTAGGCATACCATGTTCACAGTGAGTTGAGGCAATAGACATGTTAAATTCAGAAAGAGGAGATACATGTGTCAGGCCAGGCGTGCTTTTCCCATGCAAAGCCCACATTTTCCCATTGTGGACCCATTCACTGAGGTAGAAGACCCACCTGCTATGGGGTCTCATTGAGGACATGCATGATCAATCGAAGCTGGTGGCTCCTTTGCAGACATGCTGAGTCATGCAAAGTCTAGGCTAACAGAGCACTTCTGCTGGAGTGGAGGGGATGCAAGTCATGCTTTGTTGGCACCATCTGTCATCATCAGCATGCAGTGCCTGGACTGGTGGAGACCAGTTGCCATTGTCTGGAAAATGCATGCGGATTCTCGCCACATTCCACATTTGCGCGAGTACAGATGTCATCTAGAAATTTACACAACGCCTTCCTTGGGACCAAATCAGGTGGCTGACTTGCTTGAATGCTGAGGTTTAAACACCAGACCAACTACTTAATGGATAGACAATTGTTGACTCTTGAGGTATTAAGAGCTTTGTGATGCTCCTTAGCTGAAATGGATGTACACTCTAGAGCTGCAGTTTCTGATGTGACAAGATGTAACAGTGGCCTTTAACGTGAACCTCACCTCCATATACCTGTGCAGACTCAACTTGATGTAATGGATGTGTTGGCGATAGATGGGTGGCTCCTTGCTGTCTAGGCTTGCTGGCTGCCTGCAACCAGGTTGGGCTAGAGATGGATCAGGCCCCTTTTTCTGTGTGGGTGCTGGGGCAGGGGAGTGATACTAACTTGCTTTGAGCAACTGTTTCAAACACAGGTAGGTTTAAAATAATTTTATGCTTTGTTGGAAACACTATATCCAGTTTTACAACTATGTGCAGACTACTAAATCGATAATATATAGTGCTAATGAAATTGCAGGTTCAATACAACCATGACGCCACCAGCCAAAATCGCATCCTTCCTCTCCTTCCTCCTCGATGCAAAGACACTTCTCCCCGTTTTGCAAAAGACCCAATATTCCAATTTATCGTATTCAGCAAAATTTATATACCATTAGTCAAATCTCCTAATATTGCTCCCACTTGCTTTTGATTGTGTTGCTATTTTCTCTTATTTTGCAAAAAACATTAAGCTGCAAACATCTGAAGAGCACTTTGACTTTTCTGGGATATGTTCAGAAAAAGGCCTCCCATCCCAGCAGACCTTGGCTATGTTCTCGAACTATCCTACCATTTCAATGGAGATGGTGGTGAGGCTCAACAGGCCTAGCCAGCACTCCATGGAAGGGGAATGCACACCCTCAAACCTATCCCCCAATCTTCTGCAGCAGTAGGAAGGAAGTTTGGAGACCACTTAGGCCATTCTGAATAGGAGACACTGGCATGTTCTTCCTCCCAAATGGATAGGCATAAAAATATCCCTTCCACCCACTCTCTCCAATGTTTCATTGTGCAATCCTATTCACACTTACACCCGTGTAAGCACCGTGGAGAAAAACTGTGATTTACTGATGAAGAAGCACAGGAATCAACTACAAGATACAGTAGCAAGAGAAATCTGGTTCAAATATAGTTGAAAACACCCTGATTAGTTGAAAAGTCTAAAAAGTGGAGTGGGTATTTGTACACTTAGTGGTCAAACCCCGAGGCATGAAGATTACACTACAACAGAGGCAGACATCCAGACACCATAGAGTTAAACAAGCCCCACACAGAGCAGAATACTGAGTGGGATCTTCCATCTCCTTTCCCCATTCTAATCTGATGAGGGTTGGGCGGTTGCTTCCAGTAGCACCCAGAGCATCTTACTTGTGGGATAGAAGCTTCATTTACAATTTAGATGATATGGATGCAGCTGAGAACTTTAAACTAGAAACACTTTCACTGTGCATCCTTTCAATAAAGGATGTGGTCACACCCCCACACCCCGCTGCCAAGTAGATGCCTCACTCCCCCTCCAAGCAGAGAATTTCCTTTGCTGCTTTCTTTGATGAATCACAAGGGGGTTGCATAACATATTGAAGAAGCAATGGCAGAAGCAGAAGCCCTGAAAAGCCACCTGCGGACAAAACCCTCTGCCCAATTATCCACCTCCCCACCCCAACTTCAGATGACGATATTGTGAGCAAAATGAGTTAGGTCTAGTTAGGCGGGGAAAATAACTTTGTAAGAGCAGAGAAATGGCTGAGTGAGTAAAAAGCACATTGCAAAGCTGTCTTGCATCACAGTGGACTCCAAAATGCCCAGCCAAAGAAATGCTGGATGAAGTGGACAGCAGAACTGGTTGGGGCAATGCGAAAGGTCAGAAACTGACCGGTGAAGGAAAAGGAGCAGAGGGTGGCAGTGGAGTGGGTGGAGCCCCAGGGTGGGACTTTAGAATCAGTTACCTGTTTCTCTTAGAGCAGTAATGGCTCGTGGGAAATTTGGGAAATGGGGGCTCCTCCCTTTTTCCAGATCTCTCATTTGGGTTGCAAAGCAAAAAGAGAGAGAAGGCCCAATAAGAGAGACACCCCAGAGCATGTGGCCTGCAACTTAACACACTGATTTGTACTTCGAAAGAATTCAGCTCCTGAAAGAGGCAAACGGAACAAGATTACTTTGGAAATGGTGGCTGTGGCTGCCTTGACGCAGACCACATGTGATGCGTTATTTTCTCATCCCTGCTCTTTTGGACAAGTTTAGACAAGTGGTGACGGGTGTCTTAAGTCACATGGACTTCTTGAGAACTGGGCTGCAGCAACCCTTTCTCCCTCCCTTCTTCAACAGGGCCTCCCCAGCCTAATTCCAGGCCAAACTTCCTCTTCCTACCCCTCTTCTTTGTGTAGTGAAAGGCATTTGTCTGCTGGCTGTTTCCCTCCCTCCCAGCCTTTCAGAGTTTCTCAACAGTTCCTCCTACTGCTCCTATTACTGGCTTCTCTCTGTGCTCCCACCTGCCCTGCCTCCTTGGGTGGCTTTATTGCACTTAACCCCAGATTGGCTTTCCAACAACAAATCCACCATTCTCTTTAGCCTCACTCTTGCCCTTTGAAAGTCTCTCCCTGGTGTTGTTTCCACCTCACCGATGGATCTCAGGCCCTGATGCTGCAGGGAGATGCTGGATTTGCCCAAGGCATGAGAAGTCCAGGTTAAACAAGAAAGAAAGAAAGACACCATCTAACTATGCACTCTCAAGGTGGCACAAGAACTGGGAAACTGATGAGACTTCAGAAGAAACCAAAAATCCAGTGTCACATATAAATGGCTAGTGGTTAATTCAGGTTTCAAACATAGTAAGAGACATACTTACCAAAACACACTATTGTCAGTACTCAGTCACCCTTATTGAATATAGCAATGAATATACTACAACCTGTTTAAATACAGATGCTGCTATCAGTGGGACCACTCCCAGGTCTGGAAAATTTATCTTTGCACCTGAGGAAGCTGCACAGCAGAGAAAGCCAATGGGTTGCCCTTCAGAAAATATTGGACTCCAATTCCCCCTAGCCAGGATAGCCAAAAGTTAGGGATGATGGGAGTTGGGATCCAGCAAAATTGGGTGGGGGAACCATGTTGGTTACCCCCCACTCAATAGAGAACTGTGAAAACAGCAGCTCTGAAAGGTTTGCCTGTGGGAACCCTTCAGACATGTCCTTCATGGAGCTGTTAAGATGTACACTTTGGCTAGAGAGGTCTTTTTTATTCAACCATATTCATGAGAGGGCTGTACATATAAGGAAACTTACTCACTGAACATAGTATATATATCTTTTTGCCAATTGCCCATTTTTCTTCTTTAACATGAAATGGCAGCAACAGCTAAGCCTGCTTTGACATGCAAAAGTGCAAGGAACCCCTTATACAGCTATGACAGATGTTCCCTGAGCAGCCCCCAAGCTGTGGGGCCAAGACAGTGTTGCCTTGCCAGCGGGAAACCCCACCCCTTTCCCAATTAGAAATGTCTCACACAGCTGAGCTACATGCTTCCCTCCTCCACTGCTTCCAGGGAATGCCCTGTGTGCAAGTGAAGGGGCCAGGACCCCATTCCTGTGCAAAGCTCACAGGGCAGTGCCAGAGCACCATTGCACTAGTATGGAAGGGTCACCACTGGCAGAGGAACCATGAAACCCCATTGCAGGAGCTCTGGAAACAGCCATGCTGAACTACAGATCAGATCCCAGCTAAGGCTTCTCCACTCCAGGTCAGAGCTGTGGACAGCTATTCCTGTATCCAGACCAGCAGTGCATATTCTCAAGCCCAAAGATGCCTTGGAGGTCAGTCACTGGAACTGAGAGCTGGAGCAGGCAGACCGTAGTGCTCTGTTGAGCAGGCAGAGTAAGAAAGCCCAGAGTCCCAGGACTTATGTTATGTCTGTCCAATCCAGAGGCTTCATCTAGCCAGCCGATCACACTGACTCTGAGGCTTATGCATGCACACACATATACATACTCATGGATGGGTTATTAGGTTAGGCCCAGGTTTCAAACCTCAAAATCTTCCTATGCATTGTGACTCCATGTCATGGCAAAAGCAGCTGCTGCAGCATTTGCCCACTCCTGAACCAGGACAGAGACCTGGACAAGAGAAGCCAGACTAGGCCTGCCTCAGAGCTTCTAACTGAAAGAGGCCAGCTGTGTGAGCGCTTTGTGCTGTGAGGTGAATGGGGGCTGTACAAATTCTCATGGCAACTGGGAAGGAGCAGCAGCAGCATTCAGAGATGTGAGTGTGTCCCGCACATGCACAGCAACGGCAGTCGCAGCCGCAGCAGGTGTGGCCTTGTATAGGAGGGCAGAGCAGCAGCAGCTCTCTCTTGTTTGCTCTTGTGGGGAAATCAAAGTAGCAGAGATGGTCAAGGCCGCCTGAAGCAGAAGTCCTGGGGGTTGCAACGTGAGGAGGAGGTGGAGGCACAGGAGTGGGTCTGGGCTGACATGAACCATGCTAAAAACAGGTGCCCAAAGCCACCTGAACATGCAACCACCCAATTCTCCCTGAAGGGACGGACCATGGCACAGGTGGCTCCTATTCCTCACCTCCACACACCTTTGTCCCTGGCTCAGAATGCCCAGGCAGAGTAGATCCATTTGAAACAATAGACATGGCTAAGTTAGGACCATTAATTTTCATTATTATATTTATTTATATCCCACCTTTTTCCCTGACAGGGACTCAAGGCAGCTTACACAGAAGTAGAAACAACAGCCTATGCTGAGTAAAACTTATTTGATGGGTGGGGTATAAATAAAATCATCATCATCATCATCATCATCCAACATTCTCACATAGTGTTTTTATCTCCATTTTGATCTGCATATTCACTCCCCATTTTATATTTTCATTTTGCATAAAACTGCTGATTTGGATTCCCGGGCTTTTCTGAATCCTGGATACCTTCAACAGCGGGTGATCCATCTCCCGACATTGGACTATACAACTGTTGTTAAGGCGCCTGGGAAAGCAGGAATTGTCAAGTAGGAGACTTGGGAGTTCATCTAGCTGTTTTCCTACTCCTGAGATGAACAGAGAGAAGTGGGAATCCTATACTATGCCCCAAGTGACATACATGGTTGGTAGCAAGGAGAGGGAGAGACAAAAAGAGAATGGGACACCTGTTGCTACTGGGTTATCTTACAAGGTTGGTGCGCCATGGCAAGTCCAGATTTGGTGCTGATTTGTGTGGAAGTGCCCTGTGGTTGCCAGTGAGATTAAAGCTCTCGCTTCCCTTCAACAAATCTGCAAAATTACTGAAGGACGTGATTGGACTCTCCTCCACCCGCCTAAATAGAACATAGTTGAATAACTAAAATGGTATTTTGGGGTTCACCCCCTAGAATGCTTTTAGGTCAGCTGTCAGATCAAGATCCTTTGCAAAGCAAAGATCCATATTACAGATGCTCAGCTGATGGCCAAATGTAGCAGCTTTCATGGCTTTTGTTGGGAAGTGGCTGCCTGCACTTACTACTAGGAAAGACTCTGCCTCCTGCCGCAAGGCCTCCCTCTCAGAACTTTGGGGGGCTCTCTCTTACTGTGCCTGCCTTTATGTGTTTCTGAGTCAGCCCCAGGCTCTGGACTCTCATGTCCCCCTCTCTCATCAGCACTGTGAGTTTTCTCTTTGCTCACCCCCTAGGTGCCTAGTCCTAGCAGCAACTGTTTCTACCTGTCAGAGCAGCTGTCCTAACACCTCCCTTCACAAGCTGTGCTATGGGGCTGCTCCATGGACACAGTCCTGAAGCTATTTATCATGCCTCTAAGGCCTGGCTGATAGGGACGCGGGTGGCGCTGTGGGTTAAACCACAGAGCCTAGAACTTGCCGATCGGAAGGTTGGCGGTTCGAATCCCCGTGATGGGGTGAGCTCCCGTTGTTCAGTCCCTGCTCCTGCCAACCTAGCAGCTCGAAAGCACGTCAAAGTGCAAGTAGATAAATAGGTACCGCTCCGGCGGGAAGATAAACGGCGTTTCCGTGTGCTGCTCTGGTTCGCCAGAAGCGGCTTAGTCATGCTGGCCACATGACCCAGAAGCTGTCTGCGGACAAACGCCGGCTCCCTCAGCCTACAGAGCGAGATGAGCGCACAACCCCAAAGTCGGTCACAACTGGACCTAATGGTCAGGGGTCTCTTTACCTTTAAGGCCTAGCTGAACTGAGAGACACCCCACGTCCCCCTTGCATGCTGGGAATTCTCCTCACTTTGCAGCCCTGTAAAAATTGCCAGGCGAAGGGAGAGAATGAGGTGGTGCAGCGGCATTTTTTACTGTAGGATACCAAACATGGCATCATCAACAAACTTAAGGGACAATCAGTAAACAAACATGTTGCTTTTTCTTTTTTTCAAATCCCAGCTCGGCAGCACACAACTGTTTTAAAGGTATTGTATAAAAGGGAAAGCTCCCTCACCATTACCAAATGTGCCAGTAGATTTTGTAACGGGAGAGTCAAATGGCATCAAAATGGGTTCCACTGTCCAAAACTGGTGTCCACACCGCAGTGAACAGACCCTGCCATTCACACACACTTGTTACAAAGTGTGTTCACATAGGCGTGAGGTGACTCTCCAGCCCCTTTCAAAAGCAATTCTTCTGCATCAGTCCAGCCTTGCATTTGTGAATGGGAGGCTTCCTTGCCCACAGTACTGAGGCAGTGGACAGACTTCCATTTGCTCAGCATCCATGCACTTCCATCACTGGATTGTGAAGCCATACACACACAATGGTGTCAGCCACAACCCACATCTTTCCAGTAGTTTCTTGAGAAATACTGTATTTGATGGTGTTTTGATGGTGGGGTGAGAAATTATCTTGCTGGGGAACTTTAGGATTCCAACACAGAACTACATGCCAAAGAGTTCCCCGAGTAGAGGGAATGGCTATTAATCCAATTAAAAAACTACCATGTAGCTAATAAACTCCTACTAGACAGCCACAGAAAGAAATGTGACAAGCTCAACACCTGCAACAGGATAGGAAGACATATTCTGGGAAGATGTGGTCACCACTTGAGATGTAAGACTTTCAGAATTGTTGTGGGGTGTGTGGTTTTGTTTTGTTTTGTTTTGAGGAGAGGGCTTTTTCTGGACAAACATCAGTGGGTTTGTTCACACCAGAGTTTATTGTGTGTTTGCAGCTGTTTGCTTTCCCATTTAATTTGTATTATCCACATGATGTTACCCTCAAACACCAATCCTTTCCCAACACAGGGGGAATGTGACGTTAGTGGAAATTGGGCTCCAAACTACTGCACTTGGAACTGCAAACTATTTATTTAGGGGTGGGCAGATCTATTTTCACTTTCTGCTACTCACCTTTCCATGCTCAGTACTATCTCAATACCATCATTTCTTTTCCAGTCATATTCTTAATTATTTTCACTGCACTCCCGAATAGTGTACAGCCGTGTGGTTTTTTCCCTTTTGATCTCTCAAATTTGCACAAAACCAGAAAACTGTACAAGCAAACCACACACACACACACAAATCTGCACCAAATACTGAACAGTATTAATCTCAAAGTATGTGCTGAAAACATACAATTGTTTTCTTTTCTGGCACACTCCTGAATGGAGGAGTGTAGCCTTAGATATTTTCTTTTGATCCTTCAGATTTGCACAAAGTCAGAAAGCTACAAAAGTGTGTGCTAAGAATTAAAAATTGCCTGCCCAGTTATCTGTACACATGCCCTGTCAGTATTTATTCGGCACAACTGAATCAGCAAATTAGAAGGCAGGGAAAAATGCAAAAGGGAATGCTTACTGACATGAACAAGAAAGATAAAAGTTCTTCCTCATAGGCAAATTCATGTATATGCAGCCGTGGACTAATTCAAATGTGGGGCGGGGGGGGGAGTGCATTAACAGCTCAATAATGCTCAGTTGTGGACAAACCCCATGATTAAGCCACTAAAGGACTCAGCAGAGAATGGAAAGAAAGCTATACAAGAAATCTTAAGGATGATTTTCTTCATCGCTGCTGCCAGCTTCGAGGAGGAATGTTGCCATTGAATCTTGCTGGCTACTCTGATATGGTTCACATTGTAAAATAATGATATAACTAAAAGAATATATGAAATAAAATCTCATATCTGAGGCAGTCCCAAGAACAAGATGCCCAACAAACTGCAAGATTGGCTGGGTGGAGAACAGACCCCACAACAAATGAGGAACAAGGACAGCATAACCTGTAACTGTGCAGAAAGCAGGTAAGATGAGGTGCTTGGTCCTCCAGGGTCTTCCCCAGCACTGCTGCTGCTGGAGATGGAGATGGACATTCTGCGTGCAAAGCATGTGCTCTCCTGCTCCAGACACATGAAACTACCTGATTGTAAGCCAGGCAGTGGATCCTCCTTGCTGCTCAGTGCTGCCTGCTCTGATTGGCAGCAAGGGCTCTGCCGAGTCTCTTTCCCAGTCCTGCAATCCAGCAGCTCACATCCAGCCCTCCACTCTTTAGCCCCTACATTTCCACTGACTTTCAGAAGTCATTCATGGAGCAAGATGTCAGCTTTGTAAGGACATGGAAGGAAAAGAGAGCCTGCATGATGCCAATGCAGTTGTGCGTGTTGCTCTCAGGTCAGACCTGGGCTGCCTGATCCAGGCTGGGGGCTTCTCCCAGATTCTGAACTACAGTAGACAGCAGCTACGGTTAGGCTATCAGTATTCATCAAATCCATAGACTTCATACTACCTGCCAACGGCAAGGGCGGATCCTGTGCCTTTAGAGGGGCCGCCCACCCATGATGTTTAACTTGGCTGAGCCCTCATCCCCCAGCACCCCAGTTCCTGATTCCTGGCCTGAAGTGCTGAGAGCCAGCGCTTCCTAGGCTAGAGCAGGAAGCTCTCACTCCTTTCTTCCCTCCTGGCAGAAGAGGAGAAAGTCTGTTCAACAAAGTATTGAGGCCTTGCGCTGGATGGAGCCTCGCTTTCAGGCTATGGGCAATTTTGTATAGACAGCAGATACCGTCCACAGAGAATGTAGCTAGGTAGGCTCAGTACAGCTGCTCCTGGGGGTGGGGGACCATGGGACAGAGATTTCTGCCCCATTCCCTCTCATTGATCAGCATGCCCCATGATGGATGGACAGGAGTGTTCCCTCCCCACCCCTGCTCCGTTCATGCATCTGTAACAGCTACTGCAGGTAGTACGAAGCAGCGGTGTTAGTAACCGCAACAGTTAGTTGTGGCATGGTCAGTTTCCCCGATTCAGAGAGAATTCAATGGATGTGAAACTTCATGGTCATCATCTCAGCTGCAGCCCCATGCAAGCAAGCAGAAAGCAAAGAGAGAGAGACATATATATGTGTGTGTATATATGTATATATATATAGTGAGATATATATAGATATATCATTTTAAATGGAAGAGAAACAGTCCAGCAGGCAGCTAAACTCACCCTTTTGTACCGCCTATGGTCCACCAGAGGGCTTCAGATGCGCAAAACGATAGCAAAGAGCTATTAGCATATAGATGGCAACAGGTAGACACCTTTTATTCAACAGCTTCAGATCAAGGAGGATAGGCAAGCTGCCTGCTCTGGGGAAGGGAGAGGGAGAGGAGAGGGTGGCCATGGTGGGGGTGTCAGATCTCAGGGGCCAGCTTGCAACAACCTACATACTGGGAGGGTGGGGCTGGTTGAGTAGCACCATACAATATTGAGCAAAACCCAAAGGCGGGTCTATTTTATTGGAGCTGGGTGGGAAGTAGCATTGAGGTTCCAAGACCCTCCTTCTCTGACTCAGAAGACTAGAACAAGTTTTCTTAGAAAGACTTTGTGATAATCAGAAAGAAGGTGTTCCTTAACTGTAACCCCAGGGATATGGTGGGCTACGAACGCAGCAAGAAGTATCCAAGCCGTTGTCAAAACCTTGTAGCCATCTTGGCTCACTGACCAAAACTTCACTTTCTTACCAAGGTTCAAATTAAGTAATGAAAATCCATTAATCAGAATCAAAATTCTGATTAACAACAGATTCAACAGAAGGGTGCTGGCCACTTTTCCAAAGGGCCCCCTTCCCTCTGCTTCTTGATCCCAATATGCCGTTTTGCCACCTGAGGTGTTTTCTGCTGGAAAAAGCTAGTCATGCCTTATTACTTGTTTCAAAGCCAAACTAGTCATTTCCTGTGCACAGGATGTGAAGAAACACCAGCAGATGGGGCTACAGGTATGACATCTGGACTGCCAATTGGTAACCTGCTAGCCCCTGGTGTACATCCTTAAAAAGTGCTGTCAAGTTCAAAGCATATTCAGGGCTTATCCAAACTTCCTCTTGTTCCGCTGCTTTCCTCTGGGGAAAACCGCTCTTTAGCACTTAATGGGAGTGCAATTTGGGTTTTCTCTGGACTGAAGTTTGCTCTGATTTAGAGCTAGGCAGTGGGTTTTCCGTAGGAAAGGAGTGAGACAAGTGGAAGTGTTGATGAGCCCTTGGAGTCGGGCTATCACAAGCTAAAGAGGCTACCACTGTGCTTTGTCATATCGCCATTTGTCCCTTCCATAAGAGGGGTTTTTTCGGGGGGTGGGGAAGGTTTGCATCTCTCCCTTACATATAATGGGAAGAATGGTACAAAATACACAAACAAACACAGAGCCAATTGTGGGAGCAACTCCTATAAACCTGAATGTTGCCAACTAATACATGGGCAGTGGTTATTTTGAAGGTAGTATATATTTGGAGCTCCAAAATCTTTTAACAAAGTCTGTCAAACAAAGGTTCTTTGAGTAAATGGAGCAGAGATGGCAATACAAGTGAATTAGTATCGAGTTAAACAACAAAAGACATCAGATGAGAAGGGTCTGCTGGATCAGGCCAGTGGCCCATCTAATCCAGCATCCTATTCTCACAGTGGCCAACTGGATGGTTATGGGAAATCTACAAGCAGGACTTAAAAGCAGTCTCCCCTCTTGCAGTTTTCCAGTGACTTGTATTCAGAAGTATTACTGTCTCCAATTGCGGAGGCGGAACATGACCATACTGGCTATTAGCCACTGATAGCCTTATCTTCCATGAATTTGTCCAATCCTCTTTTTAAGCCAACCAGATTTGTGGCCCTCAATGTCTCCCGTGGGAACAAATTCCATAGTTTAATTATACACTGTTTGAAGGAGTACTTTTGTTTGTCTGTCCTGGATCCTCTAACATCCAGCTTCATTGGATGTCCACGAATTCTACTGTTACAAGAGATGGTTATTACATCAAGATAATATTGGGGTCTTTTTGTTAGGACTAATAAGAATGGACCAAGCAAACCTTTGAATTCTCCAGAACTCTCTGTCCTATTCAGAGTAGACCCACTGAAGTTCATGGGCATGACTAATTAATTTACATGGGCTTACTCTAAAAAGAGCTTAGTTGGAATATCCCAAAGGCTGTACTGTTTGGGGGCTTCTTAGTTTAGATAACAGAAGAGTAAGAAGTAGGTAGGGATGAGATGGGGTGAAATTAGACAGGGGTTTTTCCTTCCTTCTCCTTCTCTCACAACAGTATAATTTGGGGTCGCTCTGAACTTTGTGGGCAGTAGATTCAGGACAGAAAAAGAAATTACTTTTGACACAGAATGTAGTTAACTTGTGGAATCTGATTCTACCAAATGTGGCTTCAGTGGCTTTAAGAGAGACTCAGGCAAATTTATGGGGGTCGAAGAGGCCTGCATTACTGATTTCAATAATGGGTTGTATCTAATGCTAGTCCAATTCGGAGTACACTCATTGAAATTAAGGTAACAAATTGAGCCATGGCTATTAATTTCAATGGGTCTATTATGAGCAGGGCACAACTCAATAGTTTTAAAACTCATTTCCTCAGTTGTATTTCCTGAAAAATGTGCACACTCATTAGTTGCTATAACCATTAAAGCATCTTGGTCTGAGACTGAAAAGTGCTTTTATGTACCACAAAACCTGTTGCTCTCTCTGTGCACAAGAAAAGAAAAAAATCACAGAATATGACTTACTTGAAGACTAAGAAGGCCCCGTTTCAGCTAGAAGGAGCTGGTAACAATATGATTCTACAGATCCAGCCCCACTGAGTTCAGTGGAGCTTACTTCTAAGTAAGTGGGTATAGGATTGCAGACTCATTGCCTTGAGCAGCTTTGAACTGTTGCTGGGAGCCATGAAGGCATCATACAAAGGCTTGTCAACCTAAGACAGCTTCTGCACTTAAGTGACTTCCCACCACCCCAGCCCAAACTGCAGGTGAAGTGCACAATTCCAGCCTAGCAGCAATTCTACCTGAAGCTTGGCTGCCCATTCAAACCCCACAATCTTTTTTGGTTGCACTCATTTGCATTCTGCAGTTTCCAGCATCACCCAACTAGTCCTAAATCTGAAATGACATACTTTATCCTGGGTCATATGCAGAAAAGCTCTTAGTTCCCCTTCTGTTCCTTCTTAGCACATCCACCCAGTCACTTTCCTCTTGCCTTCCCCTCCTCATGTGCCAAACTCTGAAATTTCATGTGGCCTTTCTTCATCCTGAAACAACAGGAGCACCCCCTCTACACCCCACTGCTTGGACTGACAGTCCTCTTGGGATGGATCCCACAGAAGCATGTCCTATTGCCTTACCTGGGGATACCACAGACTTATACTGTCCTGGGAGGGAAACACAGGGGGCTTTTTTTAACCTAAAAAACCATTTCTGCAGACATTGAGCCTGTCAGGAAAGGTGCTGGGTTCCTATTGACCATGCCCACATCATCAAAGCATCAACCACACAATAAACTGCCAGGGCAGTTTAGTATCTGATTTTTGAAATGATCATTAATATTTCTTTAAGGTATAGGGAACCAGTAATATAAACATACAGTATACATCTGTATATGTTTAAAGGCAGGCAGCTCCCTGAAGCATGTAAGAGGGTCCAAACCAAGAGCTGATCTAGCACTCAACAGTGATGTTATAAAACCCAGATTTACACTGTAGGCAAAGGTTCACGTGGCTGCAGCCAAGAGTGTTGTGCCTGCCTTTGCCCTCAGAGGCCCAAGTCAGCTTCCCATGGACAACATCCATGGACAAACCAACGCTCATGATCCAACCAGGCTCCAATCCTCTGGGGAGCACCTGAACTTTGTTTTTTGCCACAACCATTTGCAGCCACCCGTGTGATTGTCCCCACTACCTTCCAATCCTTGGTCTGTAGCCCCCAACTAGGAATCTTGGTGAGGGCACACCTAGAAACTGAACGCTGGTGATGTCTCACCTGTGGCGGCAGCGTCGTAAAAAACGCATGATCTTGCGAGCAGCTTGGTCCTGCTTCTTGGTGAGCAAGCTGCTTCTGCAAGGAAGGAAGGAAGGAGGAGAACATCAGGGTCCAGGAGATACCAAGGAGGAAGTGGGGAGGGGAAAAGGCCATCTAAGTAAGTGGTAGTAGAGCATCTGCTTTCAATGCTGAAGATCTCAAGTTCAATCCCAGACATTTCCAGTTTGGCTGGGAAAGACTCTGTTCCCCTTTCTGGAACCTTGAGGAGCCTCTGCCAGTCAGTGCAAACAGTACTGAGCTATATGGACCAACTGCCTGCCTGTGGTATATAGAGCAGTTTAATGCTCCTACGAGGGAGACTGTCCAAACTGATGTCTATAAAAACTTTAGCACTTTTACTCATAATAAGGGAGGCTGTCTGACAAAACACTCCATGTATTTTTTTACTAATGTTTCTTTTTATTTTGTCTGTTTTACTTTCTCTCTCTCTCTCTCTCTTCTTTCTTTTTTATTGTCCCTTTTTGTGTGTGTTTTTATTCTTTGTTTTTCCTCCTTTTCTTCCTTCTTTGGAGTCGTATGTTTGGAGCCTTTATTAAGGTCCAAAGACTGTATACTGATGGGGTGGTCGATGGTCAGTGGAGGACCCTGGGTGAGAGAGAGTGAAAGGTCGGTCTCTCAGGGTGAGAAGCTGGGAGGAGAAAGGAAAGATCCCAGGTGAGAGCTGGGAGGAGCTGCTGTCCTCTGTGGGTGGTAAGGCTAACAATTAATTTTAAGTGAGGGCTCTATATTTTACTTATTCAGTTTGTATCTTTTGTAGTTGTAATTTTACTGTATTAGAGAAAATTTTAATATATTTATTTTTAGAAAGAACTATAAAAAAGCAAAACACTTTATGAACATGGGCCTTCTTCCTACAAGGCCTTTGGCTAGAATTATTCAGCCACCTGCTTTGATGCATATTGAGTCATTCTGTCCTTCATGACTGAATGCCACCCTCCTGTTGTACTTACCGATCTTGCAGCCTCTTTGCATTAGAAAGCCCCCACCTATCTGAGCTGCCCTTTTGTCCCTTTGCCCATCAGTGCCCCTTGCCTTTCTTAGCCCTTCCAATTGTGAGCTGGCAGGCACTCTTCGGTAACAGATGCAGAATCGTGGCTTCTGAGAGCAATAATGTTTGTTCCTATGCATTTGCTTGATTCATCGGGGGGGGGGGCAGAATATAGGTTTCCTTAGTGCATAATTTACTCAAGTGCATAAGCATCAATCTCTGCCTTACACCCCCTTCCATCCAGCCAGCCACTCTGCCTGGTATTGGCTGGCAAGTCAATGTGGGTGAAGGACTGCCCAAGATCAGTGAGGACTAGCCCTTGCCCTGTCTAGCTTCTCCAGCATGCCCACCTCACCTGAGCTTCTGCTGCACGAGAGCAGCCGTCCTGCGACTTTGTCTCCTCTTCCCACATTCCTTGTAGCTGCGGTAGAACTGCTGGATTAGGACAGCAGCTCTCCGGCTCTGCTGGAATTTCTTCTGTTCGTAGTAGCTTCGGAATTTGCTCTGGATGAGGATGGCAGCTTGTATCATCTTTTTATAAAGTGCATACTGCAAGGGGAAGAGAGAGAAAGAGAGAGAGAGAGGCTGAAGCACTCCCAAGGGCAAAAATAACAGTCACTCAGGGGAAAATCCAGAGATGGGCACAGAAGACTTTCACTGCAATAACAGAAAAAGTACCCTCCTGCTTTTACTAAGCAAGGCACATAATAGGGGGAAAGATTGCATCTATAAATTCCATTCCTTGTTACCCTTAACCCCCCTCCCCTCCACTAGTTCTCCACACAAAGCAGCTCAATCCCTTGAGGATGGGCAGCTGAATATGCAAAAAAGGCTCTGCCCTGAAAATGCAGAATGTATCTCAACGCAAGGTGGATCATCTGTGGCAGGCCTTCCACACCTGTTAGTCAAATTTGGATGGTGCACATGTATGTTCCACAAACTGGAAGCTGACTGGACTGGGACTTTTAGCAAATATTAACGTTTCCCAATTAAGAGTGCTTTCTATGGACAATGACAAAAACATTTCAATTACTCCTCAGAGTATGGGGGGGAAATGTTTTTTTAAAAAAATCTAATCTGCTCTAAGACTTGGTTTCCATTTATTGTGCACATGTAAGAGACAGAGAAAGCACACAAACCTGCACACTAGGCCAAATACTTCACCAATTTTCAACCTAATAGTGGGGTGGTTCAAACATGCTATGTGGTTGGTCATGTTTAACATGAATGGGCAGCATCCAATGCAAGGTGGACAACATTTCCAGCTTTGTGGGCCAGGACCCCATGGACCAACTCTGACAGGTAGGTGATGCCAATCAAATGATGTCATAAGGGTTATCCCACTTGCACCAGAGAACCCGTGCACAAAGTGGTCTGCAAGCCCTGAGCAGCTGATCCAGCAGGCTTTCATTCTCTTACCCAACAGCTGATGCACAGGAGAGCTGACGCCTGTCTTCCCTTGGCATTGTACAATTAGGGTTTCCAATCTGCCTGGAGCCAAGAGGAACAAGCACAGAGCCCACTGAACAAGCCATGAGCCTTGGCTTAGTATTATGTGTAAACCAGCGCCACAGAAAAAGTGGGCTCTGTGCCTACTTGACACACAAGGCTTGCCACCATGCTAGACTGGGCCAATGGTTGATCTAGCCCCTACTGTCCGACACATGGGTCACTGAATGGAGAAACTGGACAAGATGAAGCTGCCACTCCTAGTTTCCTGGCCGCATAAGCTACCTCTTGGGGGTGGAGTGCCTCTAAACCAGCAAAGTGTACAGAACTGTTGGTGTTTGTGACTGAGGAATCTCTCCCCGCTGCTCTACCCTAACCCACCGCCAAATTGTGCTTGAACCTCTCCCCACAAATTGCCAAATCTGCACTGCTGTCAGATGATGTTCTCTCTCAATTCTCCTAATCAAGGAAGCAAACTGGTACGTTCTCCATATGGGGAGCAGTTTAGGGGGTCACCACACTTGTAGGTGAAGGAAGAAGGTGATGGGAAAGAGGGGATAGGAGAGGACTCAGGCCCCCATTCTGGCCCATCCTTGGCAAATTCTGTGTGCCTGTGAAATGGTAGGAATGGAAGGCCAGTGTGCCAAACTGGAGGTGGGCTTCCAGGGACCAGACAACTTCCCTGAATTTTCAGCTTTCATTTTTAAATTTAAAAGCACCTAGCCCACTTCAATTATATAAACTTAAAGGAAAATGGGCAGGCTGTTTCTGAGCCAGTTTCTTTCCCTGCCATCCAGAGCTTTGGCCATTGAGTGCAAAAACATACAAACGAAAAAGCTAAGGAAATTAAATTAGACTTCATGATTTTAACAACTTTAAATTTAACCTATTTAGCTACTTGTAGAAGTCCTTCCTTGCTTTGCAGTGATTTGCGGTCTCTCCCTTCGGCATGCACCCCAAGTCTAACTCCCTCCCCAGCAAATTCTGTGATGCCAGGCAAGGCCCTAAAAATGTGCCCCTTTCATAAGGGACAGGTTGCCATTCATAACAAAGCAGGACTGTTGGCATGCACGCTCCACAGCAGGATGCAACCCACGTGTGCTCTAGCAAAATGGACAGACCCTCTCCTTGGCTTGCAATGAAAGTGAAAAGCTCATGAGCCCAAATGCTGGGCGTTTTCAGTCATTACCTTCAAGGCTATCCAAGTAAGCTTGGGAGGGGGAGAAACAGAAAATACAAGATTAACGTTCAGCGGCCTGCCATGTCAGTCATCATCAGCACAGAGTGAGGGGCTCTGCCTCCTTAGGAGACCTGGGTGCCTCCAGAAGAGATTCTCTCAAAGCAAATGGGTGCTGCTGGAGGCCAACAGCCACATTCAGGTTCACCCACAACAGGGAGGGAGGAGGGTGTGCAGTTGCTGCTGCAGCAGCAATTCCATGGGGAGTCCTGCTGTGGGGTGAATGTAAGATGGCTGGGAAAGGGCTCTTTGCTTGGGAGCCTGCAGAGTTGAGCTTTACCAATTTCTTCAGAAAAAGCTCTGCCATTGGTGGTTGAGAACTCAGCCACTGCCAAGCCTCTGAAGGAAGCCATTCCTCAGCTTTTGTTTTTAGAGATTCTCTCTCTCTCCTGCCTTGAAAGTTAAACATCACAGCAATACCCCAACTTTATTGGCTATTGGGGACCGCTGCAGCAACATAACATGGAAATAAACCAGCTCTCACCCTCTCTCTGTGGTGAATCTCAAGCAAAACCAGTGGCTGACAATGGCTAGGATCCAAAGTGCTGTGCACACTGAGTAGATATCTTTAGAGTCCTCCTCATAACTGCTGCTGCTCTACATTATGACACCACAGCATGAAGCATGGCAGTTTGGAAACAAAAGCAGGTTGCTGGCGGCTACAGTAAATACAGCTACATACTTGATGTATGCAACACCTAAAAAACTAGCAGAATCTCAGGGCTTCAAGGCAAAAAAAGGCCATCAACGTGTGTTTGAAACTGTTTCTGGGCTGTTCAGATGGCAAGGTGGGGTGAAGATTGCAGAACTGAGTGGAGTTGGGGACTAGCATGTCAGACAGATGGCTAGGACAGAATATTTCCCCCTGATAGCAGATTTGCTAAAGTCCTTCTTATACATTCCTTTCCACATAAAGAGGGCCCTGGCCTCCCTCACAACCTATCTGGCCCATTAGCTCCCATACCTTGCCACCACCTTGAATCTGTACATTTACTCAAATACAGAAAAAATGCAAGTTAAGCTTCCATGCACATATTTACAGAAGTTCGACTCAACACATTGATCTGGGGGATTACTCTGAGGCTTCAGGTGGAGAAGAAAGGATGAACAGGACTGAGGTCTAACAAGCTTTTTTTTAAGGTGTCATGCTATTGATTCCCACCCCAACCTGTGGTCTGAAATGGTGCTGAAACTGTTTGACCATGCAATGAGCTGTTGGATCAGAGGGCCTCTCTCTTTGGGATGCTTAATTTTTTCACAAGAGGTATGAGGCAAAGGAAGCAGGAGTAACCCAGGCTCCCTAACTTGTGGAGGCTGAAACTTGGGCACACTCCATCTTTGAAACTTCTGAAGTAGCTCTCTGCTGAGTTATAAGAAACCTAGCAGTCCAGGGTAGCTTCTCACACTTGCCTGGTGGTACCAATATAAAGCCGTCTGCAGCTCACCTGTTTGTATTTCCGGTAACAACGCTGAATGACAGCAGCGGCCACTTCCTGTTGCTCCCGGAGGGGGCGTCCCTGCAGGGGAAGGAGACAAATGGTAGAGGTAACAGGACTGCAAGCAGGACCTAAGTGCCACAGCATATAAGTGCAACTGTGTCAAGACTGTAGATTATTCTCTGAATACCTCAGAGAAGCACCCTATGAGAACTGGAACTCAAAGCATGGAAAGAAGTGTGGCAAAGACCATCAGGCTGCCCAATGCAGAAGCCTCTAGAGCACCACCTGACACAACCATGAAGTGCATTTTCCTGCTCCTGCCAGTGACAGCTCATGTTTTGTAGTGGGGAAACAAACACTACAGGAGAACATAGAGCAAACTGAACAATGTATTTGCAGCATCAGCAGGGGAGGAGGGCACCTCCCTTGAACCTTCCTGGGCCATTTTTGTTGCTGCCCCCTTTAACACATGCAGGGGCAGATTGGACAATCATGTGCCAAACACCAGCCCTGGGCTTCCACTTCACTTGCCACTGTGCTCTAAAGTAACTTCTTTCTGTCAGCTGGCATCGGAGTGCCACTGATTCCAATGGGAGATTTGGAGGCTTCCATGCACCCCTGATGCCATTTCCCTGCACCCACCCCTACCAACAGCGACTTCTGCCCTTCACCTTGTATTTCCTGAAGACCGTCTGGACCAGCTTGGCAGCCTCATAGAGCTCTCTCTGCTCGTGATCGGAGAGGGTCAGCTGCGCAAACTCGTTTTCGACTTTCTCGCTGGTGGAGGCGCTTAGGAATTCTGTCCAGTCTGTTGCCGAAGGGAGGCTGGGCTTCTCAAAAGCCATTTCATTGACTGGTGAGCTTGCAGGGCTCAGGCTGGTGTTGGAAGAAGGGGTCAGGGGTCCAATGTACAGGCTTCTGCAAAAAGAGGCACAGAGGGAAGACGGTCATAGCTACACAAACACCAAGACATGCTGGCTGGCTGGAGAAAAAGAACAAATCCAGGATTTGGTTCAGATTAAGGGTGGGGAGAGACAAGTGAATTGGTCACATCTGAACCATACAGTGAAAGCACATGGTTTCCCCAAAGAATCATCGGGCTGTAGTTTACCTCCTTACACAGTTATGATTCCCAGCACCGTTAAACTACACTTCACCCTCTCTGAGGCAGGGGCTAAGTCTTGGTGCAGTAAGCTGCAAGCTTACTATTTAGCATTCCAGTGATGTTTATTTCACAGTACTTGAGGGTTAAGGGTTGAAACTTTGTTGTAACTAGTTAACTTGCTCCACACCCAGCGAACCTGAATGGAACCTGTTTCAGGGATGTTCTGAACCTTTACTGGCTTGACTCAGAAAAACAAAGTGGATTAATTTTAGCTGCTGTAACCCAAAATTCAGAAATGAACTAAAGCATCTAACAGCTGGGCACTGGCTAGGAGATTCCCCCCCCCCCCAATATGGCAGCACCAGCAGCAACAAGGAGCTGCTCTTTCCTGGTGGGTTTTCAATTTTGCAAGGTGAGGGCCAGAAAAGTCAATATGGGCCAGCGGGCATCACAAGCTTGACCAGTCCTGGTAATACAAGGCCACAGACCTTATTTGAGCAGCACTTGGTAAATGGTCGACATCCGCGAGGTAACTGGCCAGCCAGCTCATTGAAGTGCTAATGGTGGCGCTCTCCGTCCTCTCGGCTGGTGGCGCTTCCATCGGCACAAAGTTTTCCCGCTTGATCCTCTCTGGGGTCGCTTCGATGATGTGCTCTGCCAGAGTCATCATGGTCACCTGTGAAGTGAGAAGGAAAGCTTTTCAGGGGCATGTGGGTGGAGGCAAGGCGAGAACAGCACTTCCCACCACCTCCCTTCCTGTCAGGTCTCAGAACCTGCTCCTGTCAGACCAAGGAGGAACACTGTACATAAAATGCTTGTGCTTGGGTTTTGAAGGTAAAAAGTATTCTGCAATTGGCAAAGGTTGAGGCCTTGTCCCATTACACGATGTTGCAAGTCTATTTAGCAGTAGCTGGTGATGACAAGAGAATCTTATTATGCTTGGTTCAGGTAAATTCATTCTGATTGGTCTGTGTGGCTGACAGCAGACTCTGATTGGCTGGAGATTCTTGTCAGTTGGGAGTTAAATGTCAGTTGGGCCCCATTTGCCCTCTACATTTAAACCATTTTAAACTGTCATGGCTTCACTCAAAGCATCATGGGAAACTGCAGCTTGTGAAGGCTGCAGAGAGTTGTCAGAAGACCTATTCCCCTCACAGGGCTATAATTCCCAGATTGGTTTAAGAGTCAATCCCTCTTCCCAGGAAAACTCTGGGAATTGAATCTCTGTGAAAGAGGGGGAAAGGGGTGTCCTAATAACTCTCTGCACTTTTATCAAACTTAACAGTTCTTGGGATTCTTTGGGGGAAGAAGCCATGCCTGTTTAAAGTCACATCTTTTTGCTTTAAATGTATCATGCAGGTTGGGTCTTAAGAAAGAGCCCGTCGAAGTTTGACAGTTGAGGGAAAAGGGGAGTCGATAAGGTGTGTGAAGAAAAGACCAGAGAAAGAAAGCTGAGGCATAAATACTATTGCCCAGTGTGTTATTAATACTCATTTGATGACAATGAAGGGAAGGGAGTTAGCTTGAGAGGCTGCCCTGTGTCTTCCCACAAGCAGGTTTTTGAAGTTGACCAAACAGTCCAAACAGCCAGGAGTACAGTTTGCCCCCAGGAGCTGGGGTGGGTGGTGGGCAAACTTGTCTATGGTGGATGTTTAGGGAATTTGGGTTGAGGTGAAAGAGGCTGGGGTCAGCAACAGCAGCACTTCGTGAGCCTTCAAAAAGTGTTAACAAGCACCTTTAAGACCCCTTTGCAAATATCCATATTTCCCTCATGCACACAGCATTCCCCTTAAGAAGCCAGCCATCTTGGTCAGGAGTTCATCCTGTCTCTAGTGTAAATGTCCACCTCACCCCTAAGCTGGCTATATCAGCTACTAGGAGGTTTTGAAAGCAGTTCTGAGCGTGTTGGTAGCAGTGGGAAATGAAAGCAGCACAGCTACCTAAACATTTGTTTATTGTACCAGCAAGGCTGAGGGAATTGGGTTCCCTGATAGGGCTTGTAGTCAGCAGTAAAAACAGAGCCTCCCAGTCCCTCAGAATAGCAAGGAGGGCTGACATAGAATCTTTTAAATGGTCAGGGAATATCATCTGACCCACCTTGGCCTTTTTTGCTCTACTGAGGGCCACATGCAGTGGGCAGACCCCTTGCCCTTCTTTACACTCACATACATGCTAATAGACACCCATTCTTTCCTCTCATCCTTATTTATTTCAGGTGTTTATATTCCAGGCCAGGTTCAAGGTTCTTCTGCTGATATACAACACCCTGAGTAGCTTAAGCCCAGGGTACCTTAAGGACTGTCTGAACCTTCATATATCCCAGCCTGATCACTGAGATTATCCAGGTGAGCACTGCTAGTTGCTCCCCCATGTTACAGAAGCCCAGTGGGCCACAACCAAAAATTGGGAGTTTAAGTGCAGCAGGTTCCATGCTGTGGAACACTCTTCCAGCAGAGATTTGGCAATGGCATTCTCACTTCCAGCTTTTTCATGAAGTTTTTTTTTAATGTTTAAACTACTTCTTGCATAGCTAGTCATTTTAATGATTGTTTTGTTTGAAGTGCTTTTGATACCGGACGGTTCACTCTCCTGGTATGTGTTTTATGAAGGCTCACCTGCAGGTCATCCATGTGATGCAAGCAGTCCTCACTTTCTGTGCCATCCCGGAAGGAGAGGAGCTCTGCGTCAGCCACCTCCCGCTCCGCCATCATCAGCATGCTCATCTGCTCCCGCGGATGGAGCCGCTGGGCCCCTGAGTCCTTCCCCAGCGTCAGCCCCTTGGGGCTGCCTGCCACCTGCATCGCAGGCACGCCAATATACGCCTCCTTTGGGCTCCACTTGGCCCCTGCCTGTGTGCCAGAGCCGTGGTAGCCAGCCACTTCGGAGACAAGCTCCCGCGCATAGTCCCGCACCCCATGCCTGGGGCTGATTGTCTCTGGGAGGGATTGCTTAGCACTGGAGCTTGGCTTCCGGGCACTCGGCTGCTCCAGGCTCAGGGCGGTGGAAAGAAGCTTCTCCTGCCGAGCAGAGAAGTAGTCGGGGTTCAGTTTGTGTTTTTTGGGCGCGGGGTACTCCTTCTGGCTCTCGCTGCTGTAGTAACTGGAGGGCTCGGACCGGGGCCGCCTCAGCTCTGGAACCAAACAGAAGACAAGTGAGGATTCAGCCATGCGAGTGTGCATGTGCATGCGCTGCTCCCATGAAATGTGCCCTGTGTTCAGTCTGCCAAAGGGACCATGAGGTTCTGGAGGCCTGGCAAGCAAGTGCCCAAGGTGGGGAACAGCAGAGCACCTCTGCATCAGCTCTGTATGGAGATGCACGCAGGCCCCCTCCTTATGACAGAGGGGGCAGGCACCTTAATTTCCCCACATATGTGAATAGCATCCCTGCGTAAAAGGGCACATTTGGTGGACACTGTTGAGAGGGGGCAAAACTGGTCTCTAAACTGGCCTCATCCTGAGTCTGTTTCTAGATGATAACAGGAAGGCAAGGGTCTAGTTGTGATAAACCAAGAGGACTCAATCACCTGCACTGGATGAACAGAACTTGTTAAGCTGGGGTACATAGTGCCTGTGTTCTGCTGTTGCACTGCCCCTTCCCTCCTCAGTACCAGATGTCAGGTGTAAAGTAACCATAGCTTCCCATTCCATATAAACCAGGAAACCATGGTTGCCAGGGCTGGCACAAACCAGGTTCTGAAACCACAGTAGAAGTTTGTCTCAAAACCTGGTGTGCCCCCCCCTAGTAACCAGCATTTCCTGGTTTGGACAAAAAAGGAAACAATGGTTAACCCAGGAAGTCTTCATGGTGTGCAGCAAGAGCAGAAGAAAGAAGTGGACGGAGCCAGCAGGTTTGTGCGTAGCTCAGCTTATTGAGCCAGGATACTGACGTCCAAAGTTAACCACGGTGTGATCGTCCTAAGTTTCTGGGAAACAAATGAAGGAGGAGGAGAATGGGCCAAACCTTTTCTCCAAGGAATGTGATGGAGGCCTTTCAAACAAAAACAACAACAACATCCTACCTGTATTGGAATTGGAAATCACGGTGACTCCCTTCTGGGGCTCCTGAGAGGCCACCATCTCACTGTGCCACTGGGCGATCCAGTTCTCACTGCTGGGTTCCTCATGCGAAGGACAGGGGATCCGGGGGGTTTGCCTGAGTTGGGCTTGCTCCTCCCGCTGCAGGTGCTCGAGGCACTCAGCCAGCTTCACGTGGCCCCGAGAACGAGCAATAGCCAAGGGGAGCCTCCCGAGGGAGTCGGGGATAGAGATAGCGCGGCGGTCCCACTTGTAAAGGACCACAGCTGCATCCATGTGGCCCAGCGCGCATGCCCACATCTGGAAGAAAAAAGAAGTTGGGTGGGCAAGGAAGAAAAGGAGAGGGGACTGTGGCAGACTACAGGACCCACTCAAAGAACTATCTGTTTGTAGGCTTGTTAAGTCTTGGCGTGTGCACGCCAGGATATGACAGCACCATTGTTTCACATTCAAGTCTCTTGGAGTTGGACACAGCTGGCAAGCCTACTCCATCACATATGCTCAGGGAAAGGGAGTGGCATTTTAAGGATGCAAAACTTGTGCAATGATCCCAGTGGGAAACTCATGCCACCCTCTCCCTGGTTACCACAAGCTGCAAAGAAAAGCGACTTTGAGCACCTCGTGGGCAGGGCATAGCTACTTACCAGCGGCGTGCAGGAGAAATGATCCACGTTCAAGGGGTCCACTTCCAGCTCTAGGTCGATGCTGTCAGCATGCTTGGTACTGGGGGCCCAAGAAGGAGAGTAGTCATTTGGGGCTGCTTACTCAGGGGAGGGGGGGAATCTTTGCCCCAAAGAAAATGTGGGCGGCAGCTCAACTGTGGTGCTTTTTTTTATTAAGTTACTTGCAAAAAAATTAATTGTACATTTGAATTACATATTGAAGAGGGGGAAATTACAAACTAAACATCCTCCATAGCACCCCCCTTTTACCCCACTTACAGACATATAAACTATAAATAATAACAGTATTTATTATAAATAATAACAGTAAAGTTTGTATAAGCACTGGAGTGGAGAGAGTCTGAAAGTTGCTGATGTCAATCTAAAGAAAAATGTGTTTTTTTTACAGAAAGTGCCATTTCCCAAATTACACTGTACCATTTTAATACATTTAAACACTTTGTTTCTTTCCAATTTCTGGGTAGCAATGTTCTTGCTGCCATTTAACTAAGCCTTAGTTCGTCTCTGCTGAATACACCTAACAATGCTATTTCTAGTGGTTTCTTTCCTCTTCTTCTTTACAGGTTTTCTCAGTATTTTTGTTACTTCTACAAATATTTCATCCCAGAACTGGGCAACTTTGGCACTTTACCACCACATGTGTGTGAAGGAATCATGAACCTGACATCCCCTGCAGCAAGCAGCTGAGTAGGATTTTAGTGCTTTTTTTAAGGCATTAAATGCCATTTTTGTATTATTTTCAAAGAAATTTATTTTAGTCTTGCTGAATTTGTTTTACAAGGATTTTTTCTCCCATAGCTGCCCAATCTTCATCCAAAATAGTTCAATTCTAGACAGATTCCCACACTGTGACTTTCAATCAAGCTTCCCCAAGTGGCAAAGGTCACACACCCAGAGTGCTCAGGGATTTAAGAGTTTCTTTTTTTGCCTATTTGGACCCAATAATAGATTGCACTCATGTACTGTGAAGATATAGCTACCACAGCAATGGGAGGAATCATTTGCACAAGGGGTAGTCAACTAGTCACTTGAGGGCTTCAATAGCCCTTAAGGGGTTCCTACCAAGTCCCCAGGACAGCCCTGAACCCCAGGAGCTGCCTCCTCCTATGTAAGCAGCATAGCCAAGTGCCCATCCCCAGAACCTGCCCCTGCACCCCCCCCCCAGGTGCTTACCGCCATTTAAGGAGAGTCTGGATGAGGGTCGCATAGCCCTGGGCTGCTGCCAGGTGCAGGAGGGTCATCCCCCGGAAGGTCTTGGAGTGGATGAGGTGCTTGGATTTGGCCCAGCAGGCCCTGCTCATCATCTTCTCACACACAACCACCACACGGCTCTCAAAGCAGTTCCCCAAGGTGGCTGCCCCCGAGACGCACTGCAAGGGAGAGATGTGCTGGGCTCAGGGGCTAGCTCTCAGGAGAGCAAGCCAAGCAGTGTGGGCAGAGAGTCTAAGGCTTCTTAATGGATTTTGCCATGAACAAATGACAGCTTGAAGGGTGGAAGAGTCTGTCCTCAAACAGCTGGGGCTTGTTGGCTCTGTGCTATGAATGGGTCATGTCCCTCAAACATGGGAAAACACAAGGAAGTGCAAGTCTGAGCTTGTGAGAAAGGACCAGGCTGCCAGCTAGAACACTCCCTGTGCTTGTCTTCAGGACCATTGCAGCTTTCCCCAAGAATACAGCTGGGAAGGGCCCAAGGAGCTAATGCGGAAGATACGCTGGTTGTTGCTGCTGCTGTTTTTTTTTTTTTTTTAACTGTCTATGCATTATTTTCCCTCTTCAGAATGAGCAACCAATTACACTAACTACAATATTAGTGGCTCTCATTTCTGAGCATTTTAGCTTCTTTAATTTCCACATAGTAGCACATATCTCTCCTTACTTGTTGTCTTCAAGGGGCAATTTTTGTACCCAAAATGGACTGTTCATCTTCATTATCAACACTGAACATAGAAGATAAATAGCAAGCTGCCTTTTGCTGAGTCTGACTATTGGTCCATCTAGCTCAGTACTGTCTACACTGACTGGCAGCAACTCTCCAGGGTTTCAAGCAGGAGACATTTCCAGCCCCACCTTGGAGATACCATGGGAGACTGAGCCTGGAACCTTCAGCATGCAAAGGAGGGGCTCTACCACTAACCTACAGTGGGTGGTCCAGCATCATGGAGCACAAAGCCTCTACCTTAAATGTTCCCCTCCTCCCAGATGGTACTGGTGGTTTTTTGTTTTGCACCATTAGCAGCCACTTCAAAGTCAAGAGGGAGGAGGAAGCCTCCCTAGAGTGGCACAAAAGTCTGAAGAGACTGCAAAAGTCTCTTGAATGTAAAGTACTCCTGTGGGGCACCCAGGAACACAGCCAGGGGGCTCAGCATGTACCTGTGCTTGGCTACCTCCATTGCCGCTGCCGTTGCCCCCACCACCACCTACGCCTTGCTTGTGCTGCTGCTGCTGGGACCCAGTCATTTCGGCCATCCTCCGCTCCATCTGCTCAAGTCGCTCCAGGATAGACATCCTGAACTGGTTCTCTGCGGCAACACAGGAGAGAAACAGAGAAAGAGTGTGAATCAGAGGGCTACTCCCATTCCTGACATGGGGAGCAAAAGCAAAAGGCAAATCACTGACAAAAAGGTCCCAAGTCTTGAGAAGTTTGTGTGTGGCGTAATCTGGGGGAATCAATGTGCTAGCAATTCTTCTTCTGCATCACACTGTCCTGCTTCTGAGTGCTTTCTTGGGTTTTCTCAACCACCCAAAACAGAATCAGCTTCTGTATTTAAACATTCTCAAAAAGAAAGCAATGCATGCCCAGGGTCTTTGGCCCTGTTGGCACCTTCCAATGGATAGACCAAACAACAGCTAGCAGGCATGTAGGCTAAACGGGCCCTCCAGGTTGCAGGCGTTTATCTTTGGATACCAAGGCACTGAGGACGGCCAGCTTGCATCCTTCCAAACACCCCAGTGAAACAGTGAGGAACCTCAGGCCTGGGGGACTTATGCAGCCCTCTTGGTGTATCTGGCACCAAGAGTCTCTGCACAAGCCACATCCACCACTGACCCTACTCTGCACTCTCAGGATGCTTCTGCCCTTGAAATGTCACAATGCATCTTGCTTGCCCAGATTTCATGTAGAAACCGTTCGGCCAGCCATGTTACTTTTGAGTCATTGACCCTGCTTCTCTCTCAGGTGGGGGAACAGTGAAGCAATTATATATAGGGTACCAATGCCCTTGGAAGACTGACACTCAAATGCAGAATGCAGCTGCTGGATTGGTGGGTAGAGCAGCCCCAAGGGGCCAAGCATCACCAGTCCTGAAAGTGCTGCCCTAAACAGCTGGGACCCAAGTAACTCCCCCCTTCAAATATCAACCATCCCAAGCCCTACAATTGGTGCTGCCACTTCTGGTAGTTGTTCAACTGGCACTGACTAGCGACAGGGCCCCTTTGGTGGTGGTTCCCCATCTGTGGTCCTCCCTGGTGAGATGCCTCTGTCTCTCTCAAAACTAACATTTAGGAGGAGTTTAAACACATTTCTATTTGATAACTGAGAAATTCTGATTCCAGCAACCTTGACATTATTAGCTGTTGTTTTCAGATGTCCTTAATTGCTTTAAATGTTTTATTTTTAAATACACTGTCTTCCTGCCTTGTTGTTTGCCTCCCTGGGATCTTGGTGGTGCTGGGGGACAGAAATTTGACAAGCAAATAAATATAACCTAGTTGGCCATTCCCCTACCCCAGATTCTTCCAGGCATCACCCACATGTTTGAGGGCCTAATATCTGCAGCCTGGAGGAAAAGGACTTTGCTGTACAGCATAATTATAGAATGATAGAGCTGCAGGACATCTAGCCCAACCTTGTGCAAGGCAGAGATCTGCAACTACAGCACCCATGACAGCACCCTAACAGGATAGATAGAGCCCATCACCTCAGAGGCTGCCTTGCTTCCACAGTGGAAGACCTTGTACCATGAGGGGCATTCCTCCTTCCCATTTGCACCCTTGGCCTCTGGGCCTGCCCTCTGGAGCAAGGGAGAGAATCCATGTGCTCCACCTTAGGTTGTGGTCATCAAGTGATGAACCTGCCTGGAGGAAAACCAGCTCTCCCATGAATCCAGCTAGGGACTGAGATCCCTGACACTGTCAGATTTCGACGGGGGGGGGGGGGCACTCCCTCTCTTGGGATTTCGCTCCACTTCCAGGGTGGCAAACCAAGGCAGGCGGTTCCACAGCCCACCTCTTCTGGCTGAGTAGCCTATTTTTGGGGAGCACAAATAGTGCTGAGTAGCCTATTTTTGGGGAGCAAAAATCACCCACCCGCCAGCTAGCTGTATATTAATCACAGTATTGTCCAAAAAGCGGCTCCGAGGGTCAACCAGTTCAAGGAGGCCTGGCACTTCCTTGGGGCGGGGGGCGGGGCAGGCTTCACCACTTTCTTGTTCCAATCGCTTTCTCTCCCCGTCCCCCGCATTTCAAAATAAGTTTCCTTACGTTTCGGAAGCCCCGAGGGAGAGGTCGCCGCCGCTGCTGGCGGTGGGCGATCGGGAGCCTCCTCCCGAAGTAGGGGATAGCGAGGAACTTCCGTGGGGGGCGGGGGAGAAGAGGGCGCGTTCCTTCCCCACGTGCGGCTGGGAACTTTCCCCGCTCCTCGTCCGCGCCTGGCGCTCCCCTGGAGTCCGCTCCCACCTTCCGCGCGGGCCCCGCGGTGGCGCAAAAAAAGTGGGCAGGGCGGGAGCGAGGCGCACTTACCTGCCAGCCAGCTCGCCCGCCCGCCCGTGGGTCCCTTCGGACGCAGCCCGAGCGAGCGAGCGAGCGAGCGGCCGGCCAGCCCGCCGGGCTCTTTGGGCAGCCCTCCTTTTCCTTCCCCGCCTCTGCGCGGCCAATCCGCAGCGCGGAAAGTGACATCAGCCCCCGCTGCCGCCGGGGAGCGCCCGCTCGCCACACGCGCGCCGGAGCCAATGAGGAGCCGTCGGGGCAGCGCAACAGGTGCCCGGCCCGGGACGCCCCGCGCCGCCGCCCACCTCGCCCGCGGAGCCCAGCCCAGCCCTGCCTTGCCTGCGCCGTCCGTCGCGGCCCCGCCATGCCCGGCCGGAGCGCACGAGAAGGAGGAGAAGGAGGATGCGCTCGCCCCGGAGAGCGAGCGACCTGGCCAGTCCCGCTCGCTCTTGCCGCCGCTCTGCGCCCGCAATGCAGCCGCCGGGGAGGGGGCGCTCCGCATTATGACAAAGCGCGGCTGGAGCCGCCTCCGCGCGGCAACGCCGCCCCCCTCCCGCCGGGCTGAGCCGCCCGCCTCGCCCCTTCGCCGGCCCTGGCTGGCTGTTGGCCGTCGCCCTCCAAGCTGCAAGGCGCTATGCCTTGCGCCGTCCCCCTCCCTTCTCCTCCGCGGGCTGAAAAGTGCCCCCTCCCCACGGCTTGCCTTCGGGTTGCTCCTGCCGTCCCTGGATTCGGCCTCCCTGCTTCCCCCACTCCCCCCCATCCCTGCGGGTGGGCTTTGGCGGGAGTCTCCTCCAACTCTTGTGCTGGGGCATCCGTGAAGCAAAGGGTCTGCGGCAAGGACGCATGGCTAAACTGGGGTGGGATGGACGTTGGGATGGCCTTCCCTTGGGCAGGTCCCCTTCAGCATACGGAGCAGAGCCGGCAAGGCAATCCTCCCCCTTTTCCTAGATCAGATATACTTTCCTCTCTTCCCACCCCCAAATCACACGAGAGCCATTATTCCCTGCCTCCCCCTCCTGCATGCCGGTGCCCAGCTCAGCCAAGCCAAGCCTGAGAAATGGCTTTGGGCATTCCTGCATTTCAGGGTGTGACACGCTCCCCATTTTGAAGGCTGCCTCAGGAGACGATGGGCTCTCCTTGGCTGGAGGTGGAACGGTCACCAGCTGCTAAGGAGGCTGCTATTGCAGATTCTGCACTGAGCCAGGCATCACGTGTCTCCAAGGTCCCGCCCAAGTCTATAATACAATTTGTCTACATCATTCTTAAGAGTGTGGCACTCATACCTGGACATAGTCCTCCAGACCAGGTTGGACTACTGTCGAATAAATTAGAACTATTACTTCCCAGGACTTGGAAACTATGATCCTATTCATGTTGCCTAAAATTATTTGCCTTTTTTTTGCAGCCATATCACAGTGCTGGCTCATGTTCAGGTTGTAGCTGATTACAATTCTGAGATCATTTTTGCATGTAATGCTGCCAAGGCAGGTCCCCCCCCCCAAATGACAACAACACTTCAGGGTGCCTCTCTCTAAATATAGAACTTTGCATTTGTTGCTGTTATTTTTTAAAAAAAATTAGTTTTGGCCCAGTTTCCTGTTCTCTCAAGGTCTGTGGTGATAGTAGCTCTCCCTCACAGTTTTGCATCATCTGCAAATGCTCATTGTGTCTTTGAGCAACCCTCACGCTTGCAAGGATAGTGGCCTAGCTCTTGCTAAGGCATTGCAGCTACACCTGGCTATAGTACATCAGATTAAATGTACCTGAGGGATCCTCTGATTAACTGATCCTTCCCCATGAAGAAGAAATGTCTGCAGAAGGAGCTCAGAGCCCTTCCTCTCCCCAACAATTTTCCACATGGGGGGTTTGTTGTTTTGGCACGCAGGGATATTTTGTCATGTGGCTCCCCCATGAAATGTCTGGAGTGATGCAGCCCACAGACAGCTCAGAGCCCCAAAGCAGAGCTGCTTTGCAGGAGCTGCACCTCCTCCCAGGTGTCTCCCTCCCTGGGCAGGTATTCCTCACTGCTAGCAAGTCGGGTTTCCTGGATTTGCTGGAAGTGTTCGAAAAGAAAGCTCCCTGGACTGTCTTTTACCTGCCTTGCTGTTTGGCAGACTTTTATGGCTTTGATTCTTGTTGCATTTGAATGGTAATCATTTCCTACCCCACCACCACCCCTGTGCAAACGGAGCCAATAAAATTTGTTTAGATGAAATCAGAATGGTGCCCTATCGTCTCCTGTAGGAGAAAAGGGATCTCTGTAGCACCCTCCATCTCTCCCACTCACATCTTTTAGCTTGGTGAGCCTCAGTTCCCCCAGGAAACCTGAGCAGTGCATTTTCATTATCCCCCATTTCACCCTGTAAGCTACAGAAAATCCAGGTTGCCTGAGTCAGCTGGAGGTGGAACTCTTTGAAGAGTCGCCTGGGAACAATCTGGGTCAGCTTCCCCACCGCCAAGGAAATTAATAGACCGAGCCTCTGGCAGAGCATGGCTTTTTCCACAAAGGAACAGGTAGAAGGAGGAGCAGAGCTCCTGCCATCCTCCCGCTCATTTGCACAGCCTTCCCCAAGCTGGTGCCTTCTAAATGTTTGGGTTACAGCCTTTCTCACAATCCTTAACCATTGGTCATGCTGGCTTTTGGGGTCGCTCTGAGTTGGAGGCCAGCATCAGTAATCTGGAGGGCACAAAGCTTTGGAAGGCTGGTGGATGTGGTTGCCTAGGGGAGGCACTGTTTTTGGAATCATGGAATTGTAGAGTTTGAAGGAACCACTCTGCAATGCAGGAATCTTTTGCCCAACGTGGGGCTTGAACCCACAACCCTGAGATTAACAGTCTCATGTTCTGCCAACTGAGCTATCCTAGAACTTGTGGCATCCCTGTTACTGATAGAGCACATCTGGGGCTGCAGAGTTCTGAAGCACCCCAGAAACACTTGTGATTGCCCTTGCAGTCACTTCTGGTTCTATACATCATTCTTAGATTCTGGGCTTGCTTTGGAATGAGATTTATCACTCAGGAGTGCTCCAGAGTCACAGGGGCTGAGACCTGCTGGTGGATGGGCTGGTTAAGGTATCTTTTACAAGACAAAACCGAAGGCAACAGCTCTATTTGCAAGGAAGGGATTCGCCAGCGATCAAGCCTGACACTTTCCCCATCTTCAGGAGATTGGAGCCCCCACTGCACAGTCTGACCTCCTGCCCCCAAGACCACCCACCACTCTGGAAGCTATGTTTGCATTTCTCACCATCCAGGGACAGCCAGTCGTGCTGAGAGGAAGGCAAGGGTGGCAGTGCCCGTGCTTTGTACTCAAAGACCACCGAGTTGGAGATGATCTGGTTGTTGAAGGCCACTTGCAGAGTGACGAGCCCCGTGTCATGAGCTGAAAGGCAAAGGGAGACGGTGGCTTTTAAGAAAGTGATCCCAACACACAGAAGCCTTCACTGGGCACCTGCAAAACACACCTTTCTCATTGTGTTGGGGACTGTGGCAACTCCCTCTCCTCCCCACCACCTGCCCTTTCTGGAAGCAGAGGCTGGCTCTCTGTCTGCTGCAAAGTGATAAGGTAAAGGTAAAATTCCCCCGGACAGTTAAGTCCAGTGAAACTATGGGATGCGGCGCTCATCTTGCTTCAGGCCGAGGGAGCCTGCGTTTGTTCGCAGACAGCTTTTTGGGTCATGTGGCCAGCATGACTATTTAAACAACAAACTGAACAACAGGACAGCTTAAACAATGCAATAAAACTGGGACGGCAGCAGCAGGTGGGGAAAAAATCTATATGAAAAGCAACAGATCAGAAGACAGATCTACCAACACGACAGTCAAATTGAACCTCCATGCTCAGAGGCCGTGTCCCTACAAATAACAGATGCTGGAAACGAATGGCGGGGAGGGCTTCCTTACTCCTCCCCAACTCATAGGTTTCCAGGAACCTGGCATGCTGCGGTTGGAAGCCAAAGGCTTGAACTGGCCCCTGAAGGACCAGGTATGCAGCCTGGGAGTCATTTTAGACTCACAGCTGTCCATGGAGGCACAGGTTAATTCTGTGTCCAGGGCAGCTGTCTACCAGCTCCACCTGGTACGCAGGATGACCTTACCTGCCTGTGGACTGTCTCGCCAGAGTGGTGCATGCTCTAATTATCTCCTGCTTGGACTACTGCAATGAGCTCTATGTGGGGTTACCTTTGAAGGTGACCCGGAAACTGCAATTAATCCAGAATGTGGCAGCTAGACTGGTGACTGGGAGTGGCCGCCGGAACCACATAACACCGGTCCTGAGAGATCTGCATTGGCTCCCAGTACATTTCCGAGAACAATTCAAAGTGTCGGTGCTGACCTTTAAAGCCCTAAATGGCCTTGGTCCTGTATACCTGAAGGAGCGTCTCCACCCCCATCGTTCAGCCCAGACACTGAGATCCAGCGCCGAGGGCCTTCTGGTGGTTATCTCATTGCAAAAAGTGAGGTTACAGGGAACCAGACAGAGGGCCTTTTCGGTAGTGGCGCCCGCCCTGTGGAACGCCCTCCCATCAGATGTCAAGGAAATAAGCAGCTATCTTACCTTTAAAAGACATCTGAAGGCAGCCTGGTTTAAGGAAGTTTTTAATATTTAATGCTGTATTGTTTTTAACACTCGATTGGGAGCCGCCCAGAGTGGCTGGGGAAACTCAGCCAGATGGGCGGGGTATAAATATTATATATTATTATTATTATTATTATTATTATTATTATTTATTATTATTATTTGCCCCAGCTCTTTCTGATGCAACGCCTCCAGCACAGTGGCTTTAAAACACACACACACTCTCCTGGATTTCTCACCTGGGCAATAACAGCGCAGCACCCCCGGCTGTATCAAGGAGGCCGGCACTGAGATCTGGTCAAACAGGCAGCTGTAGTTATTGCTGGCCTCCTGCCAGGGCCCTGTGATCAGCACCTTCACGCCCCCCTGCAGAGGAAAAAAGCAAGCAGAGCAGGGAATGGGGGTCAGGAGGAGTCAATCTTGGATCACTCTTGGCTGCCTCCTCTCAGGGGCTCCCTCCTCCTCCTGCTCCAAAGTTACTGGCATTTGCCACAGAGAGAGGAAATAAGAGTCATATGGATGTCAAGGGGCTCTCAGCCCTGGCGGCCAATGCCTGCTGCATGTGGGACAACCAAGACCAGGCAAGCAGGCAGGGCTCCATGGCGAGGTAGGAGAGCCTCCCCTATCTATGAGGTGGCTTTCAGTTGGGAACTGGAAGTGTGGAGCTGTGTGTGGTTCGAGGTGCCCAACTGAGGCTTTGGACTACAACTCCCATCATCCCCAGCTGTCACGGCCATATTGTAGCCCCAAACATTGGAAAGGCACCACTCAGCAAAGGCTAGCTTTGTGGGAAGCAGAGAAGAACCATGTGCCACTCCATCAGATACTGTCTTCCTTATTTCCTCCAACAAAGTCCTGTAACCAATGCCACCTAGTAGACAGGAAGTTAAGTGTAAACGGGGCAGATGTGAGCTGGTATTCAGCTAAGACCTATGCAGAGAGTAGATCCACTGAAATTAATGAACCTAAGTTGCTCATGTCTGTTAACTTCAATGGGCCTACTCTGAGTAGGACTAGCATTGAACACCACCAGCAGGGGTTCAAATACCAAACCCTGGCTTCAGTTGACTCTGTGGCCTAGAGAAGTCGCTCTTTGCCTCAGTTCCCCATCTGAAAGAATGGAAAATGCAGCAACCTATTGTCTGATGAATGTTATCTGGCATGTTCACCGCCCAGCTTTCTCCCCAATAAGGACCTCAAAGCTTGTTGCCATTCCACCTGAAGGAAAGCCCCTTGAAGCAGGAGAAATAAAAACCAATCCATCAATACTGGAACCACAACACAGGAGAGGGACATTCAGACTTCCTTTCCAAAGCCCTTCCAGAAGAAGGGAGCTGCTGCTGCAAAGGTCCCTCTCCGCTCGCCTGCAGCTTCTGAGTCAGGCTGAGATTCTCAGGGCCCAGCTAGACAGTAGGAGAGAGAAGTGGATCACAGTCTCCTGATTTTGCTAAAAAATGTAAAAGAGCCTGGAGGAGCAGCAACAGGGGAGGGCCATCTTAACCCACTCTCCCTCCGCCTGTTTTTCAGAACAATATTGTGCCCTGACTCACTAGGAGGAAAAGACACAATATTTCCCGCTGTGGGCATTTTCAGTGAGAAGTGGCTCTGGGGGGAAAGCCACAGTAGCTTGCTGCAGCTGCTGCTTATTCTGCAAAGAAAACTGACCCTTGACTCTGAAGGGAGGACTTATTTTAGCCTATGTTGCATGGGAGAGGGAATCAAATGTGGGCCGGGGGAAGGCTAGGCCTCTGTCCCATTGCTGCCTCTGTCCAAGCAAGTAGGACAAGAAACATCTTCAGGTTGCAGAGCCGCCCTGCATTGGTTTCTGCCAAAGAGGAAATGCCACATTTGGGCAGGAGATCTAAAAACCTGGAGAGAATCCGAAATATGCTTCTCCTGTGCTGACCCCCAGTGGCAGAAAGGCAGGAAAACACTTTTCAAAAAAGTGATTTTACCAGCTTGGATTGGGAGGCCCTCGACACACACATTGTTAATACTTTCCAAATCTACTTCTCTAAAGAGTCAAAAGTGTGGATGCTGTGAGCAGGGCTGGTTGCAGCTCCTTGGCCAGTGCACATTTAGTGTCCACCCTGGGAGTCTTGGCGTGCAGTTGGAGAAAGGTAACACAGAAGGATGTGTTTCATGAAAGGCATCCCATCAACACGCAGGCACTTTGCTCTGGGAATGGACTGGTTTATTTCTGGGGTTAAGATGAATGGCTTTAGGAAACAGGGCGGAAATGTTCACCCATTCAGTGAACACCTGCCCAGTCTGGTTTGGTTTTGTGATGTCACCATGTGGCTAAAGCTGATTGGCTGCGTGGCACTGCCAGGAGGCCAGCTCTCTACCTGCCTTTCATCCAAGGTGCATTTTGCACTTTTCTGCCCGAACAAATGCTCTACACAGGTGAGCGGGTAGCAGGGCAGCATTCTGGGTGGCTTCAAAATATTTCTAGGCTGAAGCTGGCAATTGTGTCACTCACCTAAAAGGTAAAGGGACCCCTGACCATTAGGTCCAGTCATGACTGACTCTGGGGTTGCGGCGCTCATCTCGCTTTATTGGCCAAGGGAGCCGGCAAACAGCTTCCAGGTCATGTGGCCAGCATGAGTAAGCCGCTTCTGGCGAACCAGAGCAGCACATGGAAATGCCGTTTACCTTCCCGCCAGAGCAGTACCTATTTATCTACTTGCACTTTGATGTGCTTTCGAACTGCTAGGTTGGCAGGAGCAGGGACCGAGCAGCGGGAGCTCACCCTGTCGCGGGGGTTCGAACCGCCGACCTTCTGATTGGCAAGTCCTAGGCTCTGTGGTTTAACCCACAGCGCCACTCGCGTCCCTCACCTACCTACTCCCAATAACCCCAATCTCTCTCTCAGCCTAAAACAGGGAGGGACAGAGGCCTTGTTGGGAATGAGAGACTGTAATGCCTATTGGAAAGAAGAATATAGGAGCACCAGAGGAGCCCAGCAGCAGCTTGATCAGGTCCCAGAATCCTGTTCTCGCAGTGGTCAACCAGATGTTTCTTCTGAGAAGTCCACAAGCAGGACACGAGCGCAACAGCAACAGCAGCAGCAGCAGCAGCAGCAGCAGCTGCTGCTGCAGCACCCTCCCTACTTGTGGCTCCCAGGACTGTCATTCAGAGGCATACAACTTCTGACAGCAGAAGCTCCCTCTCCCTTGCATGCTGTGGTTTTGGTTTTCCTTCCTTTCCAACTTCCCTGGAGCACAGAAGGGACAGTCAGGTAGAGAGGTGGGGCCCTCCCCTCCTTGGCAAAACCCAGGGCTTCCCCCCCCCCCCAGCCGCAACTCACTGGAACTCAGTTCTGGCATCTCTCAGGTGGGCACCTTTGCCATTCTAAGATAACAAGGAAGGTGTTCATCATGGTGAGTTCCTGCACCTCTTTTTCTAGAAAAAATAGCACTGCCAAAAACCCACCAAGGGTTGAAAAGCCAAACAGCTCACCTCTGGATAAGACCACTCGGGCGAGTAATCCGTCACCATGAAAAGGCGCCCGCTCTGCTGGAGCATGCCCAGGGTGCCCTGAGCAGCAGCGGCTGCTGCCGCTGCCGACACCACCTCAGTCACGTGCATGTAGGCCAGAGTGCTTGCCCCATTCTCTGTGCTGCTGCTGAGGTGCAGGCTGGCTTGCTGGGGGCTGCAGCAGGGGATACACATCTCTGCCTGGCTGTAGGAGGCCCGGTTGGCGTCCTCCGGCTGGGACAGCCCACTGCTCTCGCCTGATACCAGCTGGTGCCCGTAGATGGTGTTGCTCCCACCTTCCACCGAGATGAAATCATTGATCAGGTCAGAGAACTGGTTGCTAAAGGAGATGTCAAAGTGGTCCAAGCTCAGCTCCATGTTGGAGGAGTTGTTCAAACCCGGGTGGGCTACTGGGTAGAGGCCTTGCACCATGTTCCCTTGGAGGATGGGGAGGCTGTTCCCATTCCGCAAGCTGCCCCCATTGGTCTCGGGCTGCATGTAGTGCTCTGTCCCGCCACAGGCCTGGAGCTCCCCCGTCTTCAGCAGGTTCTCGTTCCCATCCGCCTGCGGAGAGGTCTCCATTGGGACCTCGCCTTCGGCCGACATAGCCTGGAAGTTTGCCTGGAACTGCATGAGCTGGAGCGAAGAGGTGGACTCGATGCGAGCTTCCACCGTGCCGTTGCAGTTGGAAGTGCTCTGGGAGGAAGCCTCCGTCTTCACGTTGGGGAGCCCTAAAGGGTTGACAAAGGAACTGCTTGCATCGTTCAGGTTGTTGTGGCTGTTTTGCTCCAGAGGCAGAGGTTTGCTGGCATCCTGCAGGAAGAAACTGGGGGAAGGGGTCTGGTGGACGTGGGGGCTCTGGACCGCTTGGTTGAAACCAGAGGAGTAATCCTTGTTGGAATCGATTGCGCTAAAGTCCATTTGTTCCAAGGTGGTACTGGGGCTGAGGCCTCCGCCGGACGGGAGCAAACTGGAACCGGTCGTAAGGGTGAGCGAGTTGGACGAGGAAGAGGAGGAGAACGCTTCTTTCGACATCTGTTGCTCAAAGGACGTGTCCTCCGTCTTAATCTCCTTGGTGAGGGCTGCGCTGAAGTTGAACCCGCGCTCTGTCGTGGGGGACTGCCTGATGTTGGGTCCCAGGCAATCTGCCTTGGGGCCTCCTCCTCCATACGTCTGCCCCTGCTTGGGATTGTTAAGGAAGCAGTCCGGGTCGAAATTCATCGTGGTTTCTGGGATCTTCCGGCCACTGTCGAGAGTGGTGGAGAGCACCAGCTCTTCAGAGACGCTGGCGGGCAGCATGGACAGGCCCTCTGAGCTGCTGGCGGTGGGGAAGGTGAACTTGTGGCCATCCGAGCTCACGGCCAGGACCAGCCCTTGGGCAGCTGCGTCCGAGGAGAGGAGGTGCTGATTGGGACCCGCGGTGGGTGACATTGTGTAGACGGCCTCGCTGGTCACATCCGACATGAAGACCGTGGCGCTCTGCGACAGGTTGCCCATCACTGAGGCAACGGCCATGCTGGAGACCCCGGTGACAGCTGGGCTGTCTGCCACATCGGGGTCACTGTTCAACCCACTGCTGATGGACACGGGGGAGTTCTGCGTGGTGTCGGGGACTTCCACCTGATTGGTTGAGGAGACCTCTGTGCTGTTCTGATGCAGCAGGACCGGCTTGGCCACTTTGCCATTCCTTTTCTCCCGGCTGGAGGACTTGCCATGGCTGTGCTCGTTCTTCCCTTCAGAGACATCGTTGTTCTGCACCTCGGAGTGGGCGCTGTACCCGCCTGACCTCGGCTCGACCTTTGGTGAGATGATGCGGTGTTTGGCACTGTTGCACTTGTGGTGCACACTGCTACCTGCGCCTGTCCCAAGCAGAAACAGAAGGTTAATCGTGGACTGGAACACAAGTCAGCTGGTCCTTATGCCAGAAGTTTCTCTGTATTACTTTCTAATGCAGAGGGATGGCTGGGACTGAACAGCTGAAGCTTTCTACAGCCGTCAGCCTTAGAGCAAGATCAAGATGGGCAAAAGCACCATGAAAGGATCAACCTGTTGGGGGATTCAGAGCTTCAGCCTGAACATGTTTTGCCTACAGCTGGATTTGTGCATTTTGGACTAAGACGTGGGCCAGAGGGAACTTAGCTTTTCATTGGTTTTGATATGAGACTATACTACGAGGCATCCTGTCTTTGTTGGTTGAAGGAATGGATGGCATTAGAGAATTCACATATTCTAGACTTAGAAGGTCATGGTAATATCTTTGGTTGGCATGCTTATTTATGGTATGAAGAGGTGAAAGTACATAAAGGATTTACAAATCATATAATTAGGAAAAATTTGTATAGAGTATGGGATAAATACAAACATTTATTAAAGGTAAAAACCACTTTGGCTCTCACCGTTGGAAGCTATAGCAGTAAAGAAAAAGAATATGATAGAAGGGTGGACAACTTATAGAAATTTATTAGAACAAGAGGGAGGAGAGTATAAATTAAAAGAATTTAAGGAACCACAAAAAGAAGGGGAAGGAAGTCAAGTTTTGAAATGTTAAAATGACTGTAAAATTATTGAAATGTATAAATCTGAAAATCATAAAAAAGATTCATAGTTTAGGTTAAAATGCATACAAAAGTAAGCATTTTAGAATAAAATGTGTACAAAACACATATTTTAAGATAAAATATACAAAAATAATGTAATTCCTTGTGTGATTATTTAAAAGAGGTTTGTAGTCTGAAGAAGAAACAAGATGGAATATATGTCTGAAATTTGGGGCACATACAGAATGTCCCCTTTTATTGGTGGGGTGAGGATTCAGTCGTATCCTGGCAAGTGCAGGCCGTGCAATTATAATCAATTTCCAGCTCTTGCACAGACCTGTTTCCTCAAAAGACTGGACTTTTTGCACTAAGCAAAGTGACTAGCAAATATGCTGGGAAGCGAAGGATAATACTTCCTTTGACAAAATAATGTGCCCTCCCCACCACCAAACCAGGCTGAATGCTCAGTAAAGGGACAAACTGGAAGTTACCTCCCCAAGTTGCCTAGAAATCGGCTGATCTGTCCACCTCTCATGTCTGCCGTCTCTCTAATGTAAGGTCCTGTTTAAGGTATTATGGCTAAGAGCCCTTCAACCCTCCTGCCCCATAGGGACATGGGGAGCGCAGGCAGGACTGGCCCAAGACATTTTGACACTTGAAATGAACTACAAAATGGTGTTCCCCTCTCCACCAGGGAAGAAGGGGAAAGTGAAGCTTGACATCAGGAACAAAGGAGGAATAATGGTCTACACCAGAATCTGCTGCCCCTGTGGATTCTGCCACCTGAGGCAGTTGCTTCACTTTATCTCAGGTGTGAGCTGGCCCTGAGCACAGGAAGATGCCTTATATAGAGTCAGAGCATTGGTCCATCCATGTCAGTGTTGTCTACATGGACTGGCAGTGGCTCTTCAAGTTTTTCAGGCAGAGGACCTTCCCAGCTCTGTGACCCTCCTGCGTGCAAAGCAGGTGCCTTGCTTCCCCGCCAACCTACATCCCACCCTGATTCCGCCCTCCCACAAATCCAGCACTTTGTGGCATTCCAAAACTGGGAGAGTGCAGAACGTTTTTGCCCTGCAAGCTCCTGCTCCTCACCCAAGTTGCCAGTGCAGAGGCAATTGTGCGTCCGAGGCTGCGGTTTGGTCTGGTGGCTGTCTAGGATCTGCTGCACCAGCTGCTCCACAGAGAAGCCCGAACTGCTGTTCCCATTGCTGCATGTCCACTTGATGCCGTGAACTGTGGAAAGAGAGAGAGAGAGAAAGGCAAGAGGTGAGGTGGAAGAAGCAGCAGCAGCCGTTGACGACCAGCAGTTGTCCTGGCAGATCCTTTGCTCTGGAGGATCTTTGGTTGGGGGATAGACTGTGCGGAACCACATGCTTCATCACCTCATGTCCCATTAGGGTAATTAGAGTTGGGAGCGAGAGGATGCCCCTTTTCCCCTTTCATGTTTCTCCAGGGGGCTTTGCCCTGCTTCCCACTCTTCCTTTGCTGGAATAACTCCTAAAATAAATCCCAGGACAGGAGTGTACACCCTTTGCCAAATATTCAACTCCCTTCAGCTTCTTTGCATTCCCCCCACCCCTCTGTGTACCAACCTATGGAAATATGTGCAGGGATAATTCTTTTCTTCTTTTTCTTCTGTGCCACCCACCCTGAAAAAGCGCTCTTGGCGTGAATGTGCGCATGGTTTCCTGCAGGTGAGTTTTGCTGTGTTTCAGCCATGCACACAAGCGCAGAGACGCAACCTCTGCTCAAAGAGCATCTTGGTGGAATCAGGTCACACTGAAGCAGCTCTTGTGCAAGGTTTTCATGTCAGTAATGCAAATGTGTCTGTGATGCATTGAAGGTTGTGGTGATGTGTGCATGCATGGCCCTTTGCACACCACCTGGAAATAAAAAAGAGAACTACAGAGGATCCCTGGACCTTCAGTTCAACTTTGGAACCATAACAAGGAGAATTTCAGATGCCTCCCTTGTTTTAGTTGCAGCCCTGCTTAGATAAACAGGCAAGAGGCAGAGACTTGCAGTTGAGAAGGAAAACTATCTGTCTTCATATGGGGCATATTAGGCGTTGGGCCAGAAAGGAAGGAAATCCTGGAAAGAGAAGGTGTGTTTTGAGAGAAAAGAAGATGACACTGAAGTGGCAGGAGACAGAACAACAGACGAAAACAAAAGGAAGCAAATTTTTAAAGACTCTTCAGCATTAGGCTCCAGTCATGACATCATATGCACTAGCCAGTAGGCACCACACCTGTCCTTCAAACACATCTGTGAAATATGTCTTTGCTTCCAGCTTGTGGGGTTAGTCTGTCAGCCTAGGGCTTGCCAATCAGAAGGTCGGTGGTTCGAATCCCCGCGACGGTGTGAGCTCCCGTTGCTTGGTCCCTGCTCCTGCCAAGCTAGCAGTTCGAAAGCACGCAGTGCAAGTAGATAAATAGGTACCACTCCGGCAGGAAGGTAAACGGTGTTTCCGTGCGCTGCTCTGGTTCGCCAGAAGTGGCTTAGTCATGCTGGTTACATGACCTGGAAGCTGTATGCCGGCTCCCTCAGCCAATAAAGCGAGATGAGCGCTGCAACCCCAGAGTCGTCCGTAACTGGACCTAACGGTCAGGGGTCCCTTTACCTTTAAGCTTTGCATAGCCTGTGTGCAAACAGTTCAGAGCCAATATTTAATCAATGGCTGGCCTGAGGGACCTCCGGCACAACTTTGCAGGGGCTCTGGAATCCTTGGGCTTGCGACAGCTTCTGGGCTGAGTGCAAAGTGTGGCGTCACAGATTCGAGAGCTATGTTTCCCTTGCAGTGCACGTACGGTTCTGCGTCCTGCTGTTGACGGAATCATAAAGTTGGAAGAGACCCTTTTTTGCTGCTCAAGAAGGTACGACGGTGTTTTGTGAGGTGATGGGGGGAAACCCTTGCAAGGCCTCTTCAATTTGGCTCTGAGTCTGTACAGAATAGGGAGAGGTTTCTCCACTGGTCCATCCCCAGCTCTCTGAAGAAGAACAATGCTGGCCTTCAACTTTGCTGTTTTTTGGCCACAAATCCTGTCCCCATGCCCCACCTTTCCCTCATTGGGTCACCAAGCTAGGCTGCTGTTCCTTCTCCTCCAAATGAGCTTCTTTTTCTGCTGCTGCTCCCCCTTCTGTTGTGAAGGTTATACGATGAAAACCCACTGAAGGGTGACAGATTGCAAGGAGAGAATTTCAGGATGCTTAATGTAAATTACCGACTGTCTTGGCACATCCAATATGCAGATTGTCTCGCTTTCCTTGCGCAGCGCAACCCCCCCCACCCCTGGCTTTTTAAAGAAAACCTCCTCTGAGCCAGTGAGTTGTTAGCACTGAATATAAAATACTATCAAGATGGCTTTTAACATGTCACGCTCGGCTTCCTGACACATAATGAATCAGTGGGAAGGGGGGGGGGGGGAAGAGAGCATTATGAAGGGAAGGTTAATAAAACAGCCCATTGCCACCTCCCTCCCGGAAAGGCTGGAAGATCAAAACTGCTTGGAAAGCACACCAGATCTCATTGGAGTTTGGGTAGAGTGATGAATAAATAGCGAAACAGAATAATCCCCCTGGATCCTTTGCTGCCACTTGAGGTTCAGGCGGCCTCAGTGGCCCAGAGTGCCTTCCATCACCTTCGGCTGGTGGCCCAGCTACGCCCCATCTGGACAGGGATAGCCTAACTACCGTTGTCTGTGCTCTGGTAATCTCAAGGTTAGATTACTGCAATGCATTATACGTAGGGCTGCCTTTGAGGACAGTTTGGAAACTTCAGCTAGTGCAGAATTCAGCAGCCAGGTTGCTCACCAGAGTAAGACAGTTTGAGCACGTTATACTGATCCTGGTCTGACTGCACTGTCTATCAATTAGTTTCTGGGCCCAATTCAGAGTGCTGGGTTTGCAAAAAACAAAACAAACCCTGCCAGAATTTTACTATCCCAAAGATGGAAAAGCGACGAAATACCAGTGAAAAAACATTGGCAAGAAAAGTTGATGGAATACGCTGAAATGGCGAAGCTAACTGACTTAAAGATAAGGGCAATAACAACTTTTAAAAAGATTGGGAACCTTTTATGATGTATATACAGAAACAATACACTGAAATGAACTCACTGGGAGGATTCGAGTAATACACTTACAACGGACAAATACAAACAGAAAGTATAATTATGAGGTAAAAATGAGAAGAATAGATAAATGATACAACCTTAATTTTAATATATAAGGAATACAAAATTATAAGCAGAAGAAACAGATATGCTATAAATCAGGAAGGGAAGTTGGGGGAAGTCGTTAGTTGAAATTGAAAAATGTAATTTGAATGTTTGATTATGCTACAATTTCTTCAATAAAATTAAAAATGTTTAAAACAACAACAACAGTGCTGGGTTTGACCTAGAAAGCCTAAAATGGCTCAGGACTGCCTCTTCCCATATGAACCTACCCGGACCCTGAGATCATCCTCTGAGGCCCTTCTTTTTGTGCTTCTTCCTCGAGAGGTCTGGAGGGTGACAACATGAGAACGGGCCTTTTCTGCAGTGGCTTCCCATCTGTGGAATGCTCTCCCCAGGGAAGTTCACCTGGCGCCTTCATTATACACCTTTAGGCACCATGCAAAAAAGTTCCTTTTTAACCAGGCCTTTGGTTGATTTGATGGACATCCTATGCCCTTTTAAAATGTGGTTTTTGGGCGTAGGTGAGTTATTGGGTTGTTGTTTTTATTTTGATTATTTATTTTGTGGTCTTACATTTTGATTTTGTTCTGTGAACTGCCCTGAGACCTCCGGGTATAGGGCGGTATATTAATTCTAACAATAACAATAACAAAAATAACAATAATATACAATGCAGCTTCACCAGACACATACCCTCTTATGCACACACATATAGACCAGACACAAAGGCATCTATCTGAAGGCAGCCTTGTTTAGGGAAGTTTTTAGTGTTTTATCGTGTTTTTAATATTCTGTTGGAAGCCGCACAGAGTGGCTGGGGAAACCCAGCCAGATGAGCAGGGTATCATCATCATCATCTTTCACACAGATCCATTTCACCTATGCACAGCCATGCATGCAACTCTCCTTCTGTCTCTCACAAACCACACACCCACAAAATATAAAACCACAAAATATATAATCAAAATAAAAACAACAACCCAATATCCCCCCAACCCCATTTTAAAAGGGCATAGGATATCAGCTGGGGAGAAACACATTTCTGTGCTACACACATATATGACTGCAGTAACATCTACAACAGCCCTGTAAAGTAGGGCAGCATTTTTATCACCTCTGGGGCTGATGCTGAGAGAATATTGTTCTCATTGTTCTTTGCTCTGGGGTTGAAAATAGTCAATACAGACCTGGTTACAACTGTTTGGAAATAATAAAATAAAATAAAATAAAATAAAATAAAATAATGGCTTACTTAAAACTCCCTGACCTTCAAACCAGGACTTTGTGGCTTACCCCATGACCCTTATGTAGCCACTCCTGTCTTTATGACTTCCATGGAAATATAAAACCACACATGTGAGAAGCAGGGCCACAACTCAGCTGTAGACTACAAGTTTTGCATGAAAAGTCCCAGGTTCATCACCTGGCATACCCTCTCAGGGAGGGCTGGGGAGAAACCCCGTTCGAAATCCTAGGCCATGAGTAGGCAAACTAAGGCCCAGGGGCCGGATCTGGCCCAATCGCCTTCCAAACCAGGCCCACGGATGGTCCGGGAATCAGCGTGTTTTTACATGAGTACAGTGGTACCTCGGGTTAAGTACTTAATTCGTTCCGGAGGTCTGTTCTTAACCTGAGGCACCACTTTAGCTAATGGGGCCTGCCGCTGCTGCCGCGTCGCTGGAGCACAATTTCTGTTCTCATCCTGAAGCAAAGTTCTTAACCTGAAGCACTATTTCTGGGTTAGCGGAGTCTGTAACCTGAAGTGTCTGTAACCTGAAGCGTATGTAACCTGAGGTACCACTGTAGAATGTGTCCTTTTATTTAAAATGCATTATTTGATTTAAAATGCATCTCTGGGTTATTTCTGGGGCATAGGAATTGGTTCATTTTTCTTCTTCAAAATATAGTATGGCCCCCCACAAGGTCTGAGGGACAGTGGACTGGCCCCCTGCTGAAAAAGTTTGCTGATCCCTGTCCTAGGCAGCCAGTGCTGGTCAGAAGTTGGGTGAGCTGCTGGTCTCAGTATAAAGCAGCTTCCCCCATTTCTCCTGTGTTCTTACATTTCCAAGAAAAAAAGTACTACCCAGTCTCCAAAGCCCCTCACTGTGGACACACAACAGCCGGGGTCTCCTTGGCGACTGCCCATTTGAAAAAGTAGCATGTGCCTTTTCATTCCAGACTCCCCACAAGTTTTAACTGAAAGAAATAAAGGGATCGCTTCTGGTTTTTCTCAACTGGATTAAACTTTAATTAGATTTCTCTTTTCATACCTCCGAACACCTACACAATAACAACTTTCAAATCCTGGCATGAGGTGTCTCCCACCCTTTTGTGGGTTGTGAAAACCCACCTGGATCTGCATCGCTGAGCGAGCAGACTTGAAACAATATCCCTGTTTGGGGTTCCTTTTGCAAGCCTTTCTTCTCCAGCAACCGCTGCTCATTCCAAGATCTCCTTAGAAACCCGCCGAAGTCTGTCATTTGCTCCTTAATTGCAGCTGCGGGTCAAGCAAGGCAGAGCATTTTCTTTTAACTACAAAAAGGCAATTAGCAGTGTAGCTGCCTCTTTGTGAAGGTCTGGGACCTGCGGCTATAACGGCATCCCGTTCATCTCCAAAACCAAGTGCCTAAAGAGATTGCCCTTTCTGAGCCATGTGGTGCCGAGCCGAAAGCATTCGGCTTCACCAGGGTTAATCGCGGAGCTCTGAGCAAGTAACTGGTGGGGACCAGGGACGGGAAGAAAGTCATCCTATCCATTTATCGCAGTGGACTGACCCAATTCGACCTGCTTGGAATGAAATGATCCCTTGGATTACACACTTCTCAAGTGCGGGGTATAGTTCTGGTCTCCAAAAGGGGCAGACAAATACCGTATTTTTTGCTCTATAAGACTCACTTTTTCCCTTCTAAAAAGTAAGGGGAAATGTGTGTGCGTCTTATGGAGCGAACTTGGTTTGGGAGACAAACGGGATCTGTGATAGCTATCACAGAAGCCAGAACAGCAAGAGGGATTGCTGCTTTCACTGCACAGCGATCCCTCTTGCTGTTCTGGCTTCTGAGATTCAGAATATTTTTTTTCTTGTTTTCCTCCTCCAAAAACTAGGTGCGTCTTGTGGTCTGGTGCGTCTTGTAGAGCGAAAAATATGGTAACTATCGATCTATCTACAAAAGCTTTGCATTAGGGGAGAATGCACCGAAAACAATGGGAATAGGCTGCACTTTGCAGGAAGAAGGTTTCCATAACATGCAGATATTTTGAGTGTCAGAGAGGCAGGGAGGGAGGGAGGAAGGAAGAGAGAGACAGAGAGAGAGAGAAACAAGCCTCTGGTGGAACGCCAGGTCCATCTCCGGAAGGAGCTGCAGTTATTAAACAGTAAATTCCAAAAAAGGGCCTGATAGTGCAGAAAAGACACTACGAATGTTATGGGATAGTAGAACTAGAAGCTTGCCATTTCCTTTCATTTACAGGCCTCTCCCCATTTATGTGCATTCGACCTACACACGTCTGCGTATATATGCGCTGAGAAATAATGAAGTAAATTGACTTAAACTGCAAAAAGGCAAAAAAGGCCAGAAAAAGAGCAGGAAAACCGCAAAAACGTGGCAAAAAGAGGGAAAATGGCCACAGCCAAGCAATGCAGGGTACTAGTCTACCTCTGAACCACAGCCAAGCGCTTACGGGGGACTGGTCTACCCGCCTTGTTTCCACCTCCTCCTCCAGCAATGAGGAAGACAGTCACTATTGCCACCGTTCATGCCAGTCTGGTAAGTGCTGCTGGTTTTTAAAAGGGGTTTTCGAGGGTTTCCAGAGGTTTAGAGGGCGTTGACAGGTTTTTTTAGATAGTATCTGCATGCTTTCACTTAAACACACGGCACTCAGAAACAAAACCCCATGTAAGTGGGGGAGAGGCCTGTGTTTAAAAGTTCTACTTTCAGGACCAAGGAGAGTGGAAAAACTCAAGCAGCCCTTACTCCTTATTAAAGTTTCTCAGCTGATTTGCACTCCAGGCTCAACCCAGCCTTTCCTGGTTGTAATTTCCCAAGCATATTAAAGTGTTGGAAACAATTTGTCCTTGCTTCGGAGACACGGTGCTTCGAGGGTTACTCTAGAGGGCTGTTTCCCAGATGGGCAACTAGAGTCCCTTTGGCACAACCTTTGCCAACCTGGTTCCCTCCAGGCTTTTCGGACTACAACTCCCATCAGCCCCAACTGTCCTCTGGAGATCATGGGAGTTGTAGTCCAAAACAGCCTGAGCACACCAGGCTGGGGGGAGCTGCTCTGGAGAAATAGGCTTGTTCAGGAAGGTGTGTGTGTGTGTGTGTGTGTGTGTGTGTGTGCCTTTGAGACAGTGTGTATACAGTGGTACCTTGGGTTAAGTACTTAATTTGTTCCAGACGTACGTTCTTAACCTGAAACTGTTCTTAACCTGAAGCACCACTTTAGCTAATGGGGCCTCCTGCTGCCGCCGCGCTGCCACCACACGATTTCTGTTCTCATCCTGAAGCAAAGTTCTTAACCTTAAGCACTATTTCTGGGTTAGCAGAGTCTGTAACCTGAAGCGTATGTAACCCGAGGTACCACTGTATATTGTGTGTAGTGGCATTGGGTGAGCTGCAGAAACAGAGGTGTTTCTTGTGGTTTGGCTGGGGATGTCTGTTCTGTTGTTTACTTCTGAGTCATCTAAACAATTCTATTCTGGAGAACGTGACATTGAGCTCACTGGGGTTTACTCCTAAGTAGGTGGGCCTAGGACTACAATCCCAAAGTTACAGGTTCTCAGGGATGGGCCACAGGGGAGAAGCGGGCAGTGGTGATGTCCACATCACAGTTGGTCCTCCTTACTCTCTGGCACATCAGAGGCCTTGCTCAGTTGCTCCTGGGCTCGGAACAGGGGATTTTTGTGTGTGTGTGTGTGTGTGTGTGTGTGCGCGCGCGTAGAAGCTCACCTCCTAGTTTGGTGCTCTCTCCTGAATCTCTATACCAGGTACACAAACTGGCGAAGTGCTGAGCGGCTGCCACGCGGCTCATTTATGACTCCTGCGGCAGTAGCCATTAATTCCTCTCTCCTCCTCCTCCTCTGGTGCCCATTGCAAGGCCCCTTTATGGCTTCCCACAAACCCACAAGCTCGACATCAGCAAAAGCAAAGCACCGGCTTGGCTGTGGCACACCTGGGACACCTCTCCCTGCTTCCAGGCCGGAAAGGCAGGCTCAGCCTGCAAAGCATCTCTGAAACGAGAGAGGCCACCCCTGCCTGCCTGCCTAACGGCCGGTTTGCCTGTTATTTATAGGCTGCCCCATCACAAAATGGTTCTTTGAGTGGGCTCTCGAATTAAAAGAGCATATTATAAAGCAAACGTCTCAGCAAGGAGCACTTTCCCTCTGTTTCAAAGTGGGCAGAAAGGTGGCATATAAATTGGGGGGGGGGGAATAAACAAACGGTTTTCGAAAAATCAAGTGTTATTAGCTGCTGGTTGCTTTTGATTCCCAGCATCAGCATCACACCTAAGAACAAGAAATATCCTGAAGCGGCAGCAGCAGCTGGATCAGGATCCGACCACAGGGCGCCCATCTCTGCCTCCTCTTCCTCCAGCTTCTTGTTCTCACAGTGGCCAACTAGATGTCTCAACGGGAAGAAGGAGAGAGAGGAATTGGCACCATTCCAGGTGCCACATAATACCCGTTCCACATTTGTAAGAACTTGATCGTTGAGTGTGGCAGCACCTGAGCTTTGGAATTCCCTGCCGATTGAGAGCAAGCATTTGCCTTCACTATACTCTTCCAGTGCCTGCTAGAAAATATTCTTGTTTAGACAAGCCTACCCAGATACTTGGGGACGCTGGTGGCACTGTGGGTTAACCACAGAGCCTAGTGCTTGCCGATCAGAAGGTTGGGCGGTTCAAATCCCCAAGATGGGGTGAGCTTCCGTTGCTCGGTCCCTGCTCCTGCCAACCTAGCAGTTCGAATGTATGTCAAAGTGCAAGTAGATAAATAGGTACTGCTCCGGCGGGAAGGTAAACGGCGTTTCCGTGCGCTGCTCTGGTTTGCCAGAAGCAGCTTAGTCATGCTGGCCACATGACCAGCTGACATGACCACATGACCACATGACATGAGCTGTACCAGCTCCCTTGGCCAATAAAGCGAGATGAGCGCCGCAACCCCAGAGTCGGCCATGACTGGACCTAACGGTCAGGGGTCCCTTTACCTTTACCCAGATACTTAGAAAGTTGAGGTCATTTTAATACATTTTAGTATTTTAATATTTGCATGTTTTAAAGTATGGTTGTGATTTTTCCTTCTTGATTGTCTTGTTTTGTCTTTTTGTAAATTGCTTTGAGGTTGTTGTCGGTTTCTTTTTCCAATCAAGCGGGTGTATAAATTTTATGAAATAAACAATAACATCAACAAATAAATATTATGCAACCTCTTACTCACCTTTTCTCTAAACTACACTTCACAAACACTGGCACATCCCTGGATTTTGCAACACCTCAGGGCATGTTGCTGAATGCGTGACCTGACCGGGAAGATCTGCCTATGGCAGCTTTATCTCTGACAGCTCTTTGCTAGGCATCCCTATCCCTGCTATTTATACAATACCTGAGTGCTGCCAATACAGAAGACCCAGAGGAAGGGAGGGAGATAAAGAAAGAGGCATTTGTAACATGAATGAGCATTGTGGCCCATGCCAGGGTTCCACGGCGATTAGAAAGAAACTGAAGCCGGAACAGTTTTCAAGCCTTGAATGCCCTGTGCAGATAATAAATCCTGATTTGGTAGGCTCGGGGCACTTGCAGACAGTCATTATTTTCAGGGTAGGATTCAACTGCCTATTAGCAAATTCAGGCAGTGGTCAAGTGGGAGACTTTGAGCAACAGATCTGCTCCCCCGTCTGCTCGACATGAATGCGATACGGAAAGGGACAGGAAAATGGGGGATAATCCTTGCAACATGGTCTCACCTCCCGACAAACAAATCAAGAGAGAATGAATACTCGCTGGGTGAAGCTGTGCTGAAGCAGTGCAGGGTGAAAACAACCCCTACTCCTCCAGCCCCAATTTTATAGGGGAAAAAAAAGGTTTGTTCTTATTGCCAGCCACACGGTGGAGCTCCTTGACCAGGCAATGATGAGGCTCTGCTTGCTTTGATACATAAATGAAAGCTTTTGCTGTTAGTGGTCAACCCCCACCCTTTAAATATTCTATAATCACCAAGATTACAGACTTAAGAATTCCGTTGGCTGTTTCAGGTCTGTGCTTTGAATAATTAGGAGAAAACAAGAACACAGTGATTACGGATGACTGACATGGAGCAGCATTTGCTGGAGGTGCGAGCTCGGCTTTTGATGCACGGAAGTGCAGCGTGGAAGGCGGAGAGAGATTCAGTTGTCAAACACAACACTGTGCGAAAGAGAAGACAACGTCGTGTGTGACAAGAGAGTTCCCTGAACATTCGACGTCACTGAGGGCTGAGATGGCGATGATCCCTTTGCGGGGAGGGCGGGGAAGCCCTTTGGCCCAATGGGTGGTATTGAGAACATAAGAAGAGATTGCAGGATCTGGCCAAAGGGGTCCCATCCAGTCCAGCGTCCTGTTCTCACAGTGGCCAACCAAATGCCTCTTCTGGGATGCTGGCCCTGAGCACAAGAGCACTCTTCCCTCTTGTGGTTCCCAGGAACTGGCATTCAGAACCATTACTGCCTCTGATAGTTGTGGGTGCAGAACGTAAGGGTCTGGGGTCTGAAAGGATCTGGGTCTGTAATAGGCTGGAGCATGTTCAGCTCTTATATTCTTATATTCTCTCTTAGTGTGTAAAAAGAAAGTTGGCACGAAGGTGGGAGAGTAGGTGAAAGAACGGAGCATGGCATGTCAAAGGTTTTGACTTCAGCAAGGATGATTTTCCTGCATTTCCCCTGTAAAGCTAGTTCCCTGTGGTTTCTTATTAACCAGTTCTGACAACTTTGTCATCCATATAAAAAGCTGTTAGCTCCATATGTAAGCAGAATGCCCTATTGATCGGTTCAGAAGAGATTCTGGCTGATAGGTGGTGGTAGTGGGCATCCTAAAATGCAATTAATCCTTAAGAAACAAGAGTCTTGGACAGATCTATACCCAAATCACAATGTGAAGGCTTGATTTCCTTCCACACAGTGGAAGCAGAGCATGGTCACCATGACTAGTAGCCTTGTTCTCCTTCATGAATTTTTCCAATCCTCTTTTAACGCCATCCAAGTTGGTGGTCATCACTGCCTCATGTGGGAACAGGTTCCATCATTTAACTCTGGGGCATGAAGAACTTTCTTTTATCTGTCCCGAGTCTTCCAACATTCAGCTGTCTGGAGAACTTCCACCCCCTCACACCACATACTTCATGCAAGACCTCCAAGATCCAATCTCATGCAGAACCACTCCAGGTCTGTCCAATTCTAGGTCTCATCTTTCAACAGCTGCTGGCCAGGTGCCTCTTCCAAGCTTACAAGCAGGGCATGGAGGTGATGACGTTTGTGCATTGGGTACCCAGAGCTGTACATTGCCTTTGAACATGGAGGTTTCACTTAGCTAGCACAGTAGCAGTGGTTGGGAGCTTTCTCATCCATGAATTCATCTAGACTACGGTGGTCCCTTGATGCTTTGCATTGTTTTAAACACCACCACCATTTTATTGGTATGCTGCCTTTCCACAGTTAAAAACAATGCTCAAGGAGGCTTACAAGATTTACATAATTACAGAAGTCACAAACAACAAATAAACCACATCCAAAACATGCACAACCATATGGAAAACAATTTCCACATAAATCAAAATTTAAAACTAAGAATACAGCATTAATATCACAGTTTAAAATGACATAGGTAAAAAATAGCAGCAAATTAAACAAAAAACAAAAACGGAGCACTCTCTGCCCAGCAGCAGCAGCAGCAGCAGCAGCAGCAGCAGCAGCAGCAGCAGTCCTTTATGGAGCCCATCAGGCCCCGCCCTAGACCAGGTGGTGAGTGGCAGGACTGGGGCCCTCAGGCGCTCAGCAGGGGAGTCCTCCTGGGTAGCAACTTCATCTTCTTGTGAGTCTCCTTGAGGCTTTGGTAGAAGGCGACTAATACGTGTAATGAAGCAAAAGCTCCCAGAAGAATGATGAGTTTTAAAACTCAGTAGTAGTAGTAGTAGTAGTAGGTTTTTTAAAATATATATATATAACCAACTGGTCTAGATACAAAAGATTAATAAAAAAATCACTCCACCATGTGCTGGAAATGCCAAAATGAGAGGTGATCCCCGCCATCTGCTGGGAATGTGATGTTTCAAAACAGTATTGGAATCCCACCATGTTGGATAATTATCCGCTGGCTTCCAATAATCCATTTCTGGGCAAGGTACTGAAGCATGTGGTGGCACTGCATCTCCAGAGGTTTCTGGATGAGATGGATTTTCTAGATTCATTTCGACATGATTTTAGGCCTGTTCTGGGACAGAGATGGCTTGGGGTCGCCTTGGTGAAGGACCTATGCCAGAAATTGGACAGGGGGAGTGTGTCCCAGTTGGTTCAGCTGGACTTCTCAGCGGCTTTCGAAACCATCAACCATGGTATTCATCTGATCCACCTTGCTGGGATGGGACCTGAAAGCACTGTTTTACAGTGGCTCCATGCCTTCCTGGGTGAGCAAACCCAGAAGCTGGCGCTAGGGTCTCCTGCCTTTGGCCTGTGGGGTGCCACAGGGTTCTGTCCTGTCCTCCAGGTATTTTCACATTTACATGAAACCGCTGGTAGAGGTGTTTTGGGGTTGGGTGGCACCAGTATGCTGATGACACCTAGCTCTATTTCACCTTTCCACCTAAATCCAAGGAAGCTGCCTTGGCTCTAAACCAACGCCTGTCATCAGCAACAGACTGGAGGAAGGTGAACAAATTGAAACTTGATCCAGGCAAGACAGAGGTGCTCTTGGTCAGTCAGAAGGTGGAACAATAGGGCTCAGCCTGTAATGGATGGGGATGCCCCTTGAAGGCAGTTTGGGCATGCCCAGGTCTCTGTGGTGGCCAGGAGTGCATTTGTCTGATTTGGCTCCAGTGACACACACCTTAGCTTCACCACTTCTGGAATACTGTAATGTGCTGTATGTGGGACTGCCTTTGAATAGTGCTTGGAACCTTCAGCTGGCCTAGAGAGCTGCAACCAGACTATTAGCTGGGGATAGCATATGAATCCCTTCTTACAACAGCTCCACTGCCTTACAGTCTGTTTCTGGACACAATTGGAAGTGCTGGTTATGACCTATAAAGCTCTTTATAAGGATATCTGAAGGACATTATTCTCCCATATGAACCTGCCCAGGCTCTGAGATCTTCTGGGGAGGCTCTGCTCTCAGTCCCACCCCCTTCAAAGCCATGCTTGGTAGGGACGCAGGAGAGGACCTTTCTGGTGTTCCATTTCTGGTTATTCAGAAACAGAAGCAAAGGGACAAAAGCTGCTTTTGGAGAAGATGGAACAGTTTTGTTGAATACAGCAAAAAATAGTGGTTGTGGCCAAATGCAATGCCTCGGTTTGTATTTCCCTAAGAATGATCCAGATCGTGTTATATTAAGTTAGTAATGCTGAGTCTTCAGCAGCACAATATTTTTTCCTTCATAATAATAGCAAATTGTGCTCTGTTTAAGCTTGAAATTTTATGTATTATATAAATGTTGATATGTTGTGTTGATGACAATTCCTATGGAAAAAATACTTTAAACCAACCAACCAACCAACCAACCAACCAATGGAATGATGGGTGATTAATACTATTTCAGAACTTCTGAATCTTGCTCCAGAAATGGCCACATTGAAAAGTTTGCCACAATTTCCATTAAGTGCTATATATATCATTGTCCTGGACTTAAATATCCTTGTTGCTGTTATTTCACTTCCATCAACCAAGTCTAATGCACCTTCTGCATTCTCTTTCTGGCACTTCCCAACAACCCATTCCTTGCCTTCCCAACAAATCCATGTTATGCAAGCAAATACTTTGGAGGCCACATGATGCTTGGGTGCCAAAGCCCATGACGGGGGAAAAAACGGCAGTGCTAAAGAAGAAACGTATGAGACACAGAGCAGCCGACTGTTTGTCTGTGGAAATCTGGTGCTTGGGGCTTTGGAAACTGAGACTGGAGCACTCCTGAGGACTAAACACCACATTTGTTGTGGCAGTGGCAATTGGTCCTCAGGGCAAGGCAGAGGGGAAGCACAGGCCCTAAATTTTCACAATTCCATTATAAAACAACAACAACCACCTGTAAAGTCAGTAAAATTTGTGACAGCAGCACCCAAGGTATGAGACCCAGAGAAAAGCAAGTGTGACTAAATCTCAGGGTCTGTGGCAGCCTGCTGCGAAAACCCAGCTGGCCTTTCCTTTATCTTCTGCCTTCCCTTGCATTCTTTTAATGTTCTGCCAGAGCAAAGCCATCCAAATCTGCCTAACGGTTTAGTTTAGGTGGCTATTTCCACACATACCATCAAGCATCCTCGGCCAATATGGACTCCTGCCTGACTGGGAGAGGCCCCACCACAGCTACAACTGACGCAGAACCTGCAACCCTCTGGGGTCTCACTTTACAGAACTGGAAAGACGGTGGCAGTGTCAAGGCCACCATCGCAGCTCTCCTGGCTCAGCTGCCTTGCAGTGCTGCTGATCAGATGGCCTGGCTGGAGCACACGGAGTTCTGCTTTGCTAATCTTGTTTCAGCTACCAGATGCCTCCAAGGGCATCTGCAGATCAGCTTGGAGAGCTCTCAAAGCAAGGATAGCGGGGAGCAGGAGGGGAAACAATTAAGCACAACGACAGGCTGAAGGCCGAGTGCTTGGAAGTAGCTGACAGGTGCCAACTGCCAGGGACTCGCGCTGTTTCTCGCTCGTGATAGCACCTCCCTGCAGCTCCCTCTACAACTCTCTGGAAGCGGGCTCCTCCTTTCCAAATATGTTGCCTGACCCCAAGTGCCACCTGACCCAGGCTTCAAGATCTTTCCCCTTCACACACCCTGGGTGCCACCCAACAGCAACAGCCTGGCACAGTGCTACACAAACCCTCTAGTTCACTTGTCCTGTGCAAGGCTCAAGGGAACCTCTAATGTCTTGCCTCCTTCTGGCCATTACCATCTTCACTGCCTTCCCTCTGGCTGTTTGTGCATGACAAGACCCACCTTCTGATCGGAGAGCCAGGCTGCCTAGCTACCCAACCCTTGGTAGCCACACAAGTCTAGCCCTCAAAGAAATTTTGTACTCCTCTTGCTCTTCTTGGAAAAGGCCCACCTTGGCATTTTCTCTCTCTGATCATGTCTCTCAGGGTCTCTCTTCTTGCCTCCCCACCACATATGACTCCAGGGCTTGGTTGCTCCCTGCCAGACCTCTTTTGCCCTCTGCCCCTCTCCTTTCTCCTGGCTTTCCCTTTTCCACATGACGCATCCATTGAGCTGTCAGTTCAGGCCATATCTGAGCTTCAGAGCATGCACATCTTCAGCTGTATCCACTCTGCAGACCTGCTAACTGATTCCTGTTTTGTAATACTATACATGCAGTTTGGGTTGCTCACCAAGAGATGCAGCTAGCCTGTACCCTATGGCTGGTATACCCCTGCTAATAATATAGAATGTGCCTTCCTTTCCTGTGGCTTACTGTGATTCTTGGCTCAAGATCCTGAACGGCACGCCTTCCCTGGTAGTGACATGTGTCGGCATCCATGTGTGGGTGCACATGTGATTATGGACACACATCAACACGCCCTGTTTCTTTCCCACTGCCTCCCGCTTTCAAAATCTAGACCAGCCTTCCCCAATCTCCTTTCTTCAGATGCTGCTGTTGGGCTCAGACTCCCAGCAGCCCAAGCAGCCAGCATGGGCAGTGGACAGGGGGGATCATGGGAGTTGTAGTCCAAGGTCAGGTGAGCTCTACCCTTGATGTGATGTGCTGCCCACTTTGATGGCACTATATACAAATAGCGAAGTTAAGAGGCAGATTCCCTTATCTTGTGTTTCTTCTGCTGGCTAATTCCACATTGTTTTCAACAGATCAAAGCACCTGCATGATCTGCCCTGCCCTACCCAGTGAGCTTCCTCTGCGTCCAGGACAGCAGGCATCCTTCCTTGCCAAGGGAAGTTTCCTTCTACTGCCTGAAATTAAAAGCCATTTCTGGAGGGCTGATAAATTCTGCTTGAATCTGCCCCCAAGGAGGCAGCATCTGGACCCCGTAATTAAGTGGCTGGTGGCAGTGGAGGCTCAGCCAGGTCCAGGAACCAGAAGAAAGAGGGTTGACTCTGAGGCAGGGCAGGGAATCAGAGCTCACCTGCGGAAGTTTGTGCTTCAGAAGCCTGAAAGAATGAAGGTAATTGGGGTGGGAGGAAGGAGACTGAGCTGCATTATGCAACAGGTGAATTGGGCGGGGGGGGGGGGAAGAAGGAGAAAGAAGAAGCCTCTCCGGTGAAAGTCTGCCCTGGACTCCTGGAGGAGAGGAGGAGGAGGAGGAGCAGGCAACACATTCAGATTCAATCACGGGCTAATCTCCTTCAGGGCAGAGAAATTTGGAAACATCAGGAAATCAAACTGTGAAGCCTGCGATAGAATGTGATTTATGTGGAAATGTGATGAAGCTAATGGGCTTGGCTCCTGGACTGAGCAGCAGGGCTCTGCTCTGGAACCCAATCGCAGGCCTGCCTGGCGAGGAGAGCGCTTGGCGCCCCCGGAATGTGCTCAGCCAAGCTCCACACTCCCCCCTCCCCGCCTCACCGGAAGCCTGATCAGAATCTAAAGCTCCCACCCCGCAAACGCGCACACACACACACACACACACACACACACACACATCCCCTTTCCAACCCGAGCTGCATTTCCATGGGAGACTCTCCCAGGATGCGCATCCATAAACAGGGACGTGCAGATGCCTAAGCAGGCCGAATAATTGGGCAGAACTTTGCGTTTCCCTCCCAAGGCATAAAAGAGATTTACAGCCGGCTTGGTGTCATCCACACGTCGTTTTTCCTGACGCACTGCAGATTTTAAAGCCGGCTGCCACTTTCCCCCTCCTGAGGTGCCCGGCAGGCCTTGGATTGATATCAGAGATGCCCTCAAAAGTTTTCCAGCTCCACATCTCCAGCCCTGGGGGGCAGTTTGGCCCCTCTCTTTAAGGTCAGGGCTGCGCCAACGCCGCCTGTCACTCTGGCAGAGTGGAGCAGCAGCCCCAGCTGTTGTGTGCGCAGCAGCCAGGAAAAGGCAGAATCGGGGATTCTAGGGCCGCCCACCCAGTTTCTTGAGACTCTCGGCTTCTGCACATTGTGGGGAGGGGAGCCTTCCAAGTGTAACGGCTGCAGAATACGCTTTCCATTGCACAGGCAATGCTGGAGACTGCAGAACTTAAGCAAGACCACTGGGCGAGAACTGAGTCTGTGAAGGGGCCTGAGTTGGGGATCAGAGTGGACAAAAAGACACCTGTGCCATCAGCCACACACGTGTGAGAGCCAGTGTGGTGTAGTGGCTAGAGTGTCAAGCTAGGACCTGGAAGATCAGGGTTCAAACCTCCACCTTGGCCAAGTCACTGCCTCTCAGCCTACCTCACAGGGTTGTTGTAAGGAGCAAATGAGGATGTACACCACCTCGAGCTCCTGGGAGAAAAAGCGGAGATAGAAACGCAACAAATAAATAAAATAAGCTGTACTCCTGATCTCCCTTACTAGGGCCTTCCAGAGTTTGCAAAGTTGCAGCTCCGCACACCCCAAAGGCTCACAGAGAGGACGTGGCGGCCCAGGCTGCTACATCCCCAGCTGGTTCGCTGGACCAAGTTCCCTTGTGGGGAGGTGGCGTTGTGGTTGCAATGCAGCAAACTGGACAGCAAACTAGCAGTATCCTCGGTCTTTCTCTGTGGTCCATCACCACAAACAGTCCCTTGATCGCAGACACGATGTGGATGGATCTTCTGGCAAAGGAAGTGGGGTTTTTATGGATAACTACAACCCTTCATCTCTCCCCACCCTTCTGACTTAAAATGATGTTGCAGCAAATACTCAGGTAAGTATAGTGGATTAGCATGGGACCACCCAGGTCTCAGTTATACACACCAGACTGCTCCCCCCAACCACAATTGGATTGTGCATGGATGGTATATGAGATCTGTATTCTGAAGATGCACCTCTTTACCCCGAGATACATATTTTAGAACCCACCCTATCCTTCTGATTTTGAAGTTAATCAGTTTTAATATTGCATCTTTCCATTGCCGTAACCCTCACCCAGGACCTTATACCATGAAGGCAGTTAAGAAATCAAATAAATAGTCTGTCTATGCTGACCGGCAGTGACCCTCCAGGGTTTCAGGCAGGATTCTCTCCCAGCCTTGGAGTTGATGAATCTTGGACCTTCTGCATGCAAAGCAGCTGCTCTCCCCATTATGGGCTCTGCCACTTTCAGCCCAGCAAGGAAGCAGCTGCACTTTCTGGGTGTTGGCTGATGGATGGTGCTCCCTTTGCTCTGCCCCCGAAGTCTGCTTGCAATCTGTCCAGGCACTCCTTCTGCAAACACAGTCCTAGGCTCAGCAGGATCCAGAGCGGAAACACTTGCAATATCCTGGGAACAAGGCTCAGAAGGAATGAAGGGGACGACTTTGTCTTGGCCAGGGAGGTGGATCTGGCCTGGCTCATTCTCAGCATGGCTTGCTGGCAGAGCGGAGGTTTCTCCTGTTTCTGAGCCTTTTGCATGGGGGCGGAGATGCCGGATGGCTAAAGCAAAGCAGTCTCTCTCTGTACGGGAGGAAGAGCTGCTCCAAAATGCTCTTTGCACTTCAATTGGTGGGCAGACAGGAGGGGAAGCAGCCAAGGCAGCCCCCGCAGAGGGCAGCAGGAGGCAGGAGCCTAACAAGGAAATGCTTGTCAAGGCAACAAGTCAAACCTGCGTGGAACAGGCACATCTCTCTGTGTGAAGGCCAGGCGAGGGAGCCAGGCCCCGGGGCACAGAGGCCCTGGCTGTGTGGGCCTGGTGTGGCCTGCATTTTGTCCTGCATGTGAGGAAGCCTCCTCAGGAGCCCCCTGCAGCATCATTGGCTTTGCTCTGACGCAGCAGGCGACTTTTGTTATCCATGGCAGAATGGTTTTGATGTCTGCAAGGCATGCCATGATTCTCACGAACAGCAAACGTACGCAGCCTTTTGCTTTTCGGAGAGGGCGTTTCTTGGGCAAGTGCTGATTGCATCACCGTGACTTTTAGGAGGCATAAAAAGGAGCCCCTCAGACACGCTTTCCTTTTCATTTGCGGCTCGTTCTTCAACGAGTGAAAAAGAGTAGGCCTTGGAATCTGGTTCTGTGGCTCTGAGAGGTGACATGATGGCCATCTTCAAATATCTGACGGGCTGCCACGTGGAAGTTGGAGCAGGCTTGTTGTCTGCCGCTGCAGAGGGGAGGACCCAAGCCAATGGGTCCAAATGGCAAGACAGTCCTAAATGTTAAGAAGAACTTTCTGACAGTAAGAGCTGTTTGATGTTGGGACTGACTCCTTCATTGCAGGTTTTTAAACAGAGGTTGGATGGCCATCTGCCAGGGATTCTTTGGTTGTGAATTCTGCATTGCAGGACTGGGTGACCCCACTGGGCGTCCCTTCCCACTCTGCAATTCCATGAGTCTATATCTTCTCCTTCCTGCACCCCTTGCACTGCTGAAATTGAAACAGGTGTCCAGCAGTTGGTAGAGCAGGAGACTCTTTATCTCAGGGTCGTGGGTTCGAGCCCCGTACTGGACAAAAGATTCATGCATTGCAGGGGGTTGGACTAGATGACCCTTGTGGTACCTTCCAACTCTACAATTCTATGACCCATAATCCTCGTCCTGCAAATTCTGCAAGGTGCATTGTTTGTGACTGAAGAGCATGCGGAATGCATCAGCTACCTTATGCATGCCCAAGGGGGAGCGTCCCCTGTCCCCACTCAGCAAAAAACAAACAACCAAAGAACAAAACAAACAAACAAACCCCACAGGGCCCTACTGCTTCTGGGGCCCCAAGCGCAGCAAGCCCTACTCACACATTGGCTTCAGCTGGCCAATCAGCTCCTCTTTCGTCCATTTCGCCCACTCCTTCTTGTCGGTGTTGATGGAGCACAGGATGGGGCCACAGGGCTTTCCACAGTCCTCGATGGCGGGTACATTCAAGTAGTGGACCAGCACAATGTCCGGGTTCTGCAGGAAGAGTGGTAGAGAACACACATTGTCATCACCACCGCCAATTTATTCTAAAAGACCTATTAGCATCATTATTTCTTAGCAAAATCATACCCGGCCAGTGGCATAGCGTGGGGGGTGCAGGGGGGGCGGGCCGCACCGGGCACAACATCTGGGGGGCCGCGCTCGCACTCGCAGCTCTCTGCCCCTATGGGTTAGGGGGCGCAAATTACTTGCCTTGCCCCAGGTGCTGACAACCCACGCTACGCCACTGTACCCGGCATCCCCAGGGAATTCTAAGGCCTTGGCCCCCCCAATAAAAGCAAAATAAAGAAACCAATAAGCACAGTTTTGAAACCAGCGGTTGAAATTGGTGCCGTTATAAGAAGCTAAAAGTCTACCATCTTAATTCAAAACGGCATCCAGTGGAATTTAAATGTAGATGAGAATTGCTCCTTGATCTCAGGAACCACCAAACAAAATTTGGTCCCTATCTAAAGAGGTATCCAAATACAGAGTGAGCCGTCAAACTGCTTTCTGGAATATACAGCAGATCAGAGTTCTTCAACCTTTTTGAGTCCATGACTCCCTTGACCAACTCCATTCTTTCTGCGGCACCCCTGCAGGGCTCAGGAGCCCAGTTATGTCGCCCCTTGCCTGCAGAGCTGGCAGCCTCTCACCCCTTTGCAAACACCTTCCCTTGTTGAGTGTCCCCTCAGCCTCCTCTACCTTTTCCTTGGGAGTCCTCTGGACAGCCGCTGCTGCCGCTACTGGTCTCTGAGCTGCCCACCCCCACCCCAAAGAGAGCTGCCTCCTCACACTGCCCCACAGGGGCCAGGGACTTGTCTGTCCATTCCCAACAGCAAGGGCTGGCGGACTGGCTGGCTGGGCTCCCTTGCCCGCTTGCTTGCTTACTTCAAGTCCGCCTCAGCTCCTGGCAACCAGAACCCCCTGGCAAGCCCCAAAGGCACCATTCACCTGGGCAGCTTGTAGCCAGGGCTGCTGCAACAAACAGCTGTGCAAGCCTTTGGGAGGCAGAGATGCGAGAGGGCATCAGAGGAGCGAGGGAAGGAAAGAGGGACACAGCCCAGTGTTGCTTGTGGCACCCCCAGGGTGCCACGGCGCACTGGTTGAAAACCACTGAAGTAGATGATGATACCTTCCAGTCGATAAAAGCTCGAAAGGAGGTTTGAAACAAAAGCCAACAACATTAAATCACAAAACCACTTCAGTTCCATTCCCCCCATTTCTGCATTAATTCGCAAACTATTCTTAGGAAAGAAGTCACACACACAAATTTTTCGTATGCACACAAACTTATACGCCGTTTTGTACTCCTTTCTCCTCATGCATGAATTTTGGCAAATATATATGCACTTTTGCAAGAACACCCCCTAACATACGGTAGTTTTCTATGCTATTTTGGGGAGTATCTGCATTTCCATACTGCCTCACAGCATTCAACGAGGTTGCCGAAGGATGGTTGTGTGTTGGTTGGTGTATCTGTTTGGAAACAGTGGGAGCAGGAGGTTCGTGTTAAAATGAAAAATGGGGCATGGATTTGCTCCCCAGCCCTGAGTTCCCTTTTCTCATCCTCAAACCGCTGTCAATTGAACCTGGTGTCCTGTGCATTCCAGAGCCTGCTCCCTCCTGATTCTCCTGACAAAGCCTATCCGGTGCTTCAAGGCTTACTCTGGGCTTGGCTCTATCCCAGGCTTTGGGCTCCACATTAAGAACTTTGCTGCCTGTTTGGAAAGTTCCTTGGGCTTCTGCCCCAAAGAACCCCAAGGAACCAGTGGACCCACAGAAGGCATCTCCAGCTGGTGGTGCTTGGCTTCAAGCCAGGTGGCAATAATTTATTGCACCTGTGAGAGTAGTTTGGTCCCGGGATGCAAATGGGAGCCCCAGAAAGGGACGTCTACCCCTTTCCTCTGAGCTCAGGACTTCCTGCAATTGCAACAGCTGTGTATCCTTGCAGAGCAGTTTGTGCCCCTTTCCCTCAAGAAATAAATCATAAAGCAACAGTATGAAAAACCAGGCTGCAATATAAAGAGCAGCAGATTCAAGGACTCAGTAAAACAAAACAAAAAAGTTTTCACCTGGCACTGGAAAGAGGTCAGAGGACATGACCAAGGGGGGTAAGGACCACAACTGGGCCCAATGCACAGTCATTACCTGCCCACCTCTAGGCAAGGGGGTGGGCAGTCTGTAAGGGCACCCATGGGTGCGGTGGTGGGAAAGAGGTGATGTTTTCCCCTAGGGGGATCCCTGCCTGACACAGACTAGGTGGGGCCCAAGATGTTTAAATATAAGAGAGGGCAAGTGGCAAACAGCTTATTCATAGCAATCCAAGTTTCATTCATCTTTGTTTTAAAATATATAGATTGCACAAAGGAAGAATCCAGGTTTTACAGTCATAACCAAGGTGACTTCATTCATATGTGACAAACCTGTTCTAGACAGGCTGGACATTTTCAAAAGGCAGTGACTGAACATGGCGTGAGAGGCATTTTGACGGGCTCTTCCCTTGTAAGGTGAAGCCAAAGGAAAGTTGTTTTTTTTTAAGCCTGAGGGTGTGAAAAGGGCAATGGCCACTGAAATCTCAGAAGCTGGTGGGGTGGGCAGGTGGAAGGTAGTTTCTGGCTCTGAATTATGTAAAACAGGGGAAATGGCAGGATGAGTTATGCATGGGAAGAGAAATAAGAGGAATTCTGCAAATGGGCTCCGTTTGTATATTCCAGGCAGGGTTGGTCATGCTCAGCTTTTCCGGTTGCAGAATCCGGGCACAATTCAAAGTGTTGGTGCTGACCTTTAAAGCCCTAAACGGCCTCGGTCCAGTATACCTGAAGGAGCGTCTCCACCCCCATCGTTCTACTCGGACACTGAGGTCCAGCGCCGAGGGCCTTCTGGCGGTTCTCTCACTGTGAGAAGCCAAGTTACAGGGAACCAGGCAGAGGGCCTTCTCGGTAGTGGCACCTGCCCTGTGGAACACCCTCCCATCAGATGTCAAGGAGAAGAACAACTACCAGACTTTTAGACTACATCTGAAGGCAGCCCTGTTTAGGGAAGCTTTTAATGTTTGATGCATTACCATATTTTAATATTGTGTTGGAAGCAGCCCAGAGTGGCTGGGGAAACCCAGCCAGATGGGTGGGGTATAAATGATAAATGATGATGATGATGATGATGATGATGTGTCTGAGCAGTCACCCAGCACCCCTAGCCCACAGAGGAGAAGAGAACAGGAAGACTGGCAACCTCAGACATTTGCAGTACCTCAGTATACTCCTAGAACTGGGGGCCAGAGAGCTGGCAGCAACCGCAGAAAGTCTGGTCCCGCTGCAGCAAACTTTCCAACAAAGAAACTTCTTCCACTTGGATGGTGGATAAATGAATAATCTTAAGAACAACAAGGCAACCAGGAAAGAACCCCCACGACAGACAACAACGAGATTGAAAACTTGATTCCTCTCCCTGAAGTCATTTGCTCCTAAATTCCACAAACTTTAATGACTGCTCTGGAATTATTTATAAAAATAAATAGGATAATGGTGTAATTAAAACTCTAATGTTTCATTAATGTTGCTGGAGCAGGGCTTGGGAGGGGGATGGGGGGGTCTGTGTCTGCACCAAGCAGCCCCCCCCTCCCCCCCGACCTCGCCAAAAGGGAGTCGCTTTGCTGCTGGTGGAAGGTAGCAGACCATCAAATCAGCTCCCACACTAACGAGCATTTCTTCACTAATGAAAAAGATGCCGCCAGGCAATTAATTGCTTGTCCTTCAGATGGTTTAAACACACACCGGGGGCCTGAACTATAGGCTGAGACCAAGGACAGCAGGGAAACTGCCAAGGGGGCAAAACTGAGGCAGGGTGGTGGGGAAAGCCGCAAGTGAGTGGGGGCACAGGCAGGAACTGAGAGGGCTTCTTCTTCCCTGCAGAAGCTATCAAGGAAAAGCACACTCTGGGGTTGCTTCTCCACCCAGATGGGGGAAGAGGACATCGTAGGCAAGCAATTAGAAAACAAATCACTTCATCTCCCTGCCCTGAAGGAGGGTGTCTTCAACATGCATTTGGGTGGTGTGATTCAACTCTCAATTCAGGACAAGGAGAGGGGCCTGATCCAGCCCTCCGTGAACACCCCTGCCCTAGTCAATTGGATGCAGCCTGCAGAATGGCCAGGAGGAACAGGAAGCGTTAGAAAGAACTTTCTGATGGCGAGAGCTGTTTGCCAGTGGAAGAGACTTCCTTGGAAGGTGGTGGACTCTCCTTCACAAACCTAGTTTGTGTGGCTCCATTCTTTAGCTGCGATTCCTGCACTGCAGGGGGTTGGACTGGATGACCCTCCAGGTCCCTTTTAGTTTGACAGTTCTATGGTTCTATGATTCCCCTCTATAAGCTTGCTTGGCCCCCAGAGCAGGACCCTCCATGTGCTTCCAGCAACTGGCCTCAGATGCCCACTTTGGGATGCCTTGTGAGAAGGTGGTTTGAACTCCTCATGGCTCAATCCCCTTTCCAGGCAGAGGCTTTAGATGTGAAATATCCAAGTGGGGAGGTAGAGGCCTCTTCTGCCACAAGTGTGCTTGCAATCAGATGTGATGGTGCAGGTGGGGCACTTAATGCACCCTGCAATGCATTCAGGCGGCAGTTGGACACACTGTAGATGCTGAGCTTCCAGATTCATAGAATCCTAGAACTGTAGAGTTGGAAGGGGCCCCTGCGGATCATTTGGTCCAACCTCCTGTAATGCAGGAATCTCAGCTAAAGTATCCATGACAGATGGCCATCCAGCCTCTACTTAAAAATATCCACCAACTCCCAAGGTTATAGGGCAATTATCGCCCCCCCCCCCCAATCTTGATCCAAAGAGGAGAAACAACCTCTTGACCTTTCAATCAGTAGAGGAGGACAGCAGGTCCAGCAATCAGCAGAGCCTCCAGCCATGCGTCCAGAGGGGGAAGGCGGTGTATGGCAGCCACAGGCAATTCAGCTTGCTTGAGGAAAGGGAAGTGGTACCTATGGGTGTCTTAAGCTGGAGGAGAAGAGGACCTTTAAATCTGGACCCTCGAAGCTGCTGGCACAGCTTCAGGAAGAGACGTGCTGCCTCTCCCGATCCTCAGTTTCAAGGATGTTTATCCTCTGTAGTTTTTATCCTCTGTAGTTTTCATTTGAAGGGCTTTGGAAGGGCATCTGGTGGGAATTTTGCCTCTCCTAACAGACCCATAAAGTGAGCAAATCAACCCAATGCTCGTGGGGGGGAGGCAATCACTAACCCAGCGTTTAGAAAAAGCAATCGCGAACGTTCCCAAAGGCAAAGAGAACTCCTCATCTCCTTTCTCGCTTCCATTCGTTTTACTATAATGGGAGTTATTAGAAATGTATCATATTTATTGTCCTGTTATTGTGAATTAATACTGCCCTGGATGCAGGTATTTCAAGGAGGCTGCGGAACGGCTCACCCCAATCGGCTTTTACGATCGCTGAAACGCATCCTCCCGCCTTCCTCATCATGCAGAGTCCTTCGCTCACCCCACCTTGATGACCTAGGCAAACTTCGTAAATGGCGCCACGGTGCCCAATCAAAGTAAGCCCCATCATCTTTGAACTCTTTATTTACCTGATGCCGAGGGCTTGGAGTGGAGTGCAGTTTTTTAAAAATAGAACTCAGTACGGATGTTAGTTAAATATCAAGCTATATAACATCTCCTTCTTGGGAGCAGCTCTGACTGCTAAATGCCAGCCCAGATAGAGAGGCTTCAGACAGGTAAGAGTCACTGGGTAAGTTCAGTTTCCCTACCCACTCTTGAGTGGAATACTTCTGCAGAAAATTGAGCTGCCGGTTTGGATTTCTGCCGCTTCCAACACTGCCTGTCAACCCCTCTCTTTCGGTTAAAGCTCTGCTCCCTTGTCAACCACCCTCACCCCCTCCCACACCTGCCACCGTCATACTGAGTAATATCCAAGGCAACACGATGACCAAATACAATGATACGATATCAATATACAGTGGTACCTCAGGTTAAGTACTTCATTCGTTCCGGAGGTCCGTTCTTAACCTGAAACTGTTCTTAACCTGAAGCACCACTTTAGCTAATGGGGCCTTCCTGCTGCTGCCGCGCCGCCGGAGCACGATTTCTGTTCTCATCCTGAAGCAAAGTTCTTAACCTGAAGCACTATTTCTGGGTTAGCGGAGTCTGTAACCTGAAGCGTATGTAACCTGAAGTGTATGTAACCCGAGGTACCACTGTACACTCTTTATATAATATGAAATATAGGAAATCACACAAACAGAAGACTTATGAATCTCTGAAAGTCACAAAATATGTACTCTTAATGGATTCTCTTGAAAACAGAAAACCAAATAAACCTAAGTCTTATAAGTCTCTGAAAGTCTTTGAAGACCATGCAAGTCTCTGAAAGAAGCAATGTATCAGATTCTTATCTGGTGAAAACAGGCTGTAAAGCTTTGTTTGTGGCGTCCAGCGCTGCCGAAGTAGTTCGCAAACAGACGTTGTGAACAGTGATTCCGGATATACCCACTGTTTCGTGGAATTCTGCACAGCAGAAGGATACAGAAATGCTTCAAAAACCCATCTATATGGTGAATGGAAAAGTATAACAACAATTGCTATGGAGCAGTGTGTGGGATGTGAAACACAGGAGCAGTCAATTACAACATTCCTAGAGTGTACATGTTTAGACATGGGGAGGGATGTTTGTCCAGCCAGCAAGTAAACTTCCTGGGACAGACTTCCTCCGCATGTGACTAGAGGTGGGTGTGGCCTCACCTGTGCAGGTAATGATAAAAGCACAGGGCAGGGGCAGCCATCTCTCTCTTACTCTCTTGCCTCTCTTCCATCGAACAAGCAACATCTGCTAAGCTAAAGATGCCCTCTTGGCTCCCAGCCAAGAGAGGAGAAAGGGACTATCTTCTTATAAGATAGAATCCAAATGTATATTACTTCACTAAGTTTAAGTCTGCCTTCTGGGATCTGATGTGAACAGAATGTGAGTAAACTCTTTTTATACTTTTGTAAAGGACTGTGTCGTGTCTTCTATTTTAAGAGAGAATAAGGGGAAATTACCAGAGTGATTATTATAGAGGCTTAAGCAAGCCTGAGCACACGTTGCCGTTGCAAACTTAAATAAAGGGGACTGTTTTACTCTGCTGATATTGGGAACTTGTTAGCACAAGTTGGATAAGGGTATAATCAATCAATATATCCTCTCCTGCATCCCTGAACATTCCCACACAGTGGTCATAAAGTTATGTAGTCACTGCTGAGGCAGCACCTCTGTTCCCAGTTACCTTAGGAGTAACCTAGGAGTTCTTGGGACACAAGAACATCAGAATATCTTGCTGGATCAGGCCAATGGCCCATCTGGTCCAGCATCCTGTTCTCATGGAGGCCAACCAGATGCCTGTGGGAAACCAGGGAGCAGAACATGAGCACAAGAGCCCTCTCTCTTCCTGTGGTTTCCAGTAACTGGTATTCAGAAGCATCACTGTGGAGGCAGAGCATAGTCATTGTGGCTAGCAGTGTCTCAACGCAATCTGCTCATGCTTGGGAAGTGTGTCTGTGCACATGCTCTCATTGACCCAGGGGGAGAACACGGCTCAAGTAAGCAAGCGCTAGAGTTTCAGAGGAGATATTTTCCTTAGGACCACCACCGGGGAGGGGAAGGTCGACCCCACTCCCCATAATAAGCAGCCAGGTGATGCTGCTTGCATTGAAAATTTAAAAAACTCCTGCACGTTGCATTTCATGACACCTGCCATTTGTCCATGAGACACAGCAGGGCAAACAAACAGCAGTTGAGTTGGAGGCCAGAGCCCTTTGGAAATGCAAGCTGAGGATTCGAGGCAGGTCCGAAAGCACTTTAAGAGCCGTGCATAAAACAAAGGATTAATTTTATCTATTTATTTAAAGGGATTTATCGACCCGCCTAATCAAAAAAGATGACCCTCTAAACCGCTCACATAACGGAGCATAAAAATGCGGATCAAATCAACAAACTGTAAAAAAATAAATATACATAATTAAATTATCCAAAAGCACAGAGGAAGTCAACAGAATTTAAAAACAAGCATACGTAATAAAATTACATGTCTGGGAAGTCTTTCCTAAACATAAAAAAACATTTTAGCAGGTGCTAGAAACAGCACAGGGAGGCGGGTGGCGCTGTGGGTTAAACCACAGAGCCTAGGACTTGCTGATCAGAAGGTCGGCGGTTCGAATCCCCGCGACGGGGTGAGCTCCCGTTGCTCGGTCCCTGCTCCTGCCAACCTAGCAGTTCGAAAGCACGTCAAAGTTCAAGTAGATAAATAGGTACCACTCCGGCGGGAAGGTAAACGGCATTTCCGTGTGCTGCTCTGGTTCGCCAGAAGCGGCTTAGTCATGCTGGCCATGTGACCTCGCTGGCTCCCTCGGCCAATAAAGCGAGATGAGCGCCGCAACCCCAGAGTCAGCTACGACTGGACCTAATGGTCAGGGGTACCTTTACCCTTTACCTTTAGAAACAGCACAGAGAAGGTACCAGCCACCGGGTGTCAATGGACAGGGAGTTTTAGAGTGTGACCTGCTGTCATCGCACTGAGAGACCGATCACTCATAGACGCAGAGCAAGCATTCTGTGGCCCCTGGCAAAATGGCGGCATATCAGCTATATATGTATTAAAGTATATCGCCATTCCTTTGAAAGAGAGGCCAAGAGCATAAAAACACAAAATATAAGAATAAAATCCATATCAACAAAACATCTGTTACAACCACAGGTGCCAGAAGATGGTACTACTAGTGGCCAGGAAAATCCAGGGTGAAGAGGGGGTGCTTTCAGTTGCTGTTAGAAGCACCCAAATGTCAGCACCTGCCTGTCTGGCGACTGTCTCTTGGTCACACTGGGCTTTCTGTGCAGCACACTCTCTGGTCCTCCAGGAGTTACACCTCAGAGGCAAGGGGAGCAAGAGGTTCCCGTTGCACAAGAGGACAGGCTGAGCCACAGGGTGAGTCAAAGAACCTGCTCTCTGCCTGATGCAGCCTGGTGTTTGCTACTAGCAGGAACTGCCTGGGAATGGAGTGGCATTATTCACTGGAACTGGGAGGATATGAGGTGAGGAGGTGAGGAACCTTTTTGGTGCTGTGGGTCAGATTCCTATCAGATCCCAGCTGGCCAGATTTGACCCACTATTCAATCAACTGGCATCACAATGGCATTAGGTGAATGGGTGCTTTGACGTCTCGACTTGGAGACTTCAAAGTGCCCACGCTGGTCTTGCAAAGAGCCCTGTGTGGTGCTTAAAGCACCCAAGACTTGGGCTTATCAGCTGTTGGTGACAGAGCCAAACCTGCTTTCGCTTGCCAAGGCACCGTCGGGGCTGCACTTTAAGCTACAAGCTCAGAGGCACCTTTACATTTACCAAGGCTCAACTCTGGCAAGGCAGCACACTTCTGTTTTTCTAAACCTGGTAGTTCCTGACACAAAGAAGATATTTGGCTCCACTTTTGTGCTCTTCCCCTTTAGCTTGGTTGTGCACGATAAGCAGAAACCAGCTCAAGACCTGGTTAAAAATGCAAAAAGCTGTTCCCTTTGATAAAGAGAAATGCAATGGCAACAGCTGTTTGAGTCGTGGTTGCAGCTTCATCAATGCTAAGTGGTCAATAAATCAAGCTGGCGTGGCGTTGCGTTTCTTCTGCGGCTGCGTCATTAATCTCGTGCCACTTCTTATGAAAAATGAAGGAGCAAGGGGCTGGGTGATAGTGAAAATGTATACATTATCCAGAAAGTAATAATGGCTTGTAATGGTGCTGTGGACCTCCTGGCACAGGCGCCGGCAGGAAGGCGCATGCGCTAGGCTCTCTTTCGGCTGCGCCAGCCTGTGGAAATTAGGGGAGTAAATCAGCCATTGTTTGTTCCACCAACCCATTTTATTTCCCACATTAAGGAGGAACTTTCTCCCCAGGCCCCAGAGCAAACAAAGTGCTTCCCCCCTAAGTTTTGAAATAAGAAACATAAAACAGAGAGCAAGAGTCGCCAGGACACAAGGGCATCTTAGCAAGGCATGAATAAATAACCATGCCAAGGCCAGTGGATTTGACAGCTGTTGGCATGGAAGCAGCAGCGGCTTGGGGGGGGGGCAGCCGGTGGCAAGGGACAGGCATAAGTTCCTGGGTGCCACCTCACCCCTGAGAATTTCAACTCCAAGACCTTTAGGCAGTCAAGAAAGTCAACCACCAATGGAGAGCTAGTAGGAGAGAAAATTATTGAGAAAAGAAGGAAGAAAATAGCGCTGCCAGCTTCTTTTGTGGGTAACCAAAGCTTAGAAAAGGAGCTGGGAAACTGGGCCTGTGCTCACACCAACAGAACCTTTCCATTACATTAAGCAGACTTCTTCAGGGAGCAAAAAAATAATCACTGTTATTATAAAATTGATTAGGAGAATCTACCCTGCAAATAGCTGCCTTCTGTCTCAGATGTTTGCACAGCACCCATTTATTTCAGGACCCTTATTATCACCACCTACTGGTTGAAATTTAAAAAAGGATAGGGCCCATTTTAGTATTTTCTGCTTTCAGGAAAATGCTGAGTCTTAATAAATGGAGCAATTCCATCCTGGAATCAGGAAATACTACAAGTTATTGATATGTATGGGCACTCTTTGGACACTTTGAACTCATCAGAATTTGAGATGGCATCTTGCCACATAAAATTTCGTATTCAGAAACATGATTTTTTGTGCTGATTGTACTTCTGCCTGTTTGTCTGAATATGCCCCTTGGTATGCCAAACTACCCATTCGGACTCCTTGCCATCACTATGACACCAGTATTACAAACGCCAAATGGAGAAATGCTTTTGCGGCTCTGAAAGTACCACCTATGCAGTCTGCTATAGTTGAAGGACTCTATTGCCCGATTGTGTACGAAGAGTCTCTGCCCACATGGGGTCATCTGCCTTAAGATGTACCCAACTACTTCCTTGCTTGCAATCTGCGAGGACTTAAGAGCAGCCTTGCTCAAAGATTTAAAATCTCTCCGCGGAGAGATGGATTGGGTACTTGATTAACTTTTTACTGAGCAACAGGCCCTTTTACACTTCTGAAAAGATATCCGGATTCATCTTTTGGAGTGGCAATTTTAAGGAGAAAAGTCTGTAGTGATGATAAGCCAATTTCTTCAGGAGAGCAAACTCCTATCCGATGGAATGCCTGGTCTTAATAATTATCTTACCTGTGTAATGCGTTTTATTTTGTCTTGCGTATCTTGTTTTTCATAACGGCTTTGGCTACACAAATAAAGAATATTTGTATCATCTTAAGAGCTGCATTTTGCTACAGCCAAGATCCACATTCCATCCTGGAACCATCCTGCACATTGGAGGGAGGACACATAAGAAGCTGCCTTATACTGACTCAGATCCTTGCTCCATCTAGTCCAGTATTGCATACCCTCCAACATTTCTTCAGTGAAAATAGGGATGTCCTACCATTCCCTAAGCAGTCACGAAATTAAACAAAAGTAAAACACGAAATTAAAAGACGCCTGCTTCTTGGGAGAAAAGCAATGACAAACCTAGACAGCATCTTAAAAAGCAGAGACATCACCTTGCCAACAAAGGTCCGTATAGTCAAAGCTATGGTTTCCCCAGTGGTGATGTATGGAAGTGAAAGCTGGACCATAAAGAAGGCTGATCGCCGAAGAATTGATGCTTTTGAATTATGGTGCTGGAGGAGACTCTTGAGAGTCCCATGGACTGCAAGAAGATCAGACCTATCCATTCTGAAGGAAATCAGCCCTGAGTGCTCACTGGAAGGACAGATCCTGAAGCTGAGGCTCCAATACTTTAGCCACCTCATGAGAAGAAAAGACTCCCTGGAAAAGACCCTGATGCTGGGAAAGATGGAGGGCACAAGGAGAAGGGGATGACAGAGGACGAGATGGTTGGACAGTGTTCTCAAAGCTACCAGCATGAGTTTGACCAAACTGCGGGAGGCAGTGGAAGACAGGAGTGCCTGGTGTGCTCTGGTCCATGGGGTCACGAAGAGTCGGACACGATTAAACGACTAAACAACAACAACAACCATTCCCTCCAACATTTCACCCATGAAAACATGGATGTCCTAAGTGGGACATTCTGGGATCAAATAAAAAACCAAGACGGCTTCTGTAAATCCGGGACTGTCCCTGGAAAACAGTGACACTTGGACCTGGGACCTTCTCCCTGCACAGCAGGCGCCCTGCTGCTCCAGAGCTACTGATCACGTGTTTGGTTGACAAAGCACCATGACAGAGCAGGAGGGGCGAATCCCAGCCCATCTTTTCTCTCCTCCTCCCAGAAAATGAGCTGTTCTCCTCCCAGCCTGGGTTTCAGGTGAGCCAGCCTCTCCCTGGAGCTGCCAGCAACGACAGCTTCCCAGGGCGATGTTTATGCTGCCTCCGTGGTAATCGCAGAATTGCCCACATTTGTTTTCAAGAAAATGGGAGCGGCGTGCGCTCCTTTTTAATACGTTTGTAGGACAAAAGGAAGCCTAATCACTGGAGTGAGGAGGGTGCTGTACATTTTATGACTAAGGGGTTAGAGAGCTGCTGCAGGGCAGGGCTCGGATTAGGAAATCAGAGTTCTGCCTTCTTGTTAGCTGCCTCCTTAATCCTTCTTTATCTCCACACTCCCTCCAGTCACTCCTGGCATTTGCTGATAACCTGGAAGCTTCCTTCACATCGCAAGCCCCATTTGTGGCAATACCTGCTCACTAACACCATCTGAGCGTCCCAGATGACATGAGCTCCCCCCCTTCCCTTCCACAACCTCCCCGCAGGACAAGGCAGCAAATCTGCATCCTTGTGCCAAAGCCAAGGCAGCTCAGAAGCTTCTCCTCCTTTAGATGCCAACAAGGGGACATGCCACTCATTTTCTGAGACGGGAAAAGGACGTCGGGGAGGCAGGTCCCAGGAAGGGTCTTCTGATTCAGCCATGGGGTGGGGGTGGGCATGACAAAGCTTCTTATTTTTAAAATGCATACCCCATATTTCTTATAAAAGAACAGAAGGTGGGAACAACGTACCAGGATAATCAACAACACAACAGTCAGTCAATCAATAGTCCCCAAAAGCATTCATAAAGACTGACTCTCCAAAGGAGAGAAGTATTCAAAGACAGTTCTTCCTTCGCCTTGCAGGGAGGTTTTGGGCTGCCTGCCCTACTCAGACGCCTTTCCAGGCAGCATTGTTCAAACGTTTCTTACACAGGGGCAGAATTTTCAGGTGGCCTCCAAACAGACCTCAGTAGAAGTTTGTCTTCTTTCTTAATCTCTGTGGGACTGAGTAAAAACAAACAAACCCAGTGCAGGGCCCTGAAGGACACACTGAGGCAGAAGGGAGCAGGGGATCGTCACCCTCTTTATTTATAGATGATGCTGAAGTCTGTAGTTATCTGTAGGCTTTGGGGAAGAATGTTTTTTTGTCCTCATCAAGAAAACAGAGGCAAGGGCGTGGGGAAGAGGACTGCAGCAAAGAACACATTTGGACTGGGGTGTTTCTCAGAGTTTAGGGAGATGGCGTCTGGGATTGCCCGTTTCCTGGGGTCCCAAGCCTCCTCCTGCTTCTTTAAAAAATAGACGCAGCTTTGAGGGGTGGTTGAAAATAATAAGGTGTAGCATAACATTATACAGTGGAACCTCAGTTTCCGAACGTAATCCGTTCCGGAAGACCGTTCTGAAGTCCGAAATGTTCAAAAACCGAAACCTGCATTTCTGGAAGCATTTACATCTGGAAAACTCAATACGGAAGCCGCATGGCATGGTTGGCTCCCCAAAAGCATTTGAAAATGGAAGCATTTACTTCTGGGTTTTTGGCTTGCAAAAGCCGAAACGTTTGACTTCCGAGATGCTAGGAAACCGAGGTTCCACGCTAGTAGTCTTTTTAGGAATTTTGAAAGAAAGTCATAAAAAAAGAGTTTTCTCTGATGGTGCTCAGAGCTGCTGCCCCGATTCAGTCTATAACTGGAGTGTGTTGTTGCTGTTGTTAGGCTTTCACTAGCTCAGTCCTCCTGGGCTGCTTCAACCCACAGACAGTGCCATAGGTGCCTCTCTGCCCCCTTATCAGGATCTCTTGTGCCCCAGCTTCTCCCTCCCCCACTTCAGCCCATAAGAAGCTAGTAAAACTGGGGGTCGACTTAGCAACCCAAATGCCATTTTCATCAGACAGCAATTTATGCCTGAGCAGAAAAGTCTGCCCTGTAGTTGAAACCTCACGTTGGTGGTCTGGAGTGTGGTGGTCTTTCCTAGCAGACCCTTGATGCTGGCCACCCTTGATGCCCCTCCACCAGCCTGGCATCTCACAGGGACCACCAAGGCCATGCAGACTCCCTTGGCCCCTCAACCTAGTGCAAAAACGCTGCCGCCCTCTGCCCCCTAGCACAAAGCTGACTTTCATTCTTCACCTGGATAAAGAACCCAGGAGATAAGATGACAATGGGAACTCTTTGCCTTTTCTCCCTGTGCGCTAATTGAAAAAGGTCTCATTAATCTCTTTGGGGCCCCTCCACCAAATTTGCATAAGGAATCGCTCCAGTGCAAGCTGCTCCTAGATAATGCTGTGCATCGTTCCCAGGGAGCCTGCAGCAAAACACTTTCTATGGGTTTGACTTTGCAATGTGCGTGAGTCGAGCAGCAATAAACACAACTTTTGTGGAGGAAAGGAACTCCACCGAACGCTGATGAGGCTGAGCCAAAATGTTTCAGGGAAATAATTTTCTGATAAAAAGAATAACCAGACTCCCTATGCAGTTGCAGAGTTTCAGTCCCGCCCCCCACCCTCAGACAATATTGGGTGGCATCTCATCCCTCCCCAGATTCTTGCCTGTGAACAAAAGTGGAGAACATCTTGAGCCTTTTTTGATGAAGCCAACCTCTGATGTTTCCAAAGACTGGCTGCACAGGTCCCTTCCCCAAAAGTCTTACAACTGAAAAAGAGTCCCAAGAGAGAGACAAAGGAAGTGGAATTGTGTGGTGGGGAGGGTGGAGAGGAGAAATGAGACAACATGCAATGGCTGCAGTTACATGCAGTGAGGCTGAGTTACTGTGGGACGCCTTGGGCCTGAGGACAAGAGGCTCGGGCCAAAGATGAGTTTTAAGCAGGAATTGAAAGGTCATGCAGAGGGGGTTCTGGCTGGCAGTTCCAGCTATCAGGGAAGAAGGGTGGGAAGATTTGAAAGGGCAGGAGAATTTGAACCATTGAGAGTAGTAGGCGAGTGTGGGTCACAGGCGGGGAAGTATGGGTGATATAAGGGGCACAAGGCAACAGAAGCAGAGATGTTTGTGCAGCACCTGGAAGCAGAGAGATAGCCAGGGCAAGGATTTATGGCTGAGACGACCAGGGGGCTGATCTGGGCAGCAGGGTGTAGGATGGACACAAGAAGACTACAGCAAGGCTACGGAAGGCCAAAGAGAAGGAGACAGCAGTAGTCGAGGCAAGAGATGGCCATGGGCAGCAACCAGATATTTTTCCTGAGGGGAAAGCGAGAAAGGGGCTCAGTTCGGCAATGTCAAAGCTGAAGGGAAGGGCAATGGAGATAGCCTGATGATGGGCTGAGTGTGAGGGGCAAAGGGAAAAGAAGAAAAAGAACAGGACTGTCCACTGTAGTTAGCCATAGCAGCTTAACTGCCCCATGTTGAAAGGGTGAATGTCTCTGAATATCACCTGGGAACAAACAGTAAGGAGGGAACCTGTCACCTCCATGTCCTGGCTCTGGGCTTCTCAAGTCTCTCTTGGCTGCACTAGATGGGACTCAGAAAGGCTCTTCTTATGTTCTTACCTGGTTGCCAAATACCTGCTGCTCCCCACCCCATGCCTGCCTTAGCTCATGCCCCACTGGGCTGCTTCTCTAGGGCCGGCCGGCCTTTGCCCTGCCTAGTGTAGCTCCCAGGATGCAGCTGTGGCATTTCTCCATTTGGAGCTGAACACCGCCTCCCCCCCCAACTCTGCCTTTCAAACAGATGGAGCTCCATTTGCAACTCTCCCATCCCTTCCACCGCTTAGAAATGCCAGTATTATACCGCAAGCCCCCAAGTGGCTCTTTCCCTTCCTTCCCCAGCTAACTCGAGGTTGCGATGGAACAATAGACGCAACAAAACAGGAGATATTTTAATTTCAAAGCCGGGCTGACATTCACCAAGAGCTCTCAAGGTTTATATCAACAGCAGGCGCCGCTGGAAAATTCGGCTTTTCAATTCAGACACTTCCACCTCTTATCAGTCGCAAGCTGAAGGCTTGGCGGCTTCATTAGTGGTGTTAATCTTTATTATTATTGTTGTTATTATTATTATTAAAAAAGAAACCAAGACATTGCTAAGTGGAGAGAACAATAAAATAATAACCATAATAATTAAAAACTTGGAGCTAGAAGTTCAGCCAAGGAACAGAAAGTCAAAGGGACTTTGCCAGTTGTCCCTCTAAAGCAGCTTCTACATCCCAGCCATGACGTGGCCATTAAAGAACCACAGAACTGTAGAGCTGGAAGGGACCACAAGGGTAATCTAGTTCATCCCCTGCAATGTAGGAAGTCTTCCCATGCAGCAGTGGCTCCTTGCTGGACTTGGGAGTGTGTGTTAGAAGCAACAAGGCACCATCTGATATCCATCCATCTATTAATACTCGGGGGCCTTTGCATCTGGATTTTCCACTGAGTCACTGGATCTAAAGCTTCCCACCTCCACTCTAAGGAGATAGTGGGCAGACCTCCTTTCGCTTAAGCACCCTGTCCCTCCAACTGGGACATGCTAATGAAGACCAGAGCCTCATGCCTGCACCACCCCATCCATGGCAAGGCAGAGCAAGACAGGACAGGACCCTGGACAGCTCCCATTGGCTTCTACTGGCTATATTAGGGAAAATAGGGTCTCTCAAGCAAAGGCCAGAGTCACCTGAGAGCTTAAGGGGCTGTCAGGGCTTTCCCTCCCAGTGGCTCCTTAGCCCTTGGGAGGATAGCAAGCCCCCTTTAACCAATGGCTGGATCACTGCAATGCACTCTATGTGGGGCTACTCTTGAGGTTGAACCAGAGCATACAGCTGGTGCAGGTTGTGGTGGCTAGGTTGCTTGTGGGGGCAAACTTACTTGAGAGATTTGCCCTGGCTGCCGATTTGCTACTGGGCCAAGCTTTGGTGCTAACAACTTAGTCCCTATACAGTTCAGGTGACCAGGTTACTTGAGAGACGGTCTTATCCCTTATATAATGCCCAGAAGATTGTTGCACTCTGCGGGAGAGTCTTTCCTACAAGATCGCTGAACTCGCAATAACTCAGAGCAGGGCCTTTAGAGTGACTGCCCCTGTTCTGCAGAACAGAATTCCCATCGAGATACAACAGGCACCCACTGTCTGTGCTTCCTGGAAACAATCAAAGGCATTTTCATTCTGATAGGATTTTCCATCTGTATGAAGGGATCTTTTGCCATGTGTCTATTTTGGATGGCTTGGGTTTTGTTTTGTTTCTTAAATATAACTGCTGGGGTTGTTTTTTGTTGTTGCAATTTTTATTTTAGATCACCTTGAGATGCTTGTGTGAAGTTAGTCAATGAATGCATGCATTATAGCAAACAACAACAACAACAGCCGACTCTGCAGTTGCATGCTTCCCTCATGAAAGTAAATGACCTTTTTCGCAATTTAGTAACAAGTCTAATCTAACCAACACCACTTGCTGCTGCTGGGCTCTCAACTCCCAGCAGTCCCCCTCTCCCAGTGGGCAGGGATACCCTCCTTGTGCTGGAGTCTGCAGCGCTATGCTGGATCTGATTCTCCACGGAGAGACCTGCTCTGTAGGCAGGCTAATGAGTGCCAGCGCTGTGAAGGGATGGAGGAAGGATGAAATGGATTTCCAGTTCAAGCCACTGGCCCCAGAGGATCAGGACTAGATGCCACCAGCCTCCTTTCCCAGGCCCAACCTCCACCGTGCGGAGGGCCTGTCGACTTCCACGACTTGCTTGCGACCGCAAGCGCTGAAGACTCCCGTCATCAAAGACTGGCAAATCCTCCTTTTCATTCGACCATTCAGCTCCTTGAGGAGCCGAGTGCCTGCTAACTGCTGAGATAACCCAGAAATGGAGCAGTAAGTGCCGAACCCAGAGCGGAATGGAGGGCTGATTAAAGTTTAACAAGGGAGCGTTTGAAGTTGGGAGGATGTAAGGGAGGCTGAGCGCAGATCAAAGGTTCCTTTAGGCTTCTGGCATCCACAGAATCCAAAGAAGCATCTGAGAAGGAGCAGGTAACACAGAGGAATAAACAGCTACCTGAAGTCTTTTAGCAAGCCGGGGGAAGAGGAATGTAGTCCAATGTGCAATGGGATAGCCCTTTTGCTGAGCAAACATTCCCCTCTCCAAGCAGGCAGGTAACCCAGAAAAACTCCATCCGCCTGTGCCTGATTGCATAGTGCAGAAACAGGTGATAGGATGAAGCCCAGAACTGTCATGGTGGTCCCATCTTGTTGAATACAGTTTCCAATAGACACCATGCCTCTGAGGAAGCCTGCAAGTGCTGGGCGTTCAGGTGACAGCTTGTGGCTTGTCCCTCCCATCTAGACAATGCTGCTGCTTGGTGGATTTGCAGCTGCTGGATGGACATAAGAACATAAGAAGAGCCCTGATGGATCAGGATGGTGGTCCATCTATTCCAGCATCCTGTTCTCACAGTGGCCGACCAGATGCTTGTGGGAAACCAGCAAACAGGATTCAAGCACAAGAGCATTCTCCCCTTCTGCGGTTTCCAGCAATGGATGGTACCCAAGCATTCTCACCAATGGCTCCTCATCCACCTGGTGACAAGTGACAAGGTGGAAGCTTCATGCTTCTGCCCTGGGCCTGAAAGGAGTGGAGGGGGATGCTCATAGAATTCTCAGATGACACCATGTTGGGTGGAGAAGCTAAATGGCACTTATGTGTTGATCAATCAGATTGACAGCAGTGGTGATAGCAGCGCCTTCAAAAAGGACCTTGTGGTTTTAGCGCACCCCATGCTAAGCATGAGTCAGCAGTGCTAGGGGGTGGCTAAAAAGGCTACTGCAATTCTAGGTTGTGTAAGGAAAGTATAGTGACCAGAGAAGTAACAGCACTGCTCTAGTCTCCTTTGGTGAGACCCCAATTGGCACATTGGGTACCACCTCAGAGGAGCATGGCAAGGGTGAGGGGTGTGGAGCTCCTGGGTTGTGTTATAGAAAAAAATTGGGGGGTTGGCTTTTGCCGCCCAACTCCCCAAGGGACTGAGTCCCCTAAGTCCATGATTGGTCAGACATGAATGGTGGACCCAAGATCCATAGAAAGCAAGGCAAATCTTTATTTTTCTGTTGCAACAGAGTTCCCTCCCCTCATAGAATCATAGAGTTGGAAGAGACCACAAGGGCCATCGAGTCCAACCCCCTGCCAAGCAGGAAACACCATCAGAGCACTCCTGACATATGGTTGTCAAGCCTCTGCTTAAAGACCTCCAAAGAAGGAGACTCCACCACACTCCTTGCCAGCAAATTCCACTGTCGAACAGCTCTTACTGTCAGGAAGTTCTTCCTAATGTTTAGGTGGAATCTTCTTTCTTGTAGTTTGGATCCATTGCTCCGTGTCCGCTTCTCTGGAGCAGCAGAAAACAACCTTTCTCCCTCCTCTATGTGACATCCTTTTATATATTGGAACATGGCTATCATATCACCCCTTAACCTCCTCTTCTCCAGGCTAAACATGCCCAGCTCCCTTAGCCGTTCCTCATAAGGCATCGTTTCCAGGCCTTTGACCATTTTGGTTGCCCTCCTCTGGACACGTTCCAGTTTGTCAGTGTCCTTCTTGAACTGTGGTGCCCAGAACTGGACACAGTACTCCAGGTGAGGTCTGACCAGAGCAGAATACAGTGGCACAATTACTTCCCTTGATCTAGATGCTATACTCCTATTGATGCAGCCCAGAATTGCATTGGCTTTTTTAGCTGCCGCGTCACACTGTTGGCTCATGTCAAGTTTGTGGTCAACCAAGACTCCTAGATCCTTTTCACATGTACTGCTCTCAAGCCAGGTGTCACCCATCTTGTATTTGTGCCTCTCATTTTTTTTGCCCAAGTGCAATACTTTACATTTCTCCCTGTTAAAATTCATCTTGTTTGTTTTTGCCCAGTTCTCTAATCTGTCAAGGTCGTTTTGAAGTGTGATCCTGTCCTCTGGGGTGTTAGCCACCCCTCCCAGTTTGGTGTCATCTGCAAATTTGATCCGGATCCCCTTGAGTCCATCATCCAAGTCGTTGATAAAGATGTTGAATAAGACCGGGCCCAAGACAGAACCCTGTGGCACCCCACTAGTCACTCTTCTCCAGGATGAAGAGGAACCATTGATGAGCACCCTTTGGGTTCGGTCAGTCAGCCAGTTACAAATCCACTGAGTGGTAGCATAGTCAAGACCGCATTTTACCAGCTTCTTTACAAGAATATCATGGGGCACCTTGTCAAATGCCTTGCTGAAATCAAGGTAGGCTACATCCACTGCGTTCCCTTCATCTACCAGGCTTGTAATTCTGTCAAAAAACGAGATCAGGTTAGTCTGACATGACTTATTTTTCAGAAATCCATGCTGACTATTGGTGATCACAGCATTCCTTTCTAGGTGCTCACAGACTGTTTGCTTAATGATCTGCTCCAGAATCTTCCCTGGCATTGATGTCAGACTGACTGGGCAGTAATTATTTGGGTCCTCTCTTTCCCCCTTTTTGAAAATAGGGACAACATTTGCCCTCCTCCAGTCTGCCGGGACTTCGCCTGTTCTCCAGGAATTCTCAAAGATGACTGCCAGTGGTTCTGAGATCACATCTGCCAGTTCTTTTAATACTCTTGGATGCAGTTCATCTGGCCCTGGAGACTTGAATACATCTAAACTAGCCAAGTATTCTTGTACTATCTCCTTAGTTATTCTGGGCTGTGATTCCTCTGCTGAATCATTTGCTCCAAATTCTTCAGGTCGGGCATTGTTTTCTTTGTCGGAGAAGACTGAGGCAAAGAAGGCATTGAGGAGTTCAGCCCTTTCTGTGTCCCCTGTTTGCATTTCACCATCTTCTCCTCTGAGTGACCCCACTGTTTCTTTGTTCTTCCTTTTGCTACAAACATACCCATAAAAGCCTTTTTTGTTGCTTTTAACCTCTCTAGCAAGCCTGAGTTCATTCTGTGCTTTAGCTTTTCTGACTTTGTGTCTACACGTGCTGGCTATTTGTTTGAATTCCTCTTTGGTGGTTTCCCCCCTTTTCCATTTTTTGTACACATCCTTTTTTAATCTTAACTCAGTTAAAAGTTCTTTAGATAGCCACCCTGGCTTCTTTAGGCACCTTCCATGTTTCCGTCTCATTGGTATTGCCCTCCTGGCAAGGAGATAAGAGAGACCCAGAACAATGGTGCACAAGTTTTTGAAATTGCCCACCCTATAGCCCAAGACCACCCCCCTAAGCATCATGCATACATCACAGAAGGAGGTGGTCTCCAGCAGAAATTTGAGAGTGTTGCTTCTCTCCTGTCTGCCAGGATACCTGATAATGCCTTACTTGACTGCATTTTCTGGGTAGCCTGGCCATTCCTTTGAGATGGTAAATCCTGAATCTCTTACACATATTGATAGTTTGCTCAGCTTAGCAGATACTCGCCAGACTATTTGCAGGGAAGTGTTAGTCCCTACAGTCCAAAGAAAATTGGAAAGCTTTCCCCATTTCCTTCCTCCTTGCAGAGAAATATTTGAGGTCAATTTGGGAGTGCCAAAATGGCTTCAGGATTGCTCCCCTGTACCATTTCAGACATGTGGTTTATATACTTATGTATGTAATTGCCTTGTGCATTTATGAAGATTTATTCTAGATTTGAGACCTTAGAATTCTTGTAACAGTTGACTCCAACTAAGTCCTACTCACACGAGACTGACTGAAATTAATGGACCCTATTTAGTTTTGTCTATCAAGTTCAATGGGTCTACTCTTTGTAAGGCTAGCAGTGACTACAACCCCCTGTGATGAAAGGTGGAAGCAGTTGGGGTATTATCACCAGGAGAAGAGGCACTTAAAAAGTATAGGAGTCATGTTCAAATATTTAAAGAACTGCCCCTTAGACGGTGGAGCAAATTTGTTTCCTGTTGCTTCAGAGGTTAGGACCCAAAACCATGGGATTAATTTATAAGGCAAAGGACTTTGGCCAGAGGTCCCTGACAGTATGAGCCACTCAACAGTGGATCTGCCCACTTGCAAGACTCATGAATTCATCTTGAGCCTTGTTATTTACATTAAGGTGGGTTCCATATGCATTGTTTCAAAGCTGAGTCACAGTAACATCAGCAAACAAAGGAATCTAGTCCATAAAAGCTTATTATGCCATCATAAATTTGTCCCTGCCTTAATGACTCTTTGTTGATTTGACTCTGGAAGAGCAACCTGCCTAACCCCTCTGGATATTACTTCTTCCAGCTGATTTCCAAACAAGGAGGCTGGAGAAAGACCTGGGGTCCACTAGGGGTCTTCCCCTAGGCTGCGGGCAGCTTCCCCCCCTTGGGCCAGGACAATTTATATGCTTGCTATCATCTTGATGCAAATTAGGAATTTTGGGGACTGGATTAATGTTGACATTAACTTTCTTAACGGGCTTATTCACATGCAAAGCGCTGGAAAATATCTGAGCCTAGCATTTTCTTTCCTCCCAAGACAAAAGGAAACAACATCTGTTGGTTTTTAAATCCTTGCCTTGACACCTCCCAGAGGGAAGAGTCGGGGAAGGACAAAAGAGCTTATGCTCTTGGTGGGGGCAGAGCAGCACCTTAAGAAAATTTAGATGGGTGGGTTGAAGCCACTGCCCTCTCCAAGAAGGATGCACCCAGTTATAATGAGGAGAGACAAGTCATCCAGCCTCTGCTCTCCATAAGTTTTGGATTGCAACTCCCATCAGCCCCAGTTAGGACTGCAAAGGGGTGCTGGCAGGGGACAATGGGAGCTGTAGTCCAAACACCTAGAAGGCACCACGATGGGAGAAGCTGACTTAAAACTCAGGTGAGGGAGAATTAGGGCAGGATAATTTCCATGCTGCAAAATCAGATGAGGCTGCCAGAATCCTCATTCCCACCTGCCACTTACCATGAACTCGGCAGTGGCCCTGCAGGTGAGGATCTGATCAGGGACCAGCCAGGGCACCTGAAGACCTGCCTAGCTCTGCCCAAACCTCTCAGTCTGCTGAGATGACTGGTGGAAGCTGAGTTCCAGAGGGGAAGTGGGCAGTGGCAGGACCTTTCCAGTTCCTGTGCCCCATTTCTGGTACAGCCACCCCATGGAAACAGGGTGAGCACCACTCCTTTTCCTTTAGGGAGCAGCAGCTGGGAGACGTCTCCCTGGAATGACTGCTATCCTATTGTCGCTTCCTCCTAGTTTCAGTTCTTCTGATTTTATTCTGACACTGGTTCTGGTTTGTTTGCTTGTTTGTTTAAATGCCTTCACATATGCTTCTGCTTTGTTAACTGTGAAATAACGTCTAAAATAAGAAACAACATAAGCCACCACCTCTCATCGTAATCTGCAATAAAGGGGAGAATAATGCTGAACGGCTTTGCAGGGTTGTTGGAGTGATTACTGAAAGGAGGCGCACAAAGCGGTTCGGGGAGGCAAAAGCTCAGTATCATATGTGATGACATCACTGGCCTAAAATACCCTCTTTTTTCCTGGCTTGACATCCCTTCTTTGCTCAAGCACGCAGATATGAAAGGGAGCCTGTCTCTACCTTCCGTGGCGTCTACCTGCCTTACTGCTCAGGTCTTCCCCAGCGGCCGTTTCAAATGAATGGAGGATGTTGAGGAGGTTGGAGAGGGAATTCCAGGGGGTGGAAGAGAGGAGCTGAACAGCTGCTGCTCAGATCTCTAACTTGCCAGTGGGGGCACATTTTGGGGGCACCAGGAGGAAGGCTGTTCCAGAAGCTTTCTCAAGCAGATAATACTTGGGATTCTGGTGAGTGGGGAAACTCTGGCCTGGGATTATTTTGTGCCTGCAATCAGCTGGCGTTGGGAAGCTGTGCAGGATATACATATATATTTTTCTCTTCCTTCTCCTCCCTGAGCAGCAAAATAAGCACCAGCCCCCTGGCTGCTACATCAAAAGAAGGTAAAGGAGCTTTTCTGATGTGTGGGTTGGGTGGGAGTCAGACAATGTTATTCAGCCCCCCACAAACACAGGGAATGACTTGGCATTGCTTCAGGCATGATTTTGTTTAGGTGATGGCCCTCTGGACAGCAGTGCAGACCAGCCTTTGGGAAGCCAAGACTGGCTGGGGCAAGATGTCTCTTTACATGGCTCCATTTTTGCTGCCCAAGGGTACACTCTTGTAAGGAAACATCATGGGACATAGTGCAACGAGGGACAAATTCAATTCAGCCCACAATTAAAGGCAAACCCACCCAATTCACACTCCGCAAAACAAAAACATGAACCAAATCATGTTTGTCTTGCAAAATTCACACTTCTCTGAATTTTACAATGTGGTTCCCTAGCCATGTTTAGTGTACAAAAATGCATATACTGCAGTGCATAAGATTCATATGCTGGTGAAAAGATTGCACAAAAATGCATTAAGTTAAAGAAAAGCGCTTTGCAAAAATGTTTAGATTAGGCAAAATTGTGCACCGATATTAGAAGTTCACACTAAGACGCTGACAAATTTTCACAAGGAATTTTTCAAAAATTGCAAACTGGTGTGGAAATGTGGAGAAAGGAATTGAAGATGGGAAATATGAGAAAGAGAGAGAAATCAATCAACAAGCCCATCCCTAGTGGGGAAAAAGCCCTTTGGCTGCTGTGCATGGAAGGGAGTAGCAGGAAGAGGGTGGCTGGAGACAGGAAGTCACCTTCTGCTTTTACCATTGCTTCCCACCAGAGGTAAACAGCCACACCGGTTCTACATGAACCATGAATGGCTTATTGCTTATCACAGCACCACCTTGGTGCCTGCCCTGCTGAAAGGCATTTGCAATCTGTATTTCAGCAGAGAATGGGCAAGGGAGAGAAAAGGAGGACAGAGGAATGATGCATCATGAAGACGAGCCACAGCTAAGAAGAGTTCCTTCCTGTCCTCCCCTGAGGGCCAGTTCCAGCATGTGGAGGGATCCTGCTTGGCATTCTGGATTCCGGTGCCCCACAGGGACTCAACTTGCCCACCCCACTGTTTAATGTCCCCATGGAGTTATTCGGAGAGATTTGAGCTGCATTGTCACCACTATATGGATAACATGTCACCTCTCTTTATTCTTTTCATTCTACTTTGAGGAAGCTGTGGGTATTCTCAGAGCTGCACCTGGACTTAACAAACTGAGGCTATATCTGGATAAGACAGAACTTCTCCTGGTCAGAAATGGGATGGACTTGAAAATAAGGATCAAAACTGTTTCAGGTGGAGCAGGACTCTGCCTGAAGGTCCAGGTGTGCAGCATGGGGAAAGGAGAGCTCTCAGATTTAGATTTCGCATCTGGATGCAAGAAGATCTTCTGCAAGAAGATCAAAGTAGAAAGGGGGAAACGACTCAGCAGAGCGGCAACCGTGTCCCTTGCAAATATGCAAAAAGGCTCCATAGATTTTGCAATTGCGCTTCATGCAATTTTCATGCATGCAAAATGCAAATGGCATCTTGCAGTCTGAAGGCTTTGAATAGCTGTCCGTCAGGGCTTGCTGTTCAGCTGCGCCTCAACGTTATTTGCATTCTTCCTCTGGGATTGCCGAGTTCTTTTTACACAGTCAGGGCAGAGAACGGGGGATTGGGAAGGTGATTTATGGGAAATAAAAATGGCGCCTGGCATCTGCCTGGAGGAGCTGCAAAGCAGAAAAAAAGGGGGGGTCATTTTCCGAAACATTCAGCTCAGTTGTACAAAGAATGACAAGCTTCGAAAAAGAACTAATGAAAGCATTAATTGCTGCCCTTAATGGCTTAATGTTGGATAGCCTTGGGGACAAAGGAGTGCCCTGCAGCACCCCACATCAGGGGCCAATGAGAACTCCTCCAGGGTTACACTCTGGACCTGATCCTGCAGGTAGGAATAGAGCCACCGCAGTGTGTGCTACGGACACCCATTTTGGATTTGATAGAGTTTGGATTTGATATCCTGCTTTATCACTACCCAAAGGAGTCTCAAAGCGGCTAACATTCTCCTTTCCCTTCCTCCCCCACAACAAACACTCTGTGAGGTGAGTGGGGCTGAAAAACTTCAAAGAAGTGTGACTAGCCCAAGGTCACCCAGCAGCTGCATGTGGAGGAGTGGGGAATCGAACTCGGTTCACCAGATTATGAGTCCACCACTCTTAACCACTACACCACACTGGCTCTCAGTCGGTCATTTTGCAGTCGTTCCAGAAAGATACCATGGTCAATAGTATCAAAAGGTGCTGAGAGATTGAGCGGAAGGAACAGGGTTGCCCTCCCTCTGCCCTTCCCTCTATAAAGGTCGCCTATCAGAGCAATCAAGGCCGATTCAGCCCCAAATCTAGGCCTGAACTCAGATGGGCACAGATCTAGCACAATGTAGCAGCTGTAATGTAAGTGCAGTCACAGTTAATGCCACCAGTTGGCGCTATGTAAGGTGTACCAAGAAAAGGTGTGCCTCTCCTTCCTACACAGCACCCACGGCAGAATATGACCCCCTTGGTGCCCGGGTCCGGGCACGGCTGCCCATGGCCCTGTGGGTTTTCTGATTGACAGCACAACTGCAGCCATGTCTCCGTAAAAGCCAGTCCTATTGAATTCAACAGGGCTTCCTCCCGGATAATTGAGGTTAGGATGTCTCTCCTCTGTCTGCTGCCCTTGCTCCTGCCGACAGAGGTCTAAGGCGGAGGTTCAGTGAAACAGAGCGCAAATCCTGCATCTCGCTCAAAGCAGGTACCACATCCTGCAAGGTAATGGAAGCACGTAGGCACTTGCGTCTTTAAATCCCAGCCTGGCCTAGTTTCAACACGGGGAAGAATAAAACGCCAACCCCACTCTCGCCATCGACGAATAAATATTTAATGGCGACAGAACTGCAGGTGTTAGCCAAAATCCTCTCTAAGATGCTGGGAATAGGATTGCTTGGCTGACGGGGGCATTTTCTCTCCCCCCCTCCGTTTGCTGCATGGAGCTCATTTACTGATTTCAGTTTTTAAGCCTGGGCTTTGGAAGGAGGGGCTGGACACCATTTTCCTGCCCCCGGCACCCATTTCAGTAGGTCACTTGCACTAAGCTCCAGTCAAAAGCAGGGAAAGTGGGGTGGCGGTTATTTTTTTTACTGTGAGGTCCCAACTGTGTCCAAAAAAGGTACCATTCCCAAAACTTTTCATCCCTGGGGGAGAAGGGTGTTATTTTTCCTGAACTAAAATGGGAGGGACACTCCACTCTTACACTCCAAAGGCACTCAGGCATTTGTTTTTTCCTTGATCAACCACCCGACTTGCAACTGTGAGATGGCCCAGTTAATCTTCCCTCCTGGAGTCCTGTCCTCCTCTCTGCAAAGTGTCACACTCCTGTCCTCACGCCAAGTGGCGCTGCCCAAAGACCTGCCCCCTTCCCTGTTCTCATGGCACAGAGTGGAAGGCTCCAATTCCCCAGCTGCCTGCCTGCCTGCCTGAAAACATAGCAGGGAAACACATCGGTCTTACAATGTGCTCTCAACAGATGCATCTCCTACACCTACAGCATCCCTGGTTGGTGGGCAATCCAGCCTCTGCTTTGAAATCTCTGAGGCAGGCTGTGCCATTCTCACACAGCTTGGACTACCAGAATATTAGAATTGTAGAGTTGGAAGGAACCCAGGGGGTTCATCTAGTCCAACCCCCTGCAATGCAGGCATCTCAGCTAAAGCATCCAAGACAGATGGCCATCCAACCTCTGCTTTAAAACCTCCAAGGAAGGAGAGTTCACAACCTTCCGAGGGAGACCATTCTGCTGTCGAACAGCTCTTACTGTCAGAAAGTTTTTCTGTGTGCTTAGTTAGAATTTCCTTCCTTGTAAATTGAAGCCATTGGTTTGATTCCTACCCTCCAGGGCAGGAGAAAACAAGCCTGATCCCTCTTCCATGTGACAGCCCTTAAGATATTTGAAAATGGCCATCATATCTCCTCTTAGTCTCCTCTTTTTCTAGGCTAAACATACCCAGCTCCTTCAAGCGCTCCTCATAAGGCTTAGTTTCCAGAACCTTAATCATCTTGGTTGCCCTCCTCTGCACGCAGCTTGTCAACACCCTTCTTAAATTGTGGTGCCTAGAATTGGACACAGTATTCCAGGTGTGGCCTGACCAAGGCAGAATAGAGTGGTACTATTACTTCCCTAGATCTGGACACTAAACTTCTGTTAATGTTCTATCTATCTATCTATCTATCTATCTATCTATCTATGCAGAAATTCTAAGTCCTGGGCAAAGAGTAAGCAGACTAACACACCGCTGCTGCTGCTGCTATTATCATCATTATCATTGTCATAATCATTATCACCACCATCATCAACAATTAAATTTGTATATCGCCCTTCATCCGAAGACCTCAGAGTGGTTCACATCAGAAAAATACAAAATGAGAACAAGAAGTGCATAATGAAACAAAAACAAAAATGAATCAAGAACGGCCCTCCCACAAACGCTTTGCAAACCAGGCAGGTTTGGCCAAGGTCTTGATGTAGGGGATCAGTTGCCAATCCACAAATTCACAGCAATTTTTATACTGCAATCCCTCCATTGTAATTACAGCCCTTCAGATCACAACCTTCAGGTTCAACTCAAATAATCCTGGAGATCTCATCAGTTTATCCACTGTATCCGACTTAGCTTTAGCCTAGAGTGGCCAATATAACCAGCTGCACAGTTGTCTATGATGCTTGTGGACTAGTTACTTGCTAGGCTATTTTAGGAGTCCTTTCTGGAAGTGAAAAGGTCCCATCTCATCTGGATTCATTGACTCCTCCCTCTTCCAGTTGCAGGTAGGATGAGTCAAGCATGCTGTGGCAATTTGAGTGTTAGGTAGCTTTGTCCCAATCCCACTCCCTCCAACTAACCTTCCTCGCAGGGTTGCTGTGTGGATAACACAGTGTGTGGAGGAGGGAGGGGAAATGTGTACACTGCCTTAAATTCCTTGGAGGAAGGGCAAGATAAAAATGTATGACATAGAAACAAAGGGATCCCAAGGGTCATCTAGTCCAACCCCCCTACTCCAACAGTGATGATCCAGAGATGGAACTGGATTCTGCTTGTGTCTTCCTTATAACTCCCCGAGTCTTGCTGTAGTCCTGGGTGTAGGGAGGACATAGGAGAACTTTGTGATAGCACCTCGCCGGTTGCAGGAGGCCCCTGATGCTCCTCTCTCCCTCTTAGGAGCAGACACAAGCATCCAGAGATAGGGGCTGGCGGTGGAGAAATGGAATCTAAAAAGCACTGTCAACTTGAATGATTTTCCCGGCGCCTGTCACTAAACAACCATCACCCTTCAGAGCTGAAGCCAGGCAATAAAACCGATAGAACTAATAAAGGGGAAGGCGAGTGGCACTTGACGGATCTGAGCGGCCCTGGCAGCTGACACTCAATTTCACCCAGGGGCAGATTGAAGCTGCGGCGGAACGTGTCCGCGGATGCAGCGACCCTGAGAACGGCGGCACAGGCTGTTAATCCTCAAGAAGACTCTCTCTCTCTCTCTCTCTGTAATGCTTGCTCTTTGGTAAGTTCTGCTTCAAGTTGTTGGTGGTGATGATGATGAGGAAGCCTGACATTTGGACCAGGGACCCAGCACTAGAGTAAGCGAATTAATCATTTGCAAGAGCTGGTGGAGCCTAACGCTTAAGAGATTGGGGGGTGGGGACCTTCAACCCAGCACTCAAATGTGGCCTTCTGCACCTTTCTATCAGTTTCTTGGGACTTCCCAGGCAGGAGCGGAGAAGGGGGGCGGTGGGTCCGGGCTGCCCCGGGCGTCACCACTGAGGGGGGGTGACAAAATGCCGGGTGGCACTCACCGCTGGGCCTGCAGCGTGTGGGCGTGTGCAGGCTCTGCGCTGCCCAAACGGTCCACCCGCTGCCTCCCCCCCGATGTAGGGTGGCTGAATGGGAGGAGGCAGGCAGAGGACCCACGGTCCTATGGGCAGCTTGCCTTGCCCTTGCCCCGCCCCTGGGCACGCCGCCCCAGGCGTCCAAGCAGCTTCCTCTGCTGCTGTTCCCAGGCTCTCCTTCTCCCCAGCCACCTGCAGGTTCAATGACCGTATGGGACAGCTGCCTATTCCTGCATTGCAGGAGGTTGCACTAGAGTCTATACAATCCTCAGGGTCCCTTCCAACTCTACAATTCTATGTCCTCAATCATGCCTCTTGCTTGTTCGTTTGGAGGGTGCAGTAAGGGATGTGTGAATGTGTGTAAATCTGACTTCTGCATGTCTGGAGTGCCAGCACGTCTGATGCTCCACCCACTTTTCCCTCTGGGCCCGCCCACTGCTGCTTTGTGCACCTGGGAAAACTGCCCTTGGGGAATCATGGCCCACACTCTGAGAAAGGCTCCCCACCCCTGGGTGAGGAGACACATCTGCCCAGAGCCCAGAAAGCCTCTCCGCCTCCCTCACAATACAAGAATCATCACACTACCCTACCTTAAAGGCTTGTTTAAGGAGGACAGTATATGTGAGGCTCTTCCAACATTCCAAAGAGTCTGTAAGAAGCAGGATTGGATTAGATACTGGACCTGGAACCAGTTATATTCGTTCTGCAATTTCATAAATTATGTGACTTTGTTGCTCCATTTGGTCTTTTTACATTTTTTTAATAAAAAAAATGTATTGTTGCATTTCATGGATTGCAAGTTCGCTGTTCTTTTTTATTGATTATAGTCTAGCAATGATTTATTGTAATTGGTGAGAGTGAATTACTGTTTAATTATGACTCGCTGATATTCTGAGAGTTAATTTAATTGTGTAGTATTATATTCTAAACGGCTTATTGAATATTACTTTATTTGATGTAAGTTGCTTATCTTAAAGCCATTGTTTTATTATTCTGGCTTACTTGCATTGGATTGGATTGTTGTAGGATGTGTGATCTTGGTTGTAATACCTTGTTGCTTCTGTACCGCCCTGTGTATAGAAATGTGGCATACAAATTATTAGTGAAATGAAACGAGATGTTTCGTCTGTAGTCTTTTGCCTTCCTTGCCAAGGGTTTGCTCCTTGTAAGCTCCTTGCAGCAGAGACCCTTTCTTAGATCCACTCCCCACACCTGGCCAGCTTCTAGGTCAAAGGGCTGAGAGCTTTCAGATGAGCACAAGCCCTAACACCTCTCCGTTCACTAATTAAGCACTCCAGGTGGCTTCTTAAACCTTCAGCCACTTAACATACAACCCAGTCCTCGCTCACTAATTGCTCTTTAATTCCCTTTCGGAGAGTGATAATAAAGCAGACCTGAACATAGGCGCTGTGCTCTCTGTCCCACACCTGTGCTCCAAGAATGACACCTGTGCACAGTGATGCCTTGATTAGCCGCTGAGGCTTTGAAGTGGCTTTTTTTAAGGGAGGGGGGCAGGAGGCAATAAAGGAGGCAGAGCAAGGGCCCGCTTGAAACTTTCCAACTCACCCCCCCCCCACGCTCCACGATGCAATGCAGTGCCAACGGACAGGGCTAATTAACAGACGGTTTGCTTCCCCCTCCTTTCTGGCTCTTGCAGATGGTAGTTTGCTTTAAGGAACAGCTATGCATCTTGTCAGCAGATCCACACGATCGTTTCTTCATTCTCCTCGACTGAAGAGCCACAAGGGAGAAGCACTTCAAGGGAACATTTGGGCTTGGGCCACCCTGCTTACCCTCCGCTGCAGGTGACTCATGGGGACTCCAGATCCCCGGCGCTTGTGCCACCCTCTTGTAGTGGTGGGCCACACTTTCAGCCTACGCTCCTGGGGATGCTATCAGAGTTTAAGCCATGGAGCAGGGGTCAGCAAACTTTTTCAGCAGGGGGCCAGTCCACTGTCCCTCAGACCTGGTGGAGGGCCAGACTATTTTTTTTTTTTTGGGGGGGGGGAGGAATGAACAAATTCCTATGCCCCACAAATAACCCAGAGATGTGTTTTAAATAAAAGGACACATTCTGCTCATGTAAACACATGCTGATTCCTGGACCGTCCGCGGGCCAGATTTAGAAGGCAATTTTGCCGGATCCAGCCCCTGGGCCTTAGTTTGCCTATCCATGCCCTAGAGCAGCGGTTCTCAACCTGTGGGTCCCCAGAAGTTGTTGGACTACAACTCCCATCATCCCTGAGCTCTGGCCTTGCTAGCTAGGGGTGATGGGAGTTGTAGTTCAACAACATCTGTGGACCCACAAGTTGAGAAAGGCTGCCCTAGAGCAAGGGAAAGCCCTTCCCTCTTGCCACTCAAGGTCTGGTGGTGGATGCCATGTGGGGCCTTGAGCAACGCAAGCCGCCAGCTCTGGCACGGAGCTTTAAGCCCTCTCCACCCCCCCAAAGCCTTGCAAAACTCTGTTTTCACCTGCCTCGTCCTGTCCACAGAACTGAAGACTTGCCCTTCCTGTTTTACATAGCTGTCAACTTTCAGATTTGAAAACAAGGGATCAGCAGCCTTGAAAATAAGGGACCAGCAGCCTCACCTGTCCCAGGGACAGTCTACGGGATATCTAACAATCTGGGAGAGCAGTGGGAAGCAGTGGGAAACGGCGCTGGAATAAGGGAATTTCACACAAAAAAAGGGAAGGTTGACAGCTATGGTTTTAGCAGTTCAAAGCTATGCCCCAGCAAACGCAAAGAGAATTGCCACTGTTGAAGTCACTTGGCAGAAGAAAAAAAAACAACAACAGTGGAGAGATTTCCTTGTCCATCCTAATCAGTATACTATGAAAAGTGAAGTGACTTCACTGCGTGGCTCCCAAACAACATCCAGCAGAGAAGCACCTTCAGCCCCCGCTTCCACCTCCTCATGGGCCAAAACAGCACCTCCTCCCATCCACAACACATGTTACCAGAGTGGGGTGCCTAGCCACTGATGGCATGAACAGGGAAGCACAATGTGATTCCTGCTAAGAAGAAAGGGTTGCTTTAAACTGACCCAACACAAGAGCAGCCCCTCTCTTCATTTGCATTTCTTTAAAAAGCCCCAAAGAACTGATTAGAAGTTTTAATTGTTTCCAGAAACTTTGAAGCCGTCAAGCTGAGTGGCGGGGCCCTCCTTTAAACAAGCCACGATAAAAGCTAGCTCCCAAAATCCTGGCCTTAATTTATCCGAGAACTTGTTAAGATTCCCCCTGTGCCGCTGCCGAACGAATGCACTTTTGAAGTCATTTACTTACTAATAAATTACAATGGTCTGAAATCATTAGCGGCAAAGTAAATTGTTTTAATTGATCTGAACTTCGTTACGACCCGGGAACCTCGTTTCTGCGCAACTGCACTTTCCAAAGGGCTGAAATAACAAATTAATCTCTCTTGAAGCTTGTCATTTTGAGACGGAGCCTTGCTCCCAGGGAGGAACAAAAGAGGCAGATCAGCAGCCAAAGGAGCGAGGGTGAAGGCGGGGGCTTTCGAAGCTGGAGATGACACCCTCGCTTGAAAGGCTCTTTGGTCCAGGGGTAGGCAGTGGCCATGTAGGGCTCTTGGCAGGACAACCAGCTCCTTGACATCATTTGTTAATTACCTAATGCTTTCTCCATTTCGGCTTCCTTCCACCTCGTACTCACGAGATGAGGATGCTATACAGAATCGCACACAACTCCATTAGTTTCCCTTTCCAAACGGTACAGAAATGAGACTCGAACCACAATATTTCACCATCCACAGGGGTCCTAACCAGGGCAGAATGAAAATTCAGGGGTGCTCTGGAGCCTCTCTCCATCCATGTGCTGGTCCCGGGGGCTAACCGAGAGGTGAGGTCCGAGTCCAGTCCGAGCTCGATGGTGCGGTATGGAGGCTGTCCGTCAAAGCTGTAGCTGGGTCCAAGGCGGGGAGTCGGGTGGGGTCAGGAACTCTGACAGGACAGGGTGCAGGCAGAAACAGGCTAGCAACAACATTGCTCCCGCAACCTGGGACTGGGGCTGCCTGGCTTTTATCTGCCCCGAGGCATAGGGTGGCCCCGGTCCACAGGTGACTCGCCTCTCCTGGCCTGGAGGCGAGCACTCCTCCTGCAGGAACTTAGTTCCTTCCACCTCTCTGCCTTGAGCCTCTGCAGCTCAGGAGAGGCTGGAGGGTTACCGGACCCAGAGGCAACCTCCTCTTCCCCTGACGGGGCTGAGAGTGGAGCACCTGCAGGCAATGGGTCCTCCATCACCTCAGGAGCCAGAGCAGACTCAGCTGGAGCCTGCACCTGAGGATCCAGCACAGGTGAGGACCCTTTAGGCTCAGGCCCCAGCCCCGGCTCAGCTGGTTCTGGAGGCGGGGACTCCTGTGCAGGCTGGGATTCCTCAGGTTCAGCCTCTGAGTCCGAATCCCAGGCCATCACAATCCATCTGTTTGATGGACAGCTTCCAATGTCCTCTCTCTTGGATGCAAACTCCCATCATTCCGTCACAGTCAAATACAGTGGTATCTCGGGTTATATACGCTTCAGGTTACAGACGCTTCAGGTTACAGACTCCGCTAATCCAGAAATAATACCTCGAGTTAAGAACTTTGCTTCTGTTCTCAGGATGAGAACAGAAATTGTGCTCCGGCGGCGCGGTGGCAGCGGGAGGCCCCATTAGCTAAAGTGGTGCTTCGGGTTAAGAACAGTTTCAGGTTAAGAACAGACCTCCAGAACGAATTAAGTTCTTAACCCGAGGTACCACTGTATGGCTAAGGAATGGGACCGAGGGTGGGGCTATGCAGATGAAGGGGGAGGGGCTTGGTTTATTAGCATCGTTACCATTACTGAAGTTTCTATACTGCCCCTTCACATGAGGAACCCAGGGTGGTTTGCAATATAAAAACTCAAAAATAATATACCACAATAACAAACAAAAAGCAAAGCACCCCCATAAGGATCGCCACTTCTCAGAGGATTGCATTGAGTTCTGTAGGACAAATTAAGCAGGCTGTCTCTGGGGAAATAGCTCTGGCAGGATCGCTCTGAGGTTTCTGGCTAGCATGGGCAGTGCTTAGGATTGTGGGGTGAGGGACTGGCCATGCTTTGGGGTTCAAAACACCTGCTTCAGTGCCTGCTTCCAACTTGCACATCCAGTGGATTTGCTCATCACAAAAAGTCTTTTCAGCTCCCACTATGCTCTTGTCGAAAAAGAAACCGGCTCTCAGCTGCCCTAGAACATTCCAGCATCAGGATCAATCCAGGTGAGCAAAGAGAAGATTCATCTGTGAAGCATAAATGGAGATGAGCAAGTTTCCCCAGCTCAGATTGTTCCCTAGGTCCGCTCTGCCCTGGGTTCCACTCCTCCTGAATATCAATTTAATCTGGAGAACTTCTAAAATTAATCTCAGAAACAGAGTGTGCACAGATTCCTTCCATCAATTTGCCTCCCTTCCCTCCACCTTTGAAAATGAGTGGTGCACAGGTACATGCTGATGGAACGATGCCCAGAAATAAAGAAGGGGGGGGGGGGAAACGACAACATTTGGCTGTGAAATGCCCGATTGCCATTCTTTCTGTGCGATGTTCCACTGATGTGTAGTCGCACTTCTGCACACTGACAAAACATGGCATTAAAGCATAAGATGTGGCAGGAAGCTGTGGCTCATGGCACACGTTCAGACCTCCATACAAAACTGCGATGTTCAAAAACGGAATAATGGAGAATGCCCAATTCGCTTTGGAAGCTCAGCTGGGTAAGCTTGAACTCCCAAGAACTGGGGAGAAAATTGGTCAAAGAGAATTCTTTCAAGCATCTTCCAAAAGCAGCCTCACATAGCCTGCATTTCTCATTGCTACTGATGAGGCGGACAGATACCCAGGATGCTTTGGGGAGGCTTGGGGGGGGGGAGGGAATCTACTGTCTAAAAACTGTTCATTGTCTTGGCTGAAAACACACCAATTTTTATCCCAGAGGTAAGTCCAGCAAAGGGTCCAGAGCAGCTGCTGCCAGGTTTCATTTGGGAGCGAGTGACCACATTAAGAATGACAAGCAAGCACCAGTCTTTGCCTCTTTCTGAAGAGGAGAAAGGACCCCATCTAGGAATGGTCAGCCCCATCCCACAAATACCCCCTTCCTAAATAGCGCAAAAAGTGCTTACATCAGCCAGAGGAGCAAAAAACTGCCTATGTGTCAAAGCCACTCATTTGGCCGAGCCATGATTGATAGCAATGCGAAGCTGTTCCTGTGGCAGGCTGGACCCTAGCTCAACTCAGTGCCACATCTTCCTTGCTAAAACAGAACTGCGCATGTGCTCGCATGCGTACACACACACACATACCAGTGTTGCAGAAACACAAGTTGCAACACACACAGGGTGAATATATTCTCTCTCTTTGACAAGGAGGATGATTCCCTTCATTAGACTGCTTAGCTTTCCAAACACACACCATCCTAATTAGATTTTGCATTTAATTTCTTCGAGTAGCTTGTGATGAGGAGACGGCATTTGTCCTAGATAAATGTATTCATTAATAGAGTCTATTATAGTGTTTCCCCACTCTGATTCCTTCTGGTAGGAGAATGGCAATTAAACATGACCTTGGATGGATATATATATATATATATATATATATATATATATATGCGTATGCATGCTGGCCATAGCTGGCTTGCTCTCTTTCTGCTAAGCCAGAAGTGTAGCCCAACCACAGACCCGTGAATCTGGATGCAGTAGTTCTAGCGCATGGCCCCCTCGGTTGGATTATCACCTGGAATCTGACCCTTCGAACAGGAACAATTAACCCCAGGATTGTACAAGATATCCCTAGTACAGGGGTAACCACTGCTGTGCCTTCTAAATGTTGTTGGACTACAACTCCCATCAGCGCCAGCCAGCACAGCTAATGGTCAGGGATGATGGGAGTTGAAGTTCATCAACATCTGGAGAGTACAATGGGTAGTCTCAGTTGTCTAAGTCCTACTCGAAGTACACCTGTTGAAATCAGTGGACCTAAGCTGGTCAGGCTGCTCATTGACTTCAATGGGCCTACTCTGAATAGGGCCCATCCCTGCCATCCCAGAACTAAATAGGGGAAGATAGAGGAAGTAGCTCCATTTGCCTAGAAGCTCCATGGCCCAGGTTTCTTGAGCAGTGTAGACTTGTGTTTTTCTGCCCCCAAGAAGCATGCTAGATACAAGTGTCTCCCTACTCCTAGTAACAGATCTGTTATCCCAAGCTTCCTCAACCTTGGCCCTCCAGATGTTTTTAGCCTACAACTCCCATGATCCCTAGCTAGCAGGACCAGTGGTCAGGGATGATGGGAATTGTAGTCTCAAAACATCTGGAGGGCCGAGGTTGAGGAAGCCTGTGTTATCCCCTCTGCAAAGGTGTATGGTTCACTCCCTTGCAGCCCGATCCTATTCCTGTACCATTCCTTTCAATGGGCTTAGGGGTGACTTGCTTTGCAAAGAGTTGTGGCCTCAGTCCTTAGGTAAATCTCTATTCTGGACGCACATGAGATGAATGGATGAAATGTAACTTTAGGTGCCCATGCCCAAATCCATCATCCCCACAGCTCCCCCAAGCACCACCCTTTTTGCAGAGAAGAGAAAGGGTGCTTCTCCCTCCCTCCCTCCCTCCCTCCCTCCCTCCCTCCCTCCCTCCCTCCCTCCCTCTCTTAGTGTTGTGTCTGGAGTGGGACTTGTTCCATAGGCCCTTCAAACATCGCCATGAGGAACTGCTGCTGCCATGCAGACCAAGGATTGCCCAGGAGTGCTGACGCTGGGGATGTGTTTTGTGGATGTCAGCCTTCCAGATAAACACAGTGGATGGTTGCGGGGGTGGGGTGGGGTGGGAGGAGACCGGCCCCTTTGCCTCCTCTCCATGTAAACACAGAGTTGACGCCAAGTAAGCAACATTAGGCCTGATGTGCAGAGGCTGCAAGGCATTAGTCACCCTGATAAGTTTAATGTATAATTTAGAAACAGATCATCAAAATGGAAAGGAGAGGAGCTCTTAAATAACTCTGAAGGGTGTTCAGCTCAGGGTTTGCACACAACAGTTAATGTTTCAAGAGGAGTGCCTGAGCCCCGGGCGTGCATTTTAGCTGGGGACCAGAGTAATTTGATTTAGAAGGTGAGGACGCTTTCGGAAGAGAACTTGCTCATATCTGTCCACAGGCCTGGTGGGCACTCGGAGGCTTCATCCAACTTTGCCCAAGAGGCCTCCGGTTCTGAAATGCAAGACCCTCAAAATGCATTGCTTGGGGAGACACAAGTGCACAACTTCTCCCCGACTGTGGCTAAGCCAGCCGTGCAAAAGAACAATGTCAGCTCTAGAGAGTTACCCATCAGGGCCATGTGACTGTTGTTCATCTCCTGATGGCTCTACTCTGTGCCTCTGTGATCAGAGGCAGCAATGCTTCTGAATACCAGTTGTTGGAAACCACAGGTCTTGCGCTCAAGTCCTGCTTGTGAGTTTCCCACAGTGGACATCTGTTTGGCCACTATGAGAACAGGATGCTGGACTAGATGGGCCATTGGCCGGACCCAGAAGGCTCTTCTTATGTTCTCATATTCTTGGGGGAGGGAGGGACACCAAAAAGTTGAAGAAATGTGGCATTGATAGGGTGGAAAATTCAACCTCCCAATAAACTCTCCTGGGTGCCTTGCAGTTGCTTGGCTAGGTCAGCCCCAAATACAGTTGCACCTTGGAAGTCGAACGCCTTACCAGTTGAACGTTTTGGCTCCTGGACGTTGCAAAACCAGAAGGGATTGTTTCAGTTTGCAAATGTTCTTTGGAACCCAAATGTCCATTGTGGCTTCTGATTGGCTGCAGAAGCTTTTCGAACATTTTGGAAGTCAAATGGATTTCCAGAATGGATTCTGTTAGACTTCCGTTGTACCTCTTTTCTTCCCCACAAAGAATTATTTCCTTTCTGGGTACTGTGGGACATCACATTTTTCTTTCAGGAATCTGGAAGGAATTTCTTAAGGCAGAGAGAAAGTGCAAGAAGGACAGCTCCTCATGCTGCCAACTTTGTGAATGGCTTTATCACGTCTTTTTAGCCCTGACAAAACCCACTCTCCTACTTAAAAAAACAACAACAAAGCCATTCTTCTTGCCTGTGCACCTCAGGCCTCCTGGCAGTTAATCTCCCTCAAACCCTAAAGCATTGGCGAGAATGAAAAATGGAGATGCCAACCTGGCCCAGCCTCAAAAGACCATTGTTAGAAATGAGATTGTGGCAGTTGTCAGCAAGGGAGGAAAGAGAGCAGGAGGGGAAGAGGAAAGGGACATTTAGGGCGATGCATCTCTGACACTCTGACAGCAACAGGCACCAGGATCAAGAGGAGCACATCCAAACTGTCAGGGCAGAGGTGTAAACTTCCCTGGAAGATAATGTGATTTGGATTGTTGGCTCTCGCAAAACAGAAAAGGCGAGATGGAAATTATGTCCATCCAGGTGATACTTCTCTGTTTCTCTAGACAAATTCATTGGTGGCTACTAACCAGGCTGGCTATATTCTGTGTCTCCATGGTCAGATGCAGCTATGCTTCTGAATACCAATTGCTAGAAACTGCAGGAGCGGAGAGTGCTCTTGTGCTTGGGTCTCTCTTGCCAATTCCCCATTGGGCATCTGGCTGGCCAATGTGAGAACAGGATAATGGACTTAGATGGGTCCCCTTTGGCCTCATCAAAACTGCAGGGTTCTGATTATGTTCTGATGGCATCATGTTGACAAGGGCTTGGACTTGGATATGCCTTGATGCCTTTAAAGATCTTGCGATATGCCTCTCTCCCATTGCTTCCCATCAACTGCGCCTTCTCTGGGCAGAATCTCCACTTGGGACCTCTCCAAGACTGCTATCTATGGCTGGTCCACCCCTCTCCCATACTGCCCCCCATCACCTGCAATGGAAAGGAAGGTCATTTGGGGGAGACGCTGGCTATGCTGTCAGGAGAGCAGCTTCTGCCTGGGGTATTGTGTGTGTGTGTGAGAGAGAATTGGGGACGGGGAAAGAGAGAGAGATGGGCATGTCTTGACAGTGATCTTCACAGGGCCATCTGGGCCACATGAGGATCTTTAGATATGAGCAAGGGGCACGGAGCAGGGAGCCTTGTAAGCTCTCTGCTCAGATGAACAAAAAGCAAGTGAGTGAGAGAGAAAGATGGGGGGAAACCAATTTATGGGAGGTAAAAATAGCCAGCCTTTGTGCAGGGAGGGCTTCTTTTTTTAGAAGAGCGGAAAACATGGAACTCTTCTCCAGCTGGAGCCAAAAGGCAGCATTCTGTGAATAACAAAGCAGGAATCTGCTCTGATCCACTAACCCACTTTAGGGCAGCTTGAGAACAAAAGAGGAGGGGGAATCCAAGCTGGATGGTGGCGATTCGGCACTCCTGGCATCAGCCCAGCTGGCCTGGCTCCCACCTGACAGCCATCAGGACTTTGGGTCCTCTTTAAAGAATTAGTAATGAAATAGAGCAGAGACACTCTGCACATGCGCACACCATGCTGCCCTCTTGATAGCATTCCAGGGTGCCAGCGGAGCAGCTCAGTCAGGCCTGATGGAACGAAAGCCTTTCTTTCATGCAACCATACTGGCTCCCGCAGAGAATTTATGGGGCTGTGAAAGGTGCAAAGAGCTGCCGGCAGCTCTTCCACAGCACCCTGCACCTCCCTACCACCCGCACATGCTCTTCACTTCAGCACCATCGCCATTTCGAGCACATCCCTGCCCAGCCATACCAAGCCTGTAAACAACCTCACACTTCATCATCCCTTCGATTCTGGCAGCTCGGCTGCCTTTGATGTAGCTGGCCTGAGCCCCCTCTACGCGAGGCTCCTTGCTCTAAGTGCGTTTTAATAATGCAGCTCCTCTGTGCAGTGGCGCCCGTGGAAGTGCAGTGCTGGAGAGCGGCTGGGATCTGTGGTGAGACCGGAGAGGTGATCTGGGGATGAGCCAGGAGGCCTCCCAAGTTTAGCAGTTATTAATTACGGACACTTTCCTGGAGAACCATTGGAAGGAAAAGAATAACTGTGCTCGGAGTTTGGGCATAATGAGCAAAGACTCTTTGGCATTGGGGAGGAGTGGCATCTTCCAGAAGGCCGGATCGATAGAGTTGCCCATCTGCTAATGTATTAAGCTGGCTCTCTGCAAACAACACCTTTCCATGGTCTCCTCTTGCCCCTTTTCTGCTGATGGAGTTGCCCTCCTCCTCGCAGGGAGACCTTTCTCGAACAGGAATGCAGCTCTACACACTTATTTTCAGACTCTGCCAATGTCTAGGTGCCTCGTCTTTGCCCAGGAAGCCTCAGGGGTGGCTTCCCTTTGGAAAAATTCATGCTCCAGATTGCTCCCAATAAAACACACACACACCCCTCTCCCTCCCTACATGCACACTGGGTTGTATCCAATGCCAGTCCTACACAGGGTAGACCTACTTAGCCAGATATGGCCAAATATTCCAATACAGTGGTACCTCGGGTTACAGATGCTTCAGGTTACAGACCCTTCAGGTTACAGACTTCACTAACCCAGAAATAGTGCTTCAGGTTAAGAACTTTGCTTCAGGAGAGAGGCCACTAGGGGCGCATCGGAAGATGGCTGACAATAACATCTCTCCGACCCACACAAGGTAATTAGGAGGCTGTGATGGGAGTAAATAGCCTCCCTACCCCCCCCAAGGTTGTGGGGGGGCTGCCCTTGCCTGCTGTGCCCTATACCACCCCCAAATTTGTGGGGATGGGGGCACTAGGCAGAATGCCCTCCTGTGGATCTCGGCGCTCCTGGACGCTGTCTCTGATCCGCGCCTCTAGCTGCAAGAACTTCAAAAGAAACAATTAGGAGGAAGTGAATGCACATATTTCAAGGAAGGAGGGGGGAGTAAAGACTGCTAACTGAAGAGATCTCTGATAAACAAGACGAGTCGGAGGAACAAGAATTAATCATGAGAAGATACGCCAAGACTTGGTATGGCAAAGGGACTGGATGGGGGAGGGAAAAAAAACTTTCCTTTCTTTCCTCTATGTGATTAAACAAGAATCCCCCCCCCCCAAGTCAGAAATGTCGTTTTAATGACTTAAGCTGTGGATTTATGACTGTGTGGAGATAAATTTTCTAACCAAAGCATGTTTTAAGAAGATCGTGGAAAGTTTAAGAGCTTTGGAATGACGCAGTTAAAAATACCGTCGCCATGTTGGCAAGCTCTGTCGGTGGACTTGAGTCTGGGAGGAGGAATAGAGCTGTTTTTATATTGTGGGGGAGACTCCTCAGAGGGACTTAAGAACGACAGATCCCGAGATTAATGATGGAAAGAGCGATGTTATTTATGAAAGTGATGATATATGGAAACCATCTCGATATGAGGATTGGACGAACGGAAAAATTCACACAGGATTATAATTGGTGTTTATCTGCTTAAGGAGATTATCAGAAGAGATCATAAAGAAAAAAAAGAAAAAATATACGAACAAGATGAGATATGGAAACAGCAAGATAAGACTGGATAGAATTATGAACTTTGTTTGGACTGATTTGGATATTAACGCAGTAGCAAGATGATCGGAATCCCCCTTTGGAACTTGAAATATGGGTCCCCTCAACAAAAATTTAAAATTCGGCTTTGTAATTCGGAATTTATGTGATTTGATTGATTTGATTTGATTGGTCGGTTAATAAAAATTATTTTTTAAAAAAAAGAACTTTGCTTCAGGAAGAGAACAGAAATCGTGCTCCGGCGGCACGGCGGCAGCGGGAGGCCCCATTAGCTAAAGTGGTATCTCAGGTTAAGAACAGTTTCAGGTTAAGAATGGACTTCCAGAACAAATTAAGTTCTTAACCTGAGGTACCACTGTACAGTCATACCTCATGTTACTTTTGCTTCATGTTACGTTGTTTCAGCTTGCGTCCCGCGGCGACCTGGAAGTACCGGAAAGGGTTACTTCCGGGTTTCGTCACTTGCGCATGCACACAAGCGCCAAATCACGCCATGCACCTGCGCAGATACATGCTTCAAGTTGCGGGCTTTTCATGTTGTGAACAGGCCTCTGGGATGGATCATGTTCGCAACCAGAGGCACCACTATATTCTCTTGCTTCATACAGGGCTCTGTACCGAGGGAGTATGAGGCTCCCAGCTGCAGCAGGACAAAGTAGAGATCAGACAAGATCAGGACCTTGGAGAGTTCCCAGGTAGCCAAACGTTCCCCTCTTAAGATGGCTGCAGGATGGGGCATGTGGAGGAACTTGCTGGCTACTTAAAAGGCCTCCCCTCATTTGGCTGCTATGGTTTCTGTGTTGGTGGGGAGGCAGAGGTTCAACAGAGGAGTCATCATCTGACTCAGACGATGATGGCAGGGCTGAGTCCCCAAATAACAACCCCTCCCAGCCAATAAAGTAACCCCAGAGTCTGAAAGGTCCCTGGCTGGGAGTCATGGGTGTGAGATTACATAGGGTGTCCAGGGCCAAAACTAGGCTTTCTGTCATCCAGGACAAAGACACAGTTTGGCACACACAGCCCCCACTTATGTTTACATACACATGCACAAAACTCAACACATTTGTTCACAGAGGGCATAAAAAAGAAATTTGAAAGAGGCCGGAGAAGAGATAGACTCTCCAAATAGTAAAAGGGTCTGTGTATGTACCTGGCTTTCATTCAACCTTAAGTAGATCTCTGGAATTCTTAGAAGTATTATGACTATATGACCAAAGGAAAATGAAAAAGTAAAAGCAAATTGTTTGCCTAAAATAGAGCTTCCCTGTGCAGCAATTGTCTATCTGAGGTCAGGTTTTGAATTGGATTTATTTGGTTTCAAGGCTTCATTTCCGTAAGATCAGCCAAGATACTCTGCTTTCCTGGCAAGCATTGGTCAGCTGGGCTGAATTGAAAGGGTTTGCACAGAAGAACATGACTTTAAAATACCTGGGTGTTTGTCTAACTTATCCTGTTTTTCTAAGATCCTGCTACATATCTAGGGTGACTGGGAAATTAAGTATAATTAATTAATTAATTAATTAATTAATTAATTCTATATACTGCCCTATAATTGCAGGTCTCAGGATGGTTCACAATATAAAATTACAATATACAAACACTAAATACATAATCAAAAAAACCAAAAGCAAAAGCAGCCCAATAACCCCCTCCAACACATTTTAAAATGGCATTGGATTATTTTTTAGACATTAGTTAAGGGTCTGTGTATCATGTATTTTTAAAGTCTTTAAAAGTTGCAAGTCTCAAGTCCTTCCCCATTAATATAAGAAACTGTAAATAACACGATTAAAACAGAAGGGGGAGTGAAATCTGAATCTGAAAAAGCCACCACACATTATTTACAACAACCTTATCACTGGTTCCCAAGAAGAAAGAGCCTCAGCGCAAATATATAAATATAATAATTATATTGTAACAGATGTAAGAAGCTACCAGCATGAGTTTGACCAAACTGCGGGAGGCAGTGGAAGACAAGAGTGCCTGGCGTGCTCTGGTCCATGGGGTCACGAAGAGTCGGACACGACTAAACGACTAAACAACAACAACAACAGATGTAAGATTAAAGCGGGGGGAATTTTGGCCAATGCAAATTCTCCCCACACTCAAAGAACTCACCACTCAAAGAACTCAAGTAGACCTCTCCTCAAGTCCTCCCTAGGTTGGGAATGATGAAGATCCCTGTGAAGCCTGGTGGTCAGCTTGCTTTTCTCATGCCCTCCCTCCCTCCTTCCCTCCCACAGTGCCACAAGCTTTTGGGGAGAGGAGAAAGGGGAGTAGGAGATCTGGGGCCCAATGCAAAAGACCTGGGGGGGGGGGTGGCGGCGGCTGGGCAACAGCCATGCATTGGACCAAAGCCTGAGAACCTTTGAGATTTTGGAGATACACAAAACGTTCAAGAGAACTTCCTATTATCTTCTCAGCACAACTCTTTTTCACTCCTCCCTTAAACTCCTACCAATGTTTTAACTGAGCTGGCCCTACAGTAAATTCCCCTGTAGGGGACATTCAGTGGGGGAAGTGCTACCTGGCTGAGCATCTGTGGATTTTCCTACCTGTGAAACTGGAGGGAGTTACAGCCCAGCTCTGGTGCTGCTAGTGTCTTGTTTGTGAAATCACAGCTTTATGGTGCTTTATTGCATTGTTTTATATACATCACCTTGAACTTTGGAAAGGAAGAAGGGAAAGAGGAGGAGGAGGAGAGAGAGAAAGAGAAAGAGATAGAGAGGGAGAGATCTTGAGATCCAGCTACTGTCTGATGATAAGGGAGGGCAAAGTGAAATTATTAGTAGGAGTATTAATTACCCGCCCTTCACCTCAAGGTCCCAGGGCGGGTTACAATAATTAAAACAAAATATTAAAAACAGTTTAAATCTAATTGCAGCCACGGAAATAAATGCTAAAAACATGCATCTCAAGTGTCAAAAGCCAGGATGCATCTTCAGCGTTCAGCAAATGCTGTAGAGTGAAGTGCCAGATGCACTTCAGTGGGGAGGGAGTCCCACAGTTTAGGGGCCACCGCAGAGAAGGCCCTCTCCACAGCCACCCCTCAAGCTTCTGAGGGTGGAGGAATGACCAAGAGGTGCTCCTCTGCTGAACTCAGCACCGAAGCGGGTCTGTAGGGAAGGAGGCATTTGGGGCCAAGCCGTTTAGGGCTTTGAACACCAACATGAGCACCATGAATTGGGGTTATATGAGATCTAAACAGAACCCCTGCCAGATATCTGGCCGCTGCATTTTGGACCAACTTATGTTCCTGAATTGTTTTCAAAAGCAGCCCCGTATGGAGCACATTGCAATAATCGAATCTGGAAGTGATCAAAGCACGGAGTGCAGTGGCAAAGTCATCGCTTTCCAAAAAGCGGTGTTGCTGGCAAACCAGCTGAGGTTGAAAAAAAGGCACTCCTAACCAAGTCAGTAGAGCAGTAGCAGCACAGCCCTATCAGGGGTCATCAGGTAGACCACACCTGTCCTGGAAGCTTTGTAGGGTGAAACACACTTTCTCCTAGCCTGCCTACTTTGTCTGTACTTCCGTCCTTTTACCAGAACTGGAGGAACACCCAGGCTGCATCTCTGCCTTGACAACCCTCAGGTCCCAGGTTTAGCATATCCTACACCTGTCTACCTGAATCTCACTTGGCCCCTACAGTGCAAGCATCTGTTTAGCTCAGGTTTGCTCTCACCAGCCCTGCCTTGACTACAAAAGCAGACCTGCACAGCTCCTGATCTCATGCTTCCTTGTGCCCGGGTAAAACCCTCACCTTCTCTCTTTCTCTCCCTTTCTCTCCCTTTCTCTCCCTTTCTCTCTCTCACACACTGCTGCTTCCACTTCTGGCTCTTGCACAGGTTCACTGATGCAAATTCCAGAGCTGCTTCTTGGGCAAAAAGAGTTAATTTCCAAGCCAAGCATGGGCGAGGGTCTCCCCATGGGATGCAGTAATGAAACCACTGGTGCCGGTTTCAAAACAAATAGATAAATCAATGTTTCAATTTGCTCCGTGTGAGTGAACGGACTGCGGTTGCTTAGTGATGCAAAGAAGAGTGTACTCCTCAGGAACTCCATACTCAACCAAACTTCCCAGGTTTGCGTGCATATATATATATATTTTTAGGAGGGGGGTGCTGGGGGAGCCTGCATTCTAACAGCAACAGCAACTCAAACTTGCAAAAAAAGGGGCTTTAAATCATCTCCCCCCCCCGCCCCTGTCCCGGCTTGCAACCAGCTGCATAACTAATTATCAGCACAGCATGCTGGGAAATGCCAGGAGACCCCAGCTTTGTGTTCTAAAAGGGAAAGGGAGGTTTTAATCAATAATGCTTGGTATTTATGCAGCACTTCCTTTAAACGGCCAGACTGCTCTGTGGACATTTTCGGAGTAATCTGAAAGCCCCAAATGGGAGGCCAGTGTTATGATTCTTCTCTGTTATAGAGACAGAGTACAGTGGCTCAGTTCACATCTGAAATACGGACCAGCCTGCAACTAAAAGGGGAGGGAAACTCACTCACATCTTCCTAGCCTTGGCGGCATTGGAGCAAGGCTGGCTTGAGAAATTTTGCTGCCTGAAGGGAAGGAAAAGGTTCAGAAATGGGCATCCAAGAGGAACAAGGGGATGGAGCAATTCCCCATGAGGAAAGGTCGCAGCATTTGGGAGCTCCAATACTTTGGCCACCTCATGAGAAGAAAAGACTCCCTGGAAAAGACCCTGATGTTGGGAAAGATGGAGGGCAAAAGGAGAAGGCGGTGACAGAGGACGAAATGGTTGGACAGTGTTCTCGAAGCTACCAGCATGAGTTTGACCAAACTGCAGGAGGCAGTGGAAGACAGGAGTGCCTGGCATGCTCTGGTCCGTGGGGTCACGAAGAGTCGGACACGACTAAATGACTAAACAACAACAATAAAAGTTTAGAGGAAAGGCAAAAGGTGACACAACTGATGCTTATAAAATTATGCACATTATGGAGAAAGTGGACCAATACAACTTTTTCTTCCTCTCTTATAGCTCCAGAATGTTTGATGAAGCTGAATGATGGAAGATTCAGGAAAGATAAAAGCGACAGCACTTAGTTAAACTATGGAACCTGTTCCCACAGAGGGGAAGTGATGCCCACCAACATAGGTGGAGGAGAATAAGGCCATTGATGACTACAAGCCAGGGATGGCTATGCTCTCCTCCAGAGGGAGAGCTTCTGAATGCCAGCTGCTGGAAGCCACAGTTGAGGAGGGTGCTGTTGCGCTCAGATCCTGCTTCCCGCTTTCCCACTGGTTGGCTGCTGTGAGAACAGGATGCAGGGCTAGATGGGCCATTGGCCTCATCCAGCATGCACTTCTTATAGTCTTATGAAGGAAAAGATGGGGCACTCCCCTGCACAAATCCCAGGTACAGAACCTGAAAGGCATCTCAGTTCAGCACCGGTAATGGGGCAACATCCTCCTTTGTCCCTGAAGGCAGAAGAGGAGCTTATTTCCTGGGCATGCAGCATACCCAGCCCTGTCCTCCACAGCTGCCCTTCAGCGCCTGCCGCCTGAGGCAGCCAGCAGCCACCTCACTCTGCCAATGGGAGGGCCGGGCCCACCATCAGGAACCAGATGCTTTCGGCTGGCTTCAGCACCTGGCAAAATTTGTTTGGGACAGATGGAAACAGTGGAAATCAGAGACTGGGAAAAATAAGCAAGCAGAGGCTGGGTACTTTCTTTTCCTTTGACAGGATTCCTACTTGAAATGATGACACTTCTCTGCAAGTTTGTTTGCATTTTCTAATGAATATATAACAGCTGCATTTCAACCACTTGAGGATCTTTTGCTAAAACTCCATGTGTCTTACAAGTAATCATCACTGCGTTCAATGGAGCTTACTCCCCATGTTGCTATGGGATTGCAATTATGCTGATCCCAATAAACTGGGGTGCTCTGCGATACACAGTTGTACTCTCTCTCTCTCTCTCTCTCTCTCTCTCTCTCTCTGTGTGTGTGTGTGGCTCATAGTGTCAAGCTCTTGCACTTCAAAATCAACCATTGCACCACTGGAGGCTGAAACCATAGCCCCATCAATTGCATGCAAATGAACTAGTGATTTCAACTGGATTGCCTTTTATATAGTCATGTCTACGCAACAGGCTTACACAAGCTTTGGGATGATGTACCTGGTCTGGGTTTCCTAAGGGAAATCCTGGAACGAGTGCTGAGAATTTTCAGTCCCCCTCCTCAAGAAACACATTCCACTGGAAAGATAGACTGTTGGAACTCAAGGTTGCAATAGTCTCGAACTTGTGGGAGATCATTACAGCCAAACCAAGACTTCATGTTTTGCCAGATAGACGAAGGGGCCGAGGATCACAGAGCTTTCCTGTAAAATTTGCTAGAGAGAACTCAGTGAGATCACTTCCTTTGTCTGCCTTGGCAGGAAGCTTTAATACTGCATCCTTTCTTTCTGACTGGGCAGCCTCACCTTTCTTCATCGTGCTTCCAAGCTGACAACATGCACATGTCTGAGCTCTGCAGCTTAGACACCATTTTTGAACTTACATTTTGTACATTTTGTAACTTAGTAGTTTTAAACCTGCCTTCATTTTGTTACCATAACTCCTGCTTCAAGACCTAGATTATGTAAGTAAATATGACTTTTATTTCCTCACAAAACAATGTGTGTGTGATGGTTGTTTTCAAGAGGAGAAAAGAGGCAATACTGCCTTAAAGCATACAGGATTATTGTTCCGAGAAGGTTAAATCAACCTTGCCTTAGCTTCCAAGTTTAAGTTGCAAAAGATGGTACTCTGCTGTTCTCACTAACGTGAACAAGCAAGGATAACAAACAATATATCCTCTCCTAGTGCCTCAATACATTCCCACAGAACTGGCAACCTCAAGGATGCCAGGCAAAATTCCACCTGTGCCAGGAAGGCTCCCTGCCCCAAAAGACCACAGCAAGGCAATCTTTCCCTGACCTCTGTCAAAGGGTCCCAAGATGGTTGGAGCAACGTGGAGATGATGCCCAATCTTGGTACTCTTTGCTGTTGAGAGATCCCCTCGTTGTGACCCCCACACACTTTGAGCTCCACCTGACCTTAACCAGAGCCGAGCTGGACAACAAAATTTAGTCCAAGCCAACGGAAGCCCCTCAGGGGAAAATGTGCCCATCCTCTACGCCAGGCCTCAGTTGACCAGGGAGTCAAGGAGCTCCTCTTGCCATGACTTTGCTCTCTCATCTCTGTCTGACGCCAAGCAAATGCCTGGATATGCTCAGCTACTGTTGCCCGGCTCTTGATTCTGCTCTCCTGGCCCTCATCGGCCGAGTGCCAATGTGGGCACCTGGCAGCTGGTGATGCCGCTGTGAGCCGGACGGAGATTCTCAGCCCCCACCAATGAGTGAGTCACTTCCTTTCCTTAGGACAAAAATAACACTCTGCATCGCCTTTGTATTCTCTGTTTTGATTACTGCCAGGTGTGTGTGTGTGTGTGTGTGTGTGTGTGTGTGTGTGCATGCGCACAAGGGAAGCTGAATAAGGCGGCTGATCTGGACTGTACCAAAATGGCACACCTAGAGGAAAGGGCAACAGACAGCAAGGCTGAGACAAGGCTGGCGTGTGTGTGGTGAAGGCAGACCTGCGAGTTTAGCAAGCTGCTGCTTTCGTGAAGGGATCCCCCCTGCTAGAAATGCAATTCTGCAGCCTTGCCAAGCAGAATGTTTCTGTCAAATGGGCACCAGAGGGCGCTGTGACCTTGGCTAGAACACAGGGGAGGATTCCTTAATTTCTGAATGCTCATGGCTGAGGCAGGATTGCACTCCCCACCCCGCCCTACCCCCAGCAAAGGGGTCCCTGGAACAAATCTGCCTGTATCATGTCATGCAGCTGCCAAGTGGCTTCCTACCTGGTTGCTGCTGCCGCCATGATGTCACCTGGAATACCCAAGCACTGGGGTTCCCCCCATACCAAAGAGCATCCCTTCCCCTTTACCAAATGCTTGGGGGGAAACACCGTGCAGCTGAAAGCGGAACCGATTTTGATTCATGAAGCACACAGTCGAAAGGTGGGGCAGGAAAAGCGCAGAAGATTTTGCTGAGTCCAGAGGGAAATGTGGCTTGAGACACTTGCCAAATTTTGGGATGGGTGAAAACGAAAGCAGAGGATGCATTGCTCAGGTTATGTTCAAGGAAAAGAACAACTGTGCCCAAACAGGCCTTTTTGGTCTTGAGGCCATTGAGGTCTTATCAAGATAACCAGGCCTGGTTCACACACACCTGCATGGATGTCTCTCTGCATGTGTGAATGCACCACTGCAGATCAAAAGCAGATAGGAGCTCCTCATCCCCTTCCTCAATACAGAGGTGTAGGAAGGGGGGTGCAGGGGGTGCAGACCACCCTGGGTGTCATTACTGAGGGGGGTGACATTTGGCGCTCCACCCACCCATGACTCCCAAGCATCCCCCAAGCTGTCAAAATGAAGGGGGAAGGCCGCTGGCAAAGTGGCGCAGCAAAGTGGGAGTTCATTGGGAGTTGTGGGCACGCAGCGTGCCCAGGGGGTGACATTTGGCACGCCGCCTGCCTGCGACTCCCAGGCCTACACCAAGCCGTCAATGGGGTCTGAGTGAAAAAATAAATTCCACACTGGGTACCACCTGACCGTGCTACACCTTTGCCTCAATACAATCCTGTTCAGAGGAATCAAGTGGTGGCCTACAGCCTGCCTTGCTTGGTCTTGGAATGGCTCCGTTTGTCGCAAAGTATTGGAAGACACAAGAACTTCCCACGCTGGAGGAATGGCAGATGAAGCTTATGGACTATATGGAATTGGCGGAAATGACTGGTAGAATCCGTGACCAGGGAGAAGAGTCGATGGAGGAAGATTGGAAGAAATTCAAAGACTATCTTCAGAAACATTGCAAAATTAAGGAATGTTAGAGCGATGTTGGACTGAAAACAAGTGGTTTCCAGCTGTACAGGTTAAAGTTAATGATAGACTAAGATTAAAGATTAAGATTAAAGATGTTTAAAGAAATGGAAATGTGATATTAAGAGGGAAAATTTTAATGTTATATGATACTAAGACCAAGGATTAGGTTTAAAGAAGTTGAAGTTATATATTTTAATATTTTATCAAACTAAAGATTGGGATTAAAAAAGTGGAAAAGAAACTGCTGGACGAACAATTGGGTTTGGAATACAAAAGAGGGAGGTATGAGGAAGTCCAGAAAATAAGTAACTTAAAAATGGAAATGGAAAAGAGATATTGTTTTTAATTGTTATGTTTTTTGTTTTTTTTATTGTTGAATTTTGTGTTGTTGTTTTTTTTGTGTTGTTGTTATATGTATTGCGTATGTTTTTTTTCTCTTTCTTTGTTGTTTAAAACCTTAATAAAAATTATTATAAAAAAAGAAGAAGAAGGAATGGCTCCGTTTGGAATAGGCTTTTGACATTTTCAAAGGGAACTCATGGAAATGCCTGCTTCTGCTTGCAAGACCTCTCTCCCAGAACTGATGCCCTTTTCAAAGCTTTCTTCTTCATCAATGGTCAAAAAGCACCTCCATACTTCGGTGGGTTTTCAACTGTCCCTCACCCCTTCCTGCAAATTTCACTCAAGGCCCAAGCCTAATCGCAAGCCTAATCATAGCTCAGAGAATGGTGCTATCCATAAGCAAATGACCTAAAAAGCATGACTCTGGGAAGTTTCTTAGAAGCAAGGACATTGTGCAATCCAAGAGCTTTTCTAGCAAATCTCAGGAAGCTCCAAGCTCTTATGGAGATATATCTTTTGGAGAGCCCCTTTATCTGCATTTGGTGAACCCTCTAGTTAAAGCTGGTGGCTCTTACTGCAATTAACCCTTGTTTTAAAACAGCCACACTGGTTGCCAGTGACTTTCCGGGTCTAATTTAAAATGCTCACCCTAGTGTTTAAAGCCCAAGATGACCTACTGCTGTAACTCACTCTGGGGATTTCTAGTGAAGGACAGGTAACAAATCTATTTACTACTACTACTACTACTAATAAAAATACAGTCACATGGTTGGGAGGAGGGTTTTACAGAGAGTATACAAAAGGGACTCAGCCTAAATGACAGGCTGGGGGAGGGTGCATGAATATTGCAAACATTTTTTGGGGTGTGTGTGCTTGCATGAGTGTTGTTAGCATCACATTCCCCATACATCTGAAGGGGTCATAACTGCAGCCTTCTGGCATGCAGAAATTTGCAGGTTTCATCTCCAGAATCTTAAGCTAAAAGGATCCTGGTCGTCAGGGCTATAGAAAAACGTTCTTTGCCAGTGACATAAGAAGAGACTTTTGGATCAGGCCAATGGGAGACCCATCTGTCTCAGCATCCTGTTTTCACAGTTGCCAACCAGATGCCAACCAGATGCCCCAATGGGAAACCCACAAGCAGGACCTGGGAGCAAGAGCACCCATCGCTCCTGTGGCTTCCGGCTGCTGGTATTCAGAAGCATGACTGCCACCAACCGTGGAGGCTGAACACACAGCTATCATGGCAAGTAGCCTTCAAGAGCTTCCATGAATTTGTCCAGTCTTCTTTCAAAGCCATCCAGGTTGGTGGCCCTTACTGCCTCCTATGGGAGGGGGTTCCATGGTTGGTGCTGTGTGAATGTCCTTTCCCCCCCATCCCCTGTCCTGAATCTTCCAACTAGGTCCACAAGGTCTGATATTAAGAGAGAGGGAGAAAACCTTTTTCTCTATCCTCTTACTTCAGACCGTGTATCTTTTATAAACTTCTTTCATGCTACCTCCCTGCCCCCAAACTAAACAGTCAAAAACGCTGTAACCTTCATGGACCACAAAGAGCTGCCAGCAGGTCAGATAAGACAAGACCGGATCAAATTGGGAAAGGGTCTTCTGAGAACCAGTGTGGTGTAGTGGTTAAGAGTGGTAGTCTCGTAATCTGGGGAACCGGGTTCGCTTCCCCGCTCCTCCACATGCAGCTGCTGGGTGACCTTGGGCTAGTCACACTTATCTGAAGTCTCTCAGCCTCACTCACCTCACAGAGTGTTTGTTGTGGGGGAGGAAGGGAAAGGAGAATGTTAGCCGCTTTGAGACTCCTTCGGGTAGTGATAAAGTGGGATATCAAATCCAAACTCTTCTTCTTCTTCTCCTCGTTCTCCTTCTCCTTCTCCTTCTTCCTATGCTTATTGACATGGAAGAATGTGTTTATCTTTGCCTGTGATCATTTCTCTTCCACCAACTAACCACTGTGCTTTCTCCCACCCCCTTTGGATGAGAAGTCCTCCCCACTGCAAGTTCACAAGTCCTCAAGTCATCCTGTTTCTGCCACTCTCACTCAAATGCTGCCGCCGCTGCCTCTGCAGCTATCTGTTGCCTATACCAAGGTTTCATGAAAATGCAAATGTGTTTAAATCAACGAGAAAAAGATTTGATCTGTTGGCGTACCAGGTCTGAAGCCACCAGGCTTCTCAAGTGATTCCTCACCTCTACACTGGGGAATGAAGGCAGCCTCTCCAAAAGGGAGGTGATAACAGTGCTGAGAATTGTGCGGAACATGACAGAGGAACAACAGCAGACTGTCAGGTAAGATGCACATAATGGCGGGGAGGAGGTGTAGGAGGGAAGGGGGGGGCTGAAGTATATGCAGCGCATAGGCAGGTGGGGATTGGATGGTGTGGCAGGAAGCCTTTGGTCTCTGAAGCAACCAAAGCATTGATTACACCAACCGCAGCTGTGTCCCCCTCGCATTGCTGCCGCAAAAGGAGCTGAAATCAAGCTGAGCTAATCGAGCCCCTTTGTGCCTCTTCAAGCAGGTTGTTGAGACTCCCAAAGCTTGAAAAGCATTTGTCTGATGTACATAGAATCATAGAGTTGGAAGGGACCACAAGGATCATCTAGTCCAACCCCCTGCAATGCAGGAATCCTTCACCCAATGTGGAACTCGAACCCACGACCCTGAGATTAAGTGTCATGTACTGTACTGACTGGGGACGCAGGTGGAGCTGTGGGTTAAACCACAGAGCCTAGGACTTGCCGATCAGAAGATCAGTGATTCGAATCCCCGTGATGGGGTGAGCTCCTGTTGCTCAGTCCCTGCTCCTGCCAACCTAGCAGTTCGAAAGCACGTCAAAGTGCAAGTACATAAATAGGTACCACTCCAGTGGAAAGGTCAACAGCGTTTCCGTGCACTGCTCTGGTTTGCCAGAAGCGGCTTAGTCATGCTGGCCACATGACCTGGAAGCTATACGCAGGCTCCCTCGGCCAATAAAGCGAGATGAGCGCCGCAACCCCAGAGTCGGCCACGACTGGACCTAATGGTCAGGGGTCCCTTTACCTTTACCTTACTGTACTGACTGAGTCATCCTCCCTACATTAAACATACGAGCATACATTTTCCAACCTAGTGGTTGCAGCTAAGGCCGCAGAAACCAAGGCTATGTGACCCCCATTCCATTTTTGTGTGTGTGGGGGGGGGTTGATTTTCTTGAAGAGATCTTGATCAACAAGACATGTGCACTGCAGGTTGTTTAAACAGGGTTGCCACAGGGTTCAGTGCAGCCTCCCCCCCACCTGGCAACTTTCTCAATGGTACCAGACTAGATTTCCCATCATCCCTGACCCTTGGCTGGGGCTGATGGGAGCTGGAGTCCAACAACAGCACCTGGCAGGCTGCTTTAGTAAATTATAATCCCAAATGTAGAAGCCTGTATGTCACAAACCATTTCATCCCGCACAAGGCCTCTCTAGGCTCACAGGGATGCAAATTCCTGATGGGGCTCTTTTGTCCTAAAGCCCCTGGAATTTGAGTCATGCAAAAGCAGCAGCAGTGAAACCTAGGGAGCCTATGGAGCTGAAGCCTATGGAGAGAAGCCTATGGAGGTGAGGGCCTAAGGCACAACCCCGAGCGGTGACCCTGGGGGTGTTCTTAGTTGATGTGCATCAGCAGGACTCCCCCTACCGGTGGTTAACCCTTCCCGGACCTCAAGCGGACGGGCTGAAGCCGGATATAGTTGGTTAGGACCAATGCCTAAGCCAATACCGCTCATCACCTGTAACCAATAAAGCTGTGGCCTTATTTAGCCCATTAACCTTAATAATTGTGTCATGTGTCTTTATTTCCACTGGGGGGGGCGGGAACTCGCCACACAATGAGCTTTTTGAGTGTTCCAACATGCACATGCACACACACACACAAAACCAAACACAGACACACACTATCTCAGTCACCCAAACAACCACCCCAAAAGCTACACCAGCATTACAATCACTCACATTTTGCAGGTGGGGGTGTGAAGCAGAGATAAGAACTTTTATTTCTATTATTATTATAAAAAGAAATTATAATGTTCAAACTCAGGTCGGTACACAAACTAAAACACACGAGGAGATAATAGCACTATCATATTCCCCATCCAATAAATCAAAGCTATGGACGGAGGGCGGACGATCAGCAGTAGAGCTTGGTGCTTTCTGCATATATTGGTGGCACTGAAACTCTGGGAAACGATGAGGCTTCCCCGGTGGGGGGCAAGGCACCTAGGGAGAATTTGGAGGGGGAAATGATAGAGTCCAGAGGGGGCCCAGTGATAGAGAGAGGAAAAACCTCCCCTCCATGGAGACACTGGAAGAGGGGCTGGAAGAGGGCAGCATGGTGGGGACCTTTGGCGCTCCATTGGCACTCCATTCCTCAAGAACAACAGAAGAGCCTTGCAGCAGGATCCGGTCAAAGAAGGCCCATCTAATGTTTTCACAGTGGCCAACCAGGCACCATTCTGGGGAAGCGCACAAGCAAGACTTGTGTGCAACAAGCAGCAGCCTCCCCACCTGTGATTTCCATGCTTCCTCCAACAGCTGTGGCTGAGCATAACTATGGTGGCTAGTAGCCACTGGTAGCCTTCTCCTCCATGAATTTCTCAGCCATTACTTCATCACATGACCTGAGACAAGCCATGCTTGCCATCGGTTTCCTCTCTGCAACGCAAAGATGACCTCACTAGGCTACTGCACTAAGAAAACATGAACAAAGGCTCTGGACGTGCCAGTCTATGAATACTCAGGGTTGTCATTACTTAGTCCTCACCAACCTGGCAACCTCCAGAAAGTCTTGGACTACAACTCTCATCAGCCCCGGCCAGCACATCTGTCCAAAACATCTGTATGGCACCTGGTTTGCCAAGGTTGATTTAGTTGACTTGGTTCTTGGGGAAAATGAGGGCTATTCGACAATGACATCAAGCCCTCTGCTAGCAAATGTTAATCAGCAGTAGGGATGCGGGTGGCGCTGTGGTCTGAACCACTGAGCCTCTTGGGCTTGCTGATCAGAAGGTCGGTGGTTCGAATCCCCTTGATGGGGTGAACTCCCATTGCTCTGTCCCAGCTCCTGCCAACCTAGCTGTTCGAAAGCAAGCCAGTGCAAGTAGATAAATAGGTACTGCTGCGGTAGGAAGGTAAACGGCGTTTCCGTGCGCTCTGGTTTCCGTCACAGTGTCCCGTTGCACCAGAAGCGGTTTAGTCCTGCTGGCCACATGACCTGGAAAGCTGTCTGTGGACAAACGCTGGCTCCCTCGGCCTGAAAGCGAGATGAGCGCCACAACCCCATAGTCGCCTTTGACTGGACTTAACCGTCCAGGGGTCCTTTACCTTTTACCTAACCAGCAGTGCAAGTTTGGGGTGACAATTCCCTAGTTGTAGTCCTTGGAAATCCCTTGATGTGATGAGGATTTGCTTTCCACTTCGTGCAGGAATGCTCCATTGCAACCCACACAATCGACTTCCACCTCCCCACCCTGCATGATAGGAATGTAGCAGTTGCAAGACGGAATTTGGTCCCGGCGTGGAGGGTCGTTGTCACCATGAATCGCCTCTCCCCAAGGAAGGGAAAGATACAAAGAACTCAGGGCCATGGTAGGATGGAAAACAAGCACCTTTCTGCCGCTGCCGTGCCAGTCCTTGCTCGCCTGCCTGCCTGGCTTGCCATAAATCATTTGTTCCCAGGCCAGGGAGGGAGTTTCAGCCACTGTGCTGGGGATGTATGAGTCCTGTTTGCTGCTCCCTGCAGGTGATGTGAGCCTTGGCGCTATCCAGATGCTGAATTGCTCCCAGAAGGAGAACATTAACATTTCTCTCCCCCCCTCCCCCAGTTGCTTGCTGTCAAGCGTTCCTGGCGTCACAACCCCTTTCATCAAGCTGACATGTGGTTTTCTGGGAATCACTCACATTTAGTGTCAGAAGACACGCTCCCCCTCGGGGGTCCCAGCCCGAGGCTTGCAAGGAGAGCAAATGGCAGAGGCTGGCAGGGACGGCAAAAGCATACGGGGATCCCTACTGGAAGAAGAGGAGATCCGGCAATCCCAGCTGTGGAAGAACAGAGTTCTGAGCGAGGGAAAGGGTTCGGCCAAGGGGCCAAAGGGGCTGGAGGCCCGCAGTTGTGTGTATGTGTGTTCCCCAGGTGCCAAGGGAGAGAGGAGAGGAGAAATTTGGGGGAGCTGCCTAAGTCACACTCCCGCCCCCAAACAAAATGAAAAACCCAAACATTCCCATCCTGAAAAATGCATCCATCTCCAAATTTTGCAAGGCAGTTCTCCAGCCAATGAATGTGTACAAAAAAGACATTGGCTGAATGGGAATAAATAAAATAAAATAAATAAAACCTGTATATTAATGAAAATGCACAATATTGCAGGTAGTTTGTGACGGGCAGGCCTTTTTCATTCATTGATGATGACTACATTGATTTGCAATTCTGTATTCATTTTTGTGAATTGCATAGAGGCTGTTTGTAATAATAATAATAATAATAATAATAATAATAATAATAATAATAATGTTGTTTCCCATTGAATGGTGTCTTCCCGTTTCATGCTGAGTTATTCTACTGGATTTTGCTCCCTTCCTGTGTAACACTGGGTGATTATGCTACTTTTGTCAGGGGATGGCTATTAAACAGAGCATTCTCAGAGTATGAGCAGCTAAATAGTGGCAGCAAAACCCAGCGGCTCTGTAAAAGCCTCAAAAGGTGCTGGCAGAGGGGGCTGAGCAGGAGGTCAAGGGACATCTCTGGACCCTCTGTGCTCCATAGAGACGCTTCGCATACCATTGTGGGATCCTTGTCATTGAAGCCCAGGTCACCCAAGATCAAGGCTAATGGATACTTGCCACCCTCTCCTATAATGTTGTTCCCCAGTGTGAATGATGGGGATGAATGGCTGTCATTTGCTTACAGGGCAGAAAGTAATGAGTTTGGTCAGAGACACTGCCAACCCTGGTGTGAATGTTGAGGTTTAGTCTGCCCCTGGAGACCCTAAGGAACAGGAGACAGGCAGGTTTCAGGCTTGTTGGAGCTACTCCCCCCCCCTTCAATAGAACTCTGAGCTCTCCCAAGTGAGGCCAGGTGAAAAGACATAGAATTTAAGGACCAGGTAGTGCCTCTGAGCCTAGTATGAACCGAGGGTCTTCTTTTCAGCAGAACTGAGCTCACAGCACTTTTTCATAAAACATCCACACTCCTGGTTAGCTTCCTTTATTTTGAAAGCTGAATATAATTTTGCTGTTGCTAGGTCAGAAACCTTTGCCGATCTGCTGCAAATCATTCCGAGGCCGAACTACCTGTTGCTTTGAAACCACCCTTCTGCAAAAAGTCTGCAGTGAGGCTTAAGAGATCCCAGGCTGTGCATGCAGAATGTCTCAGGCTGAACCCCAGTGAGCTCCAGGTTAGGGATGGAGAAGACTTCTGCTTGAGACATAGGCAATCACTGCCGAATCATGGACCAATGGCCTAATGCTAAAAGCCAGCTTCCTATGTTCTTGTGATATAAAGGAGGGAGCGTTGGGCAGAATGATGGAAACTGGTTTTATAGGCTGCAATTATTTTATGCAATGCAGAAACACACATGTACACACCTCCCAGCAGTGGGGAGGCTGATGCCTCCAGCGCTTTGTGCTAGTCTTGGATGGGAAAATGCGGGAGGGTCTTTTTTTCCAAGGCCTGCATTTGTCATTTGCAGCTGCAGGGACAAAAGCCACCGTGAGTATTTGCATAAACACCTGGCACCAAGCAGCTGTCAACACCATAATTCTTCCAGTCCCACATTTCATTTCTCCTGAAGTAGAAAACACTGGGGGAGTGATGGATGGCCTTCTGCCGTGGAATGGGGGCCTATTTGCTGCGCAAGAAGCAGGGCAGGTGGGGGCCCTTCCTTCACTCCCCCCCCTCCTTAGCTGGCCTGGAGGTTTTATTGCATCACCTTTGCTGGGCAAAAGGGAAGACCTTCCCTTCCTGCTTTGAGCTGACAAGAGCCTTCTGTGGCTCAGGCCTCACTGGGACTTGACACTTGACACTTGAGTATCTGCCAGTCCCAGAGCCCAGAATAACACATGATCAGGGGTGATGGGAGATGGGAGCCTAGCCACACCTGAAGGACTTTTTATTGGCCACCCCTCTTCAAAGACAGTCTTCCACAAGTTGGTTCCTTCCAGATGTACAGTGAGGGGGGAAAGTATTTGATCCCCTGCTAAATTTGCCCATTTACTCGAGCCGAAGGTTTGAGTAGCTACACATCAGCCTCGAAATCTTACTGACTTGGAGAGGATCTGCAAAGAGGAGTGGGACAAAATACCTCCTGAGATGTGTGCAAACTTGGTGGCCACCTACAAGAAACGTCTGACCTCTGCAATTGCCAACAAGGGTTTTGCCACCAAGTACTAAGTCACTTTTTGCAAAGGGATCAAATACTTATTTCACTTGTTATAATGCACGTCAATCTCTGACTTTTATCTTCTGGGTTTCTGGGGTTTTTCCTGTTGTTATTCTGCCTCTCACAGCTACAATAAAACTACCAGTAAAATTATGGACTGGTCATTTCTTCGTCAGAGGGCAAACAGGCAAATTTAGCAGGGGATCAAATACTTTCCCCCCTCAGTGTATTGGACTACAACTACAACTGCAGCCAGCAGTTGCCATTGGGAAGGTTTGCTTCCACAGGTCAGGAAGTCTGGATCCTGGAGCTTCAGCAAGGAAGCTCAGATTTCGGACCTCGGCTAGGAGCTTGAGGCCCTGATCTAAGCATGTGCTTCCCCTCCCTCCTGAGCGGCCTCATGCACAGCCAGCTGGACACTTTGACAGCAGCCCTGAAGCTCCTTCCTCACTCAGCATCTCCTCCACTCCTGGGAGGAGAACCCAGGCAGCTGGTGTGAGGACCTCCAGTCCTCTTGGGCCAGGTATGTAGAGATCCAAACACCCTTCAGAGTCATTGGCAGGGTGGAGGTCTCCTGAGATGTGGTGGTGGCCCTCTTACCCCTGCTCCTTCTCTGAGAGACTTCAGTTTCCAAGCAACTGGCCAGAGATGAGCCTTTTTTGCAGCTCGCACTATCCAGTCAGCTTTGGAGCAAGACTTGTGCCAATCAAGCGCTAGCCTTTGGTCTTCTTCATAGCCCAAAGCTTTTAGAATACCAGGAAACCACTTGGGCTCCAGTATGCCAATGAGGAGCCCACTTCATCTTACCATCCCATAATGAGACCAGGGCTTCGACAGCACCATCTGCTTTCTCCCCTGGAAAATCCCCCCCCCAAATGCCCAGTGATATCTTTATAGATGCATGATAATTCTCAACTCACTACTTCGTCATCGTTCCTCCACAGGAGTTGGTGCAGAGGTAAAAAGGTAAAGGGACCCCTGACCATTAGGTCCAGTCGTGACCGACTCTGGGGTTGCGGCGCTCATCTCGCTTTATTGGCCGAGGAAGCCGGCGTACAGCTTCCAGGTCATGTGGCCAGTATGACTAAGCTGCTTCTGGCGAACCAGAGCAGCGCACGGAAATGCCGTTTACCTTCCCGCCAGAGCGGTCGGTACCTATTTATCTACTTGCACTTTGAGGTGCTTCCGAACTGCTAGGTTGGCAGGAGCTGGGTCCAAACAATGGGAGCTCACCCCATTGCGGGGATTCGAACTGCCGACTTTCTGATCAGCAAGCCCTAGGCTCTGTGGTTTAACCCACAGCGCCACCCACGTCCCTGGTGCAGAGGTAACTATTGTTTAAAACAACTTGCTTTTTAAAAAACTTATTGCATTTGATCACCCTGTTTCTTTTATTTTTGCGTGGCTCGGGGGGGAGGGATGCAGAACCTTGAGCATCTGAGCTGCTAGTGACGGCTCTGATGCTTTTATCTGCTCCTGTCCGGATCTGACACACTCCTCACTGACCTTCTCCCTCAAGCAAACCATTTATTTCCAGAGAAGATCTACTTGAGGGGGGTGGAGGCGACAGCTCCCTCCTGGGGCACCTGAGAGGCAGGCAGGTGGTCCCTGGTTCAATCTGTGACAGCTCCTCTTACAAGGATGTCAAGGGGAAACAGCAGCAGGAGAGTTGCGCTGTTTCTCAGGGCAAATGAATGGGCAGCCAGAAGCAGCCATCCAGGTGTCCGACTGGGTCCATGTTTCATGCGGTTGCACATCAGACAGAAACAGCGCAGGCTGGACCTGCAAAGCTAGCAGCCAAAATAAGAGAACTCAAGGATGACGGTTTTATGGAAGAATGGAAGCCTTTTTTTGGGCTATTTAAAGACCTATTATAATATGACGAATATTATAATGTGATGATGAGCAGGATTTGAACTATAGAGCAACAGAAATAATTAGAGATTATTGTATTATAGTTATGACAAAAAAGAGTGAAGATGGGGTAAAGCAAGACAGAATAATAATAATAATAACCCCCACGGAAAATGAGATAGGAAGTCAGTAAAACAAAAGAAAAAATTATTATGTGTTGGGATTTTATGTGAAATTTGTGGAAATTTTATAAAATATATTGAAAGAAAGAAAGAAAGAAAGAGAGAGAGAGAGAGAGAAGAAAGAAAGAAAGAAAGAAAGAAAGAAAGAAAGAAAGAAAGAAAGAAAGAAAGAACAGGCTGGAAGTTTCCTCTGTGGAAGCCAACAAACATGTCTTGTCATCTCCGGTGAAATTTGCTGATTTTAGAGGTGCCTGGTGTTGATTCTGCAGAGATTTGTGTAAGGAAGGCTTCAATGAACACAATGTGCAGGATGCTGTCCCCTTGCCTCCTCCCCTCGCATTCCTGGGTTTTCTTTTCTGCTTTTAAATCCAATTAAATTAAGATACCAGAACCAAATAAGGCTCTGCTGCTCATTAACGGGCCTTTTATCTTAATGACTACAGCGACCAAAATTACTCTGTAATTCTGACGGTATTGTTTTGCTGCCTGCCTCTATATCAGAGGACATTAATTTCAACCTGTGACAATAAGTGGGCAGGGTGGAAGGAAACTGCTTCAAATTAAGGGGGGGGGGGAGAGCGAGTGAGAAAATGAACAGGTGGCCGCCTCGTCCACCGGGCCTCATGTCCAGGGGGCACTGGGCAACAAGCCCCCTCATCAGCCCCTCCCTCAGCCTGAGGGGACCCTCAGCCAGCCACTACCAGCCAAGGGAGACCCGGGTCCCAGGGGCAGCTGAAGCCTTGCTGCAAAACACAAGGTACAAAGCTGAAAAGAGACCAAACCACAGTTCCCATTGCAACTGTACCACCTGCTTGGTGGTCCCTCAGTTTGCTAACTGGATGAGGAGGGTTTGGCATGTTCTTCATGCGGCCAGAGGTGCAGGGGTCTGGGGTTGGGGTAAAGGTAAAGGGACCCCTGACCATTAGGTCCAGTCGCGGACGACTCTGGGGTTGCGGCGCTCATCTCACTTTACTGGCCGAGGGAGCCGGCGTACAGCTTCCAGGTCATGTGGCCAGCATGACTAAGCCACTTCTGGTGAACCAGAGCAGCACACGGAAACACCGTTTACCTTCTCGCTGGAGTGGTACCTATTTATGTACTTGCACTTTGACGTGCTTTCGAACTGCTAGGTTGGCAGGAGCAGGGACAGAGCAACGGGAGCTCACCCCGTCGCAGGGATTCGAACCGCCAACCTTCTGCTCGGCAAGTCCTAGGCTCTGTGGTTTAACCCACAGCGCCACCCGCGTCCCCTGGGGTTGGGGTGGTGGTGTTCAAAAACCCATTACAATGGTACCTCGGGTAACAGACGCTTCAGGTTACAGACGCTTCAGGTTACAGATTCCACTGACCCAGAAATAGTACCTCAGGTTAAGAACTTTGCTTCAGGATGAGAACAGAAATCGCGCAGTGGCAGCGGGAGGTCCTATTAGCTAAAGTGGTACCTCAGGTTAAGAACAGTTTCAGGTTAAGAACAGACCTCCAGAACGAATTAAGTTCTTAACCCGAGGTAGCACTGTACTATTTCTGCAGCTAAGTCCCTGTTTTCATCATCCTAGAGCCTCCCCCAAATAACATGAAAGGCATTCTTTCTAGCCACTAAGAATAAGTCTTCTCCTTTCCTTGTGCTGTTTGGAGCCAATCAGAGCGAAAGGGGGCGAGGACTGGCTCCTAGGGCCACTCTCTGGAGAAGGCATGCAGGAAGAACAAAGAGAAATCAGACCGGATGGCTCAGTTGGTTTGAGCATGATGCTGATAACGCCGAGGTCACAGTTTCGATACCTGTATGGGGGGCAGCTGCATTTTCCTGCCTTGCAGGGGACTGAACTATATGATCCTCAGGGTCCCTTCCAACTCTACGATTCTATGAATCATCATTCTGTACTCTCCAAGAGCTAAGCATTTAGTTACGCTGAAAAAGCAAGGGGGGTTTCACAGGAGAGCAGTGCACAAATTCTGTCATGTGCAATGGAATTTTGGGGAAAGCGCAACTTAAGTCACTCTGAAAAAAGAAACTGGAGTAGTCCAAATCATTTGCCCATGTATGTGCACAGGAAATTGTAATAATAATAATAAGAATAAGAATTTGTTATTTATACCCCGCCCATCTGGCTGGGTTTCCCCAGCCACTCTGGGCGGCTTCCAACAGAACACTAAAATACAATAACCTATTAAACATTAAAAGCGTCCCTAAACAGGGCTGCCTTCAGATGTCTTCTAAAAGTTTGGTAATTATTTTTCTCTTTGACACCTGGTGGGAGGGCGTTCCACAGGGCGGGTGCCACTACCAAAAAGGCCCTCTGCCTGGTTCCCTGTAACTTGGCTTCTCATAGCGAGGGAACCGCCAGAAGGCCCTCGGCGCTGGACCTCAGTGTCTGGGCAGAACGATGGAGGTGGAGACACTCCTTCAGGTATACTGGACCGAGGCTGTTTAGGGCTTTAAAGGTCAGCACCAACATTTTGAATTGTGCTCGGAAACGTACTGGGAGCCAGTGTAGGTCTTTCAAAACCAGTGTTATATGGTCTCTGCAGCCGCTCCCAGTCACCAGTCTAGCTGCCGCATTCTGGATTAGTTGTAGATGTAGTGGAAAGGGAACACGCGGAGATCTGTTGCAATGCATGCCTCATTATTATTATTGTGTAACTATAAGATTATTGTATATTCTGAGAAGGTTGCATAATCTCAGAAGTGGGCATGGCTGTGAGGGTGTGTTGCTGTGAGTACCATGAATCTGCCACTCCCCTCCTGCGTGTCACTCACATTCACACATGGCGGGCAGTCCTAGTATGCCTGGCAGGATCAGAAACCCTCCAATCTCAGCAGCACAGATGGAGTTAACGCATGTGAATTTAGGAGGACAAAAAAAAAATGTCCCTAAATACATTTTAATGAGCTTCCTTAGAGGAAGGGGATGGGAGTTAAAACTTCAAGGGACAGCGAGGGCTGAACTCATCCTTTGTGCCTCGGTGGGGGAAGTGAGTGCTGTTCGTCACTCTTCTGCCTCTTGAAAGGGAAGAAAAAACCTCCCTCCCTCCCGACATTCAGGTGGAGGTGACTGTTTTCTCGCTCCCTCTTTTCAAACTCCACATGCGAGCCTAATAGAGCTGTCTAGGTCAAACTCCCCAGACGCGCTGCTTGTTTCTTCAATTTCTGAGCACTTCAGAAAAGAAAGGAAAAGGTGATCTGGGGAACCGAGAGCGCTCCTCTCCGCGGAGCCCTCATTTGTAACTGCGCCACTGAAGGCACCGTCAAACGCAGGGAGGGGGCTGCTTGAGACCCCAAACCAATGGCAGGTGTTTCTGGAAGGAATCGAGGAAGGTAGAAGACACCCAGGGAACAGGGAAGCCAGGACAGGGTGTTTTCCTGTGTATGTGTGTTGCTCTGTATCTTTCTTTCTCTCTCAGTCACACGTTCCAGCAGGACTCTGCTGCCTGGAGACAGAGATGGGCCTTGAACCCCCAGGCCCATTCAAATCCTTCCAGGTGAGGCGATGGCAAAGGTCATCTCCTGGACCTCGCAGCTCCCTGCCTTGTTTCCTGTTAAATGAACTTGAGAGAGTCCCTTCAGCTTGAGGACCACTTTTGCAGCCAGGGCTCAGGGCTGGTCAAGAGGAGGCAGGGGCATTTTCAAGGGTCTCCAGGGGGCTCACCCTCCCATTTAAGGATGCCAACTTGAATAAAATATGGGGGACAGGTAAGGCCCCACCCCACATAACTGATCACAAGACGCGGTGAATGTACACCATTTGAATGTCAATGCCCATCAACTTTGGGGAGGGCCAGCCCCCTCAAATATTTTATTGGGAGGTGCGTGCAAAAGGACTTTGGTCACTGGAGATGGCTCCTATCCCCCATGTCTTCTGTATTCACCCCAAAATCTCCTACCTCATCTTTCCATTTTTCAGAATTCATTTTTTTCAACTAAAAATGCCACCCCCTTTTAAAACCAATTTTCCCCTGTTTACTTTGTTCACCAAGGTGCCTGGGGGTCTGCAAAGCACTGGGCTGGTGAGTGGCCCCCCTCACCCACTACCAGTCAATGCCATCTTCACTTGCCCAGAGGCACTCTTTACATGCACGTCCATTTGCATCATGGGCCTATATTCAGAGCCCTCATAAATACCTAGCAACACCCTCTATTCACAAGTTAAAGGTAAAGGTAAAGGGACCCCTGACCGTTGGGTCCAGTCGCGGACGACTCTGGGGTTGCGGTGCTCATCTCGCTTTATTGGCCGAGGGAGCTGGCATACAGCTTCCAGGTCATGTGGCCAGGATGACTAAGCCGCTTCTGGCGAAGCGCATGGAATTGCCGTTTACCTTCCTGCCAGAGTGGTACCTATTTATCTACTTGCACTGTGTGTTTTCAAACTGCTGGGTTGGTAGGAGCAGGGACTGAGCAAAGGGAGCTCACCCCATCGCGGGGATTTGAACCGCCAACCTTCTGCTCAGCAAGCCCTAGGCTCTGTGGTTTAACCCACGGCACCACCTGCGTCACAAGTTAGTCAGAGCAAATAAAGCAGAGTCATTTCTCTTTGCAGCAATGTTTACCTCGAAAGCCATCTGCCTAAATAAAGTTGCCATGAACCCGTTAAAGAGCCAGTTGCAGGAGGGGGTCCACTTCTTGCCCTCCCCAAGAGCCTAGCAGCATCCCTCTCTGGACTTTCCTTGGGCTGTAATGGAAGGGAATGAAGAAAAGAGCTGCCTTCAGCAAGCTCCCCACCCCCCAAAAAGAAAAGAAAAACATCTTCCAATGGTTGCCAGGAGCTACCACCTACAAGTGTTTGGATGACAGAAATACTGGAGCAGTTGCTCAGAAAAGCTTCGGAGAAATTATCTGAGATAACTTTTCTGCCGCGTGGGTGTGAAAACCGATACCTCATAGGGTGAAAAAAAATCCCACAACAAAAGACAGCACAGAAATCTATTGGGCTGTCGGATCTGGGAATCACAGGAATACACACAAAGCCAACTTATTCCAAAACAAACCAGACCAGCAGCAGTGGCTCTCCAGGATTTCAGACGAGGGTGTTTTCCAATCTTACTCTGAGATGTCGTTGGGGAATGTGGCTCTTTAGGAGGCAGAACTGTGGTTTGATTGAACTTAGGAGCATGTTCACAGGAGAAACCTTGGAAACATTTAGCTGTCAGGTTAAACAAACTCTGGAGTATGCACAGTTACCTTTGATTTACATACCTTCGAGTTAGGAAGATAGTAAATAAATTGCAACGCATCCACATCTCGTTAAGAGATCCAAAAAGCTTTGAAATATTGATTACGTCTAATAGACAAGCCAAGGGAGTTCTGAGAGAGATATAAAAGCCGTTCACTAATCTAGAACCTTCATGCTGTAAATATCAGGCAAACAGTAGCATGAGTTGCTATTAGCAGTTCCAACAGGTAAGGTTTGAAGATAGGGTCCTGGATCTACCTTACACATGCATCTCTTAATGCTTTCTAAAAATAAAAACTAACTAACTAACTAACTAACTAGATAGTACATAGCATCAGTTTGACTGAATGAAATATACTGAGAAGCCAGTGACCACAGTAGGTAATGTAAAATGCCCAGAGAAAATCTAGCTCACATTATGAGGACTGGTCCAAAAAGCCAAACACTTTGGAATCCTGTATTGATTGAAGTGAAAAATATTTTAGATCGTGACCTCCTGAGATATCCAACAGTAATATTATTTGGATATCTCAAGGATTAAAACACCAGAGGAAGATTCCTCATTTGCTAACAATAAGCCAGAATAGCAGTACTGTATGTTGGAAGTGGGGAATAATTTCTCCTATAGAATCTTGGTTAGTTACAATCTGGGGCATCACATAGATGACAAAGTTAATCAACTTGGTTAAAGTCAGAGAGGCTAAGAAAAGAAATTTTGGCGTTTGTTTATCTCTTAATGGAACAATGAAGTACAAACCCATATTCTTAGGGGAAGTTTAATGCTATATAACTAGCTGAAGTGTGGGAGTTTAGATCAGGCAGTATGAAAAAATGGAGGATAAATGACTAATGTCTCTTTTTATATCTCTTTTTGCATATATATTTGATTCATGTATATACTTGACTGAAGGAATTCCTTATCGAACTATGAATATTCTATTTCCAACAACATTATAGAAACCTTAGTGCCTTAAATATAATTAACTGTATATTATCTGTATTTATATTTGTATTTGACTTTTTATATGAATTTCATAATTAGAAAAAAATGCTAAAAAGAAGAAATAGAAAGGCAGGGTAGAATTCCTTTGCATAAATGACAAAATGATGGGGAGGAGGACTCTGTCAATTTTGGTTTCTCTCAATTTCTCGTTTTTCCAGTCTTATGTTTTCATCATATATCTGCATCAATTTGCTTTTTTTAAAAAGAGATCCTCATAAAAATGCACCAGCATTTAATATGCATATTTTGTATGCCGTTTTGCCCAATATAAACATTTTTGCAAGTACTTTTTCCTAATACAGTGTTTGTCTGTATGATGTTTTCACTCATATTTGAAATTTTAATGCATATGTTTTCCAAATATATGCACATTTGTTGTTGTTGTTGTTGTTGTTACAATGTATTGCCTGCCTTTCACTCTAAGGTCCCGTGGTGGGTAACCTCTGCTTAAAAAATCTCCAATGAAGGAGAGTCTATCGCCTCTCGTGGGAGTCTGTTCTGTTGTCAAACAGCTCTTTGCTGGCTTTACAGAAAGCCAATGTGGTGTAGTGGTTAAAAGCGGTAGTCTCGTGAACTGGGTTTGCGTCTCCGCTCCTCCACATGCAGCTGCTGGGTGACCTTGGGCCAGTCACACTTCTTTGAAGTCTCTTAGCCCCACTCACCTCACAGAGTGTTTGTTGTGGGGGAGGAAGGGAAAGGAGATTGTTAGCCGCTTTGAGACTCCTTAAAGGGAGTGAAAGGCGGGATATCAAATCCAAACTCTTCTTCTTCTTCTTCTTACCATCAGAAAGTTCTTCCTGTTGTTTATTCAGAATCTCCTTTCTTGTAACTTGGAGCCATTGGTTCAGGTCCTACCCCCACAGAGCAGGAAAAAACAAGCTTGCTCCATCCTCCTTGTGACAGCCCTTGAGATATTTGAAGATGGCTATCATATCTCCTCTCAGTCTCCTGTTATCCAGGCTAAACATATGATAGGCATTTTCAAATATCTCAAGGAAGATGGGGCATGCTTGTTTTCTCCTGCTCTGGAGGGTTGGACCTGAATCAATGGCTTCAATGAGATTCTGACTAAAGACCAGGAAGAACTTTCTGACGGTAAGAGCTATTCGACAGTGGAACTGACTCCCACAAGAGTGGTCGGACTCTCCTTCACTGGAGGTTTTTAAGCAGAGGTTGGATGGTCATCTATCATAATGGTGATGATGATGATGATGATGATGATGATAATAATAATAATAATTAATAATAATTTTTATTTATACTCCTCCCTCCCCGGCCAGAGTCGGGCTCAGGGCAGCTAACACCAGTAAAATTACAGTAAAAGCATACAGGTAATAGGAAAAAAACAACCCAATTTAAAATACAGGTTAAAATGCAATTTAAAATGCAGCCTCATTTTAAAAGTAGCCCATAGATCAAAACCATAAGGGGAGGGAAACATAAGGGTCAGACTGAGTCCAAACCAAAGGCCAGGCGGAACAGCTCTGTCTTGCAGGCCCTGCGGAAAGATGTCGAGTCCCGCAGGGCTCTTGTGACAGAGCGTTCCACCAAGTCGGGGCCAGTAATGAAAAGGCCCTGGCCCTAGATTGAGACCAATCTAATCACCTTTCGACTGGGACACTTTAGTTGAGATTCCTGCATTATAAGGGGTTGGACCAGAGGCCTCTTAGAGCCCTTCCAGCTCTACAATTCTATGATTCTATGAAACATGCACAAGAGTGTGTTGCTACCAAAAGCACTTTGACACGTGTTGGAAACATAACCAGGTTTTGCTCTGGAGGGACACATCCATGGATGCTAGCAGACCACCTGCACACCCCTAAACTTCCAGTTTGGCACTCAAGAGGTGAAACTGGAGCTGCAGCCTAAGCTTGCCCCCTCCTGGGCAGCTCCATCTCCTGCTTTTTGCCATCTGCAAACGGGCCTGTGCTTTCCACGCCCCGCATCTGAATAAAACGCACAATTGGGAAAAATATGTGTGAGCCTCTGAGCTACGTGATCAATAACATGCTACAATAATTCCCGAAAGGCAGGATTTGCTTTGTGCTGGCATCTGATCACAGTGACTTTATCCCTCCACTAATGTGCTCAGGACCGTCACAATGCACCTGTTTCACTTCAATCAATTTGTAGTTATTGAACAAACATCATGGACTGACTGGTCCTTCTGAAAGGCCCTCCTCCTCCTCCTTCTTCCAACCACCTTGGATGGCACCCAGGGATCTTTATGACAAGGCCTATGGCTTCTCCTCTTCCACCCTGCTAAGACTGATAGCCACCAGGCCATGTTGAGGACATGTTATTGTTGTTTAGTCATTTAGTTGTGTCCCATTCTTCGTGACCCCATGGACCAAGAGCACGCCAGGCACTCCTGTCTTCCACTGCCTCCCACAGTTTGGTCAAACTCATGCTGGTAGCTTCGGGAACACTGTCCAACCATCTCGTCCTCTGTCGTCCCCTTCTCCATGTGCCCTGCATCTTTCCCAACATCAGGTCTTTTCCAGGGAGTCTTCTCTTCTCATGAGGTGGCCAAAGTATTGGAGCCTCAGCTTCAGGATCTGTCCTTCCAGTGAGCACTCAGGGCTGATTTCCTTAAGAATGGATAGGTTTGATCTTCTTGTAGTCCATTGTTGAGGACATAATGAAGCTTTAATCCAATGGCCAAAGCATGGCCTGTCCAGGACGTTCTTAAGTGACGTTTCTTATGAGGAGCAAAGTACTCAGATATGGCATTTTAAGGACTCTTTCTTCACCTGCAGCCCCAGCCCAGCTTTGTAGTTGGTGTCACAAACCCACAGAACTTCAAATCAAACCTTTTCGTTCAGGCCAGGCCTTTTTGGCCTACTGTTCATTTCAATTATCTCTTGAATGCTTTTCAATGCCCAGTTTTAACCGTCCTTTATCAATAATTTTAATGTTTTCTTTCTTTCTTTTTTGACAACCCCCTTCGAAGTTTTATTACAATCAAGAATGATATGAAAATTGTTAAGTAAAACAAATGAAACAAGCACACACAGGCTCAGTAAAATGCTTCCCATGGCCAAAGAAGTATGCTTGGAAATGTTTGGGCACAGTGTGGAATAAATCCCATTTTTTTTCTGTCCAAATTCTAGACAGGAGTGCCAGTGGCCTCGGAGGGGACAAGACCCACCCCCAACCACTTTCCTTTCAAGTTGTTCTTTTTCTTTAAACCACACTTGAGCCTGACAACCCTTCAAACAGATAACTGTCCTCTGTCAGAGACTGGGAACTGGGTGAAACTATCAGTTTCTCCCACATTCTCACTTTCCTCATCTTAAGTCCAATTTGCTACACCAGTTTTAAAGTCTTTATGAACTTTTTTTATTCAGTGCACATTTTCCCTAATACAAATAGAACATCATTCAATAAGCAAGTATTTGCATAACAAGCTGATGATTTTCATTATTTCCTATGGGATCATTTCTAATCTGTGCTTTGTCCGATCTCCCTCCCTCCCATCATGGTTTCTGCCTGAAACTGCTGCAGCCAACCAGCAAAAGCCAAGCAAAGGGAAAAGCAATTTGTCTGATCTCCCTCCCACATTCCAGGGTTTCTGCCTGAAATGGCTTCTGCCAATCAGCCAACCTCAAACTAGTAAGGAAGTGGGCAAACTCTGGCTGTTTGGATATCTGAATCAGCAGTTCATGTAGTGAGGTTTGGATATAATTCTTTGTGTTCAGCTAACTGAGATTTCAGATAACAAGCGTTCTGATAGCAGGACTTGCATGCATAAACAAATTTTATGGTATGCAATTTTGCATAATTTATACACACTTTGCAAACATTTTCTCCTAATAAAATGCATTTTGTAAATAATTTTCAGTAACTTGTGGTTCCCTGGATTCATGCATTCAGGTATACATTTCTCTGTTTGGGGAATGGCATTGCAAAATTCAGAGAAGTGCAAATTTCAAAGGCCAGCTACCTTTCAGCCCATGCATTGTTTTGGAAAGTGAGGTTTAGGTAGGTTTGAATTAACATGCAAATTGAACCAAGTTTCTCCTTCTATTCCAGATGGGGTAGAAGCATTTAAGAAACAGGCCCCTGATCTTTGGCTTCTCAGTGAGTTCTGGAGCCCTTCCAGAAATACATGAGGCTTTGCACAAAATGTGCAGGATGTTCCCAGCCAAGATTCTAAATGGGGTGGAAGGTTCCCTGTCTCTGGAGTGGAGCTGGGGAAGGTGTGTTAGTGACGGCACAGGTACTGGACAGTAGGCGCTAACCACAGACGATCTTTCCTCTGCTCAAACTGAATCAAGCTGGAAACAACAAAGCCATTCCCTCCCACCCCAAACATGCCTCACGGCAGGGAAGCATGGTACACATTTTTGAGGGCAGGGAGGGTGCCCGCAGACCACTTTCACCACTCTTAAAGTGCTAATGCTCCTCTTCACCCTATAAATCACCTAGCAGGGACCACAGATTTGCTCTAATACACTAAAAGCAGAAGAACCAAAAAGAGAGGAGAAGCAGGGAATGAGGAGAAAAAACAAACAAAACCCCAGAGAGCAAGAAAGGAATAAATTAACACAATGGTGACAGTGTAATGATGCTGCCATGCAAACCAAGGTTGAGTGGCCCTTGAAAGTCACCTTGCATCATCCTCGCTGTGCCTACGATAGAGTTGATGTTTCCCCTCCACTTCCAGGTTCTGAGGTTAACGCAAGCAGAACCAGACGGGGCGCCGAGCCAAGCTGTTCCGCGGCCGGCTTGTTTCCGAGAGAGAGCAACGACCTTCTCGGAGTTTCTGCAGAGAAGCAACTTTCTGTAACTAATGAACTAATTCGTTAAACTTCCGAGAGGCCCTTCTGCAAAGAAGCTCGCGCGATCCCGTCAATTAATCACGCCGCTACAGTGGAGCTCGGTGTTTAGGCCTTAACAATCGCTTATGTGACCTTTCTGACCGCTTACAGGTCCCTCGCCGGCCTTTAACCCGGTGCATTATTCATGACCAACTGTCCAGCTGCTTGCCACCTGCACCAGGGACTGGGCGAAGAGGAGGAGGAAGTGGCCGCTTCGATGCAAGCCGATACACGCAAGGATTCACACTAAGGAGTGCAGAGAGTCCAGCTGCCTTTTCCAGACGCCACCACTTCTTTCTCCATCCCCAGGAAACTGGAGTTACTTCCCGATAGGTCATGCCAGAAGTTCGCTGGTGATTGGGTTATAATTTATGGCTTTCCTGGGGATCATTCCTCTAACTATCAAGGTGGGGAAGGGGAGGAGCAGCGGAGCCCCTTTGCCTGTGCAGTTATCAAGTTAATGTGATGTGACTTCCTTCCAGAGCCATTAGCTTCTGCTTGCGGGAGAAGAGAGGTGGTGATGGGGAACTGTGCTTCCTTGATTCGAGCGAGGGCTGTGCCATCCCCGTGAGAAACTTTGCCCAGTCTCAAAGAAACCATTTCCTCTGCCCTCAGAATTCCTGCTCCTCAGCCTCTGAATTAATCACCACTCAACAGGAGCCTGGAGTCACCCAGTGCTGGTACAAAACAATTGGTGGGGTGATGGGTACCAACTCCATGGCGCAAAAAGTCCCAGAAGAAGAAGAAGAGTTTGGATTTGATATCCCGCTTTATCACTACCCGAAGGAGTCTCAAAGCAGCTAACATTCTCCTTTCCCTTCCTCTTCCACAACAAACACTCTGTGAGGTGAGTGGGGGTGAGAGACTTCAAAGAAGTGTGACTAGCTCAAGGTCACCCAGCAGCTGCATGTGGAGGAGCGGGGAAGCGAACCCGGTTCACCAGATTACGAGTCTACCGCTCTTAACCACTATACCACACTGGCTCTCCAGGTTCTATCTGCAATGGCCTTTCCAGGTAGGGCTGCTGAGAAAGACTCGTTGCCTGAAACCCCGAAGAGCCAAGACCAATCAGTGTCAACAACCCTTAGCTAGATGGACTCTTTAGCAAGGCACCTTCCCGTGTTCCTATTTTTCTGCTTGAAGTGGGGCAGCCAAGGGGCAGAGGAGGCCTGCCAAGTTATTTTAGCAATGGACTAGGTGGAAAACCACATGGCTACCTCCCCCTCCCAAGAAAACAACAAATTAAATAATTAATCATTTGCTGTCTTTACATGACACCCTGAAAATATGATGCATGAATGAGGTGGGCCCCTTCACTCTGCCTTCTGCATTTCCCTGGCCTGTAATTTCCAAATTGGGGTGAGGGAGAAAGAAATGGCACAGGAGATCTTTTGCTGCTGATCAGTGCTTCCCTTAATATTGACCTGATCAAGATGATTCTCCAAACTTAGGGTGGCTGTGTGTCCTATTTTGCTGAGGACAACCCTCTAGTTGAAAGGCTGTCAGATCCAAGATCAATGTGCTGGTCCCGGGGGTAAGGTACCTTGGGTGTAGCAGAGTCCACACGAAGAGGGGCAAGGTCCGAGGCAGAGAGCCGGGCGGGGAACAGGAACGCTGGAACAGGAGGCTGTGCAGGGAACAGGAACACCGGATGGTCGGGAACAGGAGGCCGAGCAGGGAACAGGAGTACCGGATAGTCAGGAACAGGAAGCCGAGCAGGGAACAGGAGTACCGGATAGTCAGGAACAGGAGGCCGAGCAGGGATCAGGAACACAGGAAGGTCCGAAGCCAACAACGACGTTGCTCCCGCAACCTGGGGCCGGGCTGACTGGGCTTTTATCCTCTTCTAAGGCCAGGGGCGGTCCCGGTCCCCAGGAGCCCCGCCTCCTCTGGCCTTAAGGCGAGCACTCCTCCTGGGGGCAACCAGTTCCCTTCGCCTCTCTGCCCTAAGCCTCTGCAGATCAGGAGAGGCTGAAGGGTTACTGGGCCCTGGAGGAGGCTCACCTGTGGCCACTGAGTCGTCAAGCCCCTCTGGGGCCAGAAGGGCTTCACCTGGGGCCAGCTCCTGATGCACTGCCACAGGTGCAGGCTCTTCAGCATCTAGGCCTTGCCCCAGTTCAGCCGGCCCTGGAGGCGGGGACTCCTGTGCAGGCTGGGATTCCTCTGTTTCATCCTCCGAATCGGAATCCCAGGCCATCACAATCAAGAACCTCCAGAAGGGACATCAAGGAGGGACCTTGAAGTGAGCAATCTGAGCAGGCACAGCACAGTTGGCTTAGGAAACTTGGTTTGTCTCAATGATGACCTGGCATCGCACCCTTCCCTAACCAAGCCTCCACTCCACCCCAGACATCGCCAAGCTACAAAGGGCAGCGGAAAAGCAAGCCACATTTTTGAGAAGCGAGCCGTGATTTGTTGGATCATCTATGTGGTTAACTTGTGGTTTGTTAAACAAACCATAGCACCATGTTATGTGCAAATCGGACCAACCTGCTTCCTGACTTGGGAAAAAATCACCAAGCATGGGCGGTATCGAACTAAGTTCTACTTAAAGTAGACCCATTAAAATTAATGGGCCTATATGTTAGTCATGCCTATTAATTTAAATGGATCTACTCTGAGTGTCATTAACATAGGAGACAATGCATTTAGTTTGTTTGTTGCTGTGATGACCAATAGCCTTAACACTGAAGTCTACTACGTAGCTGAGCTGGAGATGAACTCCTAGATTCAGGCTTTAGTCATTGTGGATAAAAGAAAACCCATTTCCACCTAACAGGATCCACACAGCCAGCAACAGTGATGGTGGGTTCTTCTTATCTGCTCAGCTATCTCATGCTCTGTAAGGCTATGGAAGCCAGGGACAAAAGGTAGAGAAGAGGAGGGAATCTCCCATTGAATTTTGCTGTCCACAAACTCGCTCCCGTCACCTTCCCTAATTCTGTCTAGCTGACCAATTATGGAGGCATCAGCACATTATTAGATTCAGAAAGGCCTGAAATTGCAGGTTAATGACATTTAGAAAAGTAAATTTAGGAAATGATTCAAGGACAAAGAAAGCAAACACACCGCTCTGGTAAAAAAAATGTCTTGATGGGGATGGTCTCCAAAGGAAATGAGGACGCAGAGGTGTTTAGATCACTGGTTGGTCACAGAAACCCTCTCCTTCTCTCAGGAATTGCTACAGAAGTCATGATCCTCATGCTGCAAATCTGCCCCTTCTAATGTTCTGGACTAAAGTTCACATCAGCCCAGCGAACATCCAGAGGGCACCCACCGGGTTGGGTAAGGTGGTCTATACCCTCTGTTCTCAGGTTCCTTCTTATGCCCAGAAAGGTAAGGAAGAAGGATCTTAAGCATCAGCCTCAGGGCATAGCTATGCAAAGGAACTGGCTCCCACAGGAGGAAGTGATGGCCACCAACCTAGAGGGGTCAGGCAAATTCATGGAGGAGAAGGCTACCAACAGCTCCTAGCCCATGATGGCTATGCTTTGCCTCCATGGTTGGAAGCAATAATGCTTCTGAATACCAATTCCTGGGAATCATAGAATTGTAGAGTTGGAAGGGACCTTGAGGATCATGAAAGGATCTGCAATGAAAGGATATGCAGCTGTCCCACACAGGGATTGAACCTGCAACCTTGGCGTTATCAGCACCAGGCTCAAACCGACTGAGCCATCTAGTGGAACCACAAGTGGGGAGTGTTGTTCTTGCACTCGGGCCCTGCTTGCCTCCCACATGCACCTGGTTGGCCACCGTGAGAACAGAATGCTGGACTAGATGGGCCCCCATTGGCCGATCCAGCAGGATCTTCTTATGTTCTTAGTGGCGGGCAGCATGAAACTTCTGCATTGGACAGGCCTTGCATACATACTGGAAATTAGGCCTTCGACCCTTTCCTGGTCCACAAAGCAGGACCTTCTTCTCCATTTCAAACTCCAGTGTCTCCATTTCCAGAGAGGCCTCTGGGGGCCCCTGGATCCAGGAGCTCTGGGTTTAGTAACGACCACACCAGATCTTGCCCAAGTTGTGAACTGGTTTGGACTGTACACACGGAAGGTTCTTCTTACATAACACCAGACAGCATGTCAAAAACAAAGATGAAACAAGGCCACGTCTCTTTCAGGCAGGAAGGAGAAAGAAAGATGAAAAGCAACTCAGGGTCGGCTGGACAAGAAAATTAACTTTGGATCTACAAGGACCCTCCCTGTCTGCAGGCCTGTGAGTCTGTTTCTGCAGCCACATCCCCCTGTATTTGTTTCAAAAATAGCTGCTAGCAGGCGCTCCGGTAATTAATTACAGATTGTGGTGACTTGCGCAGGGAAGCACCAGGAAGAAGAGACCCGAGAGAGAGAGAGCGCAAGACATACGATAATTAAGGGAAGAGGCCGGCATCCATCTCTCTGCCCTACAGCTTGGCACCCTTCAGTGAGAACAGCCTGACTTGAGTCGGCTTCATTAGGGATTGCCTGGGATGCAAACTGTCATTTGCTCGTTATAAGACACTCTTAAGAGTTTGATCTAACTCACTCCTCCAGCGAGAAAGAGCTCTGGCCGGGTGGAAAGGCTCGTGTCCCACTTCCCAGAATATGGGAAGGAAGAAAGGGAGCTCCAGCAGCAGCAGCAGCAGTATCTGCTCTCCTCACTTCCTTCCTCCCAATGGCAGAGTAGGTCGTCACGGCGCCTGGGGCCAGGAGGGTGAACGGAGCCCACTGCCCTGCAGCCCAGCCCTCATAGCTGCCAGAGCAACACTGGCCTCAAGCCATTTTGCGAGGCTGGAATGATCAGATCTCAGCTTCGCAATGCGGCTTGGGGAGGACAGCATGAGAAGGATGCCATGCGCCCTTCAATCCCAGCTTTGCCCTGGGATCGAAGGGTGCACGGCTGCTGCGTCCTTCTTACGTCACCCTCCCTGAGCCACTTTGCAAAGAAGAAGAAGAAGAGGAGGAGGAGGAGGAGAAGTTTGGATTTGATATCCCACTTTATCACTACCCTAAGGAGTCTCAAAGCGGCTAACATTCTCCTTTCCCTTCCTCCCCCACAACAAACACTCTGTGAGGTGAGTGGGGCTGAGAAACTTCAGAGAAATGTGACTAGCCCAAGGTCACTCAGCAGCTGCATGTGGAGGAGCGGAGACACAAACCCGGTTCACCAGATTACGAGACTACTGCTCTTAACCACTACACCACACTGGCTCGCAGATCCCAGTCTTGCAAAGTGGTGCAGGGCTAGCTCGGGGAGGGTGGCATGAGCCATGCACCTGGGACGATAACCCTGGTCCCCCCTGCTTTCTTCTGGCCTCCATGCTGAGGTCTCCATGAATCTAAATGGCAGAGGAGGGACCTTCCTGCTGGAAGTGTTGGAAAGGCAAATGCAGAGGAGACAGTGCTCGCTAGCAAAACAGAGAAGGATCTGCTGGTCAATTTTATTCCTTACACTGATTGGCAGTGGCTCTCCAGGGTTTCAGGCAGGGGGCATTCTGGGCCCTACCTGGAGATGAAACCTGGGACCTTCTCAAAGGCAAGGGAGGTGCTCCATCAACAAACCACGCCCTTTCCCCGATACAATGCTGTTGAGCTCAGCATCTGAAGGTGTAAGAACACCAGCCACGGTTCCTATAGTAATGCTCAGAGCATTCTACATCTGGTCTCAGCAATCAACTCCGCAGCCTTGCAAGGCATGTATCCCTATACTCTCTCTGTGCACAAGAGGCTAAGGCCAAAAGAATGATGTTTTTTCCTGATGGCCAGCTCTCCAGCACATGGGAGGAAAACATGGCTCAGAGTGGGCAGGGGTGGGCCTGATGTACATTTCCATGATGCACTTAAGTATCTCTTGCTTGGATTGTTCAGCCTGGGTCCGTGGCGACTCAATTTCAGCCCTAGAGAAAAATTTAGGGCAAACATTTTATTCTGTCATATTTTTTTTTAAAAAGGGGGAAGTTTTAAAAGAGGGAAAAAAATATGTTCTGTCCATCATTCTTCAAGAAAGAGAAAAAATTAGTTTCCAATTATCGTATCTAAAATTCATGATTCCTCCTAAATTTCTGACTAATCAGGGATATCATAAGCCTAATCATTTAAGGTAATTATCTAAAAAAATGTAATTTGTTCTATATTTCAAAACATAATGAGCTCCCAGGCGTATCCAGAATGGAGAGATGGTGAAAGTTACAGATGTTACTGCCAGAGAGAGAAAGAGAGGGAGACCCCTCCTCTCTCTTTTTCTCTATAACAACACGCTGTAGATAAAAATGGGTGCTCTAATTGCAGCTAATTTCATGCAGCGGGCCAGGAGAAGCATCTGTGGTTGTGTCCAACCTGTGACAGGCTGCTCTTCAGGTAAGAGTTCTGACACCAAGCTGAGGGTGTTATCATCAGATAACTGACCACACATAATGAGGAACCCAATAAACATCAGAACATCACACATAAATGCTGAAGAAGAAGGACCTCGGACTCACTAGCAGTCGACTAGGGGGTAAATCTATTTTTATATTGCACCACTTCAGACTGCAGGTGTGTGGGGGATGTCACAATACAGAATACGATACGATAATCTTTATTGTCATTGTCCCATATAGAACAACAAAATTGAAAAATCTACATAAAACATTCAAAACCTAACAAGCCTGCTATTCCAGCTATCTCAATCTGGTTAGCCCCCTAAAAACTCTGATACCCCATTTTTAAATACAATATACTCCCATAGAGACTCCTTACACTGCGTTTAAAACCAAAATCACTGTTTCTCAGGCGGCTAGTCCTAGTCTTTATAACCCTGTACCTTCTTCCAGAAGGCAGAAGCTGAAATAGATCATTTCCGGGGTGTGCACTATCCTGCACTATCTCTGCAGCATTCTTATAGCACCTGGAAGCATAGATTTGATCCAAGGTGGGAAGAATGCTCCTCCACAGAAACAAAGTTCCCTGCACATAGAAAAACAGCATGTCTGGAGTGGGGGTGGGAGGTGGGGAGAAGAAGGCAAGGCTAGAGCTGTTCTCCCGGTACACTAGTTTTCTACATGCAGGATTTAGAAATGTTGAGGCGGGGGTATTGGAAAGCATTCAGCCATAGGAGCACCCACATCACATGCAACGGAAGTAGTTTAGCTCAGAAATTTTTGTTTCCTTGTCTGCTGTCTAAGGGTTTGTTTGCTGGTCCAGATGCCCCAGTGGGAAGCCCCCAAGCAGGGCATGGGCACAACAGTAGCACTCTCCCCATCTGAGCAACTGGCATTCAGAGGCACACTGGCTCCAATAGAAGAGAGAGAATGCAGCCATTGAGACTAGCTTGTGAACGCCAGGCCCTGAAGTGCATTTTCCCTAGGAGTGGCTACAAATAGCCATCAACTCTCCATTCAAAACAGCTCCGTTCTTGACCAGGCAATTTCCACCCCCCAACTTATTAAAATAATGTTTCCCCTAGAATTTCTCAAGATGTTTCCCCTATGCATAAGAAACTCAAATCCACCTCTGTGTTCCCCTTCCCCCTTCCCCTTTCCCCCCTTTCATCTTCTGCACCTGCCAAAGGAAAGTGGAAGTCTTTCCCCACCAGTCCCCAATTGCCAGTGGAGGATTGGAAGGTGACACAAAGGAGTACTGTGGAGCTTTATACAAGCTGGGTCTGTGAAGTTGCCCTGATGAATGCTAAAACTCCCTTCTTCTTCTTCTTCTTCTTCTTCTTCTTCTTCTTCTTCCTCTTCCTCTTCCTCTTCCTCTTCCTCGTCTTCTTCCTCTTCTTCCAGGACAAAGCTGCAGAACACTGTCCTCTACTGAGATCCATGCTGTGCCCGAAACCGTTTAGAAGAGGTACATGTGCCCCTCAAAACCTCTTCCACGAGTTCCTCACCCGCTTGGCAGTTCATGTCTGCAAAGTGTTGAGGGGGGTGTGTGTGTGTGGAAGCCAAGCTGATCGAGCCCCCTCTCCTCCTGAGCCCTTGGAGAGCCACTGCCCATCAAAAGGTGGGGCTGGCAGGCCGCAGGAGGGTCCGGGGGCCTGGCCGAGTCAGAGGCAGTTTCATCTGCTCACATAACCCCATTGACTCGAGGCTCCCATCCATCTTGCGTTTAGCTGATGTTATTATGATTCTCACGTAAAAGGAAGACTAATGGATTTCTTCCTTGAGGCAATTAAAAAGTGATTTGTCACCCGCCAAGATGTATGGCTTAGTATCGGCAGATATTACTTTGCTGTGCCACTGACTGAGGTGGGGGGGGGGAAGAAAGAGAGTGAGAGAGAGAAAGACGGAGAGCGAACACATTAGGGGGTGACAGGGAAGTTCAGCTTGTTGCTGACAAAACAGGAAAGGCCTCACTTGGCAACTTTCATCACCTTTGAGAACCAGCCACAGCTGGCACAGAGAACTTTTGCAAGGGCAGTGGCTGGGGAGGGGAATGTTGCCAAGGAAAGAAGCAGTTCAGCTCTTTGCAGATGTCCCATCCTTGTGTCAGGGGGTCAGTGCTGTCCAGACCTTGAATCTGAAGTCTCCCGAGGGGGAGCAAGACCCCCCCAGTACATTCCCATGCAGCCACTTGTGGTCCTGAGGAGACATTTGAGCTGGACACCCCCTGCTACAGTACCAGAGTGTTAGAATTCCTGCTCCATGATTGCAGTCATGGGATTGTTGTCTATCACATGATGGTATATGTTTTGATTCCACAAAGTGGGAAGTGATGGAGACAGGATGTTTGTGTTACTGGATGTTTGTGTTACTGTGTTCCATGAAGTGGGACTATTGTCCTTTGTTCTTTTTCTCTTTGCTGTCTGATTCTAGAGAGAGAGGGAGCCATGTTACAGTGCCCTGTGTGTGTTTATATGTAAATAAAGTAGATTAGCCAAAATGATGAGTTGCTGAGGTCTGTCACACGAACTGCGCAGACTCTGCGGATCCCTAAGTATGCCGGTGTCTGCTGAAGAAAGCTTTTGAAGCTCCCAAACAATCAACCAGGAGGGAGAGAACATGCCAGTCGGGCATGTGTCTCTGCCAGGGTCCTACTCGAGTGTAGGACGAGCTCCTGACACAGAGGTTCCCCCTGGTTGGGGGTTGAAGGATACTTGGAGGAGGCTCATAGAAGACACCTAACCCTGATTGACACTCCTTAATATTGGCTTTGGGGTCACTCTAAGAATAGTTTCGGGGTTAGGGTTTGATTCTGTTTGCATCAGTAGCCAAATCTGTCAAATTCACACTTTCCAAAACAATTGTGAGAACCAAAATGTAGCCATCCTAAAAAGAAAACCCCACACTCATCTGAATTTTGTGATGCAGCTCTCTGACCAACCAACATTTACAGAAATGCACATGTTATGGGAAAGTGTGTATAAAGGTAGTAGAGAAAATGACAACAACAACAACAACAAAAATGCATTACATTAGGAGAAATTGCTTGGGGAAAAACATGCACATTAGTCAAAACATCAAAGAATAATGTGTTTGTAAGGTGAAAAGCCCTCTACAATGTTGATGAATTTTCATGGGGATTTTTCTTTAAAAAAAAACCCCAAAACCCAATTGCTGCAAAATGTAGAGAATTGAACTTAAGACGGGGGAGGGAGGGAGGGAGAGAGAGAGAATCAGAGAGAAGTGAACTTGTCAGGTCATGACACCCATGAATGCTGGCTTTGAGTTTGTTGGCTGCAGAATCCAAGGTTGCCAGTTGGATCATCTGCATTTCAATGAATGGCTGCAGTTTGGCCATTTGGGGGCATCATCCCCATGATTGGAGCAGTGGTTAGGGTAGCCACCAGTACTTCCTTCCTGTCTGCGAGAGGAGGCCTTGCACTTTCGTGGATCAAAAGGGCCCTTGTTAATGCACATGGTAACCTTCCCTTTCAAAATCCTTTGATCCCCTCCAGGCTCCCAGCTCATCAAACTTTAAAGGACTGGCATTATTTCTGAGCACACAACAATACCAAAGTTCAAGGCACATCTTTTTATCTCTCTTAAAGAAAAAAGAAAAGGAAAGGAAAACCCTGGAACTTTAAATCCAAAAACGGAGCAGTAAGCAAACGTTCTCCAGCTTTCACCCATTAATGGTTCATAGGGATATTTTCTTAAAAAGAAAGGAGACCCCCCCTCCCAGTTTCCTTTTTTTTTGGAGCAAGTGACCTTGTGGTAACCTTGCAGCCTCAATGCTGCCGCCCTCCCCTTTTCTCCATCTCCTTGGGGGGAAATGGCTTGAAAGCAGATGAAAGACCCTCCTCCGCTCTTTGGGGTTGTTTTATGGAACTTTCTGGGCCTTTAAAAAAGAAGAGGATGTCGCAGCACATCAAAACCCTTCCCGCACATAAAGGGAAGCAAGCGGAAATCACTTGATATTAAAAAACACACAACAAAAACCTTTGCTGAAGGTGTCTTTCCTTTACTTCCATCAAATATTGCTGGCGTCCAGGATGCTCCTCTTTCTCATTTTAAGCACAGCTCTTGAACGTCACCCAGGCACCCTTGAGTGATGTAACTCAGGGCCAGTTACGTTTCCCATATAATGTTGCCTGGGAGTTGTGCTCCTGTACGCCACTCCAGAGACAAAAGGCATAATCTGTGAAGGACTTACACTTTGGCTTTCCTATAAATCACCCAGAGGAGCCCGCCTGGATCCCCCAGTATTTTCAGAGCGCCAGTGTATTAGCTACAGATGACCCCAAAATCTTGAATCCCTTTTCCAGCAGAGCCAGGGGTTCCAAAACTCCTAGTTCCCAAAGCGAAACTGATGGGATTAGGAATGCTCTGTGTGGTTCTGTTTGTTCTTATTTTTGGCTTCCCAACAAAGCCTCATGGATAGGCAGTTTGCCACACCCCACCTTCCGATGATTCATCTCTTCCAACAAACGCACAACTACCGATGAACGCAAATGTGCATCGGTAACAACATTGCAAAACTCATCTTTTTGTGGTTGTACATACAAAGCTATTCTCCTGGTGGAGCACCGACAGATCAGTGAAACAACAGGCCCTGGTGCATTGGCTGATCCAGCAATGGTCTAACATTCTTACGCCTCATTGCTGGCAGGGTCCTGGCTCATGGGACTGCGGCTCTCAAAACCGCCTTTCACACCAGCTTTCTACACTATTTTAAGATCACTTTTTCAATCATACCTTGTTCATTAATTCAGAATCTATATCAAAAGTACTCCAACACCCTACAATGCCTGGGCAAACTGGCCTGTCTTTGCTTGGCACCAGAAATATAACAGTATCTGCGCCAAGCGTACTTCCAAGGGGAACATTGCACATTCCCACCACGGTCACTTTCACACTCAGCTTTGACAGGCAGCCCTGTGCAGTTTCTGTGGCTTTGGTCCCTTCAGCTGCTATTTCAGCTGCTCCTATTGTTTATGCCGATTTACAGTTTATGGCTGTTTTAATGGCTCTTATGTAATTTCTGATCTGCAGGCCACCCGGGGGACCACAGCGATGGAGGGCGGGCAGTAAATCTGCGCAATAGTTAAATAAATTAAGCTGAGTGCACCTCTCATGTTTGTTTTAGACACTCTCCTGCTCAAACTAAAATCCAGGTGGCAGATCACAAAACGGCGGCAGCAGAAGGACGAGAATGGAACTGGGGGAAAGTAAATCCACTTCATTGCATCACATGGAACTCTGTGTGACCAGAAGGCATTCCTTTCTCTTCCTCTCAAAAAAAGCAGCTTTGGTGCCATGGAGGATGCCATTTGGATCAGGGATTTGCCCTAGGGCTTCTTTTTGCAGGAGAAGGAGGAATGCCAGTCCCAGAAGATCCAACACTGTCAGCCCCTTTAAGGCTCCCGGGTGTGACCATAAGCCTTTGCAAGAGACAACATTTTTCCAAATGCAGCCAGTAGGGTGCCTTGGTAGCTCTCTGGGTGTGGAATTTATGGCCATTTCCCCCACAGGCCCAATACCGCAGCAAAGCAAGACACTCAAAAGAGGCACCAAAATTTGTTGCTCTCTCAGTTGCGCCAATGGAATGGCCCTGCAGTCCTTCTCCTGCAGCCTGATGAAGCGAACGGCTTCTGCAGGTAGGAGTGTGGGGAAGGGCCATAGCTCAACAGCAGAACATTTGCCTTGCATGAAGGATGTCCCAAATTCAATCCCTAGCATCTGCAAGTAGGAAATCTTGAAGATTGTGGGGAGCAGCTTTCATTCATGCTGCTCCTGATGCTGGGAGAGGGCCTTGCATTGCAAAGCATACCCTCTGCTCCTGAGCACTGCATCCCCACCCCAGCCCTCTCCCCTGACCAACTTCTCCTGGAAACCTGGCCTGACTTCCAGAGGCAGCCATGCAAATCATTTCTCCTCTCTCCCTCCTCCCGCCGCCCAGCTTATCGGTGTCCTTCGCCGCACTCCCAACACTTACGCTCGAAGGGAAACTATTTGTAAGAAATATTTCTAATTTGCAGGCCTGTTTTTCACCAACTATTGTTTTCCTGAACAAGAGACATTTATTAAGATTAATGCCAGGAAAAATCAGATTCTTCTTTTCTCTGATTTCCCCCAGGCCCTCCTTGCACTTCCCAGTATATTGATGGAACAGAGGGCCTGCAGGAAACTCAGAGTTTTCTCATATAATAGATATGCTTTATATATAATGTACTAGCTAAGGGCCCATCAGTATGACAGGCAGTGAGGGGTGTTGAACCACCTTCCTCATGGCCCCAAGCGCCCCTCCTCCAGCATTTAAGCCAATTTATGCACCAATCTGAAACCTAACATACTTAGGAGTAAATCACTCTCTTTCTTGAGAACTCCTCCTGGCCTCTCTTCTTCCTTACTTTTACTCTTGGCGTGCCAGTGCCTAAATAGCTCTCATATTCTGATCCCATCCCTGCCTCAGTCCACAGTGTCATGGCCCTTCCAGCTGCCATTGGCTCAGTTGCTGTGATGTCACAGAGGGTGTGGCTGCTTGAGCACTTGGGTGGGCGGAGAAACTTTAGAATATGGAGCACATGTTCCACAAGAATATTGTGTGGAATTAACATGATGATCTAGCATAAGGAGTCACTGTGGAGGCCCCAGAGGTGAGCCGTGTGGCTCAAGGTGGGTATGGAAGATGCTCCAAGGGCAGCAGGCAAAGGGACCAGGAGAACAAAAGGTGCAAGAGATGACATCTCAGAAGAAGCCAATGAAGGAGCTGGGTGGTGCCATTCGAAACAGAGTGGTGGAGCTGTTGCTTCAGGAAGGTCAGGTTCTAATAGCTGTACCAAGCAAGGCCTCCTCAGGTGAACAATTTTTGAGGGCTTTACAGGTGATGGAGGAGAGGTAGTGGTCCTGCAGCATCTCTGAAGTCCAGGGCTCCATCTGCCAGGCTCATGGATAAACAAGTAGCAATTGTAGGAAGGTGGAAGAGCTTTGTGCTGGGCTGGTGAGACCCACCACCCCCAGAACCTTCCGTGGCTCCCCACGGAACAAACCATGCCTTCCCAGCCCATGACCAGGGGACAGCTGTCCATCAGAACAAGGCCTGTTTGAGAAGACCAGCCATGCTCTTCTGCCTTGGGAGAAGAACCCCAAAGGAATGAAAAGTTCACCTTTGCCAGATTCGGACGCTCATTTGAATCTAGAGAGAGGTGGGTTGGGAGCAGAGCCCCTCACTCCCGGTTTCTTTGCCTGCAGCATTGCCAACTCTTTGAGAGCATCATGGACAGGCAACTGGTGCAGACCCAATGCTTTTCTCTGCCACTCCAGAGTGTTGTATGCCAGCCACGGCGCTGCATTCATGGGCAACAAAAGAGTTTGGGGGTTTATTTCCCGCCGCCGTTCTTGTCATCATCTCAGCTCCACGTCGAGCCGCTTGTTTCTCAACAAACAAAGCCCCAGCCTCAAAAGCAGTGGCACATTGCTGCAATTTGTCTCTTTTATTACATTTTGGAAGAAAGGCACTTCTGTATGAATCGGGAGCTGGCAGAATCAATGAATTCCCAGTCTGTTATTCTGTTTATGATTGAGCTCTTGAGTGAGATGCTCCCTGCCGTGCTCGGTGTGTGTGTGTGTGTGTGTGTGTGTGTGTGTGTGTTTGATTTTAAGATGAAGCCATTGAAAGGGAAGGCAGGTGTGAACTAGGCTGCTTTGTGTTGCTGCTCTGCCTGGTGGGGATGAGCTGGACTTCATGGGAAACACCAAGCCATGATATAGGGGAAGGACCATTGCAGATCAGTGGGAGGGTGTCTGGGCTTGCAAAAAAAAGGTCCCAGGTTCAATCTCCAATGAATTATCTAGGTAGAATTGGGTGAGACCCCTTGGCTGAAACCTTGGAGAGACACTGACTATTAGCACAGACAATACTAGATGGAAGAATGCTCTGACTTGGGTACAAAGCAACTGGCTGTGTCCATATCTTCTTAATCACCCCCCTGGGTTTCTGCACAACTCATTAACTGGACCCAAAACCCTCTGTGTGAAAGGGGTACAGGGCAGTTTGTGGCAACAACCCACCACACAAACTCCTGGCCTGCATAATGCAGTGGAATAATTGAATGGTACGGTCCTGAACTGGCAGGGTGAAGTGTACCATTTCAGACAGTTGGTGGGGGGACTCTTTCTATAGCTTTTAGTAGTGTGCCCTGTTGAAAACAAAAAGCAAAACAAAACAAAACAACCCCCCCAACAAACATGAAAGAAAAGAAAGAAAGAAATGTTCTGGTTCAGCTCTGTCTCCTTCTTGGAGAGTGCTTTTTCTTTAAATAAAAATCGGCAAGCATTTTTTTTTTTAAGGAGGGGGGCTCCTCTGGAGTGGCATAGCCCAGTTTCCCATGTTTGGACTCTTGTCTGTCCTGATCTGGCTTTCTCTTTGGGTCAAGGCGACTGGTCTACAGTGGGCAGCACCAATGCTGAGAAGCTGTCGGTGGCCTCCCCAAATTTTCAGGTGATAAAGCAACCAAGACTGCGCTTCCACCTGCCATTTCAGAATGACATCCAATAATTCTCCTTTTCTCAATGCAGCCTGAGAGATGCACCCCTGAGCACAGAGTACGGAGCAGGGTGTATATGTATATGTATATACACTTCTGTTTCAGTGTATCTGAAGAAGTGTGCATGCACACGAAAGCTTATACCAAGAACTAACTTAGTTGGTCTTTAAGGTGCTACAGGAAAGAATTTTTTACTTCGACATATATATATATATATATATATATATATATATATATATAATGATCATATCAGATTCCTACATTTCTCTTCTGCTCAGCTGAGTACCATCCCAGCACCTGACAGAAGGAGAAAAAACTTTGGAGGGGATGAATGCTGACAGCTCAATATGAAGAGCTATAGAGGTCTCACGTGCAAGAAGGCTACAGGCTGACAGCAGATATTAAACACCAGGGATGGTGGTGAGGAGGGCTTCCTCCTGGTCTTCACCAGGAGGAGGGGGCTCATGCGGTGCTGGTGGGGAAGAAACTCATTTTGTCAAGAATGCTAGACAGCTCCAGCAGTCAAGGGCAGGGAACCCCTTTCAGCCCCAGAGCTGCATTCCCCCATGGGCACCCCGTTCTGGGTGGTGGTGGTGGAGGCTAGAGCAAAAATGGACAGAGGCCAAGAGGTACGACCTGGACCATGGTGCAGGAGGCTACGTCAACTGTGAAAAAGCCAGATGTTTCTACAACCCATCCACACACTTTTCCATCCTGGCAAATGAGAGGTTTCATCTCAGTTCCAAGACAAATGCAACCTTAGAACTTGTGGACATCCAATGAAGTCAAACGTTGGAAGATTTGGGGCAGACAAAAGAAATGACTTGAAATCTTGGAGAGTCGCTAACAGTGAAGAGGAAAGGGTCTTCAACATTTGCTACCTTTCCTCATCTGCCAGGGCACTCCTGAAAACCACAGGGCACTCTCTGGACACATTCTGTTTGGAGGGGGGGCACTGGACAGATGGGGGGAGACCAGCTTTTTTATTATTAAAAAAACACACCAAATTATTTGCAGACTCTTCTGCATGTTTTCTCAAAACGAAGGCTCACAATGGTGTTCAGTGAGGCTTCCTCCCCGGGGGACTCCAGGAGTCTTTCCCCCTTAGGAGTGTGCAAAGGATTACCCCTTTAAAGTGCTTTGAAGCACAATCCTTTCCCATTTTTATCCAGCCCCTGAAAGCAACCTCACCAAGAAGGTGACTCTGCCTTGCGAGGTTTCAATAATAAGTACAACCAGCTCCATTGTGAACCAAACAATCTAATAACAGTCCTGTGTTCTGAAAGACAAGCACCCTTAAAACACACACACACACCACTGCACATCTCTTTGAGAAGCCGACGCAGGGTCATTCTACAGAGGATTAAATGAATGCAAGCCATGCTGAGTGGCGAAAAGTTTTTGGCAGTGTGCGGCGTGGAGGCAGCGTCCCTCAGATTTGAGGTGTTACAAATCCACAAAAGTGTCTGGCTTCCATCTGAGAAATGCTGGGAGCCTCGCCATTCTGGTCTGAAATAACTCGGGCTTTGTGGGGTTATTTAAGGACAAGGGACACCCCCATCACCACGTCTTGGCTGGTGTCACCAACACATGCTGGCACCATGGCCATAGGAAGGGGTGCCGTGTGGGTGGAGCTTTCTGCAACACCCCCCCCCCCGTGTGCACCCAATATTCCACCTGGTCAGATTCCAGAATCTGTGTCATTGGATTTGGGTTGCATCCTTATCCCCAAATGGCTCAATGGTCTGGTAAATCCCCAACTCCTAAGGTGGGAGAAACACATCAAACTAATGGCTTCCTGGCAAGGTGTGGAGATGGAGATTTGGGCACATTTGTCATTAGCTATCTGAACACCACCTCACCCAATCCAAAGCCGAGAATGAGCACAACTGGAGACGCAAAACTCTGAAGGCTGCTGACAGATCCCCCCCCCTCAGAAACCCACCATTTCATGCTTCTCTGACTGCTCTCCGCCTCAGAGGAATCCCGGCAGCTGGCAAGGAAGCCTCCTGTGAAAAGCTTCGCATGCCTGCAAGCAGTGGGCACGTCTCTCAGGCCTCCAGAGCTCCCACCCCAATAGTGCCGGTGAGGTGAATCTGGGAAGTGTCCAATCCACAGGGAGTCCAGGGTGCTCGGGCCTCTTGCTGGGGGGATTCCATGTTCAACACCCGCCAGCATTTTGCTCTGTGGAAGAAGCTGAGCATTTAATAAGAGCAAACAGCCCTTCAGGAGTAAAATAATCGCAGGCATCCAGGCATCCAAAGTGCTTCCTCTCTCCCCGCCACTGAGCGATAAAGACGTAAGAAGAGACCTGCCAGTGGTCCATCTAGTACAGCATCCTGTTCTCACAGTGGCCAACCAGATGCCCCAGTGGGAAACCCACAAGCAGGATTAGAGCACAAGGGCACTTTCCTTTCCTGTAGCTTCCAGCAACTGGTATTCAGAAGCATTGCTGCCCCTGACTGTGAAGGAAGAGCATAGCCATTGCGTCTAGCAGCTGTTGATAGCCTTCCCCTCCATGAATCGGTCTAGTTCTCTCTTAAAGCCATCCAAGTTGGTGACTAGCCCAGCCCATTGCAATCAGCAGCCCCCTATGCAGTGGAGGTTTGGGACACAGCTTCTAATGAAGAGGAAATGGCTTCCAGAGCAGGCATGGACCTCCACGGTTTTGGTGCTACCATTGAATGAATCCGTGCGAATCTCAGCTTCTGGAGGGGCTTTGGGCAAGAGTAGCTCCCTCCCTTAGTCAGTCTGCCTCTGGCCTATCACCTTCTCGTCTGCCACACAGAGAACCAAAGAGCAAACAGGCTGTGGCATCAACAGCTCTTTCTTCTTCTTCTTCTTCTTCTTCTTCTTCTTCTTCTTCTTCTTCTTCTTCTTCTTCTTCTTCCTCCTCCTCCTCCTCCTCCTCCTCCTCCTCCTCCTCCTCCTCCCTGCCACTGGCATCTCAGCTAAGCAGGCTGCACTGATGAATGGAGGAGTCAATGGGTCCCTTCCTGGGATGCATGTCTTTTTTGAGGGGTGCCCAGATGTTCCCAAACTGGACAACTGCCCACCCTGGAGAGGGTTGCACTCCCTTGGAAGGAGCTTGGTTGACCAGCTCAGATCTGCCTCTCTCCATTCGCAACTCCCGTGACCTCTGGCCATGGGGCATGCTGGGTTGGAGCTTCTGGGAGCTGGACTCCCAATCAACCGGAGGGGACCAGTTTGGGGAAAAGGCTGATGCACTGTGCAGGATGGCCCTGAGGCATTGTTGGGAGCCACTTCCTTGTCAGTCCTCCAGAAAGAATGTTCTCCCTTCAGGACCTTTGCTGAGGAACTTGCCTCCCTTTTGCCTCTCTGATGATTAATGGAAAGCTGGCAGCCCCCCTCCCTCTGCTAAGCCCCCACTTTCTTCAGCTCTTGTGAGACGAGGCCTCACCTCACTGCCCAGGCCGCTAATTGGATGACAATCAGTTCCAATTTATTCCATTTGGCCCTTCATTTGGGCACAGCCAGCAGCACGGAGGCCGATTTCAGTCTTTTCTGAGAAGGAGGAAAGCAAAATAAAAAGCCGCAAAGCTAGAAGCTCATCAGGCTTCTGCTAAACAGAACCAAATACGTGTTCTCTCTCTCTCTCCAACTCCCCCCCTCCCAAAAAAGCTGATTGCTGTGTTAATGAAGACAACTGGCCTTGGCATTTAGGAGTTTGCAAGCTTGGTGGTTTGGCTTCTGTCTCCCAAGCATGAAGACACAATTTTAACAAGTGTCAAAACAGAACTCAACAAACCAGCAACAGGACACACACACACACACACACACACACACACACACACACCCATTGTGTGTGCAAGGATTACCAATGTCGTTATTCACGCCTTGCCAATGAGAAAGTTCCTTCAGAACTTCAATTCAAGATGCTGGTGGCTACAGCTGCAATCCTGGGCCTGTTTACCTGGGAGGAAACCCCACTGAAATCACTGGGTCTTACTTCTGAGGTGATGCAGGCTGCAATCCTAAGCACACAGACTAGTGAGCAAGTCCTCTGGAGATGAGTGAGACTCACTTCCAAGTGAACAGGCGTGAAGGCCAGGCTTGCGTGCCTATAAAAATGTCATTTCTTATCTCTTAACTTGTTTTGCTGTTTCTTATCGCGCCGCACTGCTGAAGGACTTATATTGCCTTGCTGGTGATTAGGAAGACGGATACTGCAGCTTTAGAGGTTTCCCCCCCCCTCCTTTCAAACAAGATGACTTGTGAAGAAGAGAATTCTGCATTTCATCACTGGCAAAGTTAGATGTACCTCTAGCCCAGCCTTGCCCAACCTGGTGCCCTTTTGCAATACAACTCCCACCAGCCCCAGTAGTTGTGGCTGGGGCTGATGGCGAGTTGTAAGCTAAAACATTGGGGGGGGGGGATGACCGCTTTTGCACACTTGGAAGTTTTAGCCTCTCTTCTGTCTTCTATGCAAGGCATTTCGTACATGCTCAGGGAAGCATAGACCATTCCAACATTACAAAGAATTGTGTCTCCCTATGTTTTATACTTGCCTCCATAACTTTCACCCAAGCACACGAGCAGGGGGGAAACTGAAGCTAGAAGGTGTCCCAATTTAGCACATGGCTTACCATAGCTGTCAACTTTTCCCTTTTCTTGTGAGGAATCCTATTCAGAATTAGGGAATTTCCCTTTAAAAAAGGGAAACGTTGACAGCTATGTGGCTTACGTATATGATCTATTTTTTAAACTTCTCCCTGTCCTTGTGAAGCTTGCAGCGCATTATGGTTATTTATTTATTTGTGCCATCCCACAAGGCACAAGAACGCTGGCAAGGCTCAAGGTTTGGGAGCCGTTGCTGGAGACATTGCACTGCAATGCATTTCTGCATTGGGAGTCAGGGATCCAAACAATGGATTGTGCTGTTAAGGTTACACATCAAACTTAACCATGAACTTGGAGCGCTCAAGGGAACAATCACATTATGGCATGTTTTATATGTTTCCCGACACTCTTGAAAATGGGTGCCGAGCCTGGACTTGAAATATAGAATTGCTGGTGTCTAATCTGCCAACCTGGATGGCTTTAAAAGAGGGTTGGAAAAATTCACAGAGGATAAAGCTAGGAATGGCTCCTGACTCTCACGAATATGTTCTGCTTACACAGTTGGAGGCAGTGTACTACTAGTTGGCTGGGAATCACAAATGGAGAGAACACTGGTGTTGTGCTCAATTCCTGCTTGGGGGCTTCCCATGGGGGCACCTGGTTGGCCACTGTGAGAACAGGATGCCGGACTAGGTGGGCTTCTGGCCTGCCTGATCCAGCAGCATTGTCTTATGTTCTTATGTTCAGAAAGTGCAGCCAGGCACCAGGCAGATGATTTGCAGAACATGGACCACTTATAAACATCACCTCCAGCTCCTCGAAAGATTCCATCAATGGTGTCTCTGAAAGTTTTTACACATCACTTAGGAAGACAGGCAAACTAATGCCTGAGTACTGGAAGAAGCAAAGTTCACCAGTGTTGAAGCAATGATTCTTCAACATCAGTTTCGTTGGACTGGTCATGTTGTGCAGATGCCTGATTATTGTCTTCCAAAGCAACTACTCTATTCTGAACTTTAAAATGGAGAGCGTAATGTTGGTGGTCAACAAAAGAGGTTTAAAGACTCTCTCAAGGCAAATCTAAAAAAATGTAGTATAAACACCGACAACTGGGAAACACTGGCCTGCGAGCGCTCCAATTGGAAAACAGTCTTTACCAAAGGTGTCATGGTCGTTGAAGTCGCTCAAACTCAGGACGAAAGGGAGAAACATGCTATGAGAAGGCACACTTGGCAAACCCCCACTGTGATCATCTCCCACCCAGAAATCAATGTCCCCACTGTGGAAGGATGTGTGGATCCAGAATTGCCCTTTGCAGTCATTTACGGACTCACTGTTAAAACCGTGTTTATGGAAGACAATCTTACTCGGCTATGAGTGATTGCCAAAGAAGAAGACGATGACTCACAAAACCCGCTCAGTCACCTTGAAAGTAAGGTAGGTTACAATAAAGCCCACAAACCCCCACCCATGGAGATTTTACTGAAAATTTCTCTCCCCTTTTGCTAATTTTCAAGTGCAATTTCTTTTCTCATTAAAAATGGATGGAGAATAGTTGAATTAATTCCCCCCCCCTTTTTTGAAGAGCACCACAAAAAACACCCCTGCCCTGCATAAACACAAACACGAACTAAAATTGCATAATATATATAAAAAAACCATATCCATATAGACAAAAGAGTCTAAACAGCAACAGTCTAAACATGAGCCTTGCGGCCACCTTGATATTCTTGAGCTTCACTCACAAGGGTCATAGGAAACATGCAAGCCCACTCACCACGACAAGGTAATGATCCAGCGAGTGGGTTAATATGATAATATTATATGATAATATGACAGCAACAATTGCAGATAACAATGTATCTCAAAGTGTATCATTCGCAGTGGGATCAGGTGTTAAACAGGGTTGTGTTATTACCCTAACTTTATTCATTATTTTCACTGCCATGATCCTACACTTTGTCGAACGGAAACTCCCCACCGGAGTAGAAATCATATATTGAACAGATGGAAAGCTGTTCAATCTGAGCAGGCTGAAAGCAAAGAGTAAGGTTACCATAACTTCCACCATAGAGCTTCAGTATGCTGATGACAACGTAGTGTGCGCACACTCAGAGGATGACCTCCAAACCATCCTAAATATCTTTGCAGAAGCTTACGAAAAGCTTGGCCTATCACTCAACATCCAAAAAACCAAAGTTCTGCACCAACAAGTACAAAATAACCCCTCTGCAGCACCACAAATCCAACTCAATGGTGTAACGTTGGGAAATGTTGATCACTTCTCCTACCTAGGCAGTTATCTTTCTACAAGGGCCAACATTGATGGCGAAATCCAGCATCGCCTGAGCTCTGCAAGTGCGACTTTCTCCCGATTGAAGTGCAGAGTGTTTGAGAACCAGGACATTCGCAGGGAAACCAAAATGCTTGTTTACAAAGCTATTGTACTACCAACCTTACTGTGTGCTTGTGAAACATGGACCACTTATAAACACCATCTCTAACTCCTCAAAAGATTTCATCAATGGTGTCTCCGAAAATTTTTACACATCACTTGGGAAGACAGGCGAACTAATGCCTGGGTACTGGAAGAAGCAAAGATCACCAGTGTTGAAGCAATGATTCTTCAACATCAACTTTGTTGGAATGGTGATGTTGTGCGGATGCCTGATCATCGTCTTCCAAAGTAACTACTCTATTTCAAACTTAAAAATGGAAAGCATAATGCTGGTGGTCAGCAAAAGAGGTTTAAAGACTGTCTCAAGGCAAATCTAAAAAATGTAGTATAAACACTGACAACTGGGAAACACTGGCCTGCGAGCGCTCCAGTTGGAGAACAGCTTTTTTCAAAGGTGTCTTGGGCTTTGAAGACACTCGAACTCAGTACGCAAGGGAGAAACGTGCTAAGAGGAAGGCACGCCTGGCAAATTCACACTGTGATCAACTCCCCCCTGGAAACCAATGTCCCCACTGTGGAAGGACGTGTGGATCCAGAATTGGCCTCCACAGTCACTTACGGACTCATTGTTAAAACCGTATTTATGGAAGACAATCTTACTTGGCTACGAGTGATAGCCAAAGAGAAAGATTCTTGAGCACACTCTGAAGCCAAAGAGGCACATCAGCAGGTGGAGAACTCCCTGAAGAGGGAGCCCTTCTCCTTGCAGCAAGGCGGGAGAGCAGCTTTGTCTTTGCTGATCTCCCTAAAGGAATTGGCAGGCCGGGTTCCTCCTGCGTTTGCTGCTAAGAGAACTGACAGCCTGACTAGTCACACACACACACACACACCCTGGCTCCATACCTTTCCCAAACACCTTGTGAACATGCACACCTTTCAAAGGTCAAGTGGCTTCACAGAAAGCCTCCCCAAACGTCGCATGGTTTCTCCCTGAGCTGTGTTCGGAAGAAAGATCAAGCAGAGAAGTGAGGGGTTGAGAATTTTTTGCCCAGCCCTGGTGAAAAGCAGCCTTTCACTTGGCTTCTGGGAGTGAACTAGAAGCCAGCTACATTCTCCTGCCCCGACAAGAGGCCAGTCCACTGCTGCCCCCAAATACTGTGTCCCTCAAACAGTCACCACTGCGGCTGAGCTGCATCTGCTCCAGGTGGGTCATTTCAGAATGCTCCCAATTCAAGCTAGTTCATTTAGTTCTTATTTCAGCTGGGGATCAGTTTGGGTTGGGCCACTCCCCCCGTACTGGAGCCCTGGGGTCTCCCTTGTCCCATACATACCTTGGCCAAGGTAGCATGGCTGGAAGTATTTTGTGTTTTTTTTAAAAATAATATTTATTGAAGATTTTAAAATTACAAAGAAACAAAGAAAAAAGTAGACAAAAAGAGAAATTAAACAATACAAGTCAATAAAAACAAAAATCAAAGAGAAAAACAAATCACACAAATAAATCAAAATCAAAAAGCAAAAATAAACAGAAAATTTAAAAACAAATCCAATATTCCCAAATCTTTAACTTTCATTAACTTGTTTCATGGACCTCCTCACACCTCCCTTTTTTGTATTCTAGTTACTGATTATCACAGCAAATCCTTCCCATTTTTCATAATATTCTGTCATTAAATTACCTTAATCTATTTTAACCTTATCTTACTATAAAAAACCCTAAAACTTAAAGCTTGAGTCTTATATATACCAATTTCTCATAAGCATGACATATTCTTGCATAGTTCTTTTTAACATTTCTGCTAAAGCCAAATAAATTCGTTCCAACATCTTTTTTAATACTCATTAATTTTAGAAAACATTCCTAAATAGAATTTTTGAAACTTTCTCCAATCTTCATCCAACGTCTCTTCCTCCTGGTCACGGGTTTTGTCAGTCCTTTCTATCCCATCCATCCAGTTCATTAACCTGGTAACCTTATGTCCGAGGCCCTTAAGTCTCTTCCATGTCCCTTCCGCAGATCTTCTTCATATTTATACCCGTACTTTACTTTGTCTTCTGCACCTTTCACACGTGGAGACTCCAGCTTGACAATATTTTTATCCCTTCTCGACAGATCAGCCCCTTTTCCATAGTCCACACTGAACTCCATGTGGTATTTAAAAACATTTTTCAAAATCCCTCCAAAATTGAGGACCCCCACAACTCCAAACTCCTCCCGACCCAACGCCAGACTTGAAAAGTCAAAACATCCCTGCATAGGGGGGGGGTCTATCCAGCCCCCCATCTCCAAACCAAACAAGACTCTATCTCTCCAAGTCTGGCTTTTTCCAAGTTCATTTGTCAAATCCAACAACTCATGTTCCTGCTGGGCCACAGCTCCCTCCATCTCTGCCACCCGAGGTCCAACAACGATCTCCTCCTTCATCTGATCTGTCAGAGCACATTCCTGATTTGATTCCTGAGTGGGTTCTATATAGGTACCCACTACCTGTCCAAAATTTCTGATCGCAACAGTCATCAAGTCCATCTTCTCATGTAACTGTTCCAATAAAGCACTTGTTTTACAGAAAGCACGCACCAGAGCCTCTGAGCACATTGTTATACAAGGTCAGAAGTCTATTCCCACGATCTTAATCTGTTGCAGCTGCTCCCCAGTTCAAGTTTAGTAACAGTTTCACAAGCTCCCTCTAGGGGAAGAACTTCTCTTTGTATCCAACTCTTTTCTTTTCTTTTTTTAACAGCAGATCTAACAACAAAGTTTCCTTTTTCAGATAGTTTGTCAATATTTGTTCCTTTAAATTGCGAAAGAGCACAATGGAATCACTATGTTTCTCTTCTTTTAACTGTCTGTCAAAAACCTTTGTCTATAGTCAATGAACTTTCCCAAAAACGTCTGTCCTGACACCCCGCTCCCAGGTTCAAGACGGTGGAAAATTACTTTTCTTACACTCTCTTCTGCAAGTTTAAGCAATCCGGAAAAAAATCCCCCCTCTTCTCCTGCTTCCGAAGGGGGTTCAGTAATTTTAGATGATGAAAGTTGATCCTTTACAAATGATTTTCTACACTCTAGTTTGCCATGTCTTTGCTTTAATCTATCTACAAGAAACGGAAGGCTGACTTCCTGTTTAGACCTTCCCGCTTCAGTGCCAAATTAAGAGGAATTTCTTAATCCAATTTTCCGTTCTACTCACAGATCGTTGTTTAAAGTCCAATTGTCCAAATTTGATCTGCTCACGGGTAGTTGTTTTGTAGCCAAATTGTCCCAGAAAAAAGGTAGTGCTCTCCGGCAACGGCTGTGCGGCTTCGCTCCACGGAAGAAGCAGTTGACTCTCAGCACCGCGCCACTAACCCCTCTTCGCTCCGGAGCCCGTAATTGGATTCCTTTACGAATTGGGGGGGGGCGCAAAAGGTGCCCGCCGAGTCCCATGGTCACAGGCTTCATCCGCCTGTGATTTTTTAAAGGGTCCCCGCTTTGCCGTAGCGGAACAGACCCGTTTCCCGTGGAGCCAGTCCCTCCAGATCAGAGGGAATCCGCCATTACCAATGGCACCACCCCGGAAGTCCATGGCTGGAAGTATTTTGGAGCAGCCTCATCCCTTAAGGTGAATGCCTGGGCACTGCGGTACACCCCATGGTCATAGGGAAAGTGAGGAACTGCTTTCTGCCACTCTCAAAAGCATATTGAGGAGCAGCAGGGCTCTTCTTCCCCCACAGCTGCTGGTGAGTAAGTCTGGGTGAGGCTGTGGTGGCATGGAGGGCTTGATGCTAGGCCCTCTCTATGGAAGGGACGGAGTAAGTCCTGCTGGGCCCAAACTCTGGAGGGGTCTGTATGTCATTCAACATAAGCTAAGGGGGAAGAACACGGGCATTCATGGGTTTAATCCATGAATTGCTCCCCCTAGTTCACAGTTGGTTAGTCAGGCTTAGCAAATTGGACAGCTTGGAGGGGAAGGAGAGGTCAGCCAAAGTTCTTTGACCCTTCGGACATCAGTGGGGCAGATGCAGGCAGGGCTGGATCCTGCAATGCAGTTGCCTGCACCTCAGTCTGAATGATATTTGCCTGCTAGAATCTCTTCCCCCCTCTCCATCTAGCCTCCAATGTAGTTCTTCTTCACCTGCAACTTGCGGGCTCGTTCCATTCCCTCGGATGGCATAAAAATTAACATTAAAATGTCATGATTGTCCCACACTAATTACGCGCCTAATGCATAATTAGCTGTGGACACCTTTGACACATTTTGGTCACTACCTGCACTTGTGTGTGCATGAGAGAGGGAGGGAAAAATCCCTCCATGGTGGTAGCAAGCAAGGCAGGGGAACCATCCATGCTGTTGTCTAACAGAGAGGGAGACAGACAGAGAGACAGAGAGACAGAGTTCTGCATGCAGGCACCTTCGGCTGGAGAAGCACCCGTCTCAATTTCCCAGGCTCATCTTCTTTGCAAACAAGGTGGGGGCGAAGAGAAAGCAAACCCGCCTGGTGATTGTGAAGAAAATTGCTTAGCCGGAGCGGCAGCAGCGGCAGAGCAAGCGCCTCTTGTCAAATTCATTAGAATTGCAGAAGTCCTGGAACGGCTGTGACAAGGCGGGGGGGGGGGGGAGCGCAGCGGAGCCCTGGCTCTAAACTCCTCGCCTCGTCTCAGTGTCAACTGTTTAGCTTCCGTTGCTATAACGACGGGAAACATCTCTATATTGCTTTCGTGGCGTGCTCCATATTTCTGCACAATCTCTCTCTCTCTCTCTCTCTCTCTCTCTCTCTCCAACCCCCCCCCCCCAGCTTTCTCACTTTCTGCCTCAAAGTATTATTTGATGTGATGTGGAAACAATGAGACCAGCTTTCCATTGGAGGGAGATTCGTAGCAGACAGGGCAAAGTAAACCTTTCGCTTTGCTTCCAGCAGACAAACTGCCATGGCCACAGAGGCACCGAGAAGGAAGCCCGGGATGCTTTCAGGCACATTCAAGACCGGCCCTGTCATTGGGCACAGTGAAGGAGCCGCCTCGGGCAGCTGGTTCAGCGCGCCCTCAAAGGAGAGTGAATTGTTACGCTATTTAATTGGCCATTACTGTGTTTTTACCATCAGACGCTTGTGGGCTTCTATGCCTCCGGGGTTGGAAAAGCTTGGCTGCCCTTGGGTGTTAAGCCTTGGGGAGAGCAACAGGGAGCCCTTGGCTGCTCACCTCAGGCAAGAAATGGTCTTGGGCACATCTGGCTTTGAGAGAGAAGAAGGGCTTGCCTCCAGACCTTCACAGAATGTAAAAGCCAGCTCTTGCCAGACTTTATTTTTCTGTCAATGGGAACATTCCTGGTGATCCACAGGCAGGAGAAAGTTTATTGGGGGGGGCAGGAATAAGGATGCTGAGCTTTGGCAGGTTTGGGAAGAGATGCTGACCCACCTGCCTTTGGCAACTGCAGGTCTTCTCCAGCTGGCCAGGAAAGGCCAGAGTTCTAGGGTTCCCATCGAGGCTGAATCAAAGCTTTCAGCACCATGGACAGCTCCCAGGCTCTGGACACTTCTGAAGGTTCACCACACCAATTCTCCTAACAATCCTTCCAGTGTTGTTATCCCCATGTTGTGGGAGGTGGGAAGGCAGCTGAAAGAAAACCAGCTGCTCAAGATCACAGAGGGTGGTGCCTGCATGCAGGGGGTATGTGTGGCTATGGGCATTAGGTGGCGCATGTGGCATGCTGTTGAAAAGCATTTGTTATTGGTATTTGTCATGGAGCAAGCCAGACAGTAAATCATACGGTTCAATGCTGAAGTTAACTCTTTGTTAGAGAAACACAAACTTCACAGGTTTGGCTGGGTTTCAGGCCTAATGAGCACAAGCAGTTCATGCCCTATAGGCCCTCCTCCATGAAATCAGTTCCTGCACTTGCCGCTACACCATTGTTCATTCCTTAAAATGCCATCCGTTTCATAAGTCTGAGCCAAAATAAGGAGTCCTTGCTGGTGACAAATTTATGAGCACCAAAAAGCCATTACAGTGGTGCCCCGCAAGACGAATGCCTCGCAAGACGGAAAACCCGCTAGACGAAAGGGTTTTCCGTTTTGGAGGTGCTTCGCAAAACGAATTTCCTATGTGCTTGCTTCGCAAGACGAAAATGTCTTGCGAGCTCCTGCGGGGTTTTTTTCCTTTCCCCCCCCTTTTTCCCAAGCCGCTAAACGCCTTATCAGCTGATGGCTAAGCCGCTTATCAGCTGATCTTTAAGCCGCTTAACAGCTGATGCTAAGCCGCTTATCAGCTGATCTTTAAGCCGCTTAACAGCTGATGGCTAAGCCCCTTATCAGCTGATCTTTAAGCCGCTTAACAGCTGATGCTAAGCCGCTTATCAGCTGATCGTTAAGCCGCTTATCAGCTGATCTTTAAGCCGCTTAACAGCTGATGCTAAGCCGCTTATCAGCTGATCGTTAAGCCGCTTATCAGCTGATCGTTAAGCTGCTTATCAGCTGATCTTTAAGCCGGCTAAGCCGCTAATACTGTAGCACTAAGCCGCTAAACCTCTAATGGGCTTGCTTCGCAAGACGAAAAAACCCGCAAGACGAAGAGACTCGCGGAACGGATTCTTTTCGTCTTGTGAGGCACCACTGTATTCCACCTGCCCGCCCACCCTAGTCATCCCCTTGGAACAACTTTTCACAAAGATGTAGCATTGTTCCCAGGGGATTATGGGAAATAAAAATGGCAGCCACCCAGAAACCAGAGGCAGGAACAGTAGCAGCAAAACATGAGAAGGAAAGAAAAACACAACAGTAGGCCAGGAATGGAGGGTGTGTGTGTGTGTGTGTGTGTGTGTGTGTGTGGAGAGAGGCTCAGGTTTTTTGTTCCCCAAATTTTGAGCGGAAAGTTCTCACAGAGCAACTTTTGGCTCAGCTTCTACTTCCAAAAGCCGATCTGTTAGTTCTTGGCACGAGAGAGAAAAGCCCCCGATTTCTCCCTCGCTGGTCTTTGAGCTGCCTCTGCCAGAAGGTTGCAACATGATGGCAGTTAATGAACAAAACATGCCCTAATATTTAGAATAAGGGGATGCATTAAAAAGGGTACAAAAGGCCAGAATTGCTGGCAGATTGAGCACTAAAACAAAGGCAGAAAGCAACAGATGTTTCTCGCTCCTAATTTAGTCCTCTAGGATCTCCTCCAGATAAAACACAACGGCGTTTTGCTTCTTAATGAAGCATTTTCATCTTTCTGTACAGCAACGGTAAAAAAAAGAAAAGAAAAGAAGGACAGAAGACTCCCCAAGGGCTAAAATGCACCAGAATCTGGCAGAATCTGACTCGCTGCCTTTGGATTTTGCAAAGAGAACTTCTCTCTCCCTTAGTTGAAAATGAAAATGAGGATGGGATAGTGTGAGAGATAAGTCTTTACCCCAGATTCGGACTGTGGTCAATTCATGGTGGCTACGGAAAACGGAAACGCAGAAGGGAACCTAGGAGATCTGGTTCTCATATTTGTGAGTAATATGAGTTTGAGGCTAATATCCTGACAGGCTAAACTTACATTTCCTTTTAAGGGTTGAAGAAGGGTTGAAATCCCTGATGTAAGGAAAGCCTGCCACCCTCACCCCCCTGTTAGTAGACACAATTCACTATAAAGGATCTGAGTCATCTCCATTAATTTCTGTAGGATGTGGGGCCCTTGTTAAAGTTAGTAAAAGCAAAGTTATTCCCCAGTGTGGTGTAGTGGTTAAGAGCGGTAGTCTCGTAATCTGGGGAACCGGGTTCGCGTCTCCGCTCCTCCACATGCAGCTGCTGGGTGACCTTGGGCCAGTCACACTTCTTTGAAGTCTCTCAGCCCCACTCACCTCACAGAGTGTTTGTTGTGGGGGAGGAAGGGAAAGGAGAATGTTAGCTGCTTTGAGACTCCTTAAAGGGAGTGAAAGGCGGGATATCAAATCCAAAATCATCTTCTTCTTCTTCTTCTTCTTCTTCTTCTTCTTCTTCTTCTTCTTCTTCAGGCTCTGACTCTCTTGCTAGAGCCTCTGAGAGTTGAACCTCAGGCTGGAGAACAGACACATCTAGTGCCAAAGTAGGTGTGTGAAGTTGACCAGTCTGCCATTACATATGCAGTTATGGACCACCAGAAATTTGCACAAAACCTTCACTTACTAATTTATATGTATAGATGCAAATTTCAAAATTAATAAAAACAAAACAGGTATACTGTACATCTCCCCAAAGCAGGGAGGGAAGACCATGGATGGGCAATTTCTGCTGATGAGACTCTCATCCGTAAAGCTGGCCACCTGGCCACTAGGCTCACCTTGTTGCCACTGAGGTCTCTTTGGGCCATCCATTGTAGGACAACCAGGATTTCCTGGTCTATCTATAACCAAGAGAACAATTGCCTTTCCAGGCCTTTGAGTCGGCAGAAGAGAGGGTATGGCAGGCGAGGTGGAGGAATGTTGTACCTAACCCAAGCACTTGAGATGGGTGGTTTATGGTGGCACCTTCAAAAACAAGCTTTCTGTTCTTGCCTCTTTCTCATCTGACACCCTTTTCAGGTGCTCCCTGCTAGCCTGCATTGATGTAAGGTTTCTATCTTTTATCCTGGGTAAGGATGGGCAGTTCCACCATTTCCAGCCTCCAAGAGTGGCCTGACACTGAGTTCTCTATGTGGGAAAGTATCTGAAGATCCTGCACCAAGGGAGACGAGCTGGATCCTGTGAGCCAGTGAATTTTGCACAACAGCTCTAACTCTGTGTGATTTATTTATGATGTGATCTTTATGACTTTCCATAATTTATTCTGGCTTGGCTCCTGATAGACAGGGGCCTTGAGCAATTCTGGAACCAGTTTCCCCTCCTCTTGCTGTCCCCTCTTGCTTTCTCCCTACTAAAAAGCACTAGAAGGAAAGAGAAAAGAACAAGCAAAGCCAGGATTTTGGTGGGAAAATATTGACGTTTGGACCCAGGTGAAGTGAGATTAAAGGTGAACCTTCCTTATAAAACCAGCATCATTACACCTGCCAAAATGTCTGCGGCAGTTACGTTATGCATTATGCATGTAAGAGTGGATGTGTTGGTTCATTTTTTTTGTTTTTTTGGGGGGCAGGTCTTAGATTAGAAATAGTGGGCAGTACAAAGGATAGAAAGAAGAAGAAGAAAGATGGTAAAAACATCCTCCCTAAAGGCTGTAATTCAATATGACTTAGAAAACAACAGCAGCAACCCCCCCCCCCCATTTTAATGGATTCTTGTGGCGTTTGCAGCACCTGAAACAAAATTTTATAGGGTGTTCCTTACAAGGCAGCATTCTGGAGGCGAAATGAATGCAGCACTCTCTGTAATAAACTTAAGAGAAATGCATTTCCAGGCAGAAAGAGGGATGCAGAAGCAAAGGGAGGAGGGGACCCTCCCTGGACTCTTCCTTCGCCTCCCTCATGTACAGGGGTGGGAAGGGGAGGCAAAAGGAAGCTACCCACCACCTTTCAGGCTGGAGACTCTCAATTTGTCTCCCTTTCATTTGCAAGCTGTGCCTTTCGAAGCAGAAACTTGAGCATCATACTCCAATACTGATCAGCATGGTGGAATGAGAACCCCACCCTGCCTCCAGGTTTGCCACTGAATCTACACTGAACAGGAAGCAGAAGGCTAGCATAGCTCCTTCACAGACCTTCCAAGTGTCCCTATTTTCCAGGGACTGTCCCGGATTTACAGAAGCCATCTTGGTTTCTGGTTTGGTCCTGCTTTTCCTTAGGACGTCTCTATTTTCATCGAAGAAATGTTGGAGGGTTTGGAGTTATGCAACCCCTGAGCCAAGGAGATAAGTAACCTTTAGAAGACATCTGAAGGCAGCCCTGCATAGGGAAGTTTTATTTTAATGTTTAATGTTTTGTTATGTTTTTAATATATGTTGGAAGCTGCCCAGAGTGGCTGGGGCAACCCAGTCAGATGGGCAGGGTATCAATAATATAATTATAATTGAATAGGATGCCCCTATTTTCATCTCCTGCCAACCTAGCAGTTTGAAAGCACAAAGTGCAAGTAGATAAATAGGTACCGCTCCAGCGGGAAGGTAAACGGTGTTTCCGTGTGCTGCTCTGGTTTGCCAGAAGCGACTTTGTCATGCTGGCCACATGACCCAGAAGCTGTCTGCGGAAAAACGCCGGCTCCCTCGGCCAATAAAGCAAGATGAGCGCCGCAACCCCAGAGTCGGTCACGACTGGACCTAATGGTCAGGGGTCCCTTTACCTTTACTTTTATTTTCATCAGAGAAATGTTGGGGTGTTTGCCTTCAGGGTGAGTGGACCTGCATGATACCCAAGCACATATTTGCCCCATTGACATGTTACCTTTTTAGGACTGTGCTAAAAGTGCTCTGACGACTGAGTGAAACAGTCCTACAACTTGCTTCCACTTTGCAGGTAAGCAAATGAGGTTTCATATCAAGATCACCTTGACAAGACATTAATGATTGCTGCTTCCTGCCTGGCAGGGGCTACTCATGAACTGAGAAAGTGAAGAGCCCTCTCTGTCTTCACTTCGCACAACAATCAATATGCCCTGCTCCCGGTCTCATGCACAGAAACACCCCCATTATATGGCCAAAAGATTTTAATCCCCCTCCCTCTCCGAAGTGCAAGATGCAGTCGGTCTATTCTGGGTGTTGGCGCACAGTGAAAGTTTTATGGCCAAGTTATAAAGCTCTGAAAAATGGGGTTTATAATAGAAACTCTGACACCATCTAAAAATATAGCTGCGCTGTTGGGTGCAGCTATAATACAGCCCTAATTTATAAAGCACTCAGGAATCCTTTGCTGTTTCAAAACTTATGGATAATAATCCGGCTAGAAAAGAGTAAACCAGAAGGGGGGGAAATGGCCCCAGCGCCTGTGAGCGACGACAACCGGGGCCAGCGAGCCATTTGGAAATAGTGCCGGATGCCTTGATCCACGGAATCTCGGACCATCATGCAATAAAAACAGGCTTTGCCAAGAATGTGGGCATATTTCATCCCCCATGACGGGCCATTTTACTTGCTTTGGTGCTGCTTTTCTATAGCAAGGGGGGAGGGGCAGCAACAGAGGATGCTTTCCACACATTTTGGGGTTGACATAATAGATGTTACTGCAAGAAGGACTGCAATGTGGGGGAGGGAGGGAGTTGGGGGGTGGCAGTGTAGAATAAACCAATTGTTTACTCACTGGAGATTCCAGTTTATCACTAAAAGATAGCCAGGAGCTCTCCCTCTTCGAGGTCCTCCAGCTTTCCGCTAAGAGGTATTGGAAAGGCAATCACTCACTGACGCAGGTCCTCCATCTCCTCCATCAGGGCCTGGGAGCAGGGATGCTCACCATTGGTTTTCCTCCCTCAGCTTGGCCAGGAACTTGTTCCAAGAAATCTTTAAAAGGATGCTGAGATGCTAAGAGCACAAGCCACTTGCCAGGGCTCCTGAGGTCAGTCACTCCTGAGGCCTTCCTTATTGCCACCATCTCAATGCAGCATTGTGGGTTGCGTGCACGCACACACACACATGTACCTGGGGAAAGGAGACTAGCACACTTCTCTGGGCCTCAGCTCTGAAGAGGCCAGATTTTGCCCAAAGCGTCATTTCCTGGCAAATAGAACGAAACCCCAAGCAGGAGACCCTCCTCAGGCATGTCAAGATGTGGGTTTCTTGGAAGCTGGTGGGAAGGTCGTCTCACCTGGGGAGGCTGCTTCAACAAGGTAAATGGGGCACTGCCCCAACAACCTCAGTCTGGCCTGAGGCAGCCCTCACCTGCCTGCCTTCTGACTTACAACTGGTTCATGAGCTAGACCTGCCTGTGACCTTCCTCTCAGGTGTTGTCCTTATTATCGTGGAGAAGAATGGGGGCAAATCTAGAATAACTTGGCTCTGGTGCCACCAACTCTTTGGGCTCTCCGCCTTCCGCCTGACTGGTCCTAATGGGCACCAGCCACTGCTGGGTATCATTCCCCCTCCCCCAATATTTACACTGGCTGTATCTGGAAATCTGATCTAATGCCAGACATTTAAGAAATACATAAAATATTGGGATTCTTCCATTTCCCACCCCAGTGAAAAGATTCTTTGAAAATCCTACAAGCGGCAGGAAAAACAACAGTAAACTACTGATGGGGCCCAGACATGGTTTGTTTGGAACAACACAGTCCTGGTTTTCGTTTGGAAGAATGACCCCCCTTGCAGCAACTATCCAGGTGCCACTGGAGATACCCAGACAAGGATGTCAGTCCCCTGCCACCTGCCTCTAGTCTGGTTCCCAGAGGTAGACTGCCCCTGAGCTATGAAGTTCTACTTAGACATACCGTATTTTTCGCTCTATAAGACGCACCAGACCACAAGACGCACCTAGTTTTTGGAGGAGGAAAACAAGAAAAAAAATATTCTGAATCTCAGAAGCCAGAACAGCAAGAGGGATCGCTGCGCAGTGAAAGCAGCAATCCCTCTTGCAGTTTTGGCTTCTGGGATAGCTGCACAGCCTGCATTTGCTCCATAAGACGCACACACATTTCCCCTTACTTTTTAGGAGGGAAAAAGCGAGTCTTATAGAGCAAAAAATACAGTAATGGCTGGGAGTTGTCAAGCTCAATCTCCTCTGTGAATTTGTCATATCTTTTCCTATACAAGGCCTCTGCTGCTGCTCCGGCCTCTGTTTAAGAAAATGCTGCACTGTAACCAGCAGAAGTGGGGAGAGAGAAAGACCCGCCAACATGGCCACGGATGCCGGCTGGAGCCACACCCCCTCACGGCATCAAGCGCTGCCTTAATCCCCTAAGTGGATTTGGGCGAAGGATTTCTGACAGATGACCCTGGCAAGTTTGAGACGACAGCGTCAGCTGCCCAGGCACTCTGTGGCGTGCTGAGCTAAAGGAGCATCCTTTTAGCATTTTAATTGAAAATTACAGAAAAGAGGCACACGGCATTGGGCCTGGGATGTGCCTGTCCCAGGAAATGCTGGCAGGTGGTTCTGCTCAGCAAAGGGCAGGACCTGAAGTTAGAAATGGCAAAAAGGCTGGTGCTGACTTCATAGAAGTTTTGTGGCTCTCCAGAACGTGTCCCTGTTGCCAATCTAACAGTCAAAGGCAGAAGATAAAAACCACACGACATAATGAGGCATTGGAGAGGTAGACAGACACATAGATGATAGAGAGAGAGAGAGAGAGAGAGAGAGAGATGATAGATAGAACCTGAAACCCAAGAAGGCACATGGGGAGTGGCTATTCTTCCGTTTCTGAAATGCTGTTTGTCTGCATCTTAGCAGCACTTTGGGAAATCAGCAGTGTCACTTGCTGCCCATGAGGCTCCTGTGTCTTTAAGAGTGTGTGTATGGGGGGGGGGGGGAGTCAGCTGCATCCATAGGGACCTCGTGGCTTTGTTGCACTGTGCCTTACCAAGAGAGCACACAGAAAATCAGGCCACCCTCCTGAAGTCCAGGAAAACTAGTTCTGAACCAAAAGTTATATTCATTTCAGAAGTAGGCGGCTCAACTTTTTTTTTTTTTTTGCCACTACCTATTTCATGGAAGTATCATGGTGATGGAGGAGACTCTTGAGAGTCCCATGGACTGCAAGAAGATCAAATGTATCCATTCTTAAGGAAATCAGCCCTGAGTGCTCACTGGAAGGACAGATCCTGAAGCTGAGGCTTCAATACTTTGGCCACCTCATGAGAAGAGAAGACTCCCTGGAAAAGACCCTGATGTTGGGAAAGATGGAGGGCACAAGGAGAAGGGGACGACAGAGGACAAGATGGTTGGACAGTGTTCTCGAAGCTACCAGCATGAGTTTGACCAAGCTGCAGAAGGCAGTGGAAGACAGAAGTGCCTGGCGTGCTCTGGTCCAAGGGGTCACGAAGAGTCGGACACGACTAAACGGCTAAACAACAACAACAAATTTCATGGTCACAAATGACAACCGGGCCCCTAGAAGTTCCAGTTGCTGAGAGGCAACTTTTTTTTTGCACACAAGGTTACAGAGTGAGGGCACGAAATCTCTGCCCTTTCTCCGAACTGGCTTTGCCTCATCCCCGCATGGCAGCTCCACAAAGCAATCATTCTTGCAGGGTAAATCAAAAGGCACCAGACCTTCTGACTGGTGCTGTTACTCCTTCATTCCTCTTATCACCTTGCTCCCCAAGTTGCTAAAATACCGCCACCTCACCCCACCCATCTCTGGCTGTGAACAGTGTGGCAATCTTTGGGTTGGTGGTGGCTTCGCAGGCAGACTACAGAGGCTCTGCTTACAACCACATGAGTGCCCCCCCTTTGCTAGCACAACATAATAAATGTTTAAATGAGCAGGCAATAAACCTATTCAGGAGGGACCTAGTCCTTCCAGAAACAAATGGTTGCATGGGAGCTGCCACACTGAGCTCATTCTGGAGCGAGTGATTAGATCCTGTTCCCGTTCTTGATAAGTCTCTGCCTTGCTCTGAAAAGAGCTCGAGTGGATTGCCAGCTGGGGTCCACTTCAAGCTGACCCAAATCACACAGGAAACGGCCATGTTCCTCTTCAGCTAAGGAAGAGCCCCCTAAAGGAAAGGTCTAGTGACAGCAAGGAAATCTGTCTGCAGACAGAGCCTCCAGCCCCTCCCCCCCGCCAAGCACTTGAGTATAGCCGGTCCACGGGAAAGGAGGAGGGGAACGTTGTTCCTTTTCCCACAGAAGCACTTCTCCAGTCAGTCTGGGCCATTTGCCGTGATGAATAAGAGGAAGCTGCCGGATAATGTCTCTGAGAGGACCAAGGTGCAGGCCTCATCATTCTTGATGTGAAACAAACAAGCTACACAGGTCTGAAGAAGGCAGAAGACTGTCTTCTGAACTCTCTGTGGTCTATTGGGGAGGGGGGACGGGTCGATTCTCCTCTATGCCACCCAGCTAGGGTGCGGCAAGCATGTCCCAGTTTGTTTCCAAACCTCATTCCATCTTGTCAGAAGCTCAGGTCATGCACAGTGAGGACATTGACTGCAAAAACAGACATGGAAGAGCCGGACTGTCCTTCTACTTATTTAGTATCCCAGGGATTGAGATTTGTGATCTCCCAGGTGATGCTGCAGGGAAGGGCCAAGCTTAACTGAGCACAGGGCAAGAGGAACTTGCTGGCTTAACTGTACAACAGTTTCCATGTCGGAAGCTGGCAGGACAGAAGCAGCATCCTCATTTTTATAGGGATCCAGTGTGGAACTAGGAAACCACAGGCCAGTAAACCGGATGTTAGTTGTGGGAGAAAGCCCCCTCTGCTCAGTTCCAAATTGGGTTAGCAATTTCAGCAGCCATTAGAGAGCACCAAGGGGGTGAAAAGACCGTCTATTTTTGAGAGATCTAAAGTGACTCACAGCATTGGCTGGACTTTATTGTTTTCAACTGTCCTTCAAAACTTTATTCTTTTGCCTTGATCGTGACACCAATTACAGTTTGGTCAAAGCAGTGCAAATACCTCCAAGGAAGGACTGTGAAGATCTGTGGGGAAGCCTAAGGCAGCACTGAAGCCTTGGTGACAAGCAGCTGTGCAACCTCTGAACTTGTCAAACTGAATGCCCCAGTCTGCAAGACTTACATGCAGCCTGTTATCCCTCCCTTTAAGCTCCACTTTCTTTCTCATTTTAGCTTATGGTGAATTTCCCACAAGCCTCAGCAGTAATGCAAATTAGATGCTTTTAGCATTAGAACTGTACCAAAAGCAATAGGTGAAAAAACGCATCCTTTTAAATGCAACTGCTGATTATTTTCCCACTTTGACCAAAAGACCAAATGCAAACTCAAAGCTTCCACTTGACCAGGTGTGAGGAACCTCTGGCTGTCCAGATGTGGCTGAACTACAAGTCTCATTATCCCTGGCCTTTGGCTCAGGGGTGGCTTCCTCTCGTTAGTATCACTCAGAGCCAAACTTGCGACTTCTACATGGCACTTCACAAATGGAAGGAGATGGGAGAAGCACTGATGATGTGAAGGAAAAGACTCGGGCCGGCTGCACTAAGTCTGGCTCTGGAGCATGCTAAGGTTGCATAGTAGTAATTGCTGCAGACAGAAGGTTCATGCCAGAAGGTGAAAGGAGAAGCCCAGATCTCCTCGTCTTTATCCCAAGCCCCACCAGTTCAGATGGTTCCTCCTCCTGTCCATCAGAGGGACCAGTGCTGCTGACAGCTGTTCTCCTTCCTGCCTGAAAAGGGCTCTACAGATGTTAGAGTAGATACATAGGAACGAATTTACATAACTAACTTTGGGCCATTAATTTCAATGGATCCACTTGGAGCATGGCTTAGTTGGATTTGACCCACTGGATTCGGTGACTCGCCAAGACAGTTCTCAGTGCCAGATCCAGAGCTCCCCATAGCAAGTCCCAGAGTCCCCGACACATAGAGAGCAACCTAAATATTGCTCAGGGAAATACTAGGATGAGACAATCTTCTCCTTCCTCCTCTTCCTCTTCCCCATAAACTGGTTAACAAGCTAAGAGTTCATTTGCAGTGCCAAAAAGAATGCACTAAAAATGGAATATACTCCAGAGGTGGAATCCTTAAAAAGATGATTCTGCTGAGCTATAGTGCCACATCAAATTTTTATTGAATGCGTTCCTGCTCAGAACTACTGCCCTAAACCCAGTCAGAATGCTGAGAGAAGGGAATAAATCCCATGCACAGGCTCCTCCATGGTGTTCCTGCAGAAGGGCAAAAGAGGCATCTTTCTTCAGAAGGAGGGCAGGCCAAAGTAGGAACAGAGGAGAAGTTTGGGGTGGTTCACATTTTGGAGCTTCCACAAGCAAAGAGGCCTTTCAAAACCTTCCTGTGAGTGTGATTGCTGAAAGCGACACATTTTATTCAAGGCTTCAACTACCAAGAGAGCCAATAGATTGCTATGTCATTGCATTATGTGTGACTTGTGATTTTGGCAACATAGCTGAGGAAATGATTAGAGACTGCATTGTTATGAAAACCTCTTCATCCAAACATCAAGAGACACTTCTACTGGAAAGAAAGCTGCTTCTTTTTTGGGGGGCAGGGGGACAGCTGTTGGAATAACTGGCTGAGAATGCCATTCACGGGGGCCACTAGGGGGCGCATTGGAAGATGGCCGACAATACCATCTCTCCGACCCACACGGGGTAATTAAGAGGCTGATATGGGAGTAGGCAGCCTCCCTTGTTGCCCCAAGGAAATGGGGAACACTGCCCTTGCCTGCTGTGCCCATAAATCACCCCCTAATTCGAAAGAAGGGGGTGAGGGCCCTAGGCAGAATGCCCCCGTGTGGACATCGGCTCTCCTGGACACTGTCTCTGATCGCGCACTAGTTGCAACAATTTGGAATAATTAATTACAAAAGAAGCAAATGCACATATTTCAAGTGAAGAAGGGGACTGAAGTCTGCTAATTTAAGTGACCTCTGTGAAAGAAGACAACGGGCTGGAGAAACAGGAATATTTTATGATGAAGATACACCAAAGGCGGGGTATGTTGACAACGGGGCTGAATGGGGGGGGGACCTTTACTTTCCTTCTATGTGATTTACAAGAACCCCTCCTCAGTAGAACCATCGGTTGAACTGACCCAAGCAGGATGATTAAGGTCTGTGTGGAGATAAACTTTAACCAAAAGTATGCTTTATGGACACCGAGAAGTAATAAGAGCTTTTGGGAATGGTGCAGCAATTAATTCGGAGTCGCCATTTTGCCAAAGGATTTATAGCCGGGAGGAAGAACGGATTTGTTTTCAGACTGCTTTCCTAGTGAATCTCCTCAGAGGTTTTGAGAAAGGAGGCAGATTGGTGAAGATTAATGATGCTAAGACTGTTTTGATGTATGGAAGTGATGTTATATGGAAAACGTCTGGATATGGCTACTGGATAATAATAAAAAAATATCCACGCAGGATTACAAACTGTTCTAACCAGCTTGCGGAGACTATCAGAGGTCACAAAGAGAAAGGAAAAATATATGAAAATAACAACAAGAGGTGTGGAAAAATAATAAGAAAGGACTGGATAGTACTGTGAACATCATAAGGTTAGATTTGTGGACATTAAAACAGCAGTAAGAAGCAAGAAGTTGATTGGATCCCTTCGGAACTTGAAATATGGGTACCCCCAACAAAAATTTAAAATTCGGCTGTGTAATTTGGAATTTATGTAATTTGGTTTGATTTGATGTGATTGGTCGGTTAATAAAAAAATTTTCTTAAGAGAATGCCATTCACAGCGCCGAATCCCTCTCCACATGTTTCTTGGGCTTCTCCACTAGAGCATCAGAACTGAAGAAGAGCCCCGTGGATCAGATCCATCTTTTCCAGAATCCTGTTCTCATAATGGCCAACCAGATGCCTATTATGGGAAACTCGCAAGCAGGACCCAAGAAGGATTCTTCTCTTGTGGTTTCCATGAACTGGTACTGTGGCACCTCGGGTTATGTACTTAATTCGTTCCGGAGGTCCGTTCTTAACCTGAAACTGTTCTTAACCTGAAGCACCACTTTAGCTAATGGGGCCTCCCGCTGCCGCTGCACGATTTCTGTTCTCATCCTGAAGCAAAGTTCTTAACCCAAGGTACTATTTCTGTCTATTATGAAAGTGGTAGTGATTCAGGGGGTTTTGATGGAAATGAGGATGAAATGCCTCGGGACAATTTCTTAAGTGTGATCATGACCCGTCGCACACAGTCAGGTGAAAATAAATAGGCATGAACCAAGAATGGCTTCAGGCCCCCTTAATCCACAATTCCAGCTCAGTTATATTGGGTGCTATTTTACAAGCTATGCTTTAACTTGGAAGCTCCAGATGTAAACCCAGGGGTTTATGGAGGATCCCCTAGTGTTATCAACTGATGTTTCAAAGCTGCTCTGGAGTATAAGGACCCTATTTCAGAAGGTAAAATGTAGGTTGCCAAAGTTCCCATAAAAGGATGGAATCAGCAGCAAGATCTCCACATGACTTTGGATGCTAATAGTGTGGATCCTGCATTACAAATGAACAATGAAGCATGTAAAGACATAATCACCCATTTTTCTCACTGACACTCCATGTTATGCCAAGCATTCCAGACATAAAATTCAGCTGAACCTGGATGTAATACCTGTAATAATAGCCAGATCTCATCAGAATGGGTTTCTTCCACTGTCTTGATATCGGAAATAGAATGGAACTCTTCACATGCTCATAGATTTGAGAGGTGCAAACTAACGTTGTTGCAGGTGGTCTCCCCTTACCTAACACTGACAAAACTACTTTGTTTATTAAATTTATATCCTGCTCTCCCTCCCAAAGTTGACCAGGGAAGCGAACAGGAAGTGATAAAAGAATAATTAAAAAACCCTTTAAAATGATTCCAATACAGATGCAGCCTTGGAATGATCTTAAATGGTTTGTTGAAAGGGAAAGATGGAAAAGAGGAAAGCAGATGCAGAAAAGACAACAGAGGAGGGGAAGGGATTCCAAAGGGCAGATGCTGCTTACTTCAAAGTAGGCTTCAGCCTTTATATCTTTGGATATGACACTAGCAGATCATCAGATTCCTTTGGCTACATGGCATTTAGCACCCCAGAAGGGCTGTTCCAGCATAAAGGATGCCATTTGGATTAGTCTCGTCACCCTTCAAAGAATAGTGCATCGCACACAATTTTGGGCAATACCTCAAATGTCGTGTACTTCTCAGTGTATGGCAAAACTGCTGTGGAACATGGTAGCATTTCGAAAGTGGTGTAAGGAGAATGGCAACAAAATAGTCCTATGAAAGTGCTCATTCCGTATCATCTCAGTGATGTATTTGGGACAGAAGGGCATGCAACCTAAGCTGAACTTAGTGGAAGCTATAGAAGAAGTGCCAGAACCCCAGAATAAAGACATGGTTCAGTCCTTCTTAGGGAATAAACACTATTTACACATCCTTATAATTAGTGCTTTTTTCCAAAAATAATGTTTAGGGGTACTCTCATTTCCCAACTCATATTGAAATACTCAATGAGGCCAAACTTAAGATTAACAAAATGTTTAGGGGTATGCGTACCCCTGTGTACCCCCCAGAAAAAAGCACTGCTTATAATAGGATGTGAGAGGCATGTGACCAGGAGTCAAGAATGCGAAAAGAGTGGCCGGTGTCAGGAAGAGAGACCCACTGTCCCACCTCGTGCAGCTGTATCTGCGTGAACATGAGATGCCAAATAGGGCTTATACAGTGGTACCTCTGGAAACTAACGGGATCCGTTCCAGAGCCCCGTTCACATCCTGAAGCGAATGCAAACCGCGTCTGCGCGTGTGCAGGTTGTGATTCGCAGCTTCTACGCATGCGCGTGACATCATTTTGACCATCTGTGCATGCGTGAGCGGTGAAACGTGGAAGTAATGCATTCCATTACTTCCGGGTCGCTGCTGAGCGCAACCTGAAAACGCTCAACTTGAAGCAACTTCAACCCGAGGTATGACTGTAACGGTTTTGAAAGAGGACTAGACAAATTCACAAGTTATCGGCCAGCCAGTGATTATTGACAATGTTCGGTTATACCTCTAGGACTGATACCTGAGCAGAACCAAAAATTTCAGAGTCACCTTCAGGCATAGGCAAACTCAGCCCTCCAGATGTTTTGGGACTATAACTCCCATGGTCCCTAGCTAGCAGGACCAGTGGTCAGGGATGATGGGAATTGTAGTCCCAAAACATCTGGAGGGCCAAGTTTGCCTATGCTTGGTCACCTTGCTACTTCTTCCTGCCCATCAACATCTGCTGCCTGAGTTGGCCACCTTCACTCTGCCTCACGGAAGGGCCAGCCATCCCAGCAAGGGAGCATTCAGTGATGACTTATCTAGCCCCCCCAGATGATGATTATGCATGGATTGAGCCTTGGACAGCAAGGGACCTAGATCCTCTGACGTGGACTTTGAAGGCCCCAGACTGGATTCCGACTGTAGCCCAGTTGAGATAGAACTAGAGGAGAAAAAATTCTAGTATGATGATGTGAAGTTCACACTGCTGGATCAGAGGCCTTGTGGTTAATTGATGCAGGATTTTTTTCACACCAGTGCCCTGGATCCGTCCGTTGTGCATTGGGAAGGGGGAGGAAGCAATCCGTGTAAGTGACCTTGAAAGATGTTGCATTCATTTTTCTTCCTACATTCCCTCTCCCCCCCTCCCTTGTGCGTGATGGATTTAATGTTCAATAAAATTCAAAGAGTAACAGCCACTGAATCTTGAGCTATTTGTATGGCCACCAAACTCTGCTGGGAAATTTGGGGCTGTTTGCTGCACCTTATTGGGACACAAATGGAGAAGCTCATTCTGCCTTCCATGGTGCCAGGGAAAGGGAAGGGGTTGGTGGCTGCTGCATTTAACACATGCTCATGTGCTCTTTGTAAGCCTGGCAGAGAGTCTATAGCACCTGGAACTCAGAGAGAGGAAATGCTAGATGGGCTTCTGGTCTTGTTTGGGTCACAACAGCTTCTCCATGATGGAAGGATGGATCTCAATCTCTTTCTGGTCTGTGTCACTTTCTCAAGTGATAAGCTGATTCCAGACCATTCCCACTTAAATTTTCAAAAGGGCAGAGGGTGCTCTAGGCTAGGGGTCGGCAACCTAAGGCCCATGGGTCGGCTCCAGTGCGCCACGCTAAACCGGCGCAAAGCAGAATGGGGACCGCCTTCCGCAATGCTGGCTGGCTTCCCATTGGCTGCAGGAAGCAATCCGTGTAAGTGACCTTGAAAGATGTTGCATTCATTTTTCTTCCTACATTCCCTCTCCCTTCCCCCCTCCCGTTTGCGTTTGCTCGTGTGAGCGTGTGTGCCAATGCACTCTGGCCCACCCCGGCGTCTGCAGGACCGTGAACTGGCCCAAGCCACAAAAACTTTGCTGACCCCTGCTCTAGGTGGAAGGAGGCCGTGATGGAAGGCAGAAGAAGGACCTGCCTTTGAGAGTGAGGGGTTGTTGTTCCTTGGAGAGGTTCTCTAGTGTCAGGGATGGACAGACTGCTCAGTTCCAGTTCTCTCAGTTTCTGATTTCCCCCCAATCTTAAATTCATTCTTCACCAGCATTTTAATGCAAGTTTCTCCTAATCAAGACACTTTTCTATGCAATTTTGACACATACACATTTCACAAGCACTTTTCCTTAATATAACACACCTCTCTGTGTGTTTTTCACTTATATATACATTTCTTTGAACACTTTGCTCCTCTGTGCATCTTTGTACACACCGCCTGCTGAATAGCAACATTTGGAGAAATGTGCATTTTGACAGATAGCTGTGTTCTGGTTTGCATATTGGTTCAAGAAGTGCAAATGAGGTAGTTTCTCCTTAAAATGTGAACAAAATCAAATTTCTTCCCTGGAACCACCTAGGCCTCCTTTAAAGAGTGCAGGGCGGAGGAGAAGTGGGCAAGAGGCAGAGGTTCAAAATGCCTCTGGTCTCATCTCCCAACTCTTGTTGAATCAAATTGCAACCTTGGATCTCTCCATGGTACTGAAACTGCCAAGCTGTTTTGCTCTGTAGGCTACTCCTCCAGCTGCACCGTGGCTTTCAGATATGGGCTGTTTTGTTCTCTCTCTCTGTGTGTGTGTGAACTCTCTTTCCACCACTATTCCCCCTCCCACTATGAAATGGCTCCTCCCATTCTGTTAGAAAGACCACCATACGTGGCTGGGTGCAGCATTTAGCATCTTGGCCATCAGTTGTGCATTTCTGAGCCTTGGCTGAAGGTACTCCCATCACCTTCTGTTATTTATCCTGGTTTCTTGAGCAAAGTTTCATCTGGATGGGGTGGAGGAGGAACCAGGATGCTGCTTATGTGCAAGAGCCCGATCCCTGAGCCCAGTCCTGCCATCCCATAATTCTGCCACATTCCAATTGCTTGCTTGCTTTGTTTTCTTTAGGAACTGCAGGTGACTACCTGGGATAGAAGCTGATACACCTGCGGAATATTAAACGCAGTGGCTTTTTCTTTGTTTTAATGTCTCCAGCTCATTAAGCAGAGAGAGATTTCCTGTTTCCTGCCTTAATTTGGTGGGGAAAGAGAATCGGGAGGGAGGGGAACACGAGAATGCCAAGTCTACGGCTACAACTACAGTAGCAGCAAGATCACTGTCCTGGGAGGCAATTCTGACAAGGCAAGAGAGGAATCACTTGGACGATGAGAGACCCACTCCACTGATTATTTATTTAGACTTGGTGCTGAGAGCGTGAGCTGTGAGCAAAGTGGCTCCAGGTGCCTCATCCATACATTAAGTGGTGTTAGGCAATGTTTATCAACCTCAGACACCGAGCCCCATATGCTATGGGGGGTGGGGGTGGAGAGGACAACAACATTTGCATACCTTGCTGTAAATATGACTGCATCAATGTAACTGAGCATCTATGAAGTACAGGACCTGTGCAATATGCACAGCACTTTATTTAGTTAACACAGTGGTATCACTTCTTTCCCCCAGGCAACTCAAGGTAGCCTACTGGGTTCTTCTCTCTGCTTCTGCCACGTTTCATCACTATAACAACCCTGTGAGGGTGGCACCACACACCTGCGCGTCTTCCTCATATATCAAATACTCCACAGGGTTCTTGGAGTATTTTTCCATGGTCTAAATTTTCCATGCATCTCAATTTTGGGCTGACCCAGTATCAAAACAAATTTAAATGCCTCACCCAAGCCTCTCCAAAACTTGCCCTTTGGGGCTTGTGAGGTGATCAAACAGCAACTTTCTGACCTGAGGAACTTCTCGCATGGATGCTGGCTGCAGTGAGAGCTTACTAGGCCCAGAATCGGAAGACATGACAGGACTTAAGCCTCTCATTGAGGCACAAAAATATGTGCACTCTGGCTATTGCAGAGAAAATAACTCACAAATTATGGGTTAAAAGCGTAGACCTGGAAGAAAGGAAAATCTTTAACATTTCTACAAGATTTGGTGGGGTTTAATTTCTTCCGTGTCAAATTCACATACCCAAAACTTTTGCCTGCCCACAAACCACAGAATCTGGATTGTGTAATGTGTTTTGCTGCTTTTATTTTTCACCTGTTCTCTCTTTATTTGGAAAATGCAACCTCTGCTGCTCTGCTCCAATGTTTTGTAACTTCGTTTAGGTCCCCCCCCCCCCAGTTGCAGTGTTTATTTTTTATATATATAAATATTTTTTAATAGGTTTCACAAATAAAAGTTCCATCAAAACACATCATTCACCATTGCACATAGGATCCTCTGAATCCCTTGACTCCTCCCTGCTCTGGTTTCCATTATTCTCCCTTTTCCCATACAGCTTTTCCAATTTTATCTAAATTATTGTTAATATTATCTTCTTTTCCGGAACCTATTTAAAGACAACTATGAAAAATGCTGGGCTGAAGTGAAAAAAGATTTAGAAATTTGGTCAAATTTGAAGCTTTCACTGCTGGGTCGTATTGCTGCGATAAAAATGAATGTATTGCCTAGAATGTTGTTTTTGTTTCAAACATTGCAAATTGTGGACAAAATGGATTGCTTCAAGAAGTGGCAGAGAGACATCTCTAGATTTGTCTGGCAGGGCAAGAAGCCCAGAATAAAATTTAAGATATTAACTGATGCAAAGGAAAGGGGTGGATTTGCCCTGCCAGACTTTAAACTTTACTATGAATCAGCAGCTTTTTGCTGGTTGAAAGAATGGCTGCTTCTTGAAAACACTGACATTTTGGACCTAGAAGGTTTTAATAATGTATGTGGATGGCATGCATATCTGTGGTATGATAAGGTCAAAGCACACAAAGCATTTAAAAATCATATTGTCAGGAAAGCATTGTTTAATGTTTGGATAAGATATAAGGATTTATTGGAAAATAAAACCCCAAGGTGGCTATCACTGATGGAAGCAAAAGCTCTGAAAAAGCTCAATATGGAGGCCAAATGGCCGAAATATTGGGAAATTTTGGAACAAGATGGAGATAGACTGAAATTGCAGAGTTTTGAGAAATTAAAAAACAAAGTGCGAGACTGGCTTCATTATTATCAGATAATGGAGGCATATAACTTGGACAAGAAAATTGGTTTCCAGGTGGAAAAATCAAAATTAGAAACAGAACTGTTAGAACCCAAAACTAAGATTTTGTCAAAGATGTATAACTTGCTGTTGAAATGGAATACTCAGGATGAAACGGTGAAATCTGCTATGATCAAATGGGCACAAGATGTTGGACATAACATAATGATGGCTGACTGGGAACAGTTATGGACCACAGGTATGAAGTTTACAGCATGTAATGCCTTAAGAGAGAATATTATGAAAATGATATACAGGTGGTACATGACCCCAGTCAAGCTTGCAAAAATTTATCATTTGCCCGATAACAAATGTTGGAAATGTAAAGAAACTGAAGGTACATTCTTTCACCTTTGGTGGACGTGCCCAAGGATTAAGGCTTTCTAGGAGATGATATATAATGAATTGAAAAAGGTATTTAAATATACCTTCTTGAAGAAACCAGAGGCCTTTCTCCTGGGCATAGTCGGTCAATTGGTGCCAAAGAAGGACAGAACTTTTTTAATGTATGCCACAACAGCAGCAAGAATACTCATTGCAAAGTATTGGAAGACACAAGATCTACCCACTCTGGAAGAATGGCAGATGAAGGTGATGGACTATATGGAATTGGCGGAAATGACTGGCAGAATCCGAGACCAGGGAGAAGAGTCGGTGGAAGAAGATTGGAAGAAATTTAAGGACTATCCACAGAAATATTGTAAAATTAATGAATGTTAGAATGATGTTGGATAGAAATTAAGTGGTTTTCAGCTGTAATACTATAAGGGAATATGAAAAATGGATTATTAATAGGTAAAAATTTAACGTTACAATATTTTAAGATTAAAGATTAGGATAAACAAAGAGGGTAAGGATTTGCTGAACCAACAAACTGAATTGGAATACAAAAAAGGGAGGCGTGAGGAGGTCCGGGAAATAAGCTAATGAAAAATAAGTAATGGAAAGATTGAGTTGTTTTTAGCCATTTTTATTTTTGTACTTTTTTCTTGTTTTGTTTTTGTTTTGTAACATTTAGAAAATCTTAATAAATATCTTTTAAAAAATATTATTATTTTTTTAAAATAATATTTATTAAAGTTTCACAAAGAAAGAATCACATTAATAAAAAAGAAAAATTTAAGAATAAAAAGAAAAATACACAATACAAAATACAAAAGGAAAAAAGAAAGAAGATTGGAAGAAATTTAAAGATTATTTACAGAAATATTGCAAAATTAATGAATGTTAGAGTGAGGTTGGATTGAAGTTAAGTGGCTTCTAGCGGTACAGGCTTTAAAGTTATAAATATATCAAGATTAAGGATTAGGATTAAAAAGGTTAAAAGAATGGAAAAATTGGTTTTTAATAGGTAAAAACTTAATGTTATAATATATTAAGATTAAGGATTGGGATTAAAAAGGAGGGAAAGAAATTGCTGGATTAACAAACTGAATTGGAATACAAAAGAGGGAGGTATGAGGAGGTCTGGGAAACAAGTAAATGTAAAAGAAGTCATGAAAAGACGGAATTGTTTTTAACTGTTTTTTCTTTTTACTAAAAAAATAATATATTATCTTCTTTTCCATTATATTATTTTATATCACAAGTATTAATCTAATCCTGCCAAAGTTTTTAATTGTTTGCAATGCTCTTTTAAATACATTATAAATTCCTCCCATTCTTGCTTAAATTTCTTCTCCTCTTGGTCTCTGAGTCTCCCGGTTAGCTTTGCCATTTTGGCACAGTGCATCATCTTCATCTGCCACTCTTCTCATGTTGGAACTTTGTTTTCCTTCCATTTCAGGGCACGTAAAACTCTCGCTGCTGTTGGTGCATACATAAAAAGTCTTTTCTGCTCCCTTGGAATTTCTGTGCCTAAAATGCCTAACAAAAAAGCTTCTGGTTTTTTTAGCAAATTTTATTTTAAACATCTTTTTCAACTCGTTATATATCATTTCCCAGAAAGCTTTTATTTCCTTCCACATCCACCACATATGGTAGAACAAGCCCTCTTTTTCTTTACATTTCCAACAAACATTGGAAGCAGTTCGCTTAGGTTCTTTCTTTATTGATTGGTCTTTTGACTTTAATAAAAAAAAATTACAAAAAGCAAACAACCCCGTGTGATAGGCTGAGAGGCAGTGACGGGTCCAAAGCCACCCAGTGATTCTCAAGGCTGAATGGACACTTGAACACAAGATTTTGCAACCTAGTCTGAGAAGCACAATGGACAGTTGCCTACATCAAAGTACCAGTATCATTTTGATGTCAACAATGATCGCCGGCGGGAGGGAATTTGGCAGCAGGAAGAAGGAGGGCATGGCCAAGTTCACAAGGGACGCAGGTGACATAAGGAAGCAGCATGTACATCAGGTTCATTTCATTTGAGGAGGAGGCGGACTCAAGGTTCCTGGTGAAGACTTCATTTATTTATCCATCTATTGCATTTATATCCCTTCCTTTTACTTCAAGGATCTCGAGGTGATGTACATGCTTCTCCCCCTCCCTGTTTTGTCCTCACAACAACCTTCTGAGGTAGGTTAGGCTGAGAGGCAGTGATTGGCCCATGTTCACCCTGATATCTCCCATATTGATACGCTACGATACGATAATATTTATTGTCATTGTCCCATACAGAACAATGAAATTGAAAAAATCTACATCAGACATTCAAAAACCAACAAGCCTGCTATCCCAGCTATCCCAGCCTGGTTAAAACCCTAAAAACTCTGATACCCCATAATTAAATACAATATACTCCCACAGAGACTACCTTACACTGCGTTTAAAACCAAAATCACATTCAGATAAAAACGGTTTCTCAGGCGGCTAGTCCTAGTCTTTATAACCCTGTACCTTCTTCCAGAAGGCAGAAGCTGAAAGAGATAATTTCTGGGGTGCGTACTATCCTGCACTATCTCTGCAGCTTTCTTATGACACCTGGAAGCATAGATTTGATCCAAGGTGTACCCAATTATTCTCTCCGCAGTCTTTACAACCCTGGACAGCATTGTTTTTCCCCTGACCTCCCAGGTCCTAGTCTGAAACTCTAACCACTACACCACACTGGCTCACTTCACAGGGAAGGTGGCTTCTGGGGAGGAGATTGAAGGAAGAGGTGGAGAGAACCTTGACACTGTAACAATGGTTGCTCTGCCCCCTAGCCCCCCATTGCCCTATGAGAGGGAGCAAGCCAAACTCGTTGGCAGCCATGCCCAAATCCAAGTGGGGAGTGGGAGCTCTCCAGCCTGGTCCCTGCAGGAGCTGAAGCATTAGGCTGAGGGAACCAGAGGATTTTTTTTTTAAAGGAGGGCTGGCTAAGGCAAAGGCCTTGCCAAAGCTCTACCCCAGGCATAGGCAAACTCGGCCCTTCAGATGTTTGGGGACTACGGTTTCCATCATGCCTGACCACTGGTCCTGTTAGCTAGGGATGATGGGAGTTGTAGTCCCAAAACATCTGGAGGGCCAAGTTTGCCTATGCCTGCTCTACCCCAACGGCCCCTTCCTTCCGGTGACTTTGGGAGGCTGAGTGCAGGGTGTGCAGGCACCAGAGGGGTCTGCTTCAAGTTCACGAGTCCTTTGCTAGGCCTGCCCAGTGACCCTCCTCTGTTCTATCACCTGTCACCATCTCAGTTTCCTGTCCTCACAGACAAAGGGCAGACAGAGAGAGAGAGGAGTGGGGAAGCAAAGGAGGCGTTGGGATCACAAGCGATAAATGCAGGAAGGCAAACCCTTCCTTTGTATGCCCAGAAATGCCTGATATTTGGAGACCCAGCAGGATCTTCTCGATATACTTACGCGTTTTGTCTCCCTACAAAGGGAGGAGGGAGGAGAGGCCTTTGAGGCAATCCCATTACTTTGCTCAGCCCCTTCAGGCACCACAAACAAATATCTGCCCGTCATCTCGCAAGCTTTTGTACAGAAAATCACATGGGGTGACTTCTTCTAAAATGCTATTATCTGGCTTGAAAGCAAGAGATAAAAGGGGGTCAGAGCAGCAAAATTATATTTGCTTAAACTCTCTCTCAATCTCTCTCACTCTCAAAGCATCTCCCTTTAACTGGGTTCTTGTCCCTTCCAGAAATTTGTTCTTTTAAAAAACATACTCATATTTTTTTAAAAAAAACCTTCTTTGGTTTCACAAGTATCTAAAATTAATTACTCCATTTCCACGCCCCCTGCAGGTACGTTCATTAATGAGCCCCCCTCTACAAGGAACTTGGAAACACTCAGAACTCAGAGAGCCTCTTGGAAACGTCCTTCCTTCTTAAGCTGCTTGCGTACCTCCTCCAAACAGTGACAGTTTTATATGGATTTTAAAAGAAGCCCTGTAAGCAAACCGCAATGGATTGCAACCTGATCCTCTGACCTTTTGCTCCCTCGCTTGGGCTGACAATTACAGCCTCGCTTGCTGACCACAGCACTTCTGCAATCAGGTTAACCTACCTGCAGAGGATAGTGTGGGTGCTGCTCACTTTATAGATCCCCTGACCCCAGGAAACAACGCAAAACAAGTGGAAACCAGAATATCCCAATAGGAGGCTAAGTAAAACCTCCCAAATTAATTTTTCATGGAGATATCTGCTGAACGTTGGGAGAAAACTCTGGCAGCAAATTCCTCTCTCTTTCCCAACTTCCAATCTTCCCAGTTTCCTCCCCTTGGAACATGCACACCTAAAATTCTGCCCAGCTGCAGTGGCCCTTTCCAGAATCTGAAAGGCATGACTAACCCTGACCCCCACCCCTTGGGAGATGAGGAGCCACAGCCAGCCATCTCTTCAGTCTTTCAAAGCACGCAAGAGCGTTTGATTTATTCATTTGCTTTGCCGCACTCGGGAGCAAGCAGCCGATCTCCGAGCCCTGCCAGCGTGATGGCGTCGTTTCTTGAAAAGCAGAACCGTTTTAACGAGAATCTCCCCCGTTTCAGGCCAGGCCTAATTCCAGAATCTATTTTAAGGTGCCTTGGATGCCCGAGCCAGGATTTATTCCCTGTCCGTGCCTGTCAGAGGCGTGACAGGCTGGCTAATGAACTCTGCATGCCAATAGCTGCCTAGCAGCCGCCTGCCCTCACCTGCTCACCCACACAGAGGCATCCTCTGCCCAGCACCAACTGCTCAGCTCATCCATGTCACCAGCCTGACAGCCGCCTCCTGCCCTCCATCAGTAGTCAGGGTGAGCTTGTAGCTTGGCTGTGCAGAAGCCCCAGTCTGGGCTCGTTGCAAACTCACCAGGAAGGTCGTTTTGGTGCCTTCTGGAAGTGCTGCCACTCTCCAGATATAACATGGCACATTCAAACCTCTCCTTCACATTATATTCCGAGAGCACAAGGACTGCCCTGCTGCATCAAAACAAAAGTCTGCCTTGTCCTTTCTGGACGAGAGGAGGTGAGGAGTCAACGGTTAAGTGTTTCTGCTATGTGGAAACATGAGGCCTGTTTGCACTTCAGTGATGTAAAAGCTGAATGCTCAATAATTTACAGAAAAAAACCTTAAATCAGCTTTCTGGGGAAACAAACAATGCTAAAACATTTGGGGATTTTTAATTTGTGAGGGGTGGGGAGGCAGCTAACGGAGGAAATGATGGAGTTGTATAAAAGTTATGCACAATTTGGAGAAAGTGGAGAGATAAGGACAGAAAAATATGGCTTGGGACCATCCAAGAAAACAGATTGGTGGGAAATTCCAGACAGACAGATGGAAGCAGTGGAGGCTGTTGCCCATTGGGACTAGTGTGGCAAAATCAGTAAGAAGTCTACAGATATTTTTTATCTTTAAAAATTCTGAGTTTTGAGACTGTGCTAATGTTGGCACCACTTACTGTGTGCTTGCTTTTTCACCCCTGATAATATCTGATCAACTTCCATACATTTCTAAACAGTTATTACAAAGGTAAAATCTGCTCTCTAAGGAACCTTACAGGACTATCTTATACATGCCTACTCAGAAGTAAGCTCCCAGGTAACCGTTTATAGGAATGCAGCCTTAAGGAAGGGGTGGGTGGATAAAGGAGCACAAAAGAACCCCCACCTCCAATTCTTGTTTTAACAATCCTCAACAGAACGCAGCATTTGACTCCATGAAAACAGCACAATTTCATAAGTCATTTACTCGAGATCCGAGGTGGAGTCAATTTACCATGCACAATGTCTCAAAATAGCATTAGAATGCAATTTAAGTGCTGCCAAAAATGAGAGAGGCTAATCTTTGGTGTACAAGAACTCAATAAAAAATCACATTGCCTTTAGTTTGATTTTGTTTCCCACTGAGCTGTGCTGTTGTCAGACTTCGGCTCTTGCGGCGAGGATAACTCATGGAAAGCATCAAAGATTCGGGTGGGATGGGACCAAGCGGTGCCTGAGCTGCAACGGCGGCGGCAGCGGCGAGGGGGCGGAAACAGAGGAAGAATGAGTGAAGCATCCACAGTTCAGAACTGAGGAGTTTGGTTTATGAACTTGAGCTGTACATGTGAAAGGAGTGCTGTGAGCCACCCTAAGCACCTCAGAGGATTTGCAGGACAAATGTTTAGCAAGCATATACACCTAGCAAGCTAAGAGGTGCACCTGCAGATGTGAAGGAATAAAAACCAGGGTCATTTTAAGGACTTCTGGGTGTAGGGGAACTCACATTAAACTGACCTACAGCTCATCTGGTCAGTTCAGTTGTCCCAGAGAACCTGTTTTAGACAGCTATCAAATTGATCCCAATATCCAAGTGCAGCAGCCTACAAAAGAAACCCAGGAACACAGATGAAGAAGAAGAGTTTGGATTTGATATCCCGCTTTATCACAACCCGAAGGAGTCTCAAAGCGGCTAACATTCTCCTTTCCCTTCCTCCCCCACAACAAACACTCTGTGAGGTGAGTGAGGCTGAGAAACTACAGAGAAGTGTGACTAGCCCAAGGTCACCCAGCAGCTGCATGTGGAGGAGCGGAGAGGCGAACCCGGTTCCCCAGATTACGAGTCCACCGCTCTTAACCACTACACCACACTGGCTCCTTCTTGCTGTCTTGCCAATGTAGTCAAATGTAAGCATCTCAACTCTCCCATCTCATTCATCTCCCATCTCAGTCATTGCACCGAGCAGAACTCAGCTCAAACACATCAGACCTTTCTGTGAGCAAAGGGCTCCCAAATCTGCCTGGGCATCATCATGAGATGAGATCTAGGGATGTATGCATGTGTGCCAATAACATATATCAAACCACGGAACTTTCTCCTGTTATGGGCCGATAAAGGTGGAACAAACTAAGGACACCTCGATAAAGCCTTCTGGTGTGTGTGTGTGTGTGTGTGTGTGTGTGTATGTTGGAGGGGGGATAGTTGGGGAATCACAATTGCTTTGAAGAAATGTAAGAATAACCAATGGCCCAGCATCCTGTTCTTGCAGTCACCAACCAGATCCCAGGACCCAGGCACAAGAACACTTCCCCCACCAGTGGTTTCTAGCAATTGGCATTCAGAAGCATGACTGCCAACTTGTCACTTGTCCCAACCAGGCCAAATCTGCCTCCCTCCCCCGGTTCTTGCTGGCAATTCTCATGCTGTGCTGCTATTTTGTGTGGCGCTGGCTGAGCCAGAGGTGAATGGCAGCAAAGCTGCAGCGATAAAATGACAGGCCTCTCTCAGCCTCTTGAGTCTGGTGTAAAAGTGCAAACAATACCTTGGTTCCACACAGAGCCAGGAGCATTAAATCTGCTTTTTGGTCCCCTCACCCCCCAACCCAGCACGAATCACCCCTGTTCAGTACTCTCTTTTTTATGGGATTTTGATAATAAACCCCTAGCAATTAGCAACCCGGGCACATCCCAGGGCAGACTGGAAAATACATCTGATGGTTTATTTAAGCAGAGATGTGAGTTCCTGGCTGGCTCACTGGCTTCGTTTTGCACTTATGTCAGTTTTTTTGTATGCCCAGGGAAGGAACCTTTATGGGTTTTGTCCCTCTGTGTGTGTGTCCCCAAGACAAAAGTGGCAGAAACTTCTGCAAAAATGAAGTTAGGTTCGAAATTTCATTTCTGCACTGTGCAGTCCATAGAGGCAGGCCTTGATATATTACAACTTCCCATAAATTTTATACACACATACATACACACACACCCCTTTTGGTGAAATGCGTTCCGTATTCTTAAGAGCGGCTCATTTGGAAAACCCACATTCACTCTTCCTGAGCCAGAACATCAACAGAAGGTCAATTCAACCTTTGGATGCTATCCCTGGTTTTTACTCATCCTATAGGTCGGAGGCAGTGATGCTTCTGAATGCCAGTTGCTGGAAACTGCAGGGGCTCGGGACAGGGTTCCTGCTCTTGGGTCCTGCCAATTGGGGGCATCTGGTCAGCCACTTTGAGAACAGAATGATGGACTAAATGGACCCCCTTTGGGCTGATCCTGCTGCACTGATCTTATGCTCACATGTACGGGCACAGTGTCTTTTTTCAAGAAAAAAAGGTGCCGGAACTCTCCATGAAGTTGCTCCAGTAAGTCACCGGGCAACTCAGGGCAGCCCTGAACAGATGCCGGTTTGACAACAGCCGCGTTCTCCACAAGCAGAGGTGCTAAAAACTATGGTGAAGCTGTTTCCCTAGCTGGACTAGGGGTCACCCCTGGTTCTGGTGCAGGTCAAATGAATGCACCCCTGTCTCCCTTGCTCTCTTAGATTCAGGCAGATGGCTAAGGCAGCTCGGAAGGGCCCTTGCGCAAATGTGTGTGTGCACAATGGTAGAGGCCTTGCTGGAAAGCTTAAAGCCCGCTGCCGCAACATGGGAGATGGATTGAATAAAAGGAAATACGAATTAGGCCTGTCCTGTAGCTTGACCAATCATGGCTAGGAGCTAGGTGGAGTCACAGATCTAAGGAAAGTGCAGACTCAGCACTTGAAATGTTTGTTTTAGGCTTCTCAGACACATGTAAAGGCAAGAAGTGGGTGGAGAGACGACCGGCCCACAATGGCGCCTACATGAGAGGTGCCGGAACTGAGCTTTGATGCACTCCAGCTGGAAAAAAAGCATGCGCCATCCTGCAATAATCCTGCTACTTTGGGAAGAGACATGTACCCTGAAAAGGGAGCAGGATGCTGTTAGTCCTTCTCAGGCACCTCATCTGCAATATGGTGTGGGATGACAATGACAGTGTGGTGTAGTGGTTAAGAGTGGTGGACTCGTAATCTGGTGAACCGGGTTCGATTCCCTGCTCCTCCACATGCAGCTGCTAGGTGACCTTGGGCTAGTCACACTTCTCTGAAGTCTCTCAGCCTCACTCTCCTCACAGAGTGTTTGTTGTGGGGAAAGAAGGGAAAGGAGATTGTTAGCAGCTTTGAGACTCCTTCGCGTAGTGATAAAGCTGGATATCAAATCCAAACTCTTCTTCTTCTACTGAGGCAATTCCTGTACGTACTGGATTGCCACAAGGACTACGGAGTGCTTTAAACCCTTGAATGCATCACACAAGTGTTGTTCCCTGCATGGCTTCCATCGGCAGGAGGGGACAATAACTGCTTTCAAGGTTCCTCAACATGAAGTTCTCCTTGCAAGCACAAAACCGGAGGGGTATGGATCTTTCTCATTGAGGTGCTGGGCTTGTTTGTTTGCTAGAAGAGGGAGCTTAAAAGGGGGAACCTGGGACTCACCACCTGTGTGTGTGTTTTGGGAAGAAAAGCCCATTCTACTACCTCAGCAACCCCTTTCCAACCTCACTCTGCCAGGGTTGCCTAGTGGTTAGGCTGCTGGACCTGGGAGACCAGCTTGCTGGGTGCTCTCAGTCGCCCTTGGCTTAACCTACCTCACAGGATTGTTGTGAGGATAAAATGGGGAAGAGGAGAATTATGTCCGCCACCTTGAGCTCTTTAGATGAAAGATGGGCATATAAAGGCTGTTGTTTTTGTTCTGCTACCCTCGTGAACCAGCCCCATTCTCCCCCCCACCCATGGATAGCAACTGACCTCTCTGGCTCTCAAAGGAAGCCCCTCCTAGACCCTTGCACAGAGGAAAGGAGCACACAATAGAGCCCCCTCTTCCCCGCACCCGCTTGAAGCGAGCAAATGAGAACAAGGTTTCCGGCGGCAGCAAATGAGCATGTTGGAACGAACAAGAGGAGCTGTCTCAGCAGGTGACACTCAACGCCCATCACAAGCAGCAGCTGAGACAGTTGCCTGCCACTCCACACTGCCGCAACTCCCTCCTGCTATCAAGACACGCAGGGCCTGGCACGCCTGAGGCAGAGGCCGGGATGATCAAAAGAGGAGCTGACAAAGACCAGACCAGCAGCCGCTGAACTCTTGCAAAGCGGCTGCTGGAGCTTTCCTCTCGCACCTTCCTGACAGCTGCCTCAGAGCAGGTTGCCAATTGGACTGGACAGGTGGGGTCAGGCCAGCTCCGGATGGGCTGACCCTCCCTCTGAAGAGGCAGGTGTGCAGCCTGAGTGGGGGGGGGGGGGACGGCACTTCTAGATCCACTACTGTTGCAGGAGGAATAGGAAGCCTCAGTGGGAAGAAGAGCCTTCCACCAGCTTTGATTGGGTGCCCCAGCCATGGCTGTCTGGAGGCTAGAGTACTGCAATGCATTATACGTGGGGCTGCCTTTGAAGATAGTTCAGAAATGGCGGTTGGTGCAGAATTCAGCAGTCAGACTGCTAACTGGGATGAGAAAATTTGAGCGGGCAGCATTGATACTGGCATGTCTGCACTGGTTACTGGATAGTTTCTGGACTCCGTTTTAAGTGGTGGTCTTGACATATAAAGCCTAAGGATCCCAACGCGTCTCCTCGTCAAAACCAACCTGGATCCTGCCTTGATCAGTTGAAGCCCTTCTCCAAGTGTCCCCTGAGGGAGGCACAGGGGGCGGCAACAGGAGACAGGGCCTTTTCAGTGGTGGCTCCCTTCTTGTGCAACCCTCTCCCCAGGGAAGAACACCAGACACTACCTTCCTCTATCTTTAGGCAGCAGGCAAGAACAAGCCAGGCTTTGGGAGCTTAATTTGGATACTAATTTGATATTGTGCTCATGCTTTTAGTGGAGTAAGCAGGATTCATCCTTTTATATAATGAAGACAACAACAACAACAACGCACAAGTAGCTGCCACTCTTTCTATGTCCATTCCATTGCCTCAGAGTGCCTTTATCAGGCAGATTCCTCCACAAGATGAACGGAAAATGTTATACAACTTGAGAAAGCAGAAATGTGAGTACTCAGAGGCATGTTGCTGGTGGGCACTTTGGGGATGCCGTGCCAGACAAAATGGACCTTTGTCAGATCCAGCAATGAATTAACGCTTAGGAATAGGAAGAGTTCCCCTTAGAGATGCTTGAGGAAGTCAATATATCTCTGCTATTATCATTAATTAATTTAATTTGTCATCAGCTTTATTTTGCCCAAGGCAACCCAAAACAACTTATTTTGTATCAAACCGACTACGCTGATTAGAATGCAGTCATCACCTGCCTTGGTTTAGTACCAATGAGAAAGTTGCATGGAAAGGGAGCAGATTCATTCTCACAAGCATACCTGCTCTTTTTGTCCTTTCATTCTGAATTCAGGTTCCAGTTTGGGGCTGGGGGACAGTTCCATATCTCCTATCTGTGGGCCTGGAGGTCACAGACAGAGAGGGAAGGTCCAGGTTCGCAAAACCAAGCCTGCCTCCTTTCATCTACCCCTGGCCTCAGCTGCAGAGAGGAGGTCAGGCACTGGGTCATCCTAATAGGGCTCTCTGCCCCTCTATCTCTCACCACTGCAGTGGACAGAGGGCCAGATTCAAACCAACTCAGGAGCAGGAGAAGGTAAGGGGCCACAAAGATCCACTTCTCCTCCTTCTCCTCCTCTCCCCATGAGAAACACCAAGTTTTGCTCAGTCTCTGGAAATGCCGCACTGGATTCTGTTGTCGCATCTTGCTTTCCAGGCCGCTTTGCTTGTGGCGTAGCCACGTACGAGGGGAAGAGAGGTGAGCGCTTGTTTGGTCTGACAAATAAAGACAGCAAGCAAAGCAGCCGGCTTAGTGCTTCTGATCGCAAAGCAATTCTTTCGCAAGGCTGACGGGACACAACCCTGGCAGCACAAAGCCCTGAGCATCACGAAGGATTAGTCAACTGACAAGCTCCGGATAATAAGTCTAATTAATAATTTCCATCTCTAAGGACTCCGCATCTCATTCAGCTTCCGTTTGTCTCTTCCCTTTATCTCTGGGCTTAACAGCCGCGGTCCTCTAAACTATGACGGGAGACTGGAGATTGGAAAGGAAGACCGGAGGAATCGATGGAGGCGTGGCTGGCCTCAGATAAAGCACGTGGGGCACGTGGGGCACGTGGAACGCCCCGCCACCGCCTCCTTCCAGCACATGGGAATCACATGTCTGGGACGCCTGCTCAAAAACGGGGAGAGATTGCAGGTCCGTGTTAGAAAGTTTGCTTGGCATGCAAAATGCCTCAGATCTGGTCCCCCTACATCTGTCCAGTGCCATCTCCAAGCAGGACTTGGAGAGAACCCTGAGTCTGCAGTCCTAGAGAGTCACAGGCAATATGGAGTGAAATGGAGCAATGGTAAAGCAGTACTGAATGGTCCCCATTCAGAGGCACAGGTGAGGAGTGCAGTGGAGATCCCCCATGCATGTGGGCTCTTATTCTCCACTGTGGTCTCCACCGTGCATCACTGGCAACATTGGGTGGCAGCATTCCTGGGGGAAAGGGTGCAAGAAGCTAGTGGGCACTGAACCAGACAGCCAGTGTGGTGTAGTGGTTAAGAGCAGTGGACTCGTAATCTGGTGATCCGGGTTCGATTCCCTGCTCCTCCACATGCAGCTGCTGGGTGACCTTGGGCTAGTCACACTTCTTTGAAGTCTCTCAGCCTCACTCTCCTCACAGAGTGTTTGTTGTCGGGGAGGAAGGGAAAGGAGATTGTTAGCTGCTTTGAGACTCCTTAAAGGTAAAGGGACCCCTGACCATTAGGTCCAGTCGTGGGCGACTCTGGGGTTGCGGTGCTCATCTCGCTTTATTGGCCGAGGGAGCCGGCGTACAGCTTCCAGGTCATGACTAAGCAAACCAGAGCAGCACATGGAAACGCTGTTTACCTTCCCGCCAGAGCAGTACCTATTTATCTACTTGCACTTTGATGTGCTTTCGAACTGCTAGGTTGGCAGGAGCAGGGACCGAGCAACGGGAGCTCACCCCATCGCAGGGATTCGAACCGCCGACCTTCTGATTGGCAAGTCCTAGGCTCTATGGTTTAACCCACAGCGCCACCCGTGTTGAGACTCCTTAGAGCAGTGATAAAGCGGGATATCAAATCCAAACTCCTCCTCCTCCTCCTCCTCTTCTTCCAGAAGGAGCTGGTGGTCCTGTGTGCTTTCTTTTCTGCTGCTTTGGAGGGCCACTGACATTAGAAGCAGCTACCTTCCGACCTGCTCAAATGGGTGCTCAAATGGGTGCTCACATGCCACAAGGGAACCCATGATGTCAGAAGTATTCCTGATTTTATTCATCTCTCGGTCAGGCAGAGTCCTGCGTGCATCCAACAGCTTGTCTGTTCTCTCACACCAACAGAAACGGTGAAAACCTCACAAATCTTGCTTAACACTTTGCAAAATGCTCTCTCTCTCGTCTGCCTTCTGCGCTGAACCCCAGCTGTGGGGTCTTTTCTTTCTATAGCATTATGATGCCATCAAAGCACAGAGAACAGGAAAATAAAACCCACTGCAAATTGGGCAACCTGAGTGGGCTGCCTGCCTACAGAGCAGGTAAATAAAGGGGAAATGATGAAGAGAAAATGGCAACATTTCCACTAGAGGGGATGTTGCACTGGTACACCTTTCAGGTATCACAATAGATTTATCTACCATAATTATGTACACAGATCTGTCTGTCTGTCTACCTATCTTAGTGCTGATCCAAAAATAGGCACCAAGTATGCTGCTCCATTTTGCAGGCAGAGAATTTGGGGTCCAAAATGCAAAACAAATATTTTTTTGGGGGGAAGGGGAGGAATGATGTGCAAAAATCTGCCAAGATTTAAAGAGGGTGTGTCCATTTGAGGTGTGTGAGTGCCACAGATTATTCTTTTTAAAACCCTTTCCTGCCACCAACTCTGTGTCATTCTAAGGCAATGGAGGAGTGGGTCATAGCAGCTTTGGCTCTGCAAATGTTGTGGGACTTCAGCTCTAGCCAGCATGACCAATGGTCAGGGATAATGGGAGATGGAGTCCAGCAATACCTGGGAGACCACGGGTTCCCTATCCCTGTTCTAAGGATGGAAGAGAATGGTGGGTGCCATAAATGGATTCCTTACCCCCAGAGTTACATCACATCCATGATAGGGTGCAGTCAACAGGATGCCCTCCAGATCTTCCTGAACTATAGCTCCCACCACTGTGGTCCATTGGCCATGCTGGTATCATTAGTAGCTCCTTGACAGAGAGGAGGCAAATGAGCTTGAGGAGATGGTGTTGTTTGATGAGCTCCTGAGCCAGTTCACTGCTTGAGAGAATCTGGGCAATGCAAGGCTTGATCCACACTGATCATGGCATTACTAGTCTGCTAGTGGTGGCTATGCACAGGGGGGTCTCACTGTAGTTTGCAGCTGGTTGGAAACCTGGGCTAGCAAGTGCCTGGGTATCCTGACCCCAAAACCCAATGCATCCAGAACCTCCAAGCTCCTGAGATGTTGGCCCCAAACTCTGGACGCAACAGGTGACAAGCCAGGTTAGCAAAGATGCCTTCTGAACACCAATAAGCAGATCAAGGCTGGTGCTGTTGCCATCCTGGGCTCCTTCAGGTGGAAGGGCGGGGTGTAACTTGGAGTTGCCTGACTCATGCAAAAGCTTCCAGAGCAGGTCACGAGCCCCGTAGATGGTAAGGAGTTTAACACAAAAGATCTTCACAAGCCACTGCAAAGCAGCTCATCTGTTGAAGGTGAGCAAAGAGTGGTACAGTGGTACCTCGGGTTACAGACGCTTCAGGTTACAGACTCCGCTAACCCAGAAATAGTACCTCGGGTTAAGAACTTTGCTTCAGGATGAGAACAGAAATTGTGTGGCGGCAGCAGGAGGCCCCATTAGCTAAAGTGATATCTCTGGTTAAGAACAGGTTCAGGTTAAGAACGGACCTCCAGAACGAATTAAGTTCTTAACTCGAGGTACCATTGTAACCTCCTTCACCCATCCAAGCTGGAAGAGAAACTTGGGAGGAAGATCTGGAAAACCGCTAAGCATCATGAGCTGGGCAAATGAGTCTCCTGCCCCGGGGAACAATGCAGGTCAGTACCATCATCACTCAGCATGTTCCTAGATCCCAAAACAAGTTCCTTAGCCAGGCGTTTGGGTTGACTGGTGTGCTGAGGGCACTTCCAGGGCAAACACGTCTCTGAGCCTTTCTTCACCCTCCCCCCTTTCTCTCATGCACACACACATGCACACACTTGCAGCTGCAAACCTTGTCGCCTTGAAAATAAAGGATCCCCAACACGGTCAAATCAAATAACAAACACGCTCTCAGCAACTGGGGAGGGCGCCTTGGTTCCCCCCCCCCCCAAGCCTAATCGGAATGAACATCCGGCAATTCATTTCCTCAGCCTGCCTGGCCCATGTTCTTGTCAAGGAAAAAGGTATTGCTGACCTCCCTTTGTTATGACTTTCCTTGTCACCTTATCGGCCCCGGCGCAGCAAGCAGGGGAGATAGTTTTGAAAAGACAAATAATTAAAGGGATGAAATGTGAAAGGGAACAAAAATCTACAGTTCAGCTCCATTTAAGATACTGTGAAGTCAACACTTACAGTCAAGGTGCCAATTTGAGACGCCTTTGCCACCTTGTTATGAAGCGATAATATGTAGCCTCTGGCTAAGTTCACAAGAGCTTTTAACAACCTCCTATACATCAGGCAGACATATATGATGGCGTGGGGGGGGGGGGGCAAAGGGGCTACTTACCAACCATGATTTCAAGGCGGACAGGGCGTGTTTGTGGAGATGGGTTAGAGTTATTGTAATGGGAGCTACCCAAGCGCACACACGTGCCTTTATTGTACATTTATGGGTAACAGAGGCAGGAGTTCACACTTAGGGCCTCTTTTATCACCCAGTAATGGTGCTTCTCTCCCAAGGGAGTGGTAAATTAACACATGCCATCCACAGCATGAATTTACACCCCTTTATATAAAAGTAACCTAACACCCCAGCCTCTGGAGGACCAGCTATCTCCGAATGCCTTCGGGCAAAGAAAACATTGTTATGCCTCCCGGCACCATAGTGAGGGGAGGACTCTCCGTGCACAGTTCAAATAAGCATGCTTATCCCTTCCTTCTCCAAGGAGCTCAGAGTGGCTGCTATGAAACGCAAAGCCCCCTCCTGCCACAGGTTTACCTTCACAACAACCCTGTGAGGAGCGTTGGGGTGAGAAACACCTGCAGCACCATGGACTGCCTACTCCCTGCCTCAGCTACTTGCCTGCCAACCAGATGCCTGCACGGTCAAGGAATGAATGGGACAGCGAGAGTTTTTTTGGGTGCTGTGTGTGATGATTTACTGCAAACAAAAGACTTACCAGCTTTTTTTAAAGAAGGGAGAGCCTTACAAAGTTCACACCGAAACATAATAACATAATAATGCTTGCCTTAACTCGCTTGTGGAAACAATTCAGAGGTTATTAAGAAGAAAAACGATAACAACAAGAAGATCGAAAGATGGGACTTGTGAATCCAAAAGCAGCAGAAATATGAGATGATCGGACCCTTACTGAACTCGAAGCATGGTATAATTTGGAATAACTAATGTGTCATGATTGAATTGTTAAATGGAAAACTTAATAAAAAATTATTTAGAGTTTTTTGGGGTGCTAACTATGAACCCCAGTTTTATGTACCGTATCTACCACTCAGTTTGTTTGTTTGTGTGTGTGTGTTGCAAAACACGGGGTCTGCGCTGCAAAACCCTGAAAAAAAGAACAGCAGAACTTTGCCACCAGTTTGGAAGGAGTCCCAAATGAAGCGGAAGAAGATTGCTCTCAAAACATACAGGGAAATTTTGCAGCAACTCCTTGAGCAACTTCCAGAGGACCAGACGTGCTGGTCTGTTGCCACAAAAGCAGCAGCGACTTGTTAAAGACTAACAGATTTATTGTGGCAGAAACGTTTCGTGGACTGGAGCCAGCTTTGTTGGAGGTGTGAAACGCTACCCTCCGCCAGCGAGCGCACACAGAGTTGTACCCAGTAGTCGTTCTGCTCAGAGTAAACCTTTCGACGGGTCTTCTTTGAGGAGGTCTGACACCGGATGCAACTCGAGACGCACACAGGAAATTGGATATGAAGCAAAAGAGGGACAGGAGGCCTGTGACATTTCAGCATGAAGCTCAAACGCACCCAAGATGAACACGGTGCCCCTTCATGACAGCAGAAACTGGCCACCAACCAGGGCGGCTTTAAAAAAAGGATTAGACAGAAAGTTTATGGAGTGTAAGGCTACCCATGACTACTAGCCAGGATGGCTAAGCTCTGCCTCTGTAGTCAGAGGCAGTGATGCTTCTGAACACCAGTGTGTAGAGGCTGCTGGAGGGGAGAGAGCTGTTGTGCATGGATCCTGCCCACAGGCTTACCATAGGCATCTGGGCAGCCACTGTGAGAACTGGACTAGATGGGCCCCCTTTGGCCTGTTCCAACATTTCTCCAATGAAAATAGGGATGTCCTATTCCATCATCATCATATTATTATCATCCCACCCATCTGACTGGGTTACCACTCTGGGCAGCTTCCAACACCTATAAAAACATAATGAAACATTAAACATTAAAACACTTCCCTATACAGGGCTGCCTTCAGATGTCTTCTAATCAGGTTGTATAGCTACTTATCTCCTTGGCTTGGGGGTCGCCTAACTGCATACCCTCCAACACATTTCTGATGAAAATAGGGACGTCCTAAGGAAAAGGGGGACATTCCGGGATCAAATAAGAAATCGGGATGGCTTCTGTAAGTCCAGGACTGTCCCTGGAAAACAGGGACACTTGGAGGGTCTGCTATTTTCTTATATACTGCTTTATTTACCATGCTAATTTAAAAGCTCTCATGGGAAAGGAAACCAAGGTCTTGATTGAGTCCTAAATGAACAGAGCCTAACACTGATTTTTTATTTATTTTTTAGAACATAACACTGATGAATTCTAAATAAATCTGCCCCCTTCTTTTTGAGCCAGCACCTATAGGTTGTTATCTGACTAAATCCTACTCAGAATTGACCCATTGAAATCAACAGATGTTAGCCAGGTCCATTCGTTTCCATGGGCCTACTCTGAGTAGGACCAACATTGGCTTCAACCCTATGCTATGCTATAGAAGTAATGTGTGGTTTGAGTTTAAGACTGGAGACCAGAGCCTGCCAAGATCCCACAAATCTGCTCTTGCAGTTGGGGGAAAAATCAGCATCACAACGGTGAACTCGACAGCAGGATGATGCTTGGCAAATGGCAGCCAGCCCTGCGATCTCACAACAGCCAGATGTGTTTGAGCCTCCCAAGCTACTAATTCTCAACAGCAGAAGGGAAACACTCCATTCTGCCATTCAGCTGGGCCAAAACTGACAGCAAAGCCAACTCGCATTCCTGGCAGTATTAATCGCTGTAAATACAGGCCTGTTTTCCATTGCTAGAAGTCTGGTGCTGTCTAAACACACACAAACTTGTGTTTCTCTCTACACACAGAGACAAGTCCTTCACTTTGTCAAACAAGTCTCTTAGCGCAGAAGCCTTTCCAAGGATTTGAAAAGGAACTGGCACAGATTGCATCCGAAGGAAAGACATTCCCTTTGCTGGTGAGGAGTGCGAGTCCTTCTAGAAAGCAGGGCTATTACTAAAATTTATTCCGCAGCCTGCAGTGGATCTCTTGGCACTACAGAATATGTGGAAGTACAAGAGGCAGCCTCATTACAAGATGCTTCCTTCCAGCCTACCTACCAAGGTATAAATTAGGAGTGGTTCAAATCTCAGAGGTAAAGGCCAAGAAGCAATCTTCTCTGCTGGAAGAGTTGCAACCCAACGGCCAAGTGTTTTACCCTCCTAGCTAGACCCTGACCCCTTCCTCATCTCGAAGAGAGAAAGTGAACACCCTAGCCCAGGAAAAAAGTCACCTGCGGATTCTCTCTCTCCGGGCTCAACTGCCTTTTATTAATTGTTATTCTGTTCATCGCCAGTAGACATGGCACTTCCCAGAGAAAAGATAAAGAGGTCTGAGCTCCACAGAGCAAACCCTTTAAACATGGGCAAGAAAGGGGGACTGAGAGAGGGAAGGGAGGAAGGAGGGAAGGAAGGAAGGAAGGAAGGAAGGAAGGAAGGAAGGAAGGAAGGAAGGATCTCTTCCCAAGCATCCAAGAATGCTAAGAGTCTACACAGATTTTCACTAAGGGATGCTGGCTGGGTCTGCCTGCCAACTATCCATCCATCCATCCATCCATCCATCCATCCATCCATCCTTTCTTTTCCCAAGAAGCCTGAGGTTGAGCACAACAATCAAAAGCATAAAATCATCAAGTTATTTAAAAAACAAAAAACTGAACAATAAAGAGGCCAGAGAGAGAGAGAGATTAAAACAACTCGTATCTGTAGAAAGGTCAATTGGTTAGAACATGGTGCTGATAATGCCAAGGTTGCAGGTTCAATTCCTATATAGGACAGCTGTGCATTCCTGCACTGCAGGGGGTTGGACTAGATGACCCTCAGAACACCTTCCAACTCTATAATGCTATGATTCTGTGAAATCACTTTGCAGCAGTACAACTGCCCACAAATACCTGCTAGTTCTGGGTCATTGGATTTCCACCTCAAAAGAATTACCATATTTTTTGCTCTATAAGACCCACTTTTCCCCTCCTAAAAAGTAAGGGGAAATGTGTGTGCGTCTTATGGAGCGAATGCAGGCTGCGCAGCTATCCCAGAAGCCAGAACAGCAAGAGGGATTGCTGCTTTCACTGTGCAGTGATCCCTCTTGCTGTTCTGGCTTTTGAGATTCAGAATTTTTTTTTTCTTGTTTTCCTCCTCCAAAAACTAGGTGCGTCTTGTGGTCTGGTGCGTCTTATAGAGTGAAAAATACGGTAACTTGTGCCTCCCCTTCTAAAGCCATTATCTTCGGGGCCATTGCCACACTTTGTGGCAGCAACAGTTCTCCTCAATGTGAACCACAGATCTGGAGGTGAGGTAGCACAATTATGTTTTTTCAAGTGTCTGTTGATGGAGGAAACTATTTAATGCCTATATTCTACCCAGAGCATGGAAGGTGTTATCAAGAAACATTGCCCTGATGAGGTAACTCGCAAGGTTGGAGCAGAACATGCAGGGAGGAATCCACACCCCATGCGAAGGAGAACTTCTAAGTTTTCCATTCCCCACCTAAAGACATCTAAGTCCAGAACCAGATGATCAATGTTTGCTGATCAGATGCCTGGCTCTTTCTCTCTCTCTCTTCCACGGGGGTTGGGAAAGTCAACCAATTCAGGCATTTTGTTTATCACCATTTGTCCTTTGAAAAGGCAAATCGTAGGGCTTAAAACATTAATCCGGAATGATTAATTGATTGTCTCATTAATACAGATTAAGCTGGGGATTCTTAAATAGCCGTTTAATTGGTGCTCATCTTTTGTCAAAGAGGGTCCTGTTCTGATGGCATTGTTGAGCGCAATCTTTTGATTCCAACAGTAGGGCGCTTAGGATGGCTCGAGAAACAAGGAATGGCTTCTTTTGTTGTTTTGCTCAGGGGAAAACTACAATCTCCCTTAGCTTCTGATTTCAAATGTGATACCTTCTCACTTTAGTGACGTGTTTTTATACAATGCTTTCGGAAACTTATGGGTGGCATTCACCTGATGGGCCCTGTCAGTAAGAGCCCCTGCACATGGACTTTGGCTTACAAAATGAGGCATCCCCCCCATCCCGCTGAATTGTCTTGGAGGGGTATCAAGGGAACCCCCAAAACAGCGCTGGTTGGGAGTGGAGAAGGGATTGGTTCATTTGGCAAGCTGAAAAGCCTGTAGAAAGGAAATGAACATCTGTAGTAGCTCAGTGTTGAATCTCAACCTTTATAGATCCTTCTTTTTGTATGCATTTTTAACATGGAGAGGCTTGCTTTGCAAACAATGGAGGAGAGCAGTTTCCAAAAGAGAAGCGGGTGTTCTGGTCCGTGCATAGCTTCAGGAATTGCAGATGAGGGAGATCTATATAAAAGCCAGGGCCCAACCCTACCTCACACTGATGGAGTGAGCCAATCTGATGTTTTGATGTGCTGTAAACCGCTTTGAGATGTTTTGCTTAAAAATATATAAAGCAATCTAGAAAGGAAATGAACAACAGCAGCAACAGTAATAGTAACAACAACAACACAACTCTATCATCCTCAGCGCCTTTGGAGCAAGACAGATGCCTGGTCTGACCCTCTCTCCAAGGGTGAACTGACATAAACTATCTGTCTACCAGCATTAAAAGTAAGTAGTTTCACAGAAGAGAGCCTTTGTGGGGCAGAAGCTGGAGGTAGTGTTGAGAGCAGGCACAGCACCCCCCCCCACACACATCAATGGAGAAATGAATGTTGAGTTGCTTACAGGTCATCAAAGGTAAAAACAGGCTTGAGAATAGCTCTGGCTTTAGAGAGCAAAAGGAACAGCAACGCAAAAGAGGCACATGAATTTTTAAAGCTATTTTCTAATTTTAACAAGCTGTTGCCATGAACTAGGAACCCAGTTCTGGACAGAGAGTCGAACTGCCACTGCGTGTATAAATAGTTTGGCTGGCATCGCTCTTGCGTTGAAGGGGGGGGGGGGGAGAAACACACCAAAAAAAAAGTCCTTAGGGAGCCTAAACGCAAATTTGCAAACTTGAAAGAAGCTCAGGTCAGGACACCAAAAGCTGCGTGCAAACTCCACATGCAGGCTCACAGAGCTGTTTTTCAGCACTGAAGTCTGTTTGCCCTCTTCGGGTGGGTGGCTTTGCGGACAGGCTGAATGTAGGTGGCGTTCCCCTGGATGGAGTGCCAACTGACCAGTAGCAACACTTGGCACCGCACCCAGGGGAAAGTTAAATACTCAGCCTGCAGGGCCTTTTGGCCTCTTGCTCTCCATGCCGGTTGCCCTGCTCTCCACCAAACTGCAAGATGATTTTCAGGTGGGGAACCAGCCTTTGAGAGTGGAGGCTGACATCCACGGGGATACCAAATTTCCAGTTTCAAAAAGTCAAAGTGGCACAGAACACCATGTTTGGAATGACATATGGCCAGGAGCTGCCCGAGAATCACTTACACAGCCCTGACCCCAAATCCCTCCCTTGTCATGCTCTGATATAGAGGTATCAGCAAGGACTCTGGTCATGGATGCTTCATTTGGCACTGCGAAGGCTTTCCATCTTCCTTATCCCAGCTTTCACCCTTGACGCGGAATGGATGCCTCATGCAGGTATCTGAAAGGGGATTAGCCATCTCTGCCCACTGCCTCCCCATCCCCACACTTTCTCTTTGCAAAGCTGTCTGACCTTGGGGAGGTGATCGAAGGATGCCCATTTCCGCCAGGAAGGTGCTCAAATGAATCACGCGCTTGCACTTCAGCACAACAAAGTCACAACCCGTCCTTGGGGCTGATTAAGGCAATTTAGTTTCGTGAGGCAAGAGCTGCTCATGGACGAGCTCACACCAGAAAAAGGGGCTTTTGGTCGGCTCGCCCAAATCTCCATCAATTCTCCAGGCAGAGGAGAGATTCATTGAGGAGCTGATTATTCCCACCAAGGAAAAGATCCATGGAACAGAGTCATGAGACAGGAGTGAGGAAAGAGCTAGAGACCCCTTCAAACGGCCATTTTTAGCTGAAGCCAAAGCAATGACACTACAACCATAATGTACAGTGGTACCTTGGGTTAAGAACTTAATTCATTATGGAGGTCCGTTCTTAATGTGAAACTGTTCTTAACCTGAGGTACCAGTTTAGCTAATGGGGCCTGCCGCTTCCGCCGCGCCATCGCCGCACGATTTCTGTTCTCATGCTGAAGCAAAGTTCTTAACCCAATGTACTATTTCTGGGTTAGCGGAGTCTGTAACCTGAAGTGTCTGTAACCTGAGGCACCACTGTACCTCAGTTTAAGAAAAGCCCTATTTAAGAACTATTCGGTTTACGGACTCCGCAAAACCGGAAGTAGTGTCCTGGTTTATGAACTTTACCTCGGTCTAAGAACAGAATCCGAATGGTGGAAGGGCACTAGCAGCCTCATTAGGGAAAGCGCACCTCAGTTTAAGAACGGTTTCAGTTTAAGAACAGACTAAGTTCAAGAACAGATTAAGTTCATAAACCGAGGTACCACTGTATTTACTTTACTTTACTTATTTCCTTTATATCCCGCCTTTTTCTCCAAGGAACTCATCACGCTTGTCAAGCACTCTGAAGGAAGTTGCATGCATGCCTTTATCAATCTTAACAACGCTGCCAGGAAATGATCCTCATTTTGCAATTGTGAGAGGAGGGCTGAAGCTGGCTAAGCAGCGGCTTCCTTAAGGCCAGCTGGACTCTGATGTCAATAAAACAAACTAAATTAAAAAACCCTGCCTGTGGAAAACCAGGTGTCAGAGAGAAGAAGGCTACTCTAACATTCTCCCAGGTTTTGATAGCTGGATATCTCATTTGGTTAGAGTGTGGTACCGATAACGCCAAGGTTGCAGGATCGATCCCTCATATCGGGCAGCTGCATATTCCTGCCTAGATGGGATCCTCAGGGTCCCATCTAACTCTATGATTCTATGATATCCTAGCTTTCTGTGCTGAGATAATATATGTTTGCAGCAGAACATTCAGTCTTGTGAGCCTTCCGTCTTCAAAGTGGTACAGTCCCGGACAGTTTTCCTACCTCATCCTGGCTATACCCAGTTAGTTGGTAGAGTCTGATACTGACCAGCTCAGCAGCCCCTCTCCCTGATGCAGACAGGGGGCACCCAAGGGCCAAGAGTTCCTTCATGCTGGGAGGAGTGCAGGCTGTAGCCTCTGTACCTTGGACCAGTGGTTGAGCTCTGTCCTCCTCACCCCCACTCACTCCATCAGGAGGCAGATCCCCAGCCCCACAGCAGTGACCAGAGGAGAACCAGGCACAAAGCAGGATTTAAACCCTGCCGTGCTGCTAGTGACATAAACTGGCACGCAACAGAATCTGCAAGGGTGTATAACTGGAATAACTGAGCTGGTTTCTGGATTTTCCGAGCCCAACAGTGAGTTGAGCTGCCTGCCCCTTCTTGCCACCCTTCAACCACCTCACACTCCCTTAAATTGTGACTTCTGCTTGGCTACACATTCCTGGCTCTTTCACAACCCCAGAGCTCCTTTTGACAACATCTCAAGCCTCAGAATGCCCAAGGGTTTCTGCTTGCCCGCCCCCCCCCCCCCGCAACTCCCAGGTCAGAAAGAAATAGCTGATCAGAGCAAAATGCTCCAGGTTCAATGGCCTCCCTTCTCAATTTTCTTTCTTAAATAAGCTTTTCCAGTAGCTGGGCTGGGGAAGGTCTTTGCTGGGCACATGCCTGCTGATCTAGACAGTGCCTAGGCAGACCAAAGGCCTGATTGCTGAGGTACGAAGTCTGGTCTCTGGTCTCCCAAGGTTCCTCAGAAGAGAAGGCCAAGACTCAACTCAACAGATAATTAATTGGCTTAGGATTTTATATAAGTTAGGTGATGAATTAATATGTTTAATTTCAAAATGAAAAGATTTAAGGATGTTAATGTTCAAGTTAAATTTTATAAGAACTGTGATTTGGAAAACCGTTAAAAGGATATGCATTGAAATTCAACCAAGGGGAAGCAAGGAAGTCACTTAACAATGTTAATAAGTGCAATTTTTAATAAGGTTATGATTTATGTTTGTTTGTTTATAATTTTGTGAAAATTAATAAAAAATTTTGGGAAAAAACCCCAAAAAACTCAACTCAACTTAAGTTCACTCAGGGAGGCAGTGAGAAGAAAATGGACCCTGGATTTCAGAGCTTTGGAAAAAGTCTTCTGTTCTTATGTCAGCCAAAAACGGAAATGCTATCACTCTTAAACGCTGACACGTTTATTTCTCCATTGATTATAGCAGAGGGGGAAATGAACATTCTGTCTGGCCTGATTGCCCTTTGGACTACTCTGGAAGATGAAAGGAGAGCACATAAGGAGGAAGTGGCAAAGAGCGCTGTCCTCTCCCCAACCCATTTTGCAGCCCTATGCTGGATCTTCTCCCTGTCATCCGCCAGTTTCCTCTGATTGACACAGAATTTCACACAACCGTTAGAAGCCAGTAGATCCCACTGATGGTCAAGGGACAGAAGGGTGGGACCATGAAGCCCATTTTCTCAGGATTACGTCCTTTTAAAAATAAAAATAAATAAATCAAACTAAACACTGAGCCGCAAACCTTAACCTGCATCTCATGTGGAAATAATGTTCAAGTAGCTGATTTGTGGTTAGTAGACAGCAAGCAATCCTTAAAACAACTGATGGGAGATCGACCGACCGATAGATAGAGCCTAGATACGAGTTTATTTTGCTATGCTTTACAAAATGGAACAGGCTATTGGCACCCCCTGCATCACGCCACCTCTCTCTAAAAGCATCCTCAGGTCTCCTCACAAACTCTCGGCCTCTCACATGGAAACAACGGGAGACCCACAAACATTCCTACAGTGGCAGCACAATAAATCTTCCCTTTTACTCAGGATTGCACGTCCCATTTCAAACTGACACACAGGCCAGATTTATTTTTTAAGAGAGATGCTGAACTCTCGAGCTCACAATTTCTGCACCACTTGCAGCCCAGGGATTCACAGTGGAAGGGGCGAGTGAGGAAAGAGCCTCCCCACCCTGGGCTCAGTCACAAATCATCTCCACTCAACGGCGAGGCCTGAAGCTTTGCCAGTAAAAGCCCTAAAACCCCTTTGCCGGCAGGGCTCAGCCAGTATTCACCAAGCTTACAACTGAACTTCACAGCACAGAAGGGTGCTTCAGCCTACCAGAATCAGATGGGTGTCAAGGGGGTCTTCAACTTGAGCCCCACCACCAACACTTGGCTCAGGCAAAAAGAGGGGACCAGGCAGACTTACAGCCCCTTGGGCGCTCACAAGTAATAAGGCTTTTCTGGTGAGGTTTGAGGTCTTGAATTGGCCGCCATTCACTTTCTCCTCCTTCTCGGCCTTGCATCCTCTCTGCCTCACCTACAACTTGACACCAAAGAAGATAGTTGACTTTGATGCCTCAGGTAAAGATACTATGAATAAAATTGCACCCCCCCTCCTCTCAATTTCCTTCCTAATCCATTCGCTGTTGTTCACCCACCTCTGTTCAATGCCAGCAAGCTTTCTTTCACTCTGCTGGTGCAATTGGTGCAAATTGTTCCATTTCAAAGCCACCAGTCTTGGTTCCTCAGACTGGCCTTGCAATGCCTCTGCAGTTTGTCCCTTCAACACACCACAAGAAACAGAAAAAGCAGGTCTCCTCATCCAATCCCTTCTCACAAACAACAACAATGGAGTCCGCCAACAGGAATTCTTCGAAAAAGAAGCAACCATTTCATTTCCAACCACGTGGCAAAGAAAACAACTGTGACAACATTTGTGCGACCGAAATGCTTCCCCAAACCGGAGGTAGCTGGGATCCCTCCAGAATCCTCAAGAGATCTGCTTCTCACCATAAGATACAAAGGCCATGTCTTACCTGAAGAAGCCAGTAGCACCTTCTGTGGAAAGTGGGGATGATTGAAGAATGGACGTAGCAACCATACAGGCACTAAAGACGGGGAGAAAGAAGAGAGAAAAAATCCAGAGTTATAAGAGGGAAACCATGAATCTGCATCGAGCACAGCAGCTCTAACCGCCCCCACTTCCATGGCTGCCTCTTGGCAAATGGAGCCTGGTGACTTTCTGCCTCTGAACTGAGACATAGACTTTTCCTGCAAAGCAGTGTGTGCATTTCTGGGGAAAGGGCATATAGGGCAGAGTCCTCACTCAGGTGAAAGGTCACCAGCTCCCTCTCAGCTTTCCAAACATTCCTTCCTGGTGCACACCGGTTGCGCCAGCGAAGAGGAAGAAAGGCTCACAGATCTACAGGGCAATATTATGTACGCTTCCATTTCAGAAGGAGCCGCATTGGCTCCAAAATTGCATGGGAAGAAGAGAAGGGAAAAGGTGCCAAACTGATCTGGATTTCAAGTTATTACCACTGGAGCCTTTTTTTTAATACTGCCTCAGCAAGCAAGTTTAGCACCCTTCAGTGCCAAAGCATTTTAAAATATTAACGCTATTAAGAGCTATATGCACTGTAAATATTTTAAAACGAGCTGCTCTGTGTAAATATTAGCAGCACCCGGATGCCATAAAGCAGAGGATTAAGATAAAGCAGGTCTCGGATAAAGCAGAAACTTTTGCTTCCTGCCTCTCTGCTTCTGAAATAAATACCAAAACTAAATAAGTTATGAGATGCCACTTCTCCTTCTGAAGATATTAACTCCCCCACCCGAGTTATTTCTGGATTTCTTAAGGAGTTTTCCCAACGGCACAAAATGCCATTCAGGAATCATCCCAGGAGCTGGTGATAGCCAGAGGTCTCTTCCATCAGCTCTGGAGGGAGAGATTATTTGTGTCTGTTTTTATGAGGGCTGAGTTCTTTGGATTCCTCTGAATATTTCTGCAGTCTGCAGGCTAGCACTGGATCTTTGGGACCCTCGTCTACAAAAGAAGGCAGATGTGCTTTTTGAAGGTGGAGTGGATCTGAATTCACGTTGTCCTTTGTAGCTGGCTTAACTGTTTGCCGTGTACTACATATGTTTCCAACATGGTGCCCTCCATGTTTTATGGACTATAACTCCCATCCATCCCAGCCATGCTGGCTGGGGCTGATGGGAGTTGTAGTCCAAAGTATCTGGCAAGTACCAGGTTAAAAAAGGACGATGTACCCCATTCCAGAAAGGCACCTCTTCAAGCACTGTCTAAGCACACGGAGGTGAATCGTTCTTATGTATCACAAACATTTCACTGCACATCTCCTTCTGGCAACTCTTGCAGCCAAGCTGGTGCCAAACGTATTGCTCTGTTTTCCTTTGGACAGCATTAGTGAGGCCTAGAGGGGGGTTTTGTCATCTGGACAGCCCAGGACCTCCATACACACTACTCAGGCTTACAGCTCGAGGAAGTCACCCCCCTCGGAGGTGCACTCCATTCTATCTCGAGACAAACGGATGCCAACTACAACAGAATATATATCATTGGGTGGCATTCAGCTAAGTTTTACTTACAGTAGACCTATAGAAATTAATGAACTCGACTTCCTCCATTTCAGCGGGTCAACTGTGAGTAAAGCTTACCTAAAGAACCATCTGTTATCTGCAACTTGCTTAGCTGCACTTCAACTTGACCATCAAGTTGCTTTCTGCATTATCAACAACAACAACACCATCAATACCACGTACCGGCAGCTCCCAGGGCATATTACAACAATGGAAATTGCAAACAGTTAGAACAGATTACAACCACAGCAATGGAATGGGCCTTGAAAACACACATCACAGGTGCCAAAGTCAGGATAAAGAGGTGCATCTTCAGAATATGCTGGAAGCTGCATAGTGAAGAAGCAAGGTGTCCCTCTGTGGGGAGGGAGTCCCAGATGCCTCCACAGAGAAGTCCCTCATCCAGGCTATAATTCCCAACACTTCTGCGGGTGGTGAAACTACCAAGAGGGCCCTGAGAGGGTCTGTAGGGAAGAAGGCAGCATTTCTGATATTTCATGCATCTGATGATAACATTCTCAACCCTGCTGCCTGTTTGGGACACATATCTGTACCTGTGGCCTTTCACACTGGCAGAGAAAATCACGGATATCCATCATGCCCTGACTTTATTGTCAGCTACCAGCTGCCTTGCCTTTGTGCACTGCCTTGTCTCTATGCTATGCCTTCCCGCTGCCGTAGGGCTCTCCTGGAAATCACCCTGCAGTCACTAACCCTGTTTCTGGGTGATATTCTCCTTCCCATTTATTTTTCCCTGATAGCAGCAGGTTCAGAATCCAATATGCAGAAATGTCAAAAAAGAAAAGAAAGAAGGTTTGAAATACTGGCACCTTTCTGCATAACAGGATCAAGTGAGAATGGGCAAGCATAGAGATGTATGCAACATACAGAACATACAAAGCATTATCAGAGATTGGATTTGGGATACTCACAAACCCTAGCCCTAACCTCAACAGTGGTTGTGCTTGCACAGAACCCCCGCACGATGATGCTTGGCTTGCACGCTTCCCCTTCCCTACCTCTGCCACAAGACAGAGTTCAGAAGCTTCCGCTTCCATTTTTGACCTCATGACATCTGAACACAAACAAACCGCAGCTAAACGTCACAATGGTTTGTTGAGACTAACCAGCTTCAGTCTGAGGGTTACAAACCTGGTTTGTTTCAAGAAAGACTAACCACCGTTTAGAGTGTAATGCTAAACTGTGGTTCCTCAGGAATGGAAACAAGCTTATTGACCTCCTCTGAGCAGCTGTGCCAGCTGTGGACCCAAGGGTTGCCCTTGCATGGCTTAGCATCATGTGGAAATACAGCTAGTGCCTTGAAGACCTATATCAAGAGGTACAAGGGCCAGCATCGTCTCCTGACTCCACATGTTTGGCTAAGGAAGCGTCTGTGGGAGAAGTGTGTGCAGATCTCTATGAAGTGGAGGGCTTGAGGTTGGACTAGGACCCCAAAAGCTCCTGGGAGTGTACAGACTGCGGAGTGCCCTCCTATGTGAGCTGACACTGGAGATGACAGTGATTAAGAAGGAATCTGTGGCCCAAGCCAGATCTTGGAGCACCACACCATCAACAGAGTCTGCAGCAGAAGACAAAGGTTCTGTTGGGCTCTGCTGCTTGTTGGAGCAACTTGGGGCGGCCTTTGAGCTGTCCTTGGTCCTGGCTGGTTTTCACTGTGTCCTGGCTATTTCTCAAGCCTGCACATCCCAAGTGTTATGCCACTTGCTCATACTTCTGGTTTCCACCACCAGTGGATGGCTTCATGCTTCTTCCCACGGTTGCCTTGGTCTTGCCCAGCACCCCACAAACCATACCCCGTCAGAACAGGATAAGAACCAAAAGCCTTAAACTCAATTGTTCATCCTCTCCTTGCCTTCATTTACAATCCTTGTGCCCGTGCACACAGACCCATATATCTTCCTTGATGCTGGAATCTGAGCTATTTCATCCCCACATATTTGCCTCCACCAGTTCAGATGTATAATTCTTCAGCACCAAAGATCCTTTTCGCAATGGAAAAGAAGAAGTATATCTTTTTTTTGAAAACAATAAGAGCATTTCCTGGCTTTACATCATTAGCTGGGCCCATAACGGGATTAGTGGGAGGGGGGAAATGTCAATTCAGGTGAGTCATTAAAAAGGACATGCTTTATCAGGGAGCACACTCAGAGGAAATGCCTCCTTTTGCCACCCAAGATAATCACTCACAAGGTTGGCTTGAATTAAGAAGGATTTTCAAGGCCGCCAGCTTCTGTCACGGAGTTATTTTTATGAACACAAAATGCCAGCGCTTAATAATATTTCCAAAACATGTCTAGGGGAAAAACATTGACACCCCCTGCTGAAAATAAGACTAAGAAGGGAGGGAGCAGATAATGTTAGCCAAAGGAAAGTGTAGCACGTTAATCCCACTATTGAAAGGGGGAAGGAAGTGAATTCAGCTTATCACATAGCAGGCAGAAGGGGGGGGGGGGCATTGCAGGTTTTCACCTGCAGGCTCTGAAACTGGTCAGACTAATAGTCTTGTACGTTATGTGGGACCTCAGAGCTACAAAGGAGAATAAGGGTGTGCAACACCAGCCCCTGTAACTGGCTGGCAGCATGCCTCTGGGCTGTCCAGGGCGTGATCTTCCTTGGTCAACACAGCAGTAACCCTTTGGCTGGTGCATAGCCAGCTCTAACCTTCCCTATAGTAGGGATGCAGGTGGCACTGTGGTCTAAACCACTGAGCCTCTTGGGCTTGCCGATCAGAAGGTCAGCAGTTCAAATCCCTGCAATGGGGTGAGCTCCCATTGCTCTGTCCCAGCTCCTGCCAACCTAGCAGTTTGAAAGCACACCCAAAAGTGCAAGTAGATAAATAGATACCGCTCCGGCAGGAAGGTAAACGGTGTTTCCATGCGCTGCTCTGGTTTTGGAGCCAGAAGAGGCTTAGTTATGCTGGCCACTTGACCCGGAAAGACTGTCTGCAGACAAATGCCAGCTTCCTCAGCGAGATGAGTGCCACAACCCCAGAGTTGTCTGTGACTGGACTTAACTGTCAGGGGTCCTTTACCTTTAACCTTCCCTATAGAGCTCAAAATTCCAATAGAGCACGGGTAGCTCACCTCTGGCCTTCTGGATAATGTTGGTCTGTAACTCCCAACTCCCTTGACTAATGGCCATGCTGTCTGGGGCAGATGGGAATTGCAGCCATTAATATGCTACCTGCCCTGGCTCCCACTTGTGGACTCAATTGGCTCCCACGCTTGGACTCAATTATTGCCAAAAGCTTTATTCTAGAGTTCATTACAATCTCCAAACATAGATCAGGTGACAAGGTGTGTGAGTCACGTGGTCGCAACAGAGCTCTGGCGTTCATGGCTAGGTGTCAGCTTTGTCCCAACACTTGGCATGCCCCCCAAGCTACCCTTTCGAACAGGAGAGGGGGCACAGTCATTCCCCTGTGTCCCACCCCAAGCCACAGGACTGGGCAAGCAACTCTTCTCTGCTCATGCTGGCACAAAGGGTGGTGCATCCTTGGAGATGGAGGTGGCCTTGAAGCTGTCTGTTCATTGTCTGACCGAGGATCCAACACCTCCCTTCAGCTTGGGAGTGTCAGGTGGGCCAAGACAAGTGGCTCTCCCTTGACGCTTGTGACACCTGATGCTACCGAGGCAAGGATTTCTCCCGACAGCCTGCTCAGACTCTCCTCAGCATCCAGCTCAACACTGTCTAAGCTACTGGGCTTAGGTTCCACACTGCTACCCCATTCCTCCTCTGCGTCTGACCTGCCTGGCCAAGATGTCTCCTTGTGACTCATGGCCCAACCCCTGATGTAGAGAAGATACAGTCATGGATCCCAGGGAACTTGCACCGCCAACAGGCATCCCAGGCCTGAAGTTGGGCTGTGATGTCCTTTGAAGTTTCCCTTCCTAGGATTCTTTGAAATGGGTGATGGGACCTGTGGTCCTTCTCCAGCTGTTGTTCAGCACCAACCTCAAGAAGCCAGCAATGCTAATGGTCAAGGATGATGGGAGTTGGGAGTCCAGCAATGTCTGAAGAGCCAATTTACAGAGGAACAGTCTATCAGTGGCTACAAGGCATGATGCACTTTGATGATCAGTTTGAAGGTGACCCGGAAACTACAACTAATCCAGAATGTGGCAGCTAGACTGGTGACTGGGAGCGGCTGCCGAGACCACATAACACTGGTCTTGAAAGACCTACACTGGCTCCCAGTATGTTTCTTAGCACAATTCAAAGTGTTGGTGCTGACCTTTAAAGCCCTAAATGGCCTTGGTCCAGTATATCTGAAGGAGCGTCTCCATCCCCATCATTCTGCCCGAACACTGAGGTCCAGCTCCGAGGGCCTTCTGCCGGTTCCCTCACTGTGAGAAGCCAAGTTACAGGGAATCAGGCAGAAGGCCTTCTCAGTAGTGGCACCCGCCCAGTGGAACGCCCTCCCACCAGATGTCAAAGAAAACAACAACTACCAGACTTTTAGAAGACATCTGAAGGCAGCCCTCTTTAGGGAAGCTTTTAATGTTCGATGCATTACTGTATTTTAATATTTTGTTGGAAGCCGCCCAGAGTGGCTGGGGAAGCCCAGCCAGATGGGCGGGGTATAAATAATAAATGATGATGATGATGCTTTGCCTGCACACTTGGAGGCAGTAATGCTCCTGAATACCAGTTGCTGGAAGACGTGGGGCGGCTCTTGTGTTCGAGTCCTGCTTGTGGGTTTCCCATAGGCATCTGGTTGGCTACTGTGAGGACAGGATGCTGTTCTGGGTGGGCCTCTTTTGGCCTGATCCAGCAAAAAGTTGTCCTTATGCTCTGACATTGGACCCCTCCCCTCGGACTTTACGATGTTCATTTTGTCTGTTCTTACAAATTATCCGGCGAGCAATATTCTGGGTTGTCTCAACCGGGCTCCTGCAAAGCTGTCGCCCGCATTCTGAGGCTGTGGCTAGTACAAGTCGTAGATCAGACCAGCCGATTAAAATCCCATTTGTCCCCTGACTGAGAGCGGAGAGCATGGAACTCGTTAACCAAGAGAGAATTGCTCCAAAATTAATTTTAACTAAATGGATTCCAATCTGATTCTGCCTCAGGTGCAAGGAGGATGGAGAACGGCTGGGCATTGGGCTAATGGGGGTGGTGGGGGTGGAACTGAGCTTTGTAGTAGACAAATGGCGCCCCATCCCTGAAGCTGCAGAAGTGACTAGCAGGCAAAAGGCTCTCTTCAGGAGCCAAAAATCTCTGGATGGCGCTACGGCCCTGGATCCTTTTCCCCTACCACAGTCCAAAGCTAGCAAAATATGCTTGCCCTATAAGCTTGCTCAAGGGTAGGGGCAGCTTGCAGGCTCCCTAGGGACTCCAGATACACCCAGCCTTCCTATGAAATGCAGGCAGCCCAGGCTGCTCTGCTCCTGGAACTTCCAAACAAACACTGTTGGAGGAGAAGGATGAGGACCAGCTGCAGAGGAAACAAATCTTAATAAATCCAATTGCTGGAATGAAGACGACATGAGTGAAGACTGTAATAAAAATTAAATGCATTTCCAGATAAAAAGACATAAAAATAATGTTGAAGACATAAATTTGTGAAAAGGAAAATATACATCTATATATCTATATCTATAGTGGGTGGATGGCTTCCTTTTTTTGGAGGGGCAGGAAGCAGGGTTTCCGAGATTAATAATATATTAAAGGGCTATAAAGTGAAATAACAGCTAAAAAATTGATAACATGCTACAATTGGATTGAAGGGAACCAGGAAGCATGTGTGGTGGTGATTTGGGGGTGGGGCTGGATTTAATTGGCAAGAGGCTCAAAGCGATGTTCTGGGGAAAGATGGGTTGGAAGGAGAGAGATATTCTATGGAAATGACAGCCCCAGAGGGTAGGAAGTGGAGTTTTTGTTTTAATGGATCTTTTGCTTCTACACGGCTCCTAGGACGTGAACTGGGGCATAACATCCTCAACAAGATGCTCTCAATTCTCACAGTCGGGCACAGCCATTAATGGTGTCTCCCCGGCCTATGGTGATAATGCACACTTCCCTCTCTCTTGTTGCAGGTGAGTCTCACTTGGATTCCCTGTTAACCTGCCGGCATCAGCAGCTTCCTTGGGGGACTTTGAAGGGCAAAGTCTGAACTCAGCCTGATCTTCCAGGTTGGAAGGCAGAAAAGCTTCCTGGAGGAATTTCACTAGTTGTGGCTTCCTGCTTTCAACACCCCCCCCCCCAAGTCTTCATGCTTTGTCAGTGCAGGCAAGCATTATGATCAGCGGAGCAGAGCAACTACCCTATGAGAAAAGGTTACAATGCTCGGTGCTTGTTAGTATGGGGGAGGCAAACGGCTGCTGTGCATAATGTTCTGCACAGTGTGGAGAAAGTGGAAAGAGACAAGCTTTCCTCCCTCTCTCATAACACTTATCATAGAATTGTAGAGTTGGAAGGGACCCCAAGGGCCATTTAGTCTGAACCCAGGCAATGCGGGAATCACAGCTAAAGAATCCCTGGCAGGTGGCCATCCAACCTCTGCTTAAAAGCCTAGAGTCGACCACCTTCCAAGGGAGTCCGCTCCACTGTCAAATAGCTCTTACCCTCAGAAAGTGCCTCCTAATGTTTAGAACTCAAGGACATCCAAGAAGACAAGCACAAGGCAGCCACATGGACTGGGTTGCATGGCTGAGTCTTCCCCACCCAACAGACTTTCCTGACTTAACTACCAGAAATATCTACGTCAGAAAGCCACGTGGGGGTGCTGGTGAGATGTGTCGCAGTGTGCAGGTATGCAAAGGTTGCCAGGTGATGGTGGTGGTGGACAACTTTCCATTCTTGACTGAACATTGCACCGAAAACCAGAAAAGAGCCCCAACTTGTTTCCACCTGTTTTCAGCGACAAGTCAGAGAGGATGCCTTGAGTTTGTTCTCCTGAATGGAAGTCGTAGCTTTTAGCTGCGTTGCTTTTTATGACAGCCCCATTAATGCTAAACGAGTTTATTCTGATCAGTTTATCGCAATGGATTAATGATAGGGAGATGAAAGCCTTCCTCTGTTTACAGCAGGCGCTCTTGAAAAATCGGATTTCCAGCCCTTCCAAATGAATTGCTGAGGGCCCTCAGCATCACTGTCTTTGCATTGGGTGGACATCCAAAGGGTTCTCCGGAAGCATCTTCCAAGAGGTGGAAGGTATGACCCATTGGGAGATTCACATAAGGAAATAGAGCCCTGCAGCTGAATCAGGATTTTTAAGCAGAGATTTGATGGCCATCTGTCACTGATTCTTTAGCTGTGATTCCTGCACCGTAGGGGGTTGAAGAAGAAAAAGAAGAAGAGTTTGGATTTGATATCCCGCTTTATCACTACCCGAAGGAGTCTCAAAGCGGCTAACATTCTCCTTTCCCTTCCTCCCCCACAACAAACACTCTGTGAGGTGAGTGGGGCTGAGAGACTTCAGAGAAGTGTGACTAGCCCAAGGTCACCCAGCAGCTGCATGTGGAGGAGCGGGGAATCGAACCCGGTTCACCAGATTACGAGTCCACCGCTCTTAACCACTACACCACACTGGTCCATACATGATCCTTTGGGGTCCCTCCCAATTCTACAATTCTATGATTCTATGAACCCTAAAAGGCAGCAAAGTGAAGTAGGCGGAGGAATTTGAGACAGCAGGAAAAGAACAATGCAAAGGAAAGCAGGATATGTATTTTTGTGTTTGCCAACTGGTATAATAAAATGAAGTATAACATTATAGCATTCTATTGATTGCTACATTTAAGATGGCAAAGGCCCACCCCATTTTCACGCTGGATTGCTAATGACCATTACCATCTCCTAAAATTCCTCAACAGAGTCTCCAGGTGGTGGTGGAGTGGTGGTGGTGGATTAGCATCAGCCCATGAAAAGATCCTGCTTCAGGGCAAACACAGGCAAAACCATTAAGCACAGACATTATAGGGCTAATGGGACCAGGAACCTGATTGCATCTAAGGCACAGCTTTCTGGGTCTCTAGGTTCCTGACTTTAGAAGCATCCCCAATTGGGCAGTGGGGAGAGGGACAAGGAAGAGAGGAGTAAGAGTAAGAGTAAGGGAATAATAGGTTTCTGCTGACAATGTTGGATTGGGACCAAACAGGATCACCATTAAGCTGCAGAAGGTATCAAAATCTGGGCATTTCATGGGAAGCCAACAAGAATCTCTCAGGAGGTTGTGTACATCTCCATCACCTTCTACCTGAGCATGGGCACAACTGCATGTCTCCAGAGATGGCAGGATAAGAACATAGGAAACTAACTTCTATTGAGCTGGATCCTTGGCCCATCTTAGTGTTGTCCACAATGACTGACAGTGGCTCTCAAGGGTTTCAAGCAGAGTCTATCCCAGCCCAACCTGGAGATGCCAGGAATTGAACTTGGAATCTTCTGCATGCAGGCAGATGCTCTACCGCTGAGCTACAGTCTTCTCTTAGCCTCTCTGACCTCCTTTGGCAGCCTGGGAGCCGCTACAGATCTGCCCTCGCCCAGCCCAGGCTCCTTCTTCCCTCCCCAACAAAGAAGGCCCCTTCCTTCCCTTCAATCAATCCCCCGCGCAGGCAGGAGCGGAGCAGGCACCCGGGCAGCCCTTCCTCTAATTAGAAAATCAATGCCTATTTGCTTGTGTGAAGCCTCCTGGCAAGGCTCCTGCTTACCATAATTTAATATTTCAATCAGCTCTCTCGCGCTCCCTTTTTGTTGATTTCTGTTTCACCAACGCCAGCAAAGTGGCCCAGCCCCTCTGCGATGGGGTGGAAATGCGTGCCGCTCCCTGAAGAGGATTTAATTATTCTCACAGTGGATTCCATCTCCGCTGGCCCCACGGCGCTTGCGTGTGCCAGCCTCCCTCCAGGGCAAACTCTCAAAGAGACCAACTTCAAAGGACGTTAAAGAGCCACCTCTGAGAACGGGGACGTGTCCGCCATGCACCGCACTCCCTTTTTGCACGTCCCCATTGGTGTGTGGGTGTGGGTGTGTGTCCATATCCTCCAGAGACACCTTCATTGCTTTATCTCAGACTGAGGCTGCGATATCCCAAGCATAAGTTATTTGGGAAGCCAAGTCTTAGAGAAATCCACAGAAAGTGCTGCAGAGTGTGATTCATGGAGCTTAAGAGATTCCACCCACCTCTTGATTCTCAGACCCCTCAAATGCAAACTTACAAATGCATTTCTTAACATTCTCTGCCTTATCTGCCAGCAAGGGAATCCCCCATTGCCATCCCAGCTGTCTGTTTTAAGCAGAAGATCGACCTTAACAACAGATCAGTCTCTGCAAAGAACTTCTGTGTGGCTTTTTTTTGCCTAAGGGTGGAGGCAGATCTGGGGAACAGCTGGGTTTTTATATTTTAAAAGCTATTCAGCTCCTTCGGAAGGCGATGGACTCTCCTTCGCTGGAGGTTTGTAAGCTGCAGTTGGGTGGCCATCTGTCAGGGGTTCTTCAGATGTGATTCCTGCATTGCTGGGGGGTTGGAATGGATGGACCTTGAGGGTCTCTTCTAACTCTACAGATAGATGATTCTGTGAAAATGGAAGGCTCAACCACTGTGTGTTTCTTTTTCCAATCAGTCTTTGGGGCAACCTGAAACCTGCATGTCACTTAGCGGACGGCTTGGGTCCTGCTTGTGGGTTTCCCAGAAGAGGCATTGGGTCAGCCACTGTGGGTACAGGATGCCACTGGCTTGATCCAGCAGAGTCTTTCTATGTTCTTATACTGAATATACTGCCTTGGCCCATCTAAGTGAGTACTATTCTCTACATGGATTGGGACCTTCTGCATGCAAAGCTGCAGCCCTTCCTGAGAGCAAGAAGCAGCAACACAATAGTAATAATAATAATAATAATAATAATAATAATAATAATAATAATTTATTTATACCCTGCCCATCTGGCTGGGTTTCCCCAGCCACTCTGGGCGGCTTCCAACAGAATATTAAAATACAATAGTTTATTCAACATTAAAAGCTTCCCTAAACAGGGCTGCCTTCAGATGTCTTCTAAAGGTTTGGTAGTTATTTTTCTCTTTGACATCTGGTGGGAGGGCGTTCCACAGGGAGGGTGCCACTACCGAGAAGACCCTCTGCCTGGTTCCCTGTAACTTGGCTTCTCGCAGTGAGGGAACCGCTAGAAGGCCCTCGGTGCTGGATCTCAGTGTCTGGGCAGAACGATGGGGGTGGAGACGCTCCTTCAGGTATACTGGACCAAGGCCGTTTAGGGCTTTAAAGATCAGCACCAACACTTTGAATTGTGCTCGGAAACATATGGGGAGCCAGTGGAGATCTTTCAAGACCAGTGTTATGTGGTTCCGGCGGCCACTCCCAGTCACCAGTCTAGCTGCCGCATTCTGGATTAGTTGTAGTTTCTGGGTCACCTTCAAAGGTAGCCCCACATAGAGCGCATTGCAGTAGTCCAAGCGAGAGATATCTAGAGCATGCACCACTCTGGCGAGACAGTCCGCGGGCAGGTAGGGTCTCAGCCTGCGTACACAATGTGAACACCACAAGTATAAAATGCAATATCCTTGGCATTCAAGGTTTTGCATGCAGGTTTCTCACTGGGGCATCTGGTCGGCCACTGTGAGAACAGGATGCTGGACTAGATGGGCCATTGGCTTGATCCAGCTGGCTCTTCTTGTGTTCTTACATATAATGAATTGCAGTAGATCCTCATGACAATATCCCTCTGTGGGTTGCTTTTTAATAGACCAGCATGGCATTAAAAAAAATGCACTAAAAGTTATCCTTAAACTTCCAGGCTGTTGCAATAAGAAGGGGCCACTCTGCCCCTAAATCTCCCCCCCCCCCCGGAAAGAATAGGACTTGCAGTCAGCCTCCATAAGTTGCTTGAGCCCTAACACAGCTGATGGCTTTTAATACTCTTGCATTTCCTACAAAATTATGCATCTGTTGTCCTTCTAAGAGTGCCTGCCACCCATTTGATGTACAGTATTGTCTTCCTTGGCTAATCTTCCATCCAAGGAAGCAGAGGGCAAGGGGAAGGAGGGGGAGCTGCTCCTGCAAAGGCCAGAGCCACTATCAAGGGGCTTCTTTCAAGCGCATCCGTCATGTTGGACAAAAGCCCTGGAAGCTCTCCTGCTCTGTGCCCATTCCTGGCAGGAGTCAAGCTACACAGCCAGGGCTACTGGGAGCCAGGGATAAGCGCTCCCCATTAGCCAGCCTTAGCCTGCTCACCTCTCCTTCGCCACGGGGAGCCAGCGAGTCATTTATAAATGCACAGAACAAAGACTGCCCTTCCGGCAGGGATGAGGCCTTTCACCTCCAGGTCTAGTCTTTCACATCTTGCTTGGCTGGAAGCTTCTCCCAGGGCAGCATGTTGTCATTCACAGGTCAGACCACAGGCCGTGTGTGTGTGTGTGCATGTGTGTGTGTAAGGACATCATGCTAGGAGCCATTCTCAAAGCAACCTCTCCAGAGGAGCAGCTCTACACATCTGTGGTGTTAATGGAGAAATCTGAAGGCTCCCTTGGACAAAAAAAAAAGGACACCAGCCAGGAATACCAGAGCAAAACAGCAGCCAGTAGGCTTGGTCTTTATTGAAGACTGTCACGACAGGATTCCCACCTGCCACAAGGTGGAACAAGATGGAAGCCCCGAACAAAAGAGCACCCAAACTTTTATTAGCTGCTAATCCCCATGTTACACCCCCCCAAACTACATCACTCATACATCATGAAAGGGGAGGTCTGGTGGCAGTAATCTGAGCATCCTGGACCCTGCCCCATGGTTCCCCTTGCCCTCAACCAAACACCCATGAAGTCTAACAAAAAAGATATTTACATTTCCCTGTTTCCCAGCCAAGTTAATCACACCCTTTTGTCTTCATCTGGGTTTGTTATTTCTGGAATGGCTACCTGTCTGGCACTCAGGTATCAGGATGCCAGGAATTATCACTCAGGCAGAGGGGCTGCTGAGTAGCTGAGCTCACATGTCTATATGAATTTCTGAAGTTTTCCCAGTGAGCCATTACATAGAGACACTTATCAATCAATTGTTACATTTGGTATCGTGCAGCAAAGGCCCTTTGAATAGATAGGAAGAAACTGTGATGAAGTGTTTTGTGGGGACAAATCACAAAAGTCACAAAAGTGATTGTGCTGGTTTTGGTAGTGGGCTGCATGTGCATGATATCTGCTGGAGGGGCAACCCCCCCCAACCTATACATAAATTCCTGCAACAGTGGCAGCAAAAACAACCAGGCATCCTGGAGCACTTTACAGGTTACCAAATGGATTGGGGCAAGAAGAACTCTGGTTTGACACATGCAGATGGACACTCTGATGCCACCAGCATCTTCTGAGCAGCTTAGGAGAAAGAGAGAAAGCCCACTCCTCCATAATTCAATCACTGCTCCTCACCCCCTGCATCAGGCAGGCCCTCTCCAGCCACCCTATGGTTGGAGATGGAAGGAGAAACAGCAAGGACCCTTTCCATTTTTTATTGCAAAGGCCACCTTCCGCTTTTCAATCAACATCCAAATAAATCCAAAACAAAGAAGACCCACTTCCGCAAGACCAACAGGGAATACTTCAAAAGGTGCAACACAAGGAAGAGCCCTGTAGCAGATGAAGGCCAGCATTCTGTTCTCTCCATGGCCTATCACAGGAATAGGCAAACTTGGCCCTCCAGATGTGTTGGGACTACAACTCCCATCATCCCTGACCACTGGTCCTGTTGGCTAGGGATGATGGGAGTTGTAGTCCCAAAACATCTGGAGGGCCAAGTTTGCCTATGCCTGGCCTATCAGATGCTTCTTCTAGGAAACCCTCAAGCAAGATCTGAGTACAAGATCACTTCCCCCTCCTGCAGTTTCCAGAAACTGGTATTCAGTAGTGTTTACTGCCTCCAACTGCAGAGGCAGAGCATAGCTAGCAGCCATTGATAGCAGGAGGAACTACTTGCATGGAGAAGGCAGCTATCTATCCCTTTTCAAGATACTTGATCTGCTCTATCCTTTCCTTAAACCCCATGCCCTCCAGATGTTTGGGCAACAGATAGGTATGGGTGAATTGGCTAGTTCTGGCTTGTCTAAGTTTTGTTCCATTCCCACATCTATCTATCTATCTATCTATCTATCTATCTATTGGAAATCCTCCAGAAAATCCTCCTGCCCATCAGCATGCCATAATAATACACACATTTTGTATGCAATTCTGCCTGGATTTTTGCAAGCCTGCCTAGATTTTTGCAAGCCATTTGTGAATTTCTGTAATATTTTCACAAATATATGCACTTCATGCGCCCTTTCCCCACAATATATGCATTTTTCTGGGCATTGCTTATTGCTGTTGCAGAACTACAGTGCTGAATTCAAAGATGTGCAAAGTTTGAAGGAAAGCTGTGCGTCCGGTGGAAGTTTTTGTTCGAAGCATCTGGAGGGAACCAGGTGGAGGAAGGCTAATCTACTCTCTCTCCTTTGCCAAGATACTCTACCCATTCTCAGGAGAACGTCACATGATCGCTGAGAGATAGGGACCACCTTCCTGTAGCCAGGAATTTCCTGGGTGCCCAGCAGAGGGAGTCAGCATGAGGAAGAAGCCAGATGAGGGCAAATGAGGGCAGGGACAGTGAGGGCAAAAGCAGGAGGAAGGTGGTGCAAAGAAGCAGTAGCAGCCGGCCGAGAGAACCATAGCAGCGTAAATCTTTGGCGAAGTGAGCATCCCATCCTGTCTTCAGCAGTAATTAGCTTGGCTGTGTCAAAGATGCTAATTTTGAAGCAAATTTCAAAATTAGCAAACATTTGGCATAGGCTGATGAGGCCTTCAAAAGCGCTGGCAATTCTCCTCCAAATGTCAGCACACTCCGGGCTCCATTTGGAGCATTCCAAGACTGCTTTCTCCTTGACAGTCCTCTCTTCCTGGGTGGCCTCCTTTGCAAGGCACAATGCCATGCTGTTTGGAGGGGGGGGCACATGTCCCGCCACTGTCACAAGGGCTTTCTCTCTCTCCCTCCCCTTCCCTTTGCAACAGGAGGGAGGGAAACCTCACTTCCTCCTCCTTTTTAATGCACTTTTTAAAAGGAGTTCTTAAAATGAATTCTTGCTTAAAACATGCAAAGGGAGTTTCATTAGCTTGATTTTTTTTTTTTAATTGAAGAGGTTAAAAAAAACAAAACAAAAAAGACCCCCCCCCCAACAACAACGAACAACAGAGAGAGAGAGAGGTTTGTGTATCTGTGGCTCTGTTAATGCTCTGCTGGGCTGGCTGCCAAGGCATTAAGTGAAATCGAATTCCTAAAACTAGCTTTAATCAGCAGATTTTTATGGTTAGAATTACTCTCTCCTCTAGAAAGCTTGCCAAGGTTAATTCTGTCCTGAGCATGCAGAATTAATGGGCTGGACAGAGACGGGTGGAATTCCATGCGCGCGAGCACACACCCACACACACACACACACACACACACACCCCGACCCATGATTTTCTTTTAACTTGACAAAAATAAAAGAAAAATTTCACAACAGAGAAAAGAGCAGCAGCCTTTCTGAGGGGGAGGCAAGAGGGGGGCCTCTTCTCTTTCCAGGGCTTGGCTTGGCAACATCCAGCCGCTAACCCCAGGTAGCCCCATTGACTCTCCAAGCTATAAATAACTCCAAAGCCAGAGAATAGCTGTAGCGCCAGAGTCTGGGCTTCACTCCTTTGCCACTTTCTCCTTGCTCTCCTGCTAGCCTGAAAGGGCCCCGATCCCTTTGACTGAGCCCTCCTTCATGACCTACCCCTAGCCTGCCATAGTCTGGGCCGATTCCCTCCTGCGCATCTGCCACTTGGGGATGTTTTGTGTGCTTTAACGAAATAAACAGATACAACCCCACTCAACCTTGGCCATTGGCCATGCTGGCTGGGGCTGATGGGATGACAGCTACAGGTACCACACATTATGGGTTTTATCTAGTCCTACTCATAGTAGACCCACTGAAATTAATGGACGTGGCTGACTTAGGTTTCTTCATTGCACCTCCTCTCCTCCAAAAGCAGAGCAGACAGAGTGTGTCTTCACCTGCCTTCTAACCGGATGTGATGTGTGGGAGACCATTCAAGAATTCTAGAGCTGCCACTGAAACAGCCTTGCAGCCCCCTCTCCAATATGATTCCTATCCATCAAACAGACCACCAGGAAGAAGGACCTCATTAAATGATCTTAAGAACCAGGCAGGATGGTATGGGGGGTGCGTTTTCTCAGATACGGTATTTGGGTTTCAGGCCATCCATGGCTTTAAATGTCACATCGGCACATTGACTTGGGATTGGGAGATATTTGGCAACCTGTGCAATTGCTTTTGTAATGGCAGGGTCATGCGCAAGCAGCATGCCGCTTCCACAAGCATTCTGGCTGATGCATTTTGCACTACAGTGGTACCTTGGGTTACATACGCTTCAGGTTACATACGCTTCAGGTTACAGACTCCACTAACCCAGAAATAGTACCTCGGGTTAAGAACTTTGCTTCAGGATGAGAACAGAAATTGTGTTCCGGCGGTACGGCAGCAGCGGGAGGCCCCATTAGCTAAAGTGCTTCAGGTTAAGAACAGTTTCAGGTTAAGAATGGACCTCCGGAACGAATTAAGTTCTTAACCCGAGGTACCACTGTACTTGCAACAGTCTTCAAGGGCAGCCCCACATAGAACGCATTGCAGTACTCCAACCTGGAGGTTACCCAAACATGGAAAACCATTGCTGGCTACTCTAACCACTGAGGCCACCTGCTGGAAAAGCACAGGCGCAGTGTGCTAAGGTTCCCAGTCATGTGCACACCTGCTCCTTCAAGGAGAGTGCAACCCTATCTGGAATGGGATGCTTTGCCAACTCCCACGCCCAGGAACCACCCGCCCAAAACACCTACATTTTATTTGTGTCCAGCTTCAGTTTGGCCCACATCCAGCCCAATAACTGCCTCCAGATCCTGATTTGTGTTTTTACAAGCTGAAGAGTTGATCATGCATACAGAGGAGGACCTGGCAAATGGAGCGTTCCGATTATTGGAAGCCCCTTCAGCATGTCCCTCCAGATGTCGTTTCTGGATTCTAACTCCCAGCAGCCAGCCTGGCCAATGACCAGGGAGGATGATGGGAGTTGTAGTCTAGCAGCAATTTTTAGGGGGTGGGGAGAGACATAGGGCAACCACCTCTACTTTCCAGAATTCAGTGTTCAGCTTTCAGATGCCAAGCTAGGATGGAGTTGGCTGTGTGATGCTGGGGCCAGGGTCTCACAATGATTTCAACACAAGAGTGCCCTGCATGCGTGTAAAATGTGAAAAGGGCTATGGAGCAGGTTCATTTGAGCTAGAGATGAGAGCTTGAAATCCACTGGTTTATACTATACAATGAGCGTCGCTCATCATCATCATCATCATCATTTATTATTTATACCCTACCCATCTGGCTGGGTTTCCCCAGCCAGATGGGCGGCTTCCAACAGAATATTAAAATACAATAATCTATTCAACATTAAAAGCTTCCCTAAACAGAGCTGCCTTCAGATGTCTTCTAAAAGTGTGGTGGTTGTTGTTCTCTTTGACATCTGGTGGGAGGATGTTCCACAGGGCGGGTGCCACTACTGAGAAGGTCCTCTGCCTGCTTCCCTGTAACTTGGCTTCTCGCAGCGAGGGAACCGCCAGAAGGTCCTCGGCGCTGGACCTCAGTGTCTGGGCTGGATGATGGGGGTGGAGAAGCTCCTTCAGGTATACAGGGCCGAGACCGTCTAGGGCTTTAAAGGTCAGCACCAACACTTTGAATTGTGCTCGGAAACATACTGGGAGCCAGTGTAAGTCTTTCAAGACCGGTGTTATGTGGTCTCGGCGGCCGCTCCCAGTCACCAGTCTAGCCGCCGCATTCTGGATTAGTTGTAGTTTCCTGGTCACCTTCAAAGGTAGCCCCACATAGAGCGCAAGAACAATCCTATGAGACCCAAAGCAAGCACTGATTTATAGAATCTTAGAATACTGTAGAGTTGGAAGGGATACCAAGAGTCATCTAGTCCAACCCCTCATAATGCGCTGCTAAATATTTCCTGACAGATGGCCGCCCAACCTCTTCTTAAAAACCTCCAATGAAGGAGATGCCACCACCTTCCAAGGGAGTCCGTTCCACTGTCAAACAGCTCTTAACATCCTTCCTAATGTTTAGTTGGAATCTCCTTCCTTGCAGTTTGAATCCATTAGGTCAGGTCCTGCCCTCTGGAGCAGCAGAAAACAAGCTTGCTCTGACTTCCATGTGGCAGCCCTTCAGATAGTTAAAGGTGTCTATGAAGGTTGCTGGTGACCCAACTCCAAAGTCTGCTCACTTTGATCCCTGCGTGATCATCATTGTAAAAACGGGCAGAGAAGAGGATGCAAAGCAGGAGATGAATTTCCCTCTCCCCCCTCCCCACCCACCTGCTGCCCCTCCGCGAAGCCCTCCAAGTTTCTGTGGCTTATTTAAAAATAATACAATAATGCTGAGGTGTTTTCCCTTTAATGAGACCACCTTGGGGGATGTGAACGGGAAAAGCAAAAGAAATCAGAAATTCAAGCTAAGGTTGGACAAGCTTTGAAATCTACTCCCTGCTGAATTGCACCAGTGGAGAGAGAGAAATATATATTTAAATAAAATCTATTTCCTCCACCACCACCATCACCCCCTTCAAAACCCCCCCTGGATTAGGTTTAGTTTTCTCCATATGCAATTCCCCAATTCCCCTAATAAGAAGCTAAATCAATCTTTAGAGAGAACAAATCACATAAAAACCTCTGCTCTAAAAAGTTATATATGCAGATGTGGGTAAATTATGATCCTGGACCCGGTGCGTTCCATAATGCATCTTGTAACACTCTCTGCATTAACAGAATAGTGGGGCGTGGGGGGAGGTAAGTGACTATGGACTTTTGTCCTGATGTCCCTATATTGGGTGCAGAACTTTGGGAACCCTAAAGGTGGAGCTCCAGCTACTGGAGCACAGTCTTAGCATTTGGGTACCGCACACCTGGGCTGTAGGTAAGGAGGCCACACTCTGAGGGATTTATCTTCTCGCTGGTGATCCCTTTCAGAGGGAAGGACCTCTGTATGTCACCCTCCCAGGGTGCCTCTTCCCATCCATTGCCTTCTCCTGAGTTGGAGTCAGGTGTCCGACTCTCACCTTCTTCCCCTTCCTGGTCTTTAAAAAGGCAGTGGTAGTGTAGTGATTAGAGTCGTCTATCAGAAGACCAGGGTTCAGAGCCCAACTCAGCCATGAGTCACCATATCACAGCCTAACCTACCTCACAGGGTTGTTATGAGGATAAAATGGAGAGAGGGAGAACCACAGACACCACCTTGAGATCCTCAGAGGGAAGAAAGTGGTATATAAACATAATGATCGATTAAACAAGATGGTGACGATTGTATTCATTTATACCCTGCCTTGTTCCCAGGCTGGGACTCAAAGGTGGCTTACAGATAAACAAACAAAAATAAGATAACACAGAAAAAAGGTAGAAACATAGAAAATACAGTCATTGAAAAGTAAATGAACACTAATGGAATTAAAACAATAGATAAAAAGATCTATTGGAAAGACATGCAATGACAGCAATATAAAACACCATAGAGCCAGCCCTTTCCTTTATAACAGTCAGTTCCCATAGGTCTGTAGAAACAAGAAAGCCTTCGCCTGCCAGTGGAAGGACAGCAAGGAGGGAGCCAGTCTGGCTTCTCTAGGGAGAGAGTTCCAGAGTCTAGGAGCAGCCCTCTTTTGCGTCTCCACCAAGCGTGCTTTTGAAGGGGGCAGGACCATTGTCCATGCCGGCTAGGGGGAGCTGGGGTCCGATAGCAACGTATTAGGGATCACCATGTCAGCGGTCCCCCTGACCTGTAATAATCAGACATGGGGTGCTCCAGAGGGTTGGGGAGCAAGGTTCAAGGTTTGATCCCCAACATCTGCAGCTACAAGAGGAGCATTTGATAGCAAGTGATGTGGAAAGACCCCTCTCTCTCCTGAGACCCCAGAGAGCCCCTGTCAGTCAAAGGAGAGCATCCCAAGCTCAATGGACCAGTGGTTTGGCTCATTCGACTCAGATCCCTATAGTATCCATCAGTGCTGGAAACAACCTGGCAGACAGTGGTGGCTGGCTCTCCTCTCTCCATAAGAAGTCCTTGGAATGCTGACATGCACCTATTTTGTGCAGCGACATGCTTTGCATAATGATAGGGGGGGGTAGGCTTCTTTCTCCTGACCTAGCTGAGCAGTCTTGGAGTCCCTCTCCAAGCAGTGTCTTATCAGCACATGATCCCCCCCTCTCCCTCAACAGGCAATTTCTTCCTCCCCCCCCCCAAATCTTCCTCTCTCCTTCTGACATCCAATTTCTCATGCCTAACTCCCTTCTCTCCAAAAGGAGGCTAAGAGATAGAAGAATTAACCTGATAGCAGAAAAAGGGAGGGGAGGTTCGGGTTAACCATGCAGGACTGAAATCCCGACTCAAGACGGACTTCCCAATAAATACAGTCGCAGCAACTTCTGAGCGAAAGAAGCTGGTTGGCAACAGGGTTTAAGCAACCGCCACAACCACGAGACAGTGAAATATACTTTGCAAAGATCTGTCAGATCTGGGGGGGGGGGGGGTGAAGGGGAAGGAACTGCCTCCGCAATCAATCCAAAGAGAACAGCCAGGCACTGAGATGAGCGGCAAAGGGAAGGAGCATCACACAGGGGAGGGAAGAGACATCAAGGACCTGCCTCCCGCCCGGTTGAACTGGCCAATTTAGGCGCCACTGTCTTTTCAGCAGGGAAAACCAAATCAGGATGGAAAATGGCAAGGAGGGAGTAGGATTAAGAGGGAGGACAGGGCAGCCTCCCAGCAGTGCAGGGCAGCCCATCACAAGCCCAACCAAGACATCCAAAGATGACAGGTTCTTTTGTGGGCGTAACTGTGTGTGGGGTGGGGGAAAGCTCCCACCCTCCCACCACCCTTACAAAGTGATGCATCCCGCACACAGGCAGTTCATAGGGTCGTGTCCAAGTGGGGGCCATGAGAGATATTTATAAAATGATGCCTGACCTGCAGAGGCTGGGCGGGCATGCATTTTGTTGCTGTCTTTGAGCACTCTGGAACTGAAAGACCCAATGAAACAGATTGACAGGTGCTGACAAAAAGAGCAACCAGGAAGGCCTTGTCTTTTTCTTTTTCTTTTTGCATTTTGACCACCTGAGTCAAGGGCTGACCCTTTGAGGCTTGAGTTTAGCTCAATAGGAACTCACTTCGGGTCTCTGGCAGTTCCTGACACCCACCCTTTTCTGGCTGGCCACTGCGAGAACAGAGTGGGCCCCTGTGGGCCTGATCCAGCAGCCAGACTCTCCTTAGGTTGTCTTCTTACGTTCTAATGGCTAAAGACTTGAATGTGCGGAACAAGGACTTCATGGCCATAAGGACTAGAAACTTATTTTTAGGAGAGAACAGAACAGAATAGAAGAGTTAGAAGGGACCATGAGGACCATCTATTCCAAACCCATCTAACACAGGAATATGTAGCTGTCCCATATGGGGATCAAACTTACAACCCTGGCATTATCAGCACCACACTCTAAGCAACTTAGCTATCCAGAGAGAGAGGGAGAGGGAGAGAAAAAGAAAGAAAGAAAGAAAGAAAGAAAGAAAGAAAGAAAGAAAGAAAGGTGAGGAAGCTGGATCTCTTGACAAATTCAAAGTCTTCTATGCTCTGGGGAAATTGCAGTATAAACACAGCCCCATTTATCCCTCCGATTGTTCCAGGAGTTTTCCTTGGGGAATAACAACATCCTGTACAAAAGCAGGAAACTTCCAGGGAGGAAGGGGAGCCAGGCCCTAACCTGAGCCACGAGATGCAGGTCCCTTAAATTAAAAGGCTGTCACTGGGTTTAATCAGGAGCTGCTCATAACCTTGGTCCTGGACCTTATTGGCTCCGTTATGGATGAGGCTTGGAGAAGATGGACCTGCTGCGTTTTAAAACATGTAATGGCGTGTCGGCTGCATGGGGTACACATTTCTTAGATGTATAACAGGGTTTCTGTCGCCTGCAACAAAATGCAACTGCTTTAAAATATGAGCAGTCAGGCTTCAAATACAGCAGTATTGAATTTTGCAAGTGTAATGTAGGAACTGGTGGGCCTCCGAGCCCCCTAAGGCATGGACGGGTAATTTAGTCCCTCCTGTTTCCATGATGCTTACCAAGGCACCCCGGTGTTTTCTGGCAGGGAGGGGAGACACATACACATTTCAAATGCAGCTTATTTGTAAGGTCTGGTAGCCCCCACTCCCAGCCTTCTCTTAATGCGACAGCCTTCCAGAATTGTGTCTTAAGAAGCCAACAGATTGATGTGCGTCCTGGCTTCCTCTTTCACTGGAAGTCAAACCCTTCAAAGGCAGAAACTCCAAAATATAATAAAATACCTGCCTAACAGGTTACTAAAGTGGTGTTTACTGCAGGTACTCTGCTACTACTTCGGACAACACCAACTACATGATTTGCAAGAAACACAGGTGCTTGGGGATACAGCTGTGATCAGGGTAAGCCATGCCAATCCTGCTTCAGCCACCCACTACGTCTGGGCAAAATCTGGTTTTCAGCAATGTGATATATCATCAACAAAACACTGAGATCTCCGAAATAAAGATGAAGCTATGTAGAGACATTGGCTTCACGGTTTCCCCCCACATTGCGATGCTTGCGCAACACACACACACACACACACACACACACACACACACCATGAGCCACTATATATTGCCAGGTCAAAAATGATGACACTGATATCACGAAATGGACTTCAAACTATTTTGGACAATAGATGGGTTGCCACTTCACCATGGCCCTCTCAGAGCTTTTTAGAAGGTGTCAGCATGCCCCGATGACCATGACTGTCATGTCCTGACAGTCACAGAGTGACATAGCCTCATTCTTCAGCTTGATCAGGAATGATGGAAGCTGCAGTTCATAAAAACCTAGAGGGCCACAGTTTCCCCATGACTTATTTAATGCATTTTCACCCTGCCTTTCCTTGAAAAAGCCCAACTATCAGCCATGGGGAGCACAATGCAATTGGGAGTTGGGGATTGTCCAGCCGCATGCAAAACGACCCTGTCAATTCGTGCTGTTTATAAAACCCAGGCTGAATGGGTTCATGCCATCTGCACGATGCTTGAGGACCCTCTTTTACTGCCTCCGTTGCACCTGTTTCTAAAAGGGCAAGGGAACGATGCGCTCAAAATCATCAAAATGCCAAACAGGTTGCTGGTGTGCAAAAGACATTACACTCAGGAGCAGGTTTTTCCCCCCATCTGTGTTTGCGAAGGAATCCCTCCAGGGGAACATGTACGGCTAACTGGTCTAGAAAGGAGAGACTAGCATAGGGAGGGGACCAGAGGCCTTTGATCTGCAGCTTTCACACTCTGCTCCAGCCAAATCTGAAAAGAAATGTCTTTTAAAACAGAACAGAACCCTAAGAACGCTGAGACACAGAACCTCCTGTTTTATAAACGTGTCATTGGTCTTTGGCGGACCCGAAATCCAGAGCCTCTGAGCCGTGCAGAGCTTCCCTATCATGCAGCAGATGGCCATCCCTTCAGGACTCGGAGGCTAAAACCACAGACACATCCCCAAATCCATTTAAACACCAGATTACCCTCATTCCTGTCAGCTAAAGGAGCTGGGAGACATCAGCAGTTCCAGCCCGCTCCATTAATCAAAATTCAGTGAGAACAGCCAACGTGCCGCTATAAAGCCCCCCTGACTCCCAGCCAACGCCAGGCCGAAGCAAGCAGGCTCCATCAATCTTTATTTTTCAGGGGCCTGGCACTCAGGCCGAGGGGGAGGCCTGGTCCTCACAGACCTGCCTCGGCTCCCAGGCACCCCCTTCCTCCTCATCCCCTTCCCCTTCTTCCCTCCCTTGGCTCTTCCAACAGCCAGGCACTAGGATGGAAGCTCCCAGCGGGCAAGAGGTCTCTGCCAGGGCCATTCTGCACCATCTGGACTTTTTACTGGGCTGGAAGCTGCACCTCGCTAGTCCTGACCTTCTGGTGAGTGTGAAGCCGAGGGCTTCCTGACATAGAAACACACTATAGGAACGTAAGAACAGCCTGCTGGATCAGGCCAATGTCCCATCCAGCCCAGCTTCCTGTTCTCACAGTGGCCAACCAGATGCCTGTGGGACAAAAACTTCCATTTCCCCTCCTGTGGCTTCCAGCAATTGGAATTCAGAAGCATTGCTGCCTCTGACTTTAATAGACCTCTCCTTCATGAATTTGCAGGCCCTCCAAGTGTCCCTATTTTTCAGGGACAGTCCCGGATTGACAGAAGCTGTCCCAAGTTTCTGATTTGATCCTTGAATGTCCCGCTTTTCCAATTTTCATCGGAGAAATGCTGGAGGGCATGGAGTTATGCAACCCCCTTTTAACAATTTCACTCCTCCGACGCTGCATTTGTGATTGCTCAGATGCCAGTCCGAGAAGAGTGTGGGAAACGGAAGACAGTCTTATCTCTTCCGCTGTATGTACTTTGCAATGTACAGTGGTACCTCAGGTTATAGACGCTTCAGGTTAGAGACGCTTCAGGTTACAGACTCCGCTAACTTTGTTTCAGGATGAGAACAGCAGCAGGAGGCCCCATTAGCTAAAGCCTAACTCAGGTTAAGAACAGTTTCACGTTAAGAACGAACCTCCAGAACGAATTAAGTTCTTAACCCGAGGTACCACTGTACTTTTGCTTTTACTTGTGCCTGTTGTTTCTCTCGGAGCTGGAGAGAACGGATGCCATTATCCTTTTGTCTGTACATACTGTGTAAATAAATAGTAGATTAGCTATACGATGTCTCATGCTTCTTGCTGTGTTCTGCCAGAAGCTTAGTGTGCATATATCATTATGATGCATGTCGCTAGAAGTGCACTGCAAGAGAAGGGAGCTGCCTTTTCTAGAGCTGTGCGTACCAGAGGACGCTCAGAGTTCTGGGGGCTTGCAGGCACCCCCCAGGGCGTTTTCCAACACCCCCAAGCCAAGGAGCTAAGTAACTATACAACCTTTAGAAGACATATGAAGGCTGCCCTGTATAGGGGAATTTTTAAATGTTTAATTTTTTAAATGTTTTTATAGATGTTGAAAGCTGCCCAGAGTGGCTGGGGCAACCCAGTCAGATGGGCGGGGTATAAAGAATAAAATTATTATTATGGAAGAAAACATCCCTATTTTCATCGGAGAAATGTTGGAGAGTATGGAATCTGACCAATCCTCTTTGAAGGTCATCACTTTCAAACCTCAGGGAAGATGTTGAATTTTGGGAATGCACCAAACTCAAGCGCAGAAATGTAGCACATCAAGGACTTTTCTCCCTGTGGGGATACCTTCATTCCTGCGTGGAGGAAGGGCCTGAGGTGGAGACATTGACAAGGCCAGAAGGGGGCGCTGTGCCAAGAAAGGACAGGCCAATTTAATTATAAGGGCAGTTGAAAGAAGGCCTGCAAAAGACAAAACCCTTCCTTTCCCACAAGCCTGACTTGCTCCCTCACCTCCAGAGCAGCCCCTTCCCACCGCTCCCGAAAGCACGAGAGCAACACCCAAGTTGGTTTTCATCTATCAAACACTTAAACTTTTACGACGGTAATTCTTTTAATAAGAGTTCTTTAAATATTTACGACTCAGAGGCATGCAGGCTGCACAGCGAGAAATGATAGCTTTAATCTCGGCAAGGCTCCCTCCACTTACTGACATGCCCTCCAGAAGCTGGAGCTGAAGAGCAGAGCTGCCATTTATTCCCCAAGTGGGAGAGGGGAGCGCGGGACTTGGGAATTCACCTAGTGGTCCACCTGCAACTCTGGGCACTCCAACACCCTGGGGTTCAGAGCAGGAGCAACATTCATCCCTGTGGCTGTAGGCATTGTAAGCTCTCTGAGCAGGGCAGGCCTGGTAATATCAATAGCTCATGGGGACCTGGACCTTCTGCCTTCATCTAAGTCGACAGTGCAGACCTTTCTCGCCGGCTGTACTTCAAGCTCCAGCTTCTGCGATTCAAGTTCTCGGCAATAGTGGGTGACTTCAGAGAAAGTGGGCTGGAGAAACTCAGCCTCTGTGGGCCCTAGCTTGCCTCTCATTGCACTGCCTGGAAAGGTTGCCTTAAAGCAGGCTTCCTCAACCTCGGCCCTCCAGATGTTTTGAGACTACAATTCCCATCACCCCTGACCACTGGTCCTGCTAGCTAGGGACCATGGGAGTTGTAGGCCAAAACCATCTGGAGGGCAGAGGTTGAGGAAGCCTGCCTTAAAGGTTTGAGATGCACATTTCTATGGCAGCTCCACTTGGGGAAGGGCCATAGCTCAGTGGGAGGGCATCTGCCTTATATGCAAAAGGTCAATCCCCAGTGGCATCTCCAGGTAGAATCATAGATTTTGGAGCTGGAAGGGACCCTGAGGATCATCTAGTCCAGTGGTTCTCAACCTGTGGGACCCCAGATATTGTTGGACTACAACTCCCATCATCCCTGAGCTCTGGCCTTGCTAGCTAGGGATGATGGGAGTTGTAGTTCAACAACATCTGAGGACCCACAGGTTGAGAAAGACTGAATTCTAGTCCAACCCCCTGCAATGCAGGAATATGCAGCTGCAACCTCGGCGCTATCAGCACTATTTTCCAACCAACTGAGCTACCCAGCTGGGAGAGACTCCTGTCTGAAACCCCGGGGAGCTGCTGCCAGTCAGTGCATACAATACTGAGCAAGCTGGACCAATGGATGTACTCAGTATAAAGCAGCTATATGCTAATCAGAGTAGACCCACTGAAGTTAATGGGCATCACTAACTTAGGATCTCGTCGAATGGGCTGGAAACGCTCTTTAAGACCTCTGGAGTTCATCAATGTGCTGCCTTAAAGCTTTGAGATGCACATTTTGCCAAGATGGGTCTACAGCGCCTCCATTCAGAGGCAGGGTGCTAAGGAAGATCAGCAAGGGTCACCAGTGAAGATGGTGGTGATGATGGGGTGCCTGGAAACATCACACCCTGCTGGTGGCCCATCTAAAAGTGCCTGGGAGATCACCGCAGGAAGGATGGACTAGATCAGCCTTCCCACACCTGCTGCCCTTCAGATGTCGCTCATCATTGACATCCCAGATCACCGGCTCAATTGTTCATCTTCAATGCCTTCATCATTCAGTCACTCCTAAAACGCATTGACATCTCAAGGCTACAATGCAATGGCTGTGCCTTAAAGCATATACTGTGATTGGACTTCGGCTAAAAAAATAATAAAATTAGGAAGAAGAGGCACTTGCTACCTGCCCAGAACAACAGCGATAAGGTGAGCTACACGCAAAAAGTGTTCAACACCACAGCATGGAAAACAAGGCTTTCTCTAATTGCCATGTTCTCCAATTGCAATATTCACTTCAAAAAAAGCACATGAGATACACGAGTGGGGGGGAAACACCTAACAAGTGTCAATGATGTTATTGGGCTGCTGGCTCTCCTTAGCAACCTCCCCTCCTTCTATATACTCCTCGGTCTAATTGGTGTCCATAGCCCTTTATTCTCATTGGCTGTGGGAACTCGTGTGATTCTGATTTGTGTCAGACCAAGTCAGCTGGGCCACCTCAGCCAATCAGATCCAGTAGCACTGTGGCCAAATGTGGGCAAAAGCAAAACAAAACAGGAAGTGAAGCCCCATCTAGACAACACAAGAATTGCTAAAACAACAACAGCAACACCCAAAGTGAGAGAAAGATAATACAAAACCAGAAAAAAACAAGTCGTGGAAAGAAGCATATATTACACTTGTACCAAAAACAGAGACTGAAAAGACACAACTTAAGAACTACCGCCCTATATCATTACTTAATGTGGATTACAAAATTTTTGCAGATATTTTGGCGAAGAGATTTAAAAAAGTGTTGATGGAAAAGATTCATAAAGACCAAGCGGGCTTTCTCCCAGGAAGACATTTGTCTGACAATTTGAGGAATATAATTGATATTTTGGAAAAACTAGAAGTGAATATAAACACTAAAGCAGTGTTGATATTTGTAGACGCGGAGAAAGCCTTTGACAATATTTCTTGGAATTTTATGAAGAAGAATCTACAGGGTATGGGGGTAGGCCAAGGTTTTGAGAATGGTATAAGTGCAATTTATTCAGAACAAAAGGCTAAACTAATTGTAAATAATGTTGTGACGGAAGAACTTAAAATTGAAAAAGGGACACGACAAGGTTGCCCAATTTCCCCACTTCTTTTTATTTCGGTCCTGGAGGTTCTGCTGAATATGATTAGAAGGGACCAGATGGTTAAAGGTATACAAGTCGGAACCAAACACTATAAATTGAGAGCATTTGCAGATGACTTAGTATTGACGTTACAGGAGCCAGAATCTAGTACTAAAAGGGTTTTAGAACTGATTCAAGAATTTGGTCAAGTGGCAGGATTTAAATTGAACAAGTTAAAAACCAAGGTTCTAGAGAAAAATTTAACACCGTTTGAAAGAGAGAGGTTTCAGAATGAGACAGGTTTAACAGTGGTTAAGAAAGTTAAATACCTGGGGATTAACATGACAGCAAAAAATGGGAATTTATTTAAAGATAACTATGAAAAATGTTGGTCAGAAGTGAAAAAAGATTTAGAAATTTTGTCAAATTTGAAGCTTTCACTGCTAGGCCGTATTGCTGCGATAAAAATGAATGTATTGCCTAGAATGTTGTTTTTGTTTCAAACTTTGCAGATCGTGGACAAAATGGATTGTTTCAAGAGGTGGCAGAAAGATATTTCTAAATTTGTCTGGCAGGGCAAGAAACCCAGAATAAAATTTAAAATACTAACGGATGCAAAGGAAAGAGGTGGATTTGCCCTGCCAGACCTCAAACTGTACTATGAATCAGCAGCTTTTTGCTGGTTGAAAGAATGGCTACTTCTTGAAAACACTGACATTTTGGATCTAGAAGGTTTTAATAATGTATTTGGATGGCATGCATATTTATGGTATGATAAGGTCAAAGCACATAAAGCATTTAAAAACCACATTGTCAGGAAAGCGCTGTTTAATGTTTGGATAAGATATAAGGATTTGCTAGAAAATAAAACCCCAAGGTGGCTGTCACCAATGGAAGCGAAAGCCTTGAAAAAGGTCAATATGGAGGTCAAATGGCCGAAATATTGGGAAATTTTGGAACAAGACGGAGATAGACTGAAATTGCAGAGTTTTGAAAAACTAAAAAACAAAGTGCGAGACTGGCTTCATTATTATCAGATAATGGAGGTATTTAAATTGGACAGGAAAATTGGCTTCCAGGTGGAAAGATCCAAATTAGAAACGGAATTGTTAGAACCCAAGACTAAGAATTTGTCAAGAATGTATAACTTGCTGCTGAAATGGAATACTCAAGATGAAACGGTAAAATCGGCTATGATTAAATGGGCACAGGACGTTGGACATAACATTATGTTTGCTGACTGGGAACAGTTATGGACCACAGGTATGAAATTTACGGCATGTAATGCCTTAAGAGAGAATATTATGAAAATGATATACAGGTGGTACATAACCCCAGTCAAGCTTGCGAAAATCTATCACTTGCCCGATAACAAATGTTGGAAATGTAAAGAAACTGAAGGTACATTTTTTCACCTTTGGTGGACGTGCCCAAAGATTAAGGCTTTCTGGGAAATGATATATAATGAATTAAAAAAGGTATTTAAGTATACCTTCCCTAAGAAACCAGAGGCCTTTCTCCTGGGCATAGTCGGCCAAATGGTGTTAAAAAAGGATAGAACTTTCTTTATGTATGCAACAACAGCAGCAAGAATACTCATCGCAAAGTATTGGAAGACACAAGAACTTCCCACGCTGGAGGAATGGCAGATGAAACTTATGGACTATATGGAACTGGCTGAAATGACTGGTAGAATCCGTGACCAGGGAGAAGAGTCGATGGAGGAAGACTGGAGGAAATTCAAAGACTATCTTCAGAAACACTGCAAAATTAAGGAATGTTAGAGTGATGTTGGACTGAAAACAAGTGGTTTCCAGCTGCACAGGTTAAAGTTAAGGATAGATTAAGATTAAAGATCAAGATTAAAGATGTTTAAAGAAATGGAAATTTGATATTAAAAGGGAAAACTGTAAAGTTATATGATATTAAGATTAAGGATTAGGTTTAAAAAAGTGGAAGTTATATATTTTAACATTTTATTAAATTAAAGATTGGGATTAAAAAAGTGGAAAAGAAACTGCTGGACAAATAATGTGGACTGGAATACAAAAGAGGGAGGTATGAGGAAGTCTAGAAAATAAGTAATTTAAAATTGGAAATGGAAAAGAGAGTTTGTTTTTAATTGTTGTGTTTTGTGTTTTTATTGTTAAGTTTTGTATTTTTTGTGTGTGTGTGTTGTTTTTCTTGTTTTGTTGTTTAAAACTTTAATAAAAAATTATTAAGAAAAAAAAACAAAACCAGAAAAAAACAGGGAACTCTCTGCAGTCTCAACTGCTTTGTAGCACCCAGAAGGTTTGAGTCTTTGCACTTGCAAGCCTCTTCCAAATTGGTTTTGAGTCTTTGCACTTGCAAGCCTCTTTGCACAGAGATGGAAGGAAGGGCAGAGCGGTGATGCATTTCCACTTGGGTGTTTCCTCCCCAGTCCAAGTGCAGACATGGGCAAAGCAAGCCGTATCAAGCCTTCTATGAACTCAAAGCGGGAGCATGTGGAGTTCTACATGTCATGTCAGCATCAGATCTCCTGGCAGGACTGAGAGCAACCCACAATTTGCACGCAGGCAAAAGCCACAGCATATTTCTTCATTAGAATGACCTGGATCTGATTTCATATGTGGGGAAGAAGCTGCCTATAGTGAAAACCCACTGGCTGCACCGGGCCCATTTGTATTCAAGGTGACGCGCTGCGTCTGTCAACACGTTTGCCGCTTATATCTACCACCTCTTATTTATAATCTAGCTCCGATTAATGAATGACAGTGGTTCTCATTGCAGGAAATTTGATTAATCAATTTAAGTGCTTAATCACAACAGCCTTGGTGAGAGAACACTGGCGATGAAGGTACCTCTCACATTGATGTGCAAGAATTGGGGAGAGGGAGAGGGGAATGGAGGGAGGGAGGGGGAGAGGGGAATGGAGGGAGGGAGGGGGGAGATTAAAGTGGCTCCTATAGAAGGAGTTGGATCAGAGGAACAAATGAGAAACTATTACAATGTATGCCCTAATCCAAGTAAAAGGCTGCCATTTTTTCTGTTAAGAACATCATAAGAGCCTGCTGGTTCAGGAGCATCGAGTCCAACATCCTGTTCTCAAACTAGCTAAACTGATGCCGCAAATGTAACCCACAACCAGAACCTGAGTGCGACAGCAACTCTTCCCACTTGTGATTCCCAGCACTGGGAATTCAGAGGCATTTGCTGCCACTGACTATTCCAGTGGCGTACACACACACACACACACACACACGGAAGTAGGGAACATGGAGGGAGACAGCACCCAGCAAAACATCACCACAGGCAAGGCTTTTTTTCAGCTGGAACTCACAGAAAGTGAGTTCTGGCACCTCTCAGGTGGGTACAGTTGCCATTGTAAGTCAACAACGGAGGTGTTTGTGATGATTTCTGGCACATTTTTTTCTAGAAAAAATAGCACCGACCACAGGTATATCACGCCAAAACAGCCAATATCCCAATTAAACAGGTCTCTCCCTCCACAAAATGGCGACCAGGACGGTCTTCCTGTTATATACCTGCTGGGATTGGGATGGACAAGGCATTTGATCCTACCTGAGCCTACTCCCATTGAGGAATCACACAGCTCCTCCCAGAGCTAACGAGCCCCACTTGGGCTGTCTTTCCTTGCCTGCCTTCCCTCAGAGCTTGCAAGTTCTCACCCAAATCTTAGACACATCCTTGACATCTTGCAAGACTTTGATGAGCTAAAACTCTTCTCCTGTCTGCTTAGTCTTCCCAATTCCCTGCCATGTGAAATATGAACTCGCCAACAAATGGCCAGTGTGCTAGGCCAGCAACATCTGGAGGGTTACAAGTTTCCCTGTCCCTGGTATTCAGCCTTCCTGAATCTGGAAATGTCAAGCACAGCTAGGAATGCCCAGTCTGAAACCGCTGACAGCCAGTGTAGACAATCATATTGAGCTATGTGAACCAAAGCAGTATCTTCTGTACAAGGCAGCCTCTTAATTGGATTAACATCCAAAGTGGTTCTGTAGGCGGTTAAAGGCTTTTAAAAAAATATTGATGCAAGTTTACATGGGCGCTCTGTTATGTTATGGTATAAATATGTTTCTTGAATAAAATAATCAGGGAACAAAGTGTCAGAGCCCTCCTGTTGCTGCAGAAGACATTTGGTCAGCACATTTCTGAACAGGAGAAATCAAAGTCCAAGTGTTTGATCACACCTCCAAACGCCCTTCCTTGCTTGGTCCAACATTCCCCACCAACCTGCCTCCATCAGCCAGGAATCTGAAGCTGGCCAGATGATGTCTGTGTCAGAGCCAAGCTCCTTCCATTTGTGCTTGAGGGCAAAGAGGGTCATCAACTGAACTCGCCTGAGTCTGAAGCTTCTTAACACTCCTCCTTTTTTGAAAGGAGAGCAAACAAAACTCCTGACACTACGAAGCTGTGGACTCTCATCCAAGTCTGCACACTGCTTAATCCACGCAAGGAACAATGAGAAGAGAAGGGAGGGGGGGAAAGGAATCTCCTCCCCCCAACCCCCCCAACCCCAGCTTCCCTGCAGACCCAAAGAGAGTGGCGGCATTTTGGGTGGAGGGGACGACACAACAATGCAGATTACAGGCTGCTGCTTCGCTCTGCATCCTGCCAGTCGCATCAAAGGGAGGGGAAAGAATTGATGGCAGAATAAAAAGTCCCTCTTCTAATCCTGTTGTCTGTGGTTAGGGGAGAGATAAATTCTAATTAAAAAGGGAAATAATCATTAAAAGATGTATCCACGCTGAACAGCGCAATTAATCAAGGACTTTGTTAATACATATTCATATTTGTTGCCTCACTTTTTAGTCAGGAAATTGGATGTAGCACACAGGCACATAGCAGAAAGCTGCCGAGGCAGCGAGTGGACCATGACGGGGGCCCCTTGGAATCTCTCCCCGTTCTTCCCACACTCCTCTCTACTGCCTAGAAACATGCGGAGTCCTTTGCTACCGTCTGCCGCAGCTCTCAAGTCTTCTTAAAACTAAGTTCCTGTCAGTACCGGGGAGAGGCTGGTGGCCTGCAGAGAATGTGGGCCTAGAAACTGGGGGAATGTTACGGAGGCAAGAAGATTCTCACCACGGAGGCTAGAGGGGATCCCTTAGAAGTCACCCTCCCAGAGGAAATTTTGATAAATAACTCAATAGGCACAGGGACCTGAATCTCCATTCCATATACATGATAGAATGTCGGTGCTATGCTAATGATTGTGACGTTTCTTTGGACAGGTAGTCTTGCTGTGACGCCTGAACCAGATGATGCTTTGGGTCCCTTCCAACTCTATGATTCTATTATGGCAGAGACCTAAAGACACATGCAGTAGGTGTGTGTATCTCAAGCAAGAGAGCCCCAGGGCCACACCGTGGAAACCAGTTTTTGAAACCAACAAGGCCCCCGTCCATCCTCCCACAACCTTGGGAAATGGCAAACCACTAATTTCTACATCTGAGTGCAGTGGTCTGATCAGGAATCAAAGTGGTTGTCTTGGAGAACCAGTATACAGTGGTACCTCAGGTTACAGATGCATCAGGTTACAGATGCTTCAGGTTACAGACTCCGCTAACCCAGAAATAGTACCTCGGGTTAAGAACTTTGTTTCAGGATGAGAACAGAAATCACGTGGTGGCGGTGCAGCAGTAGCGGGAGGCCCCATTAGCTAAAGTGGTACCTCAGGTTTAGAACTGTTTCAGGTTAAGAATGGACCTCCAAAACGAATTAAGTTCTTAACCCGAGGTACCACTGTACAAGAGTGGTGGACTCTGGTTCAGTCTTAAAGCTCATCATGCAACATTGGGTGAGTCGTTAGCCTACACCAGGGGTAGGCAGCCTAAGGTCCGGGGGCCGGATGCGGCCCAATCGCCTTCTCAATCCGGCCCGTGGACGGTCCAGGAATCAGTGTGTTTTTACATGAGTAGACTGTGTCCTTTTATTTGAAATGCACCTCTGGGTTATTTGTGGGGCCTGCCTGGTGTTTTTACATGAGTAGAGTGCGTGCTTTTATTTACAATGCATCTCTGGGTTATTTGTGGGGCATAGGAATTCGTTCATTCCCCCCCCAAATATAGTCCGGCCCACCACATGGTCTGAGGGATGGTGGACCAGCCCATGGCTGAAAAAGGTTGCTGACCCCTGGCCTACACTACCTCACAAGGTTGTTGTTGTGGGGATACATACAAAGGGGGACCTCGCACACTTCTTTGAGGGAGCGGGAGGTTTAAAACCCAACACAAAAGTAATCTCTGGTTTTGGAGAGGGTTTAGACAAACTTGCCACTAACATAAACAGTATATGGAAACTGTGCAGCAGCAGCAGTCTGCCTTTTAATACCAATTGTTGGTTGTTTTGGGAAAACAAGAAGGATGAATATAATCATCCTCTGCTTATGGGCTTCCAGAAACCAACTGGTTGGGCATTCCATGGAGCAGGATGCTGGACTAGACAAACCCTTGGCCTGATCCAGCCAGTTCCTCTGATATTTTGTTTGGTTTATTATGTTGTTGTTTTTTGCCTTTATAGCCCATCTTTTCCTCCAAGCAGCTCAAGGTGGTGTGTATGGTTCTCCCCTTCCTCCTTTAGTCCCCACAACAACCCTGTGAGGTAGGTCAGGATGAGAGAGGCAATGACCGGTTCTATGTCACCCAGGGAGTTTCATGGCTAAGTGGAAATTTGAACCCTGGCTTCCCAGGTCCTAATCCAACGCTCTAACCACTGCACCACACTGGCTTTCTGCTATTTTGTTCTTATGTCACGTAATTCTCTCTCCCGCTGCCCATCTGCATTGCACTGAGATGCTGAATTACAGTGCAAAGAAGCAACCTTAAAAAAAAATACTGTTGCATTTGAAGCGGTTGCGATGCACACCAGAAAGGGCGCTTTCACAAGTTGCATCATCACAGGGATTCATTAGGAAGTACGACTCAGCTCAGCCTCCCGGGGGCCTCTGCAAAAACAGAACAGAATGAGCCCCGCAGCAAGAACACTAGACCGAAAGGCATCCCACCAGTGTGGCTGGAACGGCGTTTGCTGCCCTGACAGGCAATATCCATCACTGCCAAGGCAAAAGGAATAATTAAGTCCAAGAGGAGTCGGGTAATTAGCAGCTGATGGGGAAACTCGGAGATAACTCTGATGGTGCTCGCATCACAACCTGGATATGACCACAACCAGCCTCCAGCAGACAGAAAAAATGGGATCCTTAGGACTTTTGTGGTAGAAAGAAAAGTCAGGCAGGGAACTTCTCCCAGGTCCAAAACCTGGGACCTTCTGTTTGCAAAGAAGATGCTCAGCTATGGCTTTTGCTTCTTATATCTTGGGGAGAAAGGAACACCAAGACTCAGTGTGTCTGTCTGTATTGCAACCTGTCAGGGTTCAGCCCCGAGTTCTCCTTACAGGAACAGCAGATCACCCCACTGCCAGAGCTGTTGGAGCTGGGGTCCCTGGCTCTGGACATCCCCAAAGTGGCTGTCTGGACTCCTAGATGGGTATTGGGCCCTCCCTCATCTCTGCTAGGGCCACAGGAGCAGAAAAATTGCTGAGCCAGGCAGGAGCATCATGGTTGCCCTGAGAAGAGACCCCCATGTGAGGTTACTTGGAAGGAGGGAGCAGTGCAGGAAGTCAATTGCCTGGATCAGGGCTTGGCTGAGAGCCAGGAAGGTCTGGAGCCTCTAACTCTCATGTAAGCTCTCAGCTTGAGCTGCTTCGCTGTACCACAAATTCCTAATAACCGAATCATGGAACTGTAGAGTCGGAAGGGACCACGAGGGTCATCTAAGTCCAACCCCCGGCAGTGCAGGAATATTTTGCCCAGCGTGGGGCTTGAATGCAGGACTCTGAATTAAGAGCCTCATGCTTAACCAAGGCAAAAGATCCATGAAAAGTTTTATAGAGTTGTAGAGTTGGAAGGGTCATTTAGTACAATCCCTGCAATACAGGAATCACAACGTACCTGCAGGTAAATATGGGCACACCCCATATTTCCCTGCAGGTGCATTGCTAAAGCTGCAGGTCCCAGAAGGCAAATGGGACAGGTTAAGCCAGAGGCACTCAGTTGCTGACTCCTGGGGTTAGCTGCCAAGGACAATGTACTGCTAACCTTTGGGAGAGTGAAACCAACTTAAACCAGAGGCAAAATAGGATAAAATGTCAAAGCAGGACAGGGAGACCTGTCTGAAAAAGATTCAAAACCAATATGCACAAAACCACCAAAACCACCAGATTCACATCACATGTTGTGAAACTCCTCTGCATCAGAGAGCTTTGCTCTGTTGGCCTCTCTCGGTTGTTTTGGAAGACATTGGATCTGATCTCTCCTGAGCTGCATCCCATCGACCCAGTGGCGTAGCGTGGGGGGTGCAGGGGGGGCCGGCCGCACCGGGTGCAACTTCTGGGGGTTAGGGGGCGCAAATCCACGGGTTAGGGGGCGAAAATTACTTGCCTTGCCCCGGGTGCTGACAACCCACGCTACGCCACTGCATCGACCAAACACCAGCGAACGGGAACGTGGAGGCAGAGGAAGCGGCCTTGACCCAAATCAGCTAATGGGTCTGCCTAGCACAGTACGGTAGACACTGGCCGGCAGTGGTATTCCAGGGTTTCAGGCAGGGATGGGGATTGAGCCTGGGGCGTTCTGCAGGTAACACAAGTGCTGTCCCGCTGAGCTACGATGGCGTGACTACATGCTGGCTGTCAGATGCTGAACTCTGCAGCAGGTCAGGATTGCATGCTAGTAAAAGCTGAAAACCAATGTGAAGGTCAAATATACCTAGCTATGGCTATAAAGGTAAAGGGACCCCTGACCATTAGGTCCAGTCGCGGACGACTCTGGGGTTGCGGTGCTCATCTCCTTCTGTAGGCCGAGGGAGCCGGAGTACAGCTTCCGGGTCATGTGGCCAGCATGACTAAGCCGCTTCTGGCGAACCAGAGCAGCACACGGAAATGCCATTTACCTCCCTGCACTTGCACTTTGACATGCTTCCGAACTGCTAGGTGGGCAGGAGCAGGGACCAAGCAACGGGAGCTCACCCCATCACGGGGATTCGAACCGCCGACCTTCTGATCGGCATGTCCGAGGCTCTGTGGTTTAACCCACAGCACCACCCGCATCCCTATATATATCCTTATATATCCCTATATCCCTATAGCTATATTTTGGATTGTCAAAAACAGGACTAGATAACCTGTCCCTTCTGGCTGGGACTGACGGGATTTGTAGTGCAGAATATCTTGAGGGCACCAGGTTGAGGAAGCCTTCCTTATACTACCTGACCCGGAGTGGGGCCCGTTATCTGCCTCAGAGACCCACTGCACAGAATTGGCCAGGTACCCATCGCTTAGGGCTTCAGCAACCCACTGGCACATTCACAGTTCATTACCGCAAGTTTATATCTGATTCCCACCCTGCTTCTGCTTTTTTTTTTCCTTTTCTTGCTGCCGATATGATGAAAACCTTCTAGTAAAATCTTCATTAACTCCTGTCACAGCTCAGCTCCAACATTATTTTTCCTTATATTAGGATTTCCAGCTCGACTCTGATGTATTTTTTTTTATTGTCAGGCTAGGAGGAAAACACTTGTCTAATTTGCAACATCCCCATTATATGCCTTTTATAACGGTTGCTAAAGGAGAATAAATATGAAATAGTTCTCTGCATCGCAGCCGTATTTCCATATGACTTTAATGCTCGAGATGATTTCTCTCCCTCCCCGCCTTCTGCTTGCAATTCTCCTAACCTTGTGACGACAGTGAAGACGTTGCCATACCTGGGAGGGCAAATGCGTCTCTGGCCAGGTGATGGGACAAGCCGCAAGGGATATCAGGAGATGGATTAGAGGTGCAGCTGCTGGAGTGTCCTAACCTTGCCAACGTCACTTTTCTTGCACAAACAACTGTCAGAAACCTAAGAAGCAGGGTGATATGGGTGCAGGTGGTCCAACATTTGGAGCTACTCAATACATTGTCTTGGGAACGTCTTAAAAGATAGGGCGGGAACCCCTAAAACAAACAGGCACATTGCCAGGGGGAAAGAGCTTGGCCCAGCTTGCTTGCTGACATGCATGCTTCCCAAGTGGAATGAAGTTTGCTACACAGAGTCATAGGACTGTAGAGTTGGAGGGGACCCCAAAGGCCATCCAGTCCAACCCCCTGCAAAGCAGGAATCACAGCTAAAGAATCCCTGGGGTGCTGCCCCACCAACCTCAGCCAGCCCTGACTTGCTTGCCTTCTCGCTTAAAACTAGTCCAACTGCCTAATAATAATAATAATAATAATAATAATAATAATTTATACTGCACCCATCTGGCTAGCCACTCTGGGTCGCTCCCAACAGATTAAAAACAGAATAAAACATCAAACATTAAAAAGTTCCCTAAACAGGGCTGCCTTCAGATGTCTTCTAAAAGTCAGATACAGTGGTGCCTCGCAAGACGAAATTAATCCGTTCCACGAGTCTCTTCGTCTTGCGGTTTTTTCGTCTTGCGAAGCATGGCTATTAGCGGCTTAGGGCTATTAACGACTTAGCGGCTTAGCGGCTATTAACGGCTTAGCGGCTTAGCGGCTATTAACGGCTTAGCGGCTTAGCGGCTATTAACGGCTTAGCGGCTTAGCGGCTATTAATGGCTTAGCGGCTTAGCGGCTTTCAGAAAAAGGAAACAAACTCGCAAGAACTCGCAAGACGTTTCGTCTTGTGAAGCAAGCCCATAGGGAAATTCGTCTTGTGGAACGACTCAAAAAACGGAAAACTCTTTCGTCTAGCGAGTTTTTCGTCTTGCGAGGCATTCGTCTTGCGGGGCACCACTGTAGTTGCTTATTTCCTTGACATCTGATGGGAGGGCGTTCCACAGGGCGGGCACCACCACCGAGCAGGCCCTCTGCCTGCTTCCTCCTCATTCACACGTTTCAGTCTTGCTGGAGCTCAGCAGGGAGGAGGATGGGAGCAAAAGGAGCAAGGGTAGGCTCTGTCTGTCATTGGATCCTGCTCCATCTGTTGTTTGGGCTCCTTGCCTTCTGTCCTACAAGCCACAATGGGTACCAGCCTCCACCATACACAGAAGAATCATTAAACCGTAATGACCAATCGTGCCGAGTGGAAGGGTTCAAATTCCCACAAAATTTCAAATTTCACAAATCGAAAGCGTCGCTGGGGCCAGACCTCCAAGACTTGACATCTGGGTTTCAAAGCTGGAATCTGGCATGGAACTAAATATTTAACCATTTGGGGTTTCAGATTATTTTGAGGTTCGAGATCAGGGAGCAAATGGAATGAATGAGCAACCTCACCCCCCACCCCATATTAAATGCTGCAGAAAGTCAGCTGACTTGGGGGCTGTCACATACGTTGAGGCTGCTGCTGTTGCCTAATGTGAAATATCGTCACAGGTTGACATGCGACATGTCAGATGCTGTCAAAGTCTGGCTGCGATTGCATATCAGCTGTCAAATGCTATCAGATACCAACTGGCAAGTCACATCAGCAGTGAAATATTGACACTAAATATCATTGGATGTCAAATGCTGACTTGGAATATTCAGGGCTGACTCAAAACATTTTGCTGCCTTGAGGTGAAGGACAAGATCCATCCCCTCCCAGCACTTTCACATAGAGAAGCTGACTAGGCTGGGAGCTGAATCTCACCAGCATTGGTGACAGGGCAGAAGTGGAGCTTGAGGCCTGGACATGTGTGATACTCATCGCTTCCTTCCACTGCCGCCCTTCAGCACCTGCCGCCTGAGGCAGCCACCTCACTCTGCCTAATGCGAGGGCCGGCCCTGAGTGTATCGAGTACCAGCCAAATAACTGCACATCTGGAGAACATATGGGAGTAACTTTCTTTCAGCTCTGGCTGTTGAGTCCAATGGGGCTCCCCTATCCTCTAGGATAAGAATATATAGGATTGCAACTGTGGTATACTTCTAGCACAGCATCACAGCCAGGTGACGAGGATCCACAAGCCACATGGAGACTTGACTGCCAATCTCTCTGCTGATCGCTACTGAGCCAAGTGGCAGAGGTGGTGCAGAAATGGGTCATACTTTACGTTCCCCATGGGTACCTTTTTTTCTCTGCAGTGATGATACTGGGGACTGCACAGGGTCTTCTTCATTACCTGCCTCCTCCTATGGCCCCTGAAGGTGGATCTTGGAAGATGCTGTGTGGAAGTATGCATAAATCAAGATGTTCTCTCCTCCAGGGCTGGGTGGGACTTTGCTGGACACACATTGCACTGGAAGGTGGTGGACCCTCCTTCATTTCAGGTTTTTAAGCAAAGGTTGGATGAACCTTTGCTTAAAGGTATGAGAGCCAGTGTGGTGTAGTGGTTAAGAGCGGTAGACTCGTAATCTGGTGAACCGGGTTTGCGTCTCTGCTCCTCCACATGCAGCTGCTGGGTGACCTTGGGCCAGTCACACTTCTCTGAATTCTCTCAGCCCCACTCACCTCACAGAGTGTTTGTTGTGGGGGTGGAAGGGAAAGGAGATTGTTAGCCGCTTTGAGGCTCCTTCGGGTAGTGGTAAAGCGGGATATCAAATCCAAACTCTTCTTCAAATCCAAACATCTGTCAGGGATTCTTTACTTGTGATTCCTGCATTGCAGGGAGTTGGGGTAGATGACTTCTGGGATCCCTTCCAACTCTACGATTCTAGGATCCCATTGCTTCTTTCCCTGCCCACTAAGACCCCTGGTCCTTTCAGGCCAGCTCAGGGAGAGTCCTGTCCCTTCTTCCAGAGGCCTCAGCCCCATAGATCACATGTGGGGATGAAAGAAATTTAGAAGACTATTTTCTGGCCTAAAGCAAAATGGGAAGGACTCTTCTCCGAGCACCTTCAAGGAAGGCACAGTTCCTATTGCCCACTCCTAACAGACAGTCCTAGCTTTAGAAGATGCAGGTTCTTTCCTATTATAATGTCCTCTCTCCTTTTGTGGTACAGAGAGCCTTGCTCAAAAAGGGACTTCTCCAAAATGCATCGTAAACTTCCACACATAGCGTTTTGTTTGCTTCTCTCTGGCTCTTTTCCTACGGCTGCTTTTTTATCTTCCCCATTGTTAGCCCGTGATGCATTTTGTCCTCTGACCAGAATGGAAACGAATGCAAAGAAAAGAAAAGAAAATGGAACGTTTCCAACTTTGCTGTGAGCCAATTCATTTGATGGCCCTTAGTTTCATCCTACCCCTCGATTATCTTTAAAGATAAGAAGTCATTACACTTTGGAGAATTAATAATTATCAGCATTCAAAGTCTTTCCTGGGCATGATCAATTTAAACTCCTGAGTGGGAGGGAGGAGCTGTTGTGGAGAAGGCAGGAGGCAGAGAGAGGGGCTGAGCCCCTTTGGATATTGTACATAGGCCATGCACACCCACACATACACACATGTGTACAAACACACACACCAGCTCTCACTTTTATGCGGTTCCAACTATTAAGGTTCCTCCCTGTGTCACGTCAGTTTAGGATTTGGAGAAAGGCTTAAAACTGCTTTGCAGAGGTCAAGGTAGAGGCGACAGAGTAGAATGATGTTGGCAAAAGCTGGGGAGAGAATCCAACCCCCTTAAGCTGTTCTCCACTTAGTGCCCATAAGTAATTCCCTTCTGAGAGAAACTGGCTAAAAATCAAAAATCAAAGTATAGTTAAGTTGGCAAGGCCTACCCAGGCTGCACCTCAGTCCTCTCTGCCCTCCTTTAGAAGCAGTTGATGGCCCCGGATCAGGTCCTTCCTGCCGCCACTTCTCGTAGCCCACCACTAAGTGTGCTCCAAACATGGAGAGGTCTGACCTTCAAGCGTCCTCTGGACAACTCCCTGCTTGTTATGCTATTTATACAGCTAAAAGCAAATTATTGTGTATGCCTGTATTAAATCTTCCTGTTCCAATTTAAAAGCCTCCCAGCCTCCTGCTATAGCTCACCGGCCCTTGGCAGCCGTGACAGTAAGTAAGCCTTTAAGAAAGGCTTTTCTGGACAGGCCTCGGCGAAAATACCAAGTTTACATTGCCCACAATCAACCAATAAATTTTTCATGCCTCCCCAAAACCCAAACGGGGGCCCGTTCGTCTCTTCTGATTAGTCTGGAGAAATTTACCAAAGTTCAAAACGAGCCCATGGAGCTCAGCTTTCTTGACATTCAATAAGCAGAGAAAAAGGTCGACATTTACTTGTATTAATTTTTTATCAAAGCTGAAAAGCTCATTTTCATGGGAGATAATAAATGCTGTCCGAGAGCTGCTCTCGTAAGATATACGGCGCCGGTCAATTCCACCACATGAAAAATGGCAAGGCTTGGGAGCCCTTCTCCCTTGTCTTCTGCTCCGACCTTATCTCAAAAATCCCGTAAATTACGGCAGCTTTGTTTCATCAGGAGTTGTCAGAGTTTGAGGCTCAGCGGAGACTGCTGAGCAAGGGAAAAGAATCTTCCAGAGGGAGAAGTAGCAGATATACCTTGAGTTCTTATCCCAGGTGGCGAAGGCTTAGGAAGCGGGAGCCCCTCCATCCCCAGTAACTTATTTATCTATCTAAACAAGTCCTTCTCAACCTCGGAGCCCCAGGTGTTGTTGGACTACAACTCCTATCATCCTTTGCTAGCAGGACCAGTGGTCAGGGATGATGGGAGTTGCAATCCAACAACATCTGGGGACCCAAGGTTGAGAAGGTAAAGGGACCCCTGACCATTAGGCCCAGTCCTGGCCGACTCTGGGGTTGCGGCGCTCATCTCGCTTTATTGGCCGAGGGAGCAGGCATACAGCTTCTGGGTCATGTGGCCAGCATGACTAAGCTACTTCTGTCGAACCAGAGCAGTGCACAGAAACGCTGTTTACCTTCCCGCTGGAGCAGTACCTATTTATCTACTTGCACTTGACATGCTTTCGAACTGCTAGGTAGGCAGGAGCTGGGACCCAACAACGGGAGCTCACCCCTTGTGGGGATTTGAACCGCCGACTTTCTGATCTGGTTTAGACCACAGCGCCACCCGCGTCCCTAAGGCTGAGAAAGGCCAATCTAAACAGGGTACACCCCACTTTTCATTCAAGCCCACTAGCAACACTGCCACCAAAACAATCAAAATTACACTAACTCTTAATTCCAATTATCAGTAGTAGGGTAATTCTTTTATTAGGTTAACCAAAGTGGCACAAAACAGTGGAAGCTACCTTATACTGAGCCAGACCATTATCATTAGTGTTGCCTACACTGGCTGGCAGCAACTCTCCAGAGTTTCAAGCAGGGTGTCTCTCCCAGCCCAACCTGGAGATGCCACTAGGGTTTGAACCTGGGACCTTCTACATGCAAGGCAGATGCTCTGCCACTGAGACAAGATGGCCCCTCCCCAAGCACTCCGAAATGTGCAAGCTTTAGAGTTCCCCAGCTAGATGGTAAAACACAGGCAGAGGGCCTGAGAGTAGCATAGAGAAAAAGATTGGGTGCTGCTAAACACTGCATCTGGAGAGAGTCTCAAGGCAGGCTGTAAAAGGAGTTGACAGACCCTGGGTTACACCCAATGCTGTTCCTATCAAGAGCAGTCCCACTGAAGAAAAAGGAGCACCACTGGCTTAGGTTTCATGAATTTCAGTGACTCTTCTCTGAGGAGGGGATGTGTCCGGGGAGACGGGGGCATTTGGCAGGCCCCCAGCTGGCTCCAGCCCTCTGGCCAGCGGCCGGGCAAACTCCGGTTCTCGGAACAGTATCAAAAACTGCGACTCAAGCCTCAGAAACCTTTAGAGACTGAGCATGCAAGCCAGCAGAGATAAGAACTCTTTGCAACGGAAGTAGCGGACAGAGGCATATGTAAGCATATTTACAGGCATTTATTCAGCATCAGGACAAAGGAAAACATGTCTGCTTCCTTTCATGTCCAAGCAAACAGCAGCATAGGCAAAAGCTATATACAACGGAAGTTCCCAGCAGACTGTGCTGGAAGTAAACAGACATGTGACATACAACAACTCCACATGCCTGCTCTAAAGGTGGAATCGAACTATATCCTAACACTTGGGTACTGCCCAATCCAATGGAGCTCTCTGTGAGACACCATGCAGGGCTTCAGTGGTAGCAAGACCTGCTGGGAAGGAGAAACAGGTTGCTCAGGTGAGTCTCCATCCTTGGTGGGTTCCTTGGTGGGCGGGAAGCAGAAGTCAAGAGAGGCTAGGAGGCGGTTTTTATATTAACAAAAGTAAAAATTGATCTACTAGTTGCAGACTTAGGTGGCTCCAGCACCAGCTATTTCTCCCCCCGCACTCGACAATCCTTTGTTTACCTGATGAAGAGTTCTGGAAAACTCAAATGTTTGCACACAATTTGATGCAGATTTTTGATTTTTTTTTTCTTATGTGGCCGGAACGGCTACCATTGCTTTTTCTGAAAATGCCTGGGACATCAAGGATTGTTCAAGTGCATTGGTGGCTGGATCCAGAGGCCTCAGCCCTAAACCTCATGTGCGGGATGACAATATGCTCTTACTCTCTGCGCCTTTATTTCTCCTCTAGTTTACTCTGCCTTCCCACGTGTTCAGTGCTAAAGTATTGCAAAACAAACACACACCCTACTCTTTAAAATAAAATATCAACCAGGGTTCAAGTTTGCATTTGGCTTTGGATCTCATTGTAGTGAGGGCCAGTCACTGCCTCTCTGCTTAACCGACCTCACAGGTTTGTTGTGGAGATTAAAAGAGGAGGAAGAACCATGTGCACCATCTTAGGTTCCTTGGAGAAGAAAGGTGGTAGAATTATATATATATAATATTAATGTGATTGTGCACAGGAGCACGCAGAGATTTCTTTTCTTTTGCCTTGTTTAATTCAAGGTGCACTCACATTTTGGGGGTGTTCGGTTGCAGAGAAGAGATAAGAAGGAAATGAAGAAACTAAAAGCTGCCGCAAACTCCACAGGCAGAAGAAGTTCTCCTGTACAAAATCCAGGTAGGGGAAACACAATTCCTAATCTGCCGGTTCCACCTTGTAACCAGCATCATTTAGCCACCTGCCCCCACCAAATACAGGGGAGGAATGTGGCAGGGGGAGTCAGAAACATCCAGTCAGCCCAGGGCATTTTGCTGCCTGAGACATTTTCAATCCCTCTCAGGGATGGAGAGGAAATTCAATTAAGTTCACATTTAAAAGGGGAACAGGCCAAATCTGCACTTTCTGAAACGAGATGCAAAACTGAAAAACAACCACCCGTCAAAATTCGCACTTCTCCCAACTTTTGCAATGCAGTTATCCTTGCCCCCTCCAAATAAAGTGTGCAAAAAATAATAATGCATCACTAGGACAAAGAATGCTTAAGTATGCATATATTATCGAAAACAGCATTCGAAGATATATTATTATATGGGAGGAAAACTTTTTAAAAAAGATATGTATGTTAAGCAAAACTGCACGCAAAAATGTCTTTATTGGGGGAAAATTTGCACAGAGACGCCGGCAAATTTGGACAAGGCTTTTCTTTGAAAAATAAATTGAAAATTCCTGCAGAAATATGGGGAACTGGAATTAAGATGGGGGGGGGAGAAATGAGAAACTGAGAGAATCGAGAGGGATGGATCCATCCCTGCCTACCCCCATGCAAGCCAAGATGAACTGCACCCAGAGGCGAAGCAACCTGCTCTGGTACCCAGAGCAGCGCACGTCCCACGAGGTGCCACCAATCAGGGCTCAGTATTTTGTCACCCCCCCCTTTGGAATGGTACCCAGGGCAGACCGTCCCCCTGTCCCCACTCAGAATGCCCCGACTGCACCCAAAGTCAGGCAAGTTGCTTTGCCACCTTCAGTGGGAAACTCCCCAAGTGCTTCTATCTTCCTGGCAGAAGAAATAAAATCCTAACACATTAGCTAACAACTTGCTGCTCTTTTGCGACTCCCAGACTCAGCGTCCTGAGGTGCCCACTTCTCCCTGCTGATGGTACTGCCAGACTTGTAGAGCTTGCGAAATGGATGCTGTCCATGGGCAGATCCTGCTACTCTCATCTGGCAACTTTGCCTCTTCAGAGAGGGAACTGGGAAGTTCAGACAACCTGGTCTCATCCCCAGGGGGGTCTGGGGATTCAGAAGGCTGGCTAGGGGTGGCTGGCCGGCTGGCTGGGATCCTTCCTTCCTTTTCTTAAAACTAGCTTTTCTAAAGCTACCGACTCCAGGACATAACATCCACCTTTCATTAAATGCGGACTGCCAAAACCAGGGCTCTCTCCCAGCCCCTGCTGCCCCCATACAACAAGCAAGCTAATCTCACAAATTCTATACATGAAAAGGCAGTGTGGGGAAGGGGGGGTGTCCACATTTGCCCCCCCATTCAACAGCCTCTTATGTTTTATAATGAGACAGAAAACGCTAAGAAAAGAGTATCAATCCAATCAATACAGTTATTTAGGCGATAATAGGATCTCAGCCAGAAGGGCTGGCGTTGGCACTTTCCACACAAAACCGTGGCTATTCCAGGCTGTCGTGCTCAGGTGGCGGATCGATGCTCTGAGACGGGGCCCAGCTCAGGCTGAAAGGCAGCTGCCTAGTCGGGTTTCTCCAGGCTTCTGATTCCAGCTGAGGGCACCAAGAGATGCTTGGCTCTCCCTTGCAAGCGACCCAGCCATGCCAATTTCCTTGGAAGCCCATTCTTGGGGATGCAGGAGGTAACTGGGGTTGATTGGGTACTAGAGGGAAGCAACATCAGCCCCAGAGAAAGGACCAGGCAAGGACCTTCTGAGGGGTCAAACATAGTTTGCACAGAGTTGCAAGGGGGACCTGTATTCCTATCAACCCACAGACCGCAAAGCGGCTTGAGGGGTCAAACAGGGAAAGACCTAAATACCCATTTACTCCTTTCCCAGTTGAAGCTTCCTAGAACTACTTTGTTGTTGTTTTTTAAAAAAAGAGTCGTACAAAATTCTACCCTAAATTATTTAGAAAAAGGGCAATGCATTCACAGAGGAGGGGAGGTCTAGGAATGGCTATGATATCTGAGTGGAACCTCAATATATAGAAGCAGTCTATGTCCAAAAACCATAGGATGAGAACAAACCAACAGCAGAAGGCTACAGCTGTCCTCTCCATAGGAGCTTCTATGAGGTCAGCGACTGCTCCCAGAAAGATTCAATTTATTTCTTTAACAAAATTCATCATGCAAAAGGCTGGAATGGATGAATCCCAATCCGGAATTAAGATTGCTGGAAGAAATATCAACAATCTCAGATATGCAAATAACACAACTTTGATGGCAGAAAGTGAGGAGGAATTAAAGATCCTCTTAATGAGGGTGAAAGAGGAGAGCGCAAAATATGGTCTGAAGCTCAACATCAAAAAAACTAAGATCATGGTCACTGGTCCCATCACCTCCTGGCAAATAGAAGGGAAAGAAATGGAGGCAGTGAGAAATTTTACTTTCTTGGGCTCCATGATCACTGCAGATGGCGACAGCAGTCACGAAATTAAAAGACGCCTGCTTCTTGGGAGAAAAGCAATGACAAACCTAGACGGCATCTTAAAAAGCAAAGACATCATCTTGCCGACAAAGGTCCGTATAGTTAAAGCTATGGTTTTCCCAGTAGAGATGCATGGAAGTGAGAGCTGGACTATAAAGAAGGCTGATTGCTAAAGAATTGATGCTTTTGAATTATGGTGCTGGAGGAGACTCTTGAGAGTACCATGGACTGCAAGAAGATCAAACCTATCCATTCTGAAGGAAATCAGCCCTTAGTGCTCACTGGAAGGACAGATCCTGAAGCGGAGGCTCCAATACTTTGGCCACCTCATAAGAGAAGACTCCCTGGAAAAGACCCAATGTTGGGAAAGATTGAGAGCACAAGGAGAAGGGGACAACAGAGGACGAGATGGTTGGACAGTGTTCTCAAAGCTACCAGCATGAGTTTGAACAAACTGCGGGAGGCAGTGGAAGACAGGAGTGCCTGGCGTGCTCTGGTCCATGGGCTCACAAAGAGTCGGACACGACTAAACGACTAAACAACAACAACAAAAGGTACATCACTGCACCTCCAGGATCAATGTATGCACACAGAAAACAAGGCAGCAGGCATGATCCAGCCCAGCAAATCCTTACGGGTTTCACCTAGAGTCAGAAGGCTCTTCTACCTGCAGCAAGAAAAATAAAGCTTCAGGGTGGAGTTTGCCAGTACACCCCTCTCTGAAAGACCACCTGTTAACAACTCTAGTACAATATGAGGTGCCCATCCCCTTCGTTAAGCCAAGGCTGATTACTAAACGCAATTAAGGCGGGAGGATCTCCTTCCGTCTGGAAGTTCCCCACAGAGTCATTTCCGTCCATGTCTGCATTCTGATTACAGAGCCAGCATGGGGTGCTCATCAACATGTCTTCCATGATTGGCTAACAGGCTCCTTCAAAGTGCCCTGGAACAGGAAAATTCCCACCTGCAAGGGAAGCTCACTGGGCTAGCAAACGGACCTCTACCAAATATCATGCAGTCCTGCCTTGCTTTTCCTTTCCTGCGCCTCCAAATGCTCCTCTCGCCCCCATGTCTAAAACTGACATACCATACAGCTTATCCCTCATACTTGGACTGGATTAAATTCTTTCTCACTGATGGGTTTTGTTTGGCTTCTGTTTTCTCTGTGCAATGGATGGTATGAGAGAGATCTATTTTTTGCGGGGGGAGGGAATGGATTAAACTTTTTTTTTTAATGACCTATGGGCTCAGGATGGTCCTAAAAGCCCCTGGAGAAGGCTAGGACACAGCCCAGTGCCCCCGTGCTGACGGTCATGCTTCAGAAGTGCAGCTCTACTCTTCTCTGCAGGACTTAAGCCACAGAGCAGTCCACTATTAACCTTTCCATAGCTGGACTCAGAAATTTAAGTGAGGTGGAACTGTGTGGCTTAGCAGCCTTTCCCAGCTGCTGCCTGGAGGAGATGATGTGCTTCTCCTACTGCTCAAGCTCTTACTTGGGCCAGTGTGTGGATTGTTGTACCTGTGACTTATGCGGTGTGAAAACCAGTTTGCCTGCAACTCATAGAATTGCAGAATCATAGAATTGGAAAGGACCACATGGGTCCCTCTACGGCAGGCTTCCTCAAACTCGGCCCTCCATATGTTTTTTGGCCTACAACTCCCATGATCCCTAGCTAGCAGGACCAGTGGTCAGGGATGGTGGGAACTGTAGTCTCAAAACATCTGGAGGGCTGAGTTTGAGGAAGCCTGCTCTAGTCCCATCCCTGCAATGCAGGAATCACAGCTCAATACTCCCTGACAGATGGTCACCCAACCTCTGTTTAAAAACCTTCAGTGAAGGAGAGTCTACTGTCTTCTAAGGGAGTCCGTTCAACTGTTGAACAGTTCTTACTGTTAGAAACTCCTTCCTTGGGGGTGCCAGGAAACAGTGAATTATGTTCACATGTGGTGGAGCTGTAAATGTGTACAATTTTTTTAATATTTTTTTTTTTGGCAAAGGGTGTTTAAGGAGGTAACAGAAATCACTGGGTTAAAGCTGACCGAAAGTCCAGAGATAGCATTATTATCAATGTACAATTATCAATGTATCAGTGATGGAAGGTTCACAGGCTGTGAAGGACTTGCTCACAAATGTATTGACAGCTGCATGAATTATTATAGCTAGGAAGTGGAGGGGGAAAGCAGAATGTAAAATGGAAGAATGGTATAAAGAGGTGTGGGATATAGCTATTAATGATAAATCAGCACATGCCATTCCTCGTAAGACTTGCTTTCCAGACTCTAAATCATCTTGGTCGCACTCTTTGGGACATGTTCCAGCATGTCAGTATTTTTCTCAAACTGTGGTGCCCAGAACTGAACACAGGATTCCAGGACTCACACATCAGGTGGTCTTAGCTGGGCTGAATATGTTGATGGACCTATTGCGAGGTCAAGGTATATGCCGGGTGAGTCAATCCCTGTCCAATGACTTGTAGTGCCACACGCAAGGCTCATAGGTCACGAAGCAGCACTGCGTGCAAAAGGCCCAAGGCTCTATCCCAGAAAGAGCCATTGCCGCCATTCACTGTGGACAATAGTGAGCGAGATAAACCGACAGCCTGATTCAGTTTAAGACAGCTTCCAATGTACCGATTCTGATTTATTTATCTGACTATATCTCTTTTCTGTGTGAGAGAATCTAAGCTTAGCAATCTCACTTGGAACAGCCATTTGTAAAGCATGAACATTGTGGCGTGATGGTTAGGGTATAGGACCTGGGATAGCAGGGTTCAGTTTCCCACTCAGCCATGAAGCTCACTGGGTGACCTTGGGTCAGTCACCATCTCTTAGCCTAACCTACCTCACAGGGTTGTTGTGACGATGAAATGGGGAGGCGGAGAACCATGTACACTATCTTGAGATCCTTGGAAGATTAACAGTAGTATATCAATGTACAGTGGTACCTCGGGTTAAGAACTTAATTCATTCTGGAGGTCTGTTCTTAACCTGAAACTGTTCTTAACCTGAAGCACCACTTTAGCTAATGGGGCATCCTGCTGCCGCCGTGCTGCTGGAGAACGATTTCTGTTCTCATCCTGAAGCAAAGTTCTTAACCCGAGGTACTATTTCTGGGTTAGCGGAGTCTGTAACCTGAAGCGTCTGTAACCTGAAGTGTCTATAACCCAAGGTACCACTGTAATAAACAAAAAAATCTGTTTTTAAAATATAAAATTCAAACATCCTAACGCTGTCCCTTAAATATCAGCATCAGTAGATCACAAACAGAGAGCATAGCAATCATCTGAGGGTAAAAACAAAAACTCTAGCTGCCTAGAAGCCAGCAAAGATGGCACTTGGCAGGTCTTTGCAGGGAGAGTGTCCACAATCGAGGGGCCACCACAGCAGGGTCCATGGCTCTTGTGCCACAGCCTTATTCATGATGGGACACAGAGCAGGTACTCTGAGGCTGATCAGAGTACATTATAATTCAGGCAATCAGCATACATAATATAATATCCTGTTTGAGCAAATATTGACAGGATGGGGAGAGCATGCTTGTGTGTTTGCAGGCAGGAATGAACACACCCACACACCCACACACACAAATACACACACATGTCTGTGCACATGCATGTACAAATGATGTGGTTTGGGGCTCAAGTTACCACTTTTTAATGCTCCTCTTCTGCATGAGAGGTGATATTTCAACAAGAGAAGCTTTCCCCCAACCCTGCTGCATTACTGCCCATCAAATGCACAGAAGTCCTGGCGGAAGGAAGCGGCGCCACGGATCACCCGTCCCACCCTCCCCTTCAAAAATATCTTCATGTGCTGCGGCAGCGTTTTCATTCCTGGCGAGTCAAGGGGAGCAAAATGCTGCCAGAGCAGGTCAGGCATTGCACCAGGGGAACAGAGCAGAGCCAGGCAGAGGCTGTTCCAAGCTGGGGCTGCTCATGACGTTCTGTGCATGGCGGCACCAGCAGCAGGAGACCAGAAAGCAAGGATGCAAACAGAGTCTTGGAGGATTGCGTGTGTGCACTTGTGTGCTCCACACAGGTGGGGTGATGCGTCAACCCACTTGGAGATGGCTCTAATTTGGTCTGACACTCTGGCTTCGCAGCTAACCACGCTCTTGCATGCAATGGGCACCCAGAGGCTTCCACAGCCACGTGACTCCACAGAAGGAAGGGAGGCCTTTCCGGGAAAATGCTTTCTGCCAGCAACCCAAGAAGGGGAGCAGCACTCAAGGGCCTCCCAATTGTCAGGTGGAAATACATGATGGAGACTGATCAGGTGCCTGAGTCTTAAAGGGACCCCTGACCATTAGGTCCAGTCGTGGCCGACTCTGGGGTTGCGGCGCTCATCTCGCTTTATTGGCCGAGGGAGCCAGCGTACAGCTTCCAGGTCATGTGGCCAACACGACTAAGCCGCTTCTGGCGAACCAGAGCAGCGTACGGAAGCGTGTTTACCTTTCCACCGGAGCCGTACCTATTTATATACTTGCACTTTGACGTGCTTTCGAACTGCTAGGTTGGCAGGAGCAGGGACTGAGCAACGGGAGCTCACCCCGTTGCAGGGATTCGAACCGCTGACCTTCTGATTGGCAAGCCCTAGGCTCTGTGGTTTAACCCACAGCGCCACCCGCGTCCCCGGGTCTTACTTCGGCCCTATTAATAGCAATAAATCAGGAGTAATATTTCCTCAGCCCTTGAAACTGACTCCTGTTTGTCTCTGGTTCAAGTGAAAGCCCAGATTGCCATTTGCTTCTCCAAGTCAGAGATAAGCAGTATGCTAACAAACACAGAGAAAAAGTATCATTAAAAATGAGCCTCTCGGGAGTGGAGACAGCGGTTCCCTCGGCCCTCCGATTCATCAATTTTCGCCAATACGTTCTCTGCAGTTTTTCAAGTTGTGCAAAATTTACCAAGAGTCCTTTCATAAGTAATAGCCAACCGTAGATCATCATCCTGAGGCTGCTTGGGCAATGTAAACAAGGGTTATTGCCATGCCACATTTAATTACCGGTAATTGGAAATAAAGAATTCCTTTCTGAAAAGAGCTCTGATCCACAGGGCACCAGAAAGCCCTCCTCTCTTGCTGAGTGTGCTGGAGTGGTAGTTCTTCCTTAGCCTTAGCCAGGCTTAACTTCTTCCCACAATCCCCTGCAAAAGGAAGAAGGAAGTGGGATCCTCTGCCTGGCATGGTGACGGCCATTCCCCGCTCCTGTCACCCCATGCTGAAGGCCAGATGGAGAAGGGGGAGGGACCCCCTACACAGAGGAAACTGTTGCCTCCCCTGTCTCTTGGTCACATTGAGCTGCACACTCACCCTGCAGAGGATGTTGCCAGCATGACCCACAGATATTTTTTGCAGACATTTCTCATATGTGAGGAGTTGCAGAGCATCTAAAAGTGTATGCTACATCTCCAAAAGATAGAAATAAAAAAAGGTCCCTGTCCTACACAATCTAAAAGAGAAAGTAAAAGAGAAGCAAACCAGGATATGCCAATAGCTTTTGAATATTTTGTTACATTTATTATGTTATGTTTCAACCTCTTAACTCCAGTCTCAATCCTCTGCCCATCATGGTCAATCCCTGGTTACTTTCCAATAAACCAGATGCAAGTTGCCCACCAGAGACCCAAAGAAGTGAGCTGTTGCCCTCTTTTAAACAACTGCAGGCACAACAACTCTGATCAATGGGGCTGTCTCTATTTTTTTATATATATTTTTTTGAATGGGCAACTGTCCCCACCACCATACACATTATGGGATGGGTAACTGCTTTTCTCGTCTGCCTGGGGAGAATTGCACTTCTGCTTTTCGTGGCTAAATGTCCTGCCTGGTTTGGAGGGAGTCAATCAATGCTGTCAATCAATGGGGGAAGGGGCTGTTTCCTTCCACTCCCTGCTTGTGGCCTTCCAGGGCCTGTCTGCTGCCTGAAGGAGAATCCTGGACTGGTTGCTCCTTGTTCTGACCCAGCAATGAACTTTTTAAATTCCAAAGAGCAGGAGGACTTCAACTCATATCTCTGGCAACAGGGAACAGCTAGCAGTGCCTTTAACTTTTCCTTTGCTCTTCGGGGAAGCAAGTCCAAGCTGGAATCTTCTGCACAGAGGCAATACTGACACTTAATTCTGGGCACGCAGGCTGCTCAGAGTGTAGTGCCCCCACCCTTACGTTTGTGCTTAGCTTGCAAGTGGAACCCCTGGGACTATTCTGCACACAGTCTACTGGAGAATATGTACACAGCCTGCTTAGTCCAAATATTGGAACATCTTTGTGCCTATATCTTCTTAACGTATAAAGTTTTTGCTGGTCGTGGAACTGCCAGAACCAGAAAATATGAATCAATTCCACCCTGAGTTCCTTAGGAACTGCAAGTGAAATTTCCCCAAGCAATTCTCATCCATATGCATGGCAAAGATGGAAAAGAGGGACACACACACACACACACACACACACACACACACACGAGTCACCTTAATCTCCTTGGGAACAGAAAAGGATCCTGAGGGCAAAGCTGGATCTACTTCTTGACATGGCTCCAGAACAGGAATCCTTGGAGGCAGAGACCTCTAATGAAAGCAGCCCCAGAGAGGATATGGGCCTACTTCTTGACCCACTGAAGCCCACATCTCCTCCACTAAACAACATCAGACTCTGAATAATTGGCCCACAGACTCTCGGGAGGATCAGAAGAGCCCTGAGAAAGTATCCTCACAGCCCCTTCAGACCCCAGCGCCAAGGAATGCGATGGGGGACCTCCAGAACAGTGGCCTTCTTAGGCCCCTCACAAACCCTGCTGCTCTCCCCTCATTAGTCCAAACTATCACTTTGATAGCATTTGCAGCCAAATGCTCAGCAGAAGCTGAAGTTTATCCCTGCTAGAGCAGCACCCTTTAGACTAGACAAGGCTCAGAGTTTAAGGAAATAAGAAACCATGTTCATGACAGGAAACACATGTTGGATAGGAAAGATCCCCGTCCTATTTAAGGTGCAGATGCCTTGAACAACTCACTCTTGCAACCCAGGGGGAGAGAGTTCCAAGCCTTTCGGAGCATTAACATTAGGAAGGCAGCTGGACCGGATGGAATCATGGGACGGGCTATTAGGGACTGCGCTGCAGAATTAGCTGGTGTGTTTACGGACATTTTTAACCTATCCCTGTTGCAGGGTTCTGTCCCTACCTGCCTGAAGACATCGATTATAGTGCCAGTCCCCAAGCAGTCAGTGGTGGTATCTCTCAATGACTATAGACCAATAGCCCTAACACCTGTCGTTATGAAATGTTTTGAGAGATTGGTGCTAGATCATATTAAGGCTGGTCTTCCATCCACTCTAGACCCGTTCCAGTTTGCATACAGAAGAAACAGATCTACTGATGATGCTATTTCCATCGCTGTCCATACTGTACTGAGTCATCTAGAACGACAGGGAACCTACGCAAGGCTGTTGTTTGTGGACTACAGTTCTGCCTTCAATACAATTCTGCCAGACAGGTTATTTCTTAAAATGACCAATTTGGGTATACATCAGAAGATCTGTCTGTGGGTAAGGAATTTCCTGACTGATAGGCCGCAGACAGTGAGAATGGGCCCTTACTATTCTTCTACTCTAGTATTAAGCACAGGAGCCCCTCAGGGATGTGTGCTAAGTCCCTTTCTCTATTCCCTGTACACATTTGATTGCACCCCACTGTATAAGTCCAACACAATCATCAAATTTGCGGATGATACAACAGTGGTGGGGCTCATTAGTGAGAACGATGAGACTGCTTATAGGAAAGAAGTACAGGGGTTAATTCAATGGTGTAAAGAAAACAATCTTATGCTTAACACCAAAAAAACCAAAGAACTCATAATTGACTTTAGGAGAAAGAAAAGTGTATTTTTACCATTGCACATAAATGGCGAGGAGGTGGAGAGGGTTGGTAGTTTTAAATACCTGGGCATTTACATCTCTGAGGACCTCTCATGGACTGCAAATATTAATATGGTTGTGAGGAAGGTGCAGGGGAGGTTGTATTTCCTGAGAATGCTCAGGGGACTGAATCTATCTCAGCACCTACTTCTGTCCTATTATCACAGTACCATCGAGAGTGTCTTAACCTATAGTATATTATCGTGGTATGGGAGCAGCTCTGAAACGGATAAAAAAGCTTTACAGAGAATAATTAAAATTGCCCAGAATGTTATTGGGCTCCAACTACCAACCCTGGATGAGATCTTCACGTCTCGCACTTTGAAGAAGTCACACAATATCCTGAGAGATCCCACCCATCCTGCTCACAACTTCTTTGAACTGTTGCCTTCGGGCAGAAGATATAGGACAATGAAAACACGAACCACACGCCTTCTGAATAGTTTCTATCCAAGAGCTCTGATTGCACTAAATAATGATCTCAGGGCCAGTTGCAAGAAATAGCAAGCAGGGAGTAGGAAGGAATGAGACAGGTTTTTAGGTTATGTTATGCCTTTAATAGGTTATGTTACATTCTGGAGTATGATATGTTTTTATAGATTATGTCTGAATAGGATGAGAGTGTTGGAGATACGTGCAAATGTGTATGTGAACCCGGTCTTTGGGTGGGTGTTTGATTTTCGTTGTTGTGTATACTGTGTATATACGGACAATGACAATAAATTTATCTATCTAAGCATGTCTGGAGAAGGAGGAGGAAGTGAAGTCAGGCCAGCGACCCTGAGGGGTCATCCGAAGGACAGTCTAGGAAGGTTGAGGGCTCCTCTCTATGTACCCTTCCTCATGCAGATACATCAGCCTACAGCATGGGTAGAGATGAACCTGACACTTGCAGAACGCCTGGTGTCAAGCACAGAACAAGGAAAACCTGCAGGACCAAACTAAAAAGAAAGGCGCTGGGGGAGGGACACACTGAGTGGGTTCCCAGTTCTTCTTTTCCAGCCACTAGGAGACTTTGGTGCTTTTTGAATGTGGTGCCTTTCTTCCTGTCAACTTGAGGCAAATGAAAATGGTGTCAAATTCAAGAAGTGCCAAAAGGAAAAAACGGAAAGAAAAAGATCTGAAGGGACAGAGTGCACCCGAGTCTTTCTTGGCAGCTACAGCTTAATAGAAGCCAATAGCTGAAAATGAAGGTACAAATCTGTGAAATCAGCCAAAATGGGTTATAAAAATCTGCCAGGTGTTTGTTCCATGGCAGTGCTAAGGCAACTTGCCCATTTTGGCCTCAACTGCAGTGTCGCTAGCCATGGTCCTGAAACCCATGCTTGGCCTCTCTCCAAGGTGCTGACCCAATTCCTTGCTTCACATTCTTCGTCTGCATGAAACCCTGAAGTTCCTGGCCTTTCTCTTGCTTGGGCCATCACCTATCAGTGCTGGAGGGCATGGCATCCCCATGGACAATGCCACCCCATATTAGCATGATGGCTAATGCATTTGGTTGCTTTTACATTTCCAATTTGTTATTATTTCTTTGGTTCAATAGTAAAAAACAAACAAAAACCAGAAAAACCAGCCATCATTTATTTATTTTCACAAATATTTAACTGTTGATGGCTGAAAAGGGAAGAAATACTCTAACATCCTCTTGCTTCTTTCAAAGTTTGACCAAAGTCCTCTGGTTGAAGGCATTATGGATTCCATAGCCAGAAAAAAGTTAGATTTGCTTCCAATAAGCCAGTCCCATCTACCTGTCATGGTGTGGCAGACAGGCACTGATGTACTTCAAAGGGCAGCTGCTCATCTAAATCTATTTGTTGTCACTAAGTTTAGAACATGGAGATAAGAACATAATCGCAGCCCAGTCCTGTGCTCCTGTACTGACCTTGGGCGAGTCATCTTTGTGGTTCAGTCTCCTAATCTGTATAATAGGAATAATTGCCTTGTTGTAGGGAGGAATCAAGTGACAACTGTACACTCATTCAAAAATGTTGACAATTGAAATAACTAACACAGCCATGGAAAGTATGCACCACTTCCACTTCCTGCATCAGAATTGGTGGATTTTGGGGGGGATTTTTCAATTTAAATATTTAGAATACTTAACTTGTTTTGTGCTCCTTTTTTTTTAGCACTGTTGTTTGCCTGGTGACCTCATAAGAATATAAGATGCTGCTTTATTCTGAGCCAGGCCCCTGGTAAATCTGGCTCATTATTGTCAGCACTGATATGCCTTTAGATTTTCAGGCTTTTCAGGCAGGGGGCACTCCTAGCCCTACCTGCAGATGCCAGGGATAGAACCCAGAACCTTTGGCATGTCAGGCAGATGCCCTATGACTGAGCTGTGGCCCCTCCCTTAAAAAGAAAGTAAGAGTCTAGTCCCCAAGTTCAGGAATAAAAGTCAATTTGAAATAGAGAGCTGTCTTATACTGAGTTGGGCCATTGGTCCACATAACTCATTTTGCCAACACTGACAGTCTGTTGGCTTTCCAGGTTTTCAGACAGGGGGTGTTCCCAGCCCCACTTGGTGATGCTATCAGGGATTGAACATGAGACCTTCTGCATGCAATTCAAGTGCTCTGCCAAGAAGCTACCACCTCACTTACTTGGGGGGCGGTGGCACTCCCCTATGAAATTATGTCACTGGGGCAAGCAAAGGCAAATTTGAATGAACCAGTGAATATTTTCATTAGGCAGGGCACAAAACACAGAGGAACGGAGGTGTTTGGGGGCTCTGGCAGAAAAAAAAAAAGATTCTTAAAAACTACAAGGTTTGTTTTCCTTTATAATCCCACACTGATAAGTAATAGCAATAAAGGTTACAGAGGGTGGGGAGGTGATCCGAGAGCCACCTTCAGATATCTAAAAGGGCTGCCACATGGAAGACAGAACAAGCTTGTTTTCTGCTGTTCCAGAGGGTTGGACTCCAACCAATGGATTCAAATTACAAGAAAGGCAATTCTGACTAAACATTAGGAGGAAACTTTTTCTTTCTTTCTAAAGAACGTTTATTAAAGAGTTTCTCGGTTTACAAAAATACGTGAATTGTCTCTATTTCAGGTTGTAGAGTCTTCACTACAGATCAGTTGCATTTGATGTGAGCCACTAGTGTTGTATAAAGAATAAGGTTGGGGAAGAAGAAGAAGAAGAAGAAGAAGAAGAAGAAGAAGAAGAAGAAGAAGAAGAAGAAGAAGAAGAAGGGTATATACTGTAAATGTGATAATTAGGAATAACTTTCTGACAGGGAGAGCTGTTCGACTGTAACAGATTCCCTTGGAAGATGCTGGACTCTACTACACCTTGGTGGTTTTTAAGCAGAGGTTGGATAGCCTTTTGCCAGTGATTCCTTGGTTGTGATTCCTACAATGCAAGAAGTTGGGAATTCTATGATTCTAAGTACGTGACGAGTCCGAAGGTCAGGAGATCTCAAATGTGCTTATTCCGCCCCACTCTATTTTCTTTTAAAACAAGCGTGTCATTTTTCCATGTGCACAACATCAGTGGCAGGAGCAGTCACTGGACATGGATGAAAGCCACAGAACAACAAGCTGCCTGGCTGCTGCAGCACATTACGGCGAATGAGCAATTATTAGATTCTGTGCAGCAGAATAGAGCAAATAAAGCGGAGATTCACCACCTCCCCGGCGGCCCCTGGCAGCCATTCAAGAAATGCATCCACCCTGCTGCAAAAGGGGCCAGATTTGTGCCACATCAGGAACCCTTTTCTGCTCCTAATTGGCAGGTGGAAGATGCGCCTCTAAGCCGCAGAAATCCCCTCGGAACCGCCGGCTGTTGTTTTGCCGTTGTTAGCGCGCCTCTCCCAAACTTTTGATAGATTCGCATGTGAAACTGCAATTAACACCTTTCACAGGTCGCCCCACAAGATTAATTTCCCGAACATAGATTAATGAAAAGGCGCACGGAAATATTTTCTCTATTAATCTCAATCAGGAGCCGATTACGGCTGTGGGAGGCCGATGAAGATGTTGCCTCTGCCAGGGAGGCACCCAGGTGGAGGCAACACCCCCAAAGACAGGGAAGCTCCCACGAAACCCTCTGGGGAAAGAGTGCTTTTGATCCCGTGGTGGCAGCGGGGAACAAGGCCCATGAAATGAATTTGGATTCAAAATGTACAAAGCAGCACTACGGCTACAGGGTGGGAAATACGGAACCAAACCTCAAAGACAAGGCAGGGACCCTGATTGCAGCCCACACTGCCCAGTTCATAGATATCCAATCTAAGTCAATCTCTCACTTTTCCATGTCAATTTGTGGTTTTGTTTTGCAAAGTCTGCATGAAGAGTCCAGACACAGTTTTGCGCCCGTTAGTCCTGCTACACAGATCTTTGTACACCGTTTTGCCCAATATAGGCTATTTTTAGCAAGCATTTCCCCATACATTATGCATTTTTGCAAGCAATTTGCCCATACAACTATGCATTTTTGTGGGCACTTTTACTTAATACACACTTTTGTGTGTGTTTTCTTTTTTAATGGAGAACCGTATTGCCAAATTTCCACAGAGAATTTCGGTCTGGAGAATGCAAATCCGGTAGGCTCGCATAAAAGTGTAAACTGGAGGCATTTCTCCCCCAGCCCGGGTTATCACTAACACTGAAATGCAAAAGACTTTCAGAGCCTGTGGTCTGGAAGTCAAGCACACAATCCAAGAACAGAGCTGCTAGGGCTGACCCCACATCAGCCGTTTTATGGTGCCCAATATGGTGCCCAACTGGCCTGCTGCATCCCCGGAAGCCTGCTGAGCAACCCCCCTCTCTGACCATCTGCAGTGGGGGTGCTGAAGCCCAGCAGAAGGCAACTCAGCACCTCCTTCCTCTGACAAGTCCCTTCTTGGAGACCCCTGACATCTTTCAGAGAATCAATCACTGATGATATATGATAGCCATTTCCAAACATTTCAAGGGCTGCCACATAGTCGATGGGCCAAATCTGCCTCCCCCATTGGGCTCAAATGACAAGAAAAAAAGGGATTTGGACGAAACGCGAGAGGATCATCCTGATGGTTATGAGCGTTATATGTAGGGCTGCCTCTGAAGACAGTTCTGAAACTTCAGCTAGTGCACAATTCAGCAGCCGGAGTTTGGCAATCCCACCCGCCTTTGAACACCCTATATGGTTTGACTAGATGTGATTTTGGCTACATAACCCCAGCATAAGTTGAGATGCAGTATGCATTATGGGTTTGTGGGTGGTGTTTTTTGGGGGGGGGGGAGCTGACAGCTTGCTACTGCAGAATTCTTTTTTTGGGGGGGGGGAGTATGAAAACTAGTGGGTGACACTCTTCCCACTCTTTCTGTACAGTGTTACCTCTGGTTGCGAACAGGATCCGTTCCGGAGGCCTATTTGCAACATGAAAGGTACTCAACCCGCAGCGGCGCGTCTGTGCATGCACAGGTTGCGATTCGCCACTTCTGCGCATGCGCGTGATGTCATTTTGCACATCTGTGCATGCACGAGCGGTGAAACCCGGAAGTAACCCTTTCTGGTACTTCTGGGTTGCCGCGGGACGCAACCTGAGAAAACGTAACATGAAGCAAACGTAATATGAGGTATGACTGTATTGGTTCAGAAGGTGAGAATCAAGCCAGTTTGCTTGAGAAACGCAAAGCAGACAAAATCCTTGAGCATCCTTAGTCAGAAGTCACAGAGTGGGAAAGCGTCCATCCTGAAGGGGGGGGGGAGCAACTGAAGAGGTATTGTACCCTGAAAGCAACAAAGAGTCCCAGGCAGGAGCGGCAGCAGCGCGTCCTCCTCCTCCTCCTCCCTCTCCAGCATGTCAAGAGTGAAGTATGGCTCACTTTCTTTAAAATGACTGAAATTACTGTCATGAGGTCAGTGGCTCTGCCCCTCACGAATGCTTATTGATTGCTCAGACAGCTCAGAATATGAAAGATCTCTTTTTAAGCAGGCCTGTCCCCTTTATCCCAACGACTAGAGCAAGATAAACTCCTTGGCAAACAGATTCCAGAGCACCGGGACATATATCAACGATCCTCGACAAAATATAGGAAGAGAAAAGAAACTGGAGGGAGGGGGGAAACCAAAACTCCTGGGTTCTGCCGCCCCCCCCCAACACACACACAAAAAAGAGAGAAAATAAGCAAAATCCAGAATAAATTTCTATCCTGAGTCACGGAGAGCAACGCACTAACAAATGAGTCTCGGAGAAGCATTTTGTTATGTTCTCGACGTTTTCGTATAAGTCATGCAGAATCTATGTTGGGGTGATGTGAAGGAGTCGGCAATCTTCAAGGAGCTTTTATTTATTGCGCCGCAAGCCGGGTCACTGAAATACAACTGTGTGCCACAAAAAACCCCCACAGCGAACTAACTGGTCTGACGGTTGCCAGACAAGCCCAGGTGGAGGTATTTAAAAATCTCTAGAGCCAGGTTTTAGGAATGGGGAACTTCCAGCAGCCACCTTTCATCCTGAAGTCTACCAAATCTTTTCTACATGCATCAGCTGGCATATTGCTGGGCAACCCTGAATCGTGGCCACCCCCAAAGGCACATCCTGCCCAAGCACCAGCCGTGGTGGCCCTTCTCAATATTTCCTTGTATGGTTATAGTCCAGTTTTCGCTCCAAGTGCTTTGGGCTACCTCTCAGCAGCTGTGCTGGCTGGGGCTATTGGGAGCTATAGCCCCAAACATCTGGTAGGTACCAGATTGAAGAAGGCTCCCACAGAATGGCCAAACTGTTCTTTAAACTGTCCCAAACTTTAAACACCATTGCTTTGTGCTGGAGACACATTCAGCACATGGCAGGAATTTCCCCCTCCTTCAGTGCATGGTGGGCTTAGGGCAAATTCAGCTGGCCAAGAGATTTATACCTCCTGCTTACCGACGAATGAAAAGAAATCTGGTTGGGTGTTGGTACGATGAGTAGATCTCTGTTTTGAGTCGGTTCACACATTCAGCTCCAATTCATCAAATGGCAAAGATATATATATATGAGGACCAGCCCAAAGGGTGTCAGTCCAGAAAAAGCCTCTCAGACAGCCAGAACTTATCAGCCTCATTCATCTTCTAAAGGATGTCTTTAACTTTGGCTCAACTGTAAAATTAGCCGAGAACTTACAGTTACACTAAAAAAAGGGGGGGGGGATTTTATGCTGATCAGAGAGCCAGTGTGGTGTAGTGGTTAAGAGCGGTAGTCTCCTAATCTGGGGAACCGGGTTCGCGTCTCCGCTCCTCCACATGCAGCTGCTGGGTGACCTTGGGCCAGTCACACTTCTTTGAAGTCTCTCAGCCCCACTCACCTCACGGAGTGTTTGTTGTGGGGGAGGAAGGGAAAGGAGAATGTTAGCCGCTTTGAGACTCCTGAAGGGGAGTGAAAGGCGGGATATCAAATCCAAACTCTTCTTCTTCTTCTTCTTCATTAATTAAGGCAGTTAATTTACACTGGAGGTTTGCTACCTTAGAGGCAATAAAAATGGCTTCTATCAATTATTTTGCTTTGCGCCAATGGATTCTGCATGAAATATCGAAAACTGTTTTGCACGTTAACCGGGCAGGGAAAGCGCAGAGCTGCCAGTCACCTTGAGATGCCCATCAGAATTAACATCATCATCACTATATTTATGTATACACCGCCTTTCCCCCAGACTGGGACTCAAGGCAGTTTGCAGGTACAAACAGCATTTAAAATATTAGCAAAGATAAAAACACAGACACCATTAAACACTAATAGAATTAAAACAGTATTTTTTTTTTAAAAAACCCCTATTAAAATAAAGAGACTAACAACAATAAAAACATCATCAGCACCAGCCTTTTCTGTAAAAATTAGTCAGTTCCCAAAGGTCCCTTCAAGGACAGCAAGGAGGGAGCCAGTCTAGCTTTTCTGCGGAGGGAGTTGCAGAGTCTGGGAGCAGCCACCAAGAAGGCCCTCTCCTGCATCCCCACCAAGTATGCCTGTGAGGGTGGTGGGACTCCCCTTAAGATCTCAGAGCCTGGGCAGGTTGGTATGAGATGGTATGGTCTCAGATAGTCAGAAAGTGGCTGCTTTGGAGTCATGGTACAGAAAATGCCCATCACATCTAACAGAGCAGAAAAGGAGGCAGGATGACAACATGGTACAGGCATATCCTGCCCCTCCCCAAACCAATGGGGGAAGAGGCACCTACATCGGCAGCCACCACACTCGCCCCACACAGAGAAACTCTTTGTGCCTCTCCTCTGGTCAGAAAGGATGGGAGGGCAGGTGTCGAGTCCTGACATCCAATAAATCATGGACATGTTTAGCATAGGAGAGGCTGAGACAGGCTCCAAACAGGCTCTGAGCAGGAAGAGCAAGGAATCTCTGGTGCACTGTGTATTTCCAAGGGGATATTTACAGAGACCTTTTGCAAGCGCCGTAGGTGGTACCAGCGGACAGACTGGTGCTCCCAGGCGCTGCACTGGCAACCCCTAGACCAGTGTTTCTCAACCTGTGGGTCCCCAGATGTTGTTGGACTACAACTCCCATCATGCCTAGCTAGCATGACCAGTGGTCAGGGATGATGGGAGTTGTAGTCCAACAACATCTGGGGACCCATAGGTTGAGAACCGCTGCTCTAGACTAATATGCCCATTCCCAATAGTAAGCCAGCAAAGCTTATCCATTGCAGCACTGCAGTGGTTGTTGGAAGTCCTAGTTGGGTGGGTTGGAAGCAGAGCGCTTCCTTCCCTGGAGCAAATCAGCTCATCCCACCAAATCACTTTCTTTCTTCCCTAAAGATAAAATAATAATAGTCTTCAGATCTTCCCCCTGAAGCAGAAACCACCAAATTTGCCTTGGAATTTAGCTTTAGGTGAGATCTGATGGCCACTCTTGAGCTCTGTGCCCTGCTTCAATGGTGTGGGTGTGGGTGGCTTCAGGGGATGACTGAACGGGACCATAGTAAAATAAAGCACTTTGAACACTAAAAGCTTCATAGAATCGACAGAACCAAAAGACACTCACATCCCCAGGAGGGCACAGCGGGATGAGAGGAAAGCGCTTGCTGCCAATTGAAACACAAAAGGACGAGGAGATGGGGCTGATACAGCCACTCTGCGTGGGGTGGAAGGAAAGGGAGGTTGGAGGCAGCTTAAAATGAATAAACAGAGGGCTGGCTCCCATTTTCTGCCCACCTCCAAAATGCCCAGACGGAGGGCATCCATGCCAATGTGCTTGTTTGATAGGCTCAACTCCTACTTGTCTCAGTTTTGCAATTTTGCACTGATAATTGAACTGCATCACCTGGAATGCTGGAAGAGGAGCAAATGGGGCTTTGATACCCACTTTAATAACTTTTCCAAGATAGGGCATTTTTTTGAAGAAGAAGAAGTGAAGGACCTGAGATCTTCGGACCTGAGATCTTTGAGTTTTCTCTTTTTGGCGGTGTTTGCAGGGAAAGAGAGACAGGTGAGAGCATGCAGGTGATCTGGGATAGACCTCCAGGCACAGGACAGTGAGAGAGATTGGATGGAGCCCAAAGTGGCCTTACTCCAACCCAGCAGGGTCCTCCTGAAAATCAAGCAAATATAAGATAGGTACAAATATCTGTTGGAAATGTAAAGGAAAAAAAAAGCATCTTTTATCATATGTGGTGGAGATGTAAAGTAATAAAAGCATTCTGGGAAATGATGTATAATGAACCCAAAAAAATGTTTAAAATAACTTTTATTTAAAAACCGAGAGGCTTTTCTATTAGGAATTGTAGGTGCTGAAATTCCAAGGGAGCAGAAAATACTTTTTATGTATGCGCTGACAGCTGCACGGATGCTGTTAGCCCAGAGACAGAAAGAAGATAAAGTCCCTACCAGAGAGGAATGGCAGATTAAGTTGTTGGACTATGCCAAAATGGCAAAACTGACCGGAAAGCTCAGGAACCAGGAAGACCAAAACTTTAATAAGGAATGGGAAAAGACCACTGTAGGCAGCTGAAAACATTAGCAGGATTGCAATGACACTTGTAATGTAACTATGGATATAATCAAGTTTTTTTTGGGGGGGGGGTTATTTTTAAAAAAAGATGCAGCAGAAAAGGTTTAACAACAGAACCCATGGAAGGATGGTGGGAAGTCCAGAGATTCGGGGGGATCTTGTAAAGTTGGATGTGTTGTGGTATGATTATAAACTTAAAAATAAAAAATTCCTTCCAGTAGCACCTTAGAGACCAACTAAGTTTGTTATTGGTATCAGCTTTCGTGTGCATGCAACTTATTACCAAACTTAGAACCATAGAGAGACCAGGTCTGAATAGAGACATTGGATTCTTATCTCATTACACATGATAAAGCTATTTTTAACCATCTCACCCCTTGCTTTTTCCTGTAAGACCAATTGCAGTTGTTAACAGTCATCAACAGGTTTACCACACCTATCAGCCAATCACCCATTCCCACCACCCTTCTGAGTAATACCCCTCCCCACCCTCTCACTATATATAAGGGTCTGGTGACGTCTGTTTCAGTGTATCTGAAGAAGCGTGCATGCACACGAAAGCTCATACCAAGAACAAACTTAGTTGGTCTCTAAGGTGCTACTGGAAGGAATTTTTTTTTAAAATTTTGTTTTGACTATGGCAGACCAACACGGCTACCTACCTGTAACTTAAACTTAAATATGTAAAACCAAATAAAAATTATATGAAAAAGACAGAAAATTGAACAAATAGCCAAGCTAACTCCTACTTATTTCTAAACACATGCCCAAAGCCAAGATCAGCAAAGATTTAGCAGGCATAAGTGAGCTGTTACAACAACAACAACAACAACAATAACAATAACAACAGCACCCTGATGCTCGCCTAGCCCCTCAAAGCAGAGCGCTGCTGACAAGGTTGGAGGTGGGTGACCAGTTTCATGATGTGGGAGAATGGGAGATGCCTGGAGACTGGCAGCTGCCTTCGTCCCACTCCTGACTGCCTTACAGAGCAGGGCGTGGGCTGCTTGGAGGAGATGTCAAACTCAATAGTTCCAAGCCCATCGATCCTAATGAGCGGGTTTTGCCAGCTCTTGAACGAAGCCTCTCGCGCCTGAATCCGGAAGCGCTCAAGCAGCAAAGACTTCCACTTCAATTAACTCGGCTCCTCTTTGGGACACTGGCATATGATGTGCGTCACGTTAGGACAGAAACAATAAGGAGAGGAAAAATGTCCCCCCTGCAATGCATCTGGCGGCTCAACCTGTTCCTGGGGCAGCTTCCTCTCCCCAAATGCACCCTCATCACCGGGCTAACGGGTCTGTCAGCGTTCTCCTTTTAATACCCTGTGCAGAGACTTCCTCTCAGTGCAAAGCAAATTGGAGAAAGGAGGATTGGATTTGCCCTGCCTTCAAAACAGTTGTTTTTTGAAACCTCTCTGCTACAAAAGAGCCAGTTTTCAACTGAGGCTTAGAAGACTTGGAAGGAAATTTAACTTAAAAACGTAATTTCAGATAATGGTCTGTGTATGTGTGTGGAGGGAAGCCTCTTCCTCCAGTGTGATTCTTGGAGGATTTCAAGGGGAACTGAAAGAATTTCAGTACGGTAGGGAGCTTTTCTTTGGTGTGGGGCTGGAGGAGCCCCTACCCCACCTCCCAAAGGCAGCGCTGGATGTCACTTACTGTAAACATCTGGCAGAGACATGGAGGCTCCTCCCCCAGCAAAACACCTGAGCGGCTTGGAGAGGTACAAGCATCAGGCAGGCCCACTTCTCAAGAGAAGGACCCAGACACTGCAAGTCAGGATTTGAACCCGGCACCCTGTTGGGTGGGCAGGGCATGCGTTACCAGAACTCTAAACTTCCCTCAGCATCTGCGTGAAATAAAAGAGTTGACGGCAGAGCGACAAAACGGGGGTTGTTACCTCTGCAGGCTGGAAGCAACGGATGTGTCCATAAAAGTTATTTAGCAGCCAATAAAAGAGAGAAGAGCAATAAATGCAACCCAAAATGTTAATTCAATTCACTGTTCTTTGAAGGAGGGGTAGGGGATGGGAGGCAGGAAGGGAATCCTGCCACGGCTATTTAAATCTCAGCAGTCTTTTTAACGACGGGGACTAATTTATTCCTGCTTCTATTTTTCAGCCTTCAGCCATGGGAAAAGAGGACTCAAAGTTAGGGGGGGGGCGTTCCGTGGAGCAGACACCTTCACACTTCCTGTGCATTTTATTCAAAGAAGACCATTTTCTCTATTATCAGTTGCAGAAGCTTCAATCTTGCCCAAAATAGATTGCTCTCTCCCAACTCCACTCTCCGAGAAGAGCACCTTCTCAAACGAGCAAAACCCAAAGTTTCAGACAGTTGCCTGCAAACCTCTCAGGCTGCCCCTGCAGGAGCAGAGCACTCTCTGCCCCCACCCCCAAGTGCCTTCCTGCCAGGTAGAATAAACATGATAAATTGCATGGCATGCCACAGGAGCTACAGAGAGAACCCTCCACATCTCACTTCAAATACATCCCCCTTTTAAGCCACTGCCGGGCTCCTAATAGCAGCCACAGGTTGGGAAAGGACCAGTCAAGGTTGCTCCAGAAAGCGAGGTTATGCCCTTGTTATGCCATGGTGCTTAGTATTGCTATGGGTTTGGGGGCAGCAGGCTGTATGCAATACCCTTCTAACCCCTGGATCCAGCAAATGTTAAAATATAAGCCAAGTCTAGCTTCCTGATAAGGTGATAGGCTGGGTGACGGGCCATTAAGGGAAACAAAGGAAGTGGATCTGTATGAGATGGCAAATGCATGCCCCTCCCCCTTCAATTGGCTAGTAGAAAAGGACAAAAGGCAAGAGATGAGGGATCTGTGATATGAGCTAGAAGCAAAGCAGCAAAAAGGCAGAGAGAGAGAGCGAGCAAATGTTTGATTTCTGTTTGAATCCAAGGCTGCAGTGATGGGAGAAACAAGCCCCTCTTGGGGGGTTGATGCTGTGAACCCCTCCGTCACTGGCTCAGGTTGTATATACACGCAAATAAACCATATATCATAAAGGCACCACAATCTCTGTCTAGCCTCATTCCCAAAGGAAACACGAACCCTGGGACCCCTGAAATCTCGCCCTGCTCAGAGATTAGGGGGCCATGCAACACTATGTAGTAATGCGGGGTCTACATCTGAAGAAAGGGATGCGGGTGGTGCTGTGGGTTAAACCACAGAGCCTAGGACTTGCTGATCAGAAGGTTGGCAGTTCGAATCCCCACGACGGGGTGAGCTCCCGTTGCTCGGTCCCTGCTCCTGCCAACCTAGCAGTTCCAAAGCACGTCAAAGTGCAAGTAGATAAATAGGGACTGCTCCGGCGGGAAGGTAAACGGCGTTTCCATGCACTGCTCTGATTTGCCAGAAGCGGCTTAGTCATGCTGGCCACATGACCCGGAAGCTGTACACTGGCTCCCTTGGCCAATAAAGCGAGATGAGCGCCGCAATCCCAGAGTCGGCCATGACTGGACCTAATGGTCAGGGGTCCCTTTACCTTTACCTTTACATCTGAAGAAGATGGGGGAAATTTATCTTTTCTCTGCCTAGTTTGAACCCCCACTCTCCACCCCTCCCTCACACCAACTTTGCAAAGACAACAATACATCAACTTCATGCAGGCAGGAATGTGAAGAAGCAAGCCTGCTTCCTCATCTCCCTTCCTTGCTTGACTTCTGAAGCTGCTGGCCAGGGCTGATGGGAACTGGAATCCAAAACAAGTGGAAGGCACCAGGTTGGAGGGGAGCTGCTATAGTGGGAACCATCTGACCTCATGCATATCAGCTGTTGAGGGTCTTTCCTCCAAGGCCTGGCCAATCAGGAAGCCTGCTTCTGCCCTCCAATGACAGTGGCTGATTTCACACAGGCTTTTCTCCTTCCATGGCTGAAGGAGGTAGCCTTCGGTCCTGAGCATGAACAGTGCCAGGGAGCTGGCTCAGCAACATCCCAAACTCCAGCTGCAAGACTCTCGGTTTGAGGTTCCCCAGAGCCCCTGACAAAAGGCATCCCTCTCTGCTCTTTCGCACCACGCAGGGCAGCTGGTTCAATCCGGGTTGAGTCCAGAGCATGCCGCTCTCCCCGCCCCCATCCTCTTGCCCCCACATCCTTAGCGCCATTAGCCCTGCCAACGATCCTTGTCAAAGCAAATCTATTCCCACGGCATGGGGGGAAAAGGTTAGAAATAATTGCCACGTTGAGTTAAATGTCCCACTTTCCAGACCATTTGTAAGAATAGTTAGAGATTAGTGAGGAGTAAAAGATGGATAGGTCCTCCTCATCCACCCAGGCCCTCTGCATTTGTTAATTGTCAAACGTCCACTCAGGCATACATAATGAGCTTGCCTTCGCCAAGGACGATGAGGCCACCCTCCGCTGCCTTGCCGTCACGGCCGTGGAGGCCAGGCGGTCAAGAGTGAGGGGCCTGGCCAAGCCCATCTGTGGTGGGTGCTGATATCCACCGGCCGCTCAGATGCTCTACCTGGCTACGATGGGCAGCATCCACAAAAACTTTGCAGTCAGAAAACTGAGCTTGTCTAACCTAGAACTTCAGGAGCACGATCCCCAGCAGCCAAGGATGTGTGTGTGGGGGGGGGTGTATGTAGGGGGGGCGGGCGGGGCAGGGCAGAGGACCATGTAATATATTCACGATTTGGTGCAAGTGTTCCCATGCATGATGGGATGACATTTTGGGAAAGATACCTGTGTTAAGCGAAACATGTGGTCCTGCCTTCTGGGAAATGGAGATGCTTGCTCACCCTCTGCTGCCCCTTCCAATCTATCACACATGGAGCCAGCATGAGCTCATATTTAAAGGATTTATGGGGAGGGATGAGGGCAGAGTGGCAGAGCAGGGAGCATGTCTGGGCACACTGAAGGATGAGCTGAAGGATAGGCAGCTCTCCCCCATCCCAGGATGCTTCTATTGGTTGCTTCCTGTGAGTGTGAGTTCCACAGATTAACTATGCACTGCAGGAAGAAGTACAGTGGTACCTCTGGATGTGAACAGGATCCATTCCAGAGCCCCATTCGCATCCTGAAGTGAACGCAAGCCGCATCTGCGGGCCGCGATTTGCCGCTTCCGCGCATGCGTGTGACGTCATTTTGAGCGTCTGCACATGCGCAAGTGGCAAAACCCAGAAGTAACGTGCTCCGTTACTTCCGGGTTGCCACGTAGCACAACCCGAAAATGCTCAACCCAAAGCTACTTCAACCCAAGGTATGACTGTACTTTCTTTTATCTGTCCTTAATCTTCCAATATTCAGCATCATTGCACGCCCACAAGTTCTGAGTGTTATGAGAGGGAGAAAAATGTTTCCCTCTGGACCTTTTTCCTGGTTGTGCATAATTTTTTTGAACTTCTATGATGTTGTCTCCTCCCTGCCTTTTCTCTGAACTACTAAGTCACAAACACTGCAACTTTCCTGCACAGGGGAGTAGCTTCACCCCTTTGATTGTTTTGGTTAGGTGGGCCAATGGTGTGATTCAGCCACGAGGACCATTCAGGTAGCCTCATGTCCACCCACCCCTTCCACTCCTCTTGTCTCTTCACAGCCTGTCACGTCTGCCTCTATGGAAGGGCCGGTTCTGCAGGTGCTCATTCGTAGCTCCCTCGCCTTCCTCTTTCTGCGGCAGTCTCTGAATTCTTTCATTAAAACCTGTGCACATAAACACACACTCATCTGTTCGGAGATTTGTATTTAAATGCACAGTGGCAGATTTTATCTCCATGTACGCATTTCTAACATTTCCATCCTAAAACGCACATTTGTTGTGATGTGAAAACTGGAGGGTAATTAGGTTCTGATCCGCACAATAGTTCGGGAAGTGTGGATCCAGTGGGATGGCAGGAGAATTCAGAGGGATCAGGTTGAATCCCTCCGGCCTCTCCAAGCTTCCCTCTGTCCCATCTTCCAACCCCTCTTTTCTCAGAGTTTCTTTGGGGGGGGAGAGAGAGATCCAGTTACCCTTTTGCATGCAAAGGGAGCTGGTCTTGTGAGCTATTCCCTGAGATGTCTCTTTCTGTTTCACTCTGCTTAACAGGCTTTGCTTATGACGGGGGAAATTAAACATTCACAACATCCCCCCAGAGAAGAGATGAATAGAAGAAGGTGCGGGGGGGGGGGGGACCACAGAAATAAATATATTCAAACTGGAAGTTAAGAGCCTGGAGCAAACATTGGAACAACCTTATTTGCCAGTGAAATATTGAAAGCTGCAGCTTCCCAGAGAAGATTAACAGTGTAATCCGATGCATGTCTACTCAGAAGTAAGCCCTGTTGAGTTTGCTGAGGCTCGCTTCTGGGTATAAATGGGAACCAGACTGCAGACTGCAAGAGCTGTACGCAGTAAACACAGACAAGGGCAGCAAAGGCCAAAACATACCACCCAACAGTTACTCAGTCTGGGCTGTCCTTGGCCCTCTGACCTCAGCTTCCAAAGACCCTTTCAATCCTACACAGGAAGGTTCTGACAACCCACTGTCAAATGCCAACATCAGCAAGCAATGGTACTTTCCATGACATGGCAATACTCCTTCTGAAGTCTCACAGCTATCTGTATCCTCCTTTAATGCTTTTTACACAAAGGCTTCAAATACCATGTTGCAGTGTGACTTTGAGCAAACGTAAAGTGCTCTTCAGCCCTGGAGCTGGCCTCTAAGCACCATTTAATGATGGGCTGTATACACACTGTGAGGCAGTTTAAGGGTTCAGGTGAAAGGCTTAGACCACAGGAGGTCTAACCTCCAGTGTCTCCAAGTGGGGCTGGGAAACACAGCGGGCCTGAAATCCTGGAGAGCTAATGTAGACGAGGAGTCGGAAACCTATTACAGCCTCATGGGCAATCTTCCATAGTGGGAGGGCCAGGTGCAAAAGTGGACAGAACAACATAGGTGACTTGCCTTTGTACAGGGAGATCCAAGCCACACAAAAGCCAGGGGTTTCCTAGCCACCCCCATATCTCTTCTCTCACCATCCAGGCAAGCAAGAGACCTAACACAGTTCACAAAACCATTCCAGCTCAGCCAAAAGCAAAGCAAAGAGTGGTGAGTCTCTCTCTCTCTCTCTCTCTCTCTCTCTCTCTCTCTCTGTGTGTGTGTGTGTGTCACACTGGGAAGAGGGTGTGGCCTGGGAACAGTGTCACGGGCCAAACAGAGGGACTTGGGGGCCACCTCTGGTCTTTGGGCATGAGCCCCCCCCCTGCTGTGGGTGAAGCTCTTTCAAGGCTTATAGGACACTGTATAAATGCTTATGAGTCAAACCTTCCGGGGAAGCCAGAAGCCAGGGACCCTGGCTTCCTGACGGGCATTTCTACAAATATGTCTGGCCCTGCTGAGAAAAAGAAAGTGATGATTTTGGCCTCCAACTTGCCTCAGCCCCAGAAACCATCATGGCCAATGGCCAAGGGTGAAGGTGGGAGCTGGGAGTCTGAAAGCGCACCCCTCTCTAGGACTCTTTATCTCAACACCTGGCCACGACAGAGCAGGTTATTCCTGCAAAGGCATTCTTATCCCCCTCCTCTCCCCTCCCCGCTTCTTGGATGCCCAATCCTTGAAGGCAACGCAGAAGCCAACCTTTGAGTAAAGAGAAGCAAAAGCACGAGAGGAGACGAGGCATTCTTGAAGCATTATTAAGCCGCCACAGTTCTGGAAGTGCAAAACAATTACAAGAAATTAATTTGGAGGTGGAAATAACAGAAGGGTTGATTGCCTGATAGCTGAGACTCCTCCCTCCAATCTGTCTCGTCCTCTCCTCAAATTAAATGTTCCAGCAAAGGCCTGAAACAGTTTGCATCTACCCTGGAAGAAAGTTTAGCAAGTTCCAGAGATCTCCTTGAAGTCACCTTGTGTTAAGTGGGACAGAGTGGCATTTGGGCAGATAACGCCCCCTCCACATAGTGAACCATGAGCTTCACCAACCCAATTCCCTTCATCTTATTGGTTGTTATGTCTCCCAGCTGGCTTCAGACAAATCATGCACATTAACCCCCTTCCCTCTTCTTCAGAGCAAGGCATGCATACCCTCCAACATTTCTTTGATGAAAATAGGGACGTCTAGTGCTATTTTCCCAGAAATATGAACTCACCATGAACACTCCCTCATTCTCTTAGAATGGCAATGGTGCCAGCCTGGTGTAGTGGTTAAGAGCAGTGGACTCGTAATCTGGTGAACCGGGTTCGCGTCTCCGCTCCTCCACATGCAGCTGGTGGGTGACCTTGGGCTAGTCACACTTCTCTGAAGTCTCTCAGCCCCACTCACCTCACAGAGTGTTTGTTGTGGTGGAGGAAGGGAAAGGAGATTGTTAGCTGCTTTGAGACTCCTTAAGGGGAGTGAAAGGTGGGATATCAAGTCCAAACTCTTCTTCTTCTTCAATCTGAGAGGTGCTGGAATGGAGTTCTAGTGAGTACTGGCTGGAAAAAATGCCCTGGGGATGTCACATTCCATGTCCCTCTGACATTTCTCCGATGAAAATAGGGACATCCTAAGGAAAAGCGGGACATTCCAGGATCAAATCAGAAACTGGGATGGTTTCTCTAAATCTGGGGCTGTCCCTGGAAAATAGGGACACTTGGCGGGTTCGGACATGTGCACTGAAGTTCCATCAGCATCAGGCTGAGCTTCGGAAGAATGCCTTTTTAAAACAGAAGGACTTGTGATTGCTTGCAAGCAGATGGACGAGAGCTCTGTCCATGCAAGGTAGCCACACACACAAAAGGAACGCATGGGGTATTATTATATTCCCTGCCCTTCACCCTAAGGTCCCAGGGGCAGGTTACTACCATTTAAACACAGTATTAAAAGCAGTTTAAAATAACTTAAAATCACAGAAATAAGGTGGGTCCTAAAACTGTACACCTCAAGTGCCAAAGGCCATGGTAAAGAGGTGTGTCTTCAGCATTCACCAGAAGCTGCGTAGTGAAAGTGCCAGGGGTTAGCTAAGACTAAGAGCTTTAATGGTGCTTCAAGTTGCAACTGACTCTCAGTGAAAGCAAAGTTGGGGTGAATCTGTAAGTTCCCATTCATGCAGAATGTCTGAGAGATGTGCCCAGAGCCTGAGAGCTCCCCACAAACTGCAATGTCTCCATATATAGAGTTATCAAGATTTTCTATTGTTGCCAAATTCCATTACAGTACCTCGGGTTACAGATGCTTCAGGTTACAGACGCTTCAGGTTACAGACTCCGCTAACCCAGAAATAGTACCTTGGGTTAAGAACTTTGCTTCAGGATGAGAAAAGAAATTGTGCTCCGGCAGTGTGGCGGCAGCTGGAGGCCCCATTAGCTAAAGTGGTGCTTCAGGTTAAGAACAGTTTCAGGTTAAGAACCTGTTCAGGACCTCCAGAACAAATTAAGTTCTTAACCCGAGGTACCACTGTAATGCAGCACAGCCTCTTTGCGTTGGTATACTGATGTGAGGAAAGAGTTGGGCTGCCATGACCCTGAGACCACACTGCAATCCCCTTGCAGAGCTCTCCCTGCTCCTTTCAGCCAACCTCCCCCCACAGACTTTACACAGGGTCACCTCTTCAAATCACAATGCAAATCATAGAATCACGGAATTGTTGAGTTGGAAGGGACCACCAGGGTCCTCTAGTCCAACCCTCTGCAAGGCAGGGATCTTTTCCCCTACATGGGTCTCAAACCCATGACCTTGAAATTAAGAGTCTCATGCTCTACCAACTGAGCTATCCCAAGTCCTTCTAACATTTGCCCAAACAACTCCCTTGTTACAAGTTTCCCTTGGTCAAATTTACATGGCAAGAGGTTGGGGCAAAGACTGGTTTGTTTGTTCTTGTTTTGTTTTTCGCTTAAGCCCATCTGAACAACACTGTGCTGATTGAGGGCACACACTGGGTAGCACCAGCAATGGAGAACTTGACTTCAGTGAGTTTTGGCTGCTTCTGTTGGGTTTGTTTTTGTCCTCATCACTAGCGCAGGAGGGTGCCTACTAGAAATGCAAGGAGGACTGCCAAGAGCCCCCTCCCTCTATGATGCTGTAGACCCAGCTGCCTCCGCAGGGGAGGAAACGTGAACAGAAGCAGCTAATCTGCCCTTTTCCTTGCAAGCCTGTTCCCAAAGTCACAAGCCACATGTTGATTATCTCCCATTAACATATTGTGTCCTCTGCCTTTAACTTCCTTAATAAAGTTTATCTCCAAGGAAATTCTGCCGAAAAGACTGCATTTGCATATAAATAATAGACATGTCAAAACATAAGATGGTGGGATTTGGGATTCTTAACCGGATTGTGCGACACAATTTGTTCCTTAAATTCCGGAGTACCTTCCCCTCCAGTCAGTTGCCGGCAAAGGCACAGTCCAATTAATTGCACAACTATGCTATTTACCTAAGTTGGGGCAGTTGATTAAGGATTGCCCTGCTTCCCAGCTAATGATCCCCTTCCATACTTGAACCATAGTTTTAATTTTGTGCTCCACAAGGTGGGGAATTTTGAGAGTTTAGCAAGAGTCTCAGAGCAGCTGGCATCAGGAAGGACACAATGGCAATAACCAAAGGGAAAGGAGAAAACTAAGGGAAGTTTTGGGTATCAGGAAATGGGGGCTCTATCAGAGACAGGCCCACCCTCATGGGTCCTAAATGCTGCTCCTCTTGCATCCTGTAGTTGACTCTCATCCTAAAACTTCCTAGAGCTCTCAACTGGGTGGGCTTCATGTATCCATCAGAATGTTTAATCCTAGAAAGGCTTTTGTGGTGTGGAAACTGGCAAAGATCTGCTTCCGGAAAACAGAAAGGAAGCATTTTATTCACAACAAATGGACAACGCCACCCCCCAGGACTGCTTGCCATGGGATGTCGTGTTTGCAACTTGTATAAACGGCTTTTAAAAGGGATTACAGAGCAGTATTTACTAAACTTATGATAGCTGAAGCATAATTTTTTATTACGAAGCAAACTGCAAGCAGTGCTTTGCTCCTGGACCTGAAAGCTCCCCTCCACCCCCAATTTCTAGCAAGGGTGAAAGAGCAAGAAATCAGTGTCCACAGAGGAGTGCCCATCTGTGTTTCTGCATGATTCACTGACCAGGGCACATCTCCAGACTGGGAGGAGGCAACCCAGAGCAATGAGTCATGACCAGCATTCTCGCAAGAAGTCCTGATTCAATGTCAGGAGTCTCTTGCTGATCCAAGCACACATGATGCACAGATGGAGGCAGGATTAGAGCCGGCCAGGTGGCCTCCTTTGTGGGTGGGCACATATTCAGTTGAGTCTTTTATTTATTTCTGGTGGCACACATTTTCAGAATGGATAGCTTATATACACAACATGCAAGGTAGGTCATTTGGAGTCCACCAGCCCTGGCAGCCAAAGAGCATAGCATCTACACTTTTGGAGAGAACACACATCAGACTGCAATTGTAAATAGACACTCATATGCTTAAAACACCAGAACTTAAGGATCTAGTTTCATCTGGTCCACTGTCTTGTTTACCAGAGTGGTCAACTAGATGCCTCTTGGAAGCTCACAAGCAGGGCATGTTGAGAGCTTCCCCTTCACTCAGTGTTCATGGTCAGGTGCCTCTGAACATGGAGGGTCAATTTTGGCTATTGCAGCTATTGGCTGTATCAGTGTTGGGCACCGGGCAGCAATCTGGAGAGAGCCAAGAGTCAAGCATTTGGAGCCAGAATCACCTCTGCCCCTGAATAACAGACTATGACAAACTGAAACAAGGTTGGACGTCCAACTCCCAAGAGACTGTGATCTACTATTCTATTGATTACTTACTTACTTACACACACACACACACACACACACACACACACACAGTATTGACCACCAGCATCACATAAAATATCAAGGCAATCTACAACACTATATATAAGATTGAACCTCTCATGAGGAGTTTGTTGGGACTGGGCACAGGAAATCCAGACCAAAGAGCAGTCTGGATCACAGAGCGAACCAGGAGGCAGGACTGGAAATTCTGGCCCAGCATCAGAACTAAAGGCCAAGACCAGACACTCTAACTAGTGCTCAGTAGACGTCTTATACACCCCATTATGCTCCTCCCTGCCTAGGAGGAGCCAATAGCCAACATGGATAGAGTCAGTCCAGGAGGTTCTTCCCTAAGAAACTGCAGTGATCTTGCTCACCACATGGGAAATGACAGGCTGGTGATGATGTTGCCCTTGGAGAGTGTCATCATCTGGAATGATTTTGTAGCCAAATCCAGGGAGGACTATAAGTCTTGCACAAGTGGTTTTGGGGGTGGGGGAGGAGGAAAGCTTTAGGTGGCAGGGCAGCTGACATCCACTGAGAAGAATGTTACCAAGGTTTTTGCACAGCCCTGCAAATGTCCAAAAATACTGGGGTGAACATCTGGAACTTCCAGGTGGATCCTTCTGTTGTAGCCACTGATAGGCCAGGGATTATGCAGCTAATATATTGTAAGAGTGTAGGAAGATTCCAGCTGGATTAGATGGATATATCTAGACCAGCAGCACCCTGCTTTTCATAGTAGTCAACCAGGTCTCTGGGAAAGCCACAAGCAAGGGCAAAAACCAGCAGAGCTGATCCTTTTGGAGGGACTTATTTTCAGAGCTGCTTCTGTGAGACACTGGGATTAAGAACAGCAGTTGGGGCCATTTTGACCAGACTATGGACCTCAATAGAATGGTTGTGTTTGCATCATTACATAATCAAGCCACTAGTTTGTCCAGGAGGACGGTTCTTAGGATTGCACAGTAGTGCCAATGATGGGGATGGGAGATGCAAAAAGGTGTATTTCCTTTCCTTCCCCCACCCCTCCCCTCCAAATTTATTTTTTTTTAAAATCTCTCAGTCTTTCCAATTACACCAGCAACTCAGCAACCTCCCCAAGGAGAATTAATCTTTGAAGATAATCATCCTCAACAATGGATTTCAAATCACAGCCATAAAAAGAAGTGGAGGGAAGAGGCTTCTGGATTATAAAAAAGGTGAATTTCAATTAAGGATCAGTGGCATATTTCACTCCAGACCACAATAAAAAACAACAACACACCACGTGGTTGCCAGAAGCCCAAGTCTCCTGTGAATTTCCCCTTGAAAAGGGGCTGGCTTTTCCTTTTCTCACTCCCTTTTAAAAAAACCTAACTTCGACAACACACATTCTCCAGGGCATAAAGGGAGCAGCATTGTGTATAAAATGTAATTCCAAAGAGTAGATCTGAACATATTGACATTATATAAACCAAGTAGCAATGGGAAATAATATTTTTACAAAGTCTGCAAACATAAATGCAGGACCTCAGGGCAGTTTTCGGCATGCTGACAAATACCATGAAATGGTGTGTTTCCGCTGCACAGGGTTGAGACAGGAGCCTGGGCTGGGGAGTGGGGCAGGAAGGGGGCATAGAGACCCCGTGGGCCTCTGCTGGCTACATGACTGCTAACCATGCTGTGGACACTAGAAGACAAAACAAAACTGGGGGAACTCACCTCCCTCGGGGATTACCTAACCTCCCAGGGCAACCAGGTGTTACTTTAATTCAGGCATAGGCAAACTCCGGCCCTCCAGATGTTTGGGACTACAATTCCCATCATCCCTAGCTAACAGGACCAGTGGTAAGGGATGATGGGAATTGTAGTCCCAAACATCTGGAGGGCCAGAGTTTGCCTATGCCTGCTTTAATTAACTAACAACCACACCTATAGTTTTCAAAAAATGAAATACCAGACATCCCCACCCTCATTTTCATTGGGGAGCACATGGGGAGAGGTACTTTAACACTCATTTTTCTGGTTGTGATCCTGGCAAAAATCACCCCTCCCCAACAATTAGCGGGCGCATGCGGGGGGTGGGGGTGGAAGACTCCCATTGATATCAGAGGGAAGTATTTTCTTTTTAAGAGGTAACTGCCCTGGGGGGTGGGGAGAGGTGCACTATTTTTCAGGATCACAGCTTTTTCCTGTGTTCTCATTTCCTGGTGAAAACCAGTGCCTGGTATTTACATTTGGTTTTTTTAAACAGATCTGGCTGCCAAGCCTAGTAAAGTCCAGTTTGGCCCTTGGTTGGCCCCAAACTATGGTTAAATGTTCCAAGGTTCCCTCCTTGCTTCACTCTGAATCATGGCCCAGAGTGAGCTGTCTATGGTCCTGAATACCTGCTAGCTAACCAGTGAGCTGTCCATGGTCCTGACTGACTGCTAGCTAGCCAGTGAGCTGTCCATGGTCCTGAATGCCTGCTAGCTAACCAAGATTCATGTGTGCCAAGGCCACTGCATCATCAGAAACACATTGCTAGTTTCAACCCAAAAGAAAGAGAGGGTGTGTGTGTGTGTGTGTGTGTGTGTGTCTCTGTGTGTGTGTGTGAGAGAGAGAGAGGGAGAGAGAGAGAGAGAGAGAGAGAGAGAGAATATTAAGGGAGGTGTGAGGGGTAGAAAAAGAGGTGATGAGAGGGTGGAGAGCTGGGTACTTCCAGACCAGAGCAAGTGAATTCCTGGGCCTTTCAGTCACACAAGGCACCAGATTCTGCCTGGAAATGTGGGGGCCTCCCCATGCCTGCACTTTAAAAGCTATTTCGAGCCGAACGGCAAGCACCACCCAGATGTCTTTGTTGCTGCTCCCATGCTGATCCATCCAACACAGCCAACATATCCATATGGCCATGCCGAGGAATCCCATAACAATAATGGCCCTCACCTCGGCAAGCAAATGTTAATGAATCAGGACCCAAGCTGATAAAAAGCTGCTCCATAGTACATTAAGTCTGTTTAGATATTTTTATGTTTAGATTAGCATTTTTCAATGTGTGCACATGGAAGAGCAAAATGAGCTGTTTTTTTAAGGAGGGGGGGAAGGGCTCTTGGAAGCAGTTTGCCTCTGGATAGAAGTAACTGGGGAGCACAAATGGGGCAGAGAGTGGCTGTTGCCCACTGGTCCCGCTTGGTTGGTCATGGTGGAAACAGGATATTGGACTAAATATCCTTTGACCTAATCCAATGGGGCTCTTCTTATGTTCTTCCAATACAGAGACCACCCTAAGTCATCAGCATGTGGAGAGAAAATGGGGGCATTTCTTTGTGCCTTATAAGAGGAAGCTCACATAACCACACCCACCAAGAAGAAAGGGGGATTGACAGTGTTGAACAGAGGCCTGGTTGCATCCAAATGCCACTGACAGTGAAAGAACTTCTTGACCCAGGTAGGGAAGGGAGCAGCCGACACTGATGCAGCACAACCCAGAAACTCAGGATTCTGCTTCCTATGCCTAAGATAACGAGCTTGGAACCCTTGTAGATGTCATGGATGCTGGATCTGTCCCTTTACTGGCCCCCACTAGCCGCCTCTCTGGCCTGCTGTTCTATCTTCTGACCAGCAAAACCTTTCCCATGTATCCATGTCCACAACAAATCCCACCAAATTCTTCTTAAAAATGTATCGAGTCCTTGATGATTCCATCCTTACAGTGAGTGGGGGAGCAAAACTATGGAGCTAGATATTTTCAGCTGTCCGTAGGAGAAGGGTTGTGCCAGCCATGTGGATTTATCCCAATGCCCATTTAGGCATGACCAAAGCAGCCATCATTGTATGTATCAGTTTTTATTGCCAACACTCTAGGATTGCTTTCCCTGCTTTGAACAGCATAAGCATCACATTACAGAAGCTTGGAAAAAAAGCGAAGGCAGGCCTCTGAGGAGCCTATCTATGACCTTAAATTATTTATCCAGCATTCCCTATTAACTTTCTTAAATGCCACACAAAGTGCTGACTCAGCCACTAAAAGAACAAGAGGAACAAAGAGAATAATAAAAAAGATCTCTCTTCACCCCCATCTTTCTCTCTCTCCACACACACGCACACAGAAATATGAGAAGACAACCCACTCAGTGTCCTCCAGAGGTTTTTGACTGGCACTCCCATCAGCACCAGTGTCATACAGTTACACTGGCTGTGTCTGATGGGAGTTGTAGTCCAAAACATCTGGAAGGCAGCAGGAGGGTGAAGGCTGCGCAGGAAGAATAATCTCCTCTACATTCATTCATTCATCATGTCTCTTCTCAAGACCCCCATCATCTGTGAGAAAGTGGATATGGACGTTTTCTCTCTCTCATTCATAGCACCAGAACAGGTGGACTCCAATGAAGCTGAATGTTGGAAGATTACAGACTGACAAAAGGAAGTCCTTCTTCACGCAGTTCATAGTTAAACCATGACACTCACTTCCACAGGAGGCAGGGATGGCCACCAATTTAGATGGTCATCTTATGAAAGGATTGAGCAAATTCCTGGAGGAGAAGACAGTCAACCGCTGTTAGCTTTGGTGGCTGTGTTCTACCTTCGCTGTCAGAGGCATAATGCCTTTGGAGTCACAGGTGGGCAGAGTACTGTTGCACTCATGTCCTGCTAGCGAGCTTCATCTGCGGGCATCTGGCAGAGAACAGAATGCTGAACCAGATGGGTCACTGGCCTGATCCATTTGGCTCGCTTTCCCTTCTGAACTCTGCAGCACTTACAGGGCAGTAAAAGGTAAAGGGACCCCTGACCATTAGGTCCAGTCATGGCCGACTCTGGGGTTGCGGCGCTCATCTCGCTTTATTGGCCGAGGGAGCCGGCATACAGCTTCTGGGTCATGTGGCCAGCATGACTAAGCCACTTCTGGTGAACCAGAGCAGCGCACGGAAACACCGTTTACCTTCCCGCCGGAGCAGTACCTATTTATCTACTTGCACTTTGTACTTTCAAACTGCTAGGTTGGCAGGAGCAGAGACCGAGCAATGGGAGCTCACACTGTCGCGGGGATTCGAACTGCCGACCTTCTGATCGGCAAGTCCTAGGTTCTGTGGTTTAACCCACAGTGCCACCCACTTCCTACTTACAGGGCAGTAATTCCCACTGAATGCAGAAGGACATATTTCTGAGGAGGCCTATTTTCATAGGGTCACACTGTGGAAGTGTCTTTGTTTACAATTACAGCTTGAGTAAGAATTACGATTGAGCAGCAATGAATGCTGGGACATCCAACATACCAGTAAATCTGCAGGGCCCACTTGCCCCTGCTCCACCCAGAACATCCATCTGCCGAGCGATCTTGGCTGGGCAGATCATCCTGCGCAATGAAGTTTGGGGTCTGTCTGTCTGTCTGTCTCTTTGTCTCTGCTGAGGAGCCTAGATCCTTATCGTCAGGAAAATAAACCTCGCCTTCTCTCCATCCTTTCTGTTTGCAGCTGATAAAAGTCTAGAGAGAGATGCTCTGCACACGCAGATAAAGGGTCTCCCTTTCTCTCTCCAGGATTACCTGCCAGGAACGTAATTACTTGGAGCATGTTTATAGCCAGTGTAGACAAGGGAAGGCTGCTGGCTATCTATAGGGGTGGGGGAGGGAGGGCCAGTGCACATCAGGAGATTTCAAAGGAAGGGCCAGCGAGCCTGGTCAGCTATGGGAATTCAGCCCTGTCAGGTCTCCAGGCTAGTCTCATTGACTACCACAGAAGCGAAGAAGCTGGTATTGAGACACAGCTGAGAGAGGTACCTAACCTTCCACTGGGCTGATTTGGATCAGCCCCCAACCTGACAATATCTGCCAAAGAAGGGAATCACATTGCAAATGCTTTGGGTTTCAGTATCTTATTCCAGGAAGCTGCTCCTTAGCATCAGCAATGGTCATTTTTTCTTCAGTTCATACTATTCATTGGGGCTCACCCAGTTCTTTTGTTTTCTTACATTGCTCAGGACCATGGACAGCTGCCTGACCTGCTGGCCCCTGTAACAAGCAAACTTTGTGCAAACCTGTAGAAGGGCCACAGCTCAGTGGCAGAGCACATGCTTGGCAGGGAAGACCCTGTTTAAATCCCCAGGGAGCCACTGCCAACCTGGATGTCCGTATTTTCATCAGTGAAATGTTGGAGGGTATGCAACCACTGTAGACACTGCTGAGCTTGATGGAGTAACGGCAAGACTCGACATCTTCCCATGTCCCACTTTTTTTGTTTCCTGTCTCCAGCCCATGACCAGCTGTACCCTTAAGGCATCCCCCAAATCTGGAAACAAATATCAGAAAGACCAAGCATCCCTCAGGCATCGGGCACAGTTTGGCAATGAAACCAGCTAACTCGGCACTCCAAAATCTGGAGAGAAAGAAACAAACACAGAGCATTTAGGCAGTTCCCTCCAGGCAAGCCCACCCTCTGGGACTTCTGCCCACCAAGCATTGTTTGGATCTGTTCTCTCCCTCTCTCTCCAGCAAGGGGAGAAACAGCCATTTTCTCCTCTTTCAGTGTGGGAGTTCTTTATTACCCAAGGAAACAGAGGATGTCCAATCGCGAGGGAAGAATACATCACTGTTCCCGGCTAAATGGAGTAGCGCAGATCTGCTAAGAAACCCAGCCTTTTATCAACAGTGCAAATAATGAAGATTCCATGCACTGAGGACAATGAAATGAGCCGCTGCGCCGCTGATGGGGTATTTGTACAACTCCATGAGTTATGCTGCAAAATTCGGCTCCATTACAGATGCCTCCTCCTTGCATTTAAGAGACAGGAAGAGGGGGAAATACAATGATGCCACAAACAAAGAGCTGAGGCTGATTTCTCAAACTGATTCCAAAAGTCCAGGTCCCTGTTCTTAGGGCAAAGCCAAGGCACCAATCCAGACCCACAAAGGAGGTGCTTTGTATGAACAAAAAAAAGTAACATTCAGGACGTCTTCCCACAAACAATAATGGTCGCTAGAGGTTGCATTCAACTGCTCCAAGCAGATCCAATGGGATGCGCCCAATGCTAGTCCTACTCAAAGTAGACCCATTGAAATGAGTAGGCATGGGTCACTTAGGCTTATTAAATTATTATTGGGTTTACTCTGAGCAGGACTTAGCAGGATACAACCCATTGAAATCAATGATCCAAAATCAGTCATGCCCAGCAATTTCAATGGGTCTACTCTGAGTAGGGCTACCGCATACAAAAAAACAAAACCACATACCCTGGGAAAACCCAGCATTCCAACCAAAATATGATAATCTCCCTTCATTTTCCCCTCAGGTGTTGTATCATCCAAAAAGGAACTCCCAAATTTGCTTCATATGTTCGTTTGTGCCAAATCTGGCGTAAGTTATGTGGGGTTGGGGGGGCATGTCTTAACCTTATTATTTGAATGTTATCAGAAGGATTGCATGAGCCTGCCTGGGCAGAGAAACTTGCTCCTGACGCCCGGATTGCCAGCGTTTGTCCACAGCCAGCTTTCTGGGTTATGTGGCCAGCATGACTAAACTGCTTCTGGTGCAACAGAACACCATGACGTAAACCAGAGCACACAGAAATGCCGTGTACCTTCCCGCTGCAGTGATACCTATTTATCTACTTGCACTGGCGTGCTTTCGAACTGCTAGGTTGGCAGGAGCTGCGACAGAGCAACGGAAGCTCACCCCGCCGTGGGGATTTGAACTGCCGACCTTCCAATCAGCAAGCCCAAGAGGCTGGCCTATGTTTTTAAGCTTCCCTGGAAGCCTAACAGGGAAGCAAGCCTGACAGGGGTGGGAGATAATGCTGTGAGCAACTCCAACCTAGGCTCAGGTTGTATATACGTGTTCGTATATCTCCTAAAGACACCACAGTCTCCACTGACCTTCATCCAAGGAAAATGCACCCTGAGTAAGCATTTGAGTCCTTTGAGTCTCTCACCGCTTGGTGACTGGGCTTCTGTGCAACAAAATCAAATGAAATTGTGCATAAAAATGCATATACAAATAAAATAAACCCTCACACTATATTAGGGCGACTTGCCAAAATGTATATATTAGGCCCAAAAAGTGCATACAAAAATGGCTATATTATGCATATCAAGATCTGACAAATTTCCATAAGAACTTTTTTTTTTTTTCAAATAAAAAATTGCCTCCTGATGTTGAAGTGTGGCAAACGGAATTGGGAAACCAAGAGAAATGGAAGCTGACAGATTTGTCCGCCCTTCACCACAACTCACGAGGAACAGCCTAGAACACATTTATTGCAATATAAAAGAGTACTTTAAAACTTGTAGACATATGTAAACCACTCTTCCATTAACGGCAGGCACTAAAATGGAAAGCTAGGCACCCCAGCGCCAGCAGCAGCAGCAGCAGCAGCTGAGCCTCCTCGGGACAGATATGCAAAGCAATGTTGCGCTTTTATAAAGTGTGGCAGGGGGAGCCCAGGGCATCCCCCACTCCATGCTGCCGTAAAAGGTGGTGGCAGTTCATTGCTGGCGCTCCCCCCCCCCCCACTACACATTTAGCTAAAACAGAAATTTAATGGCTTCTTTTTTAGATGTCATTTTGGGTACAAGAACCAACAAACAGAAATTACAGGAGTGAAACCTAGGTGGAGAGATGGCATTATTCTTCCTAACTCTGTAATATTTTAATAACACTTGTCAATAAATAATTCTTTGTCAAACACGCACCACTTAAAAGCTCCCTCTTCCCTCTTGAATTCTGCCTTCACTGAAAACCAGCCTGTTCATTCTACTTCTTGCATCAATGTGTGTTTTCTAAAAAAATAAAAAATAAACAAAACGCCACGTATACTTAAAAACCCTTGGGTTCCGGTGCACCTTATTACATTTAAATCCTTCTGATTGTAGCAGCAAAAGGGTTCTGCTCAATAAAGCTTACAGCACACTGGATGTTTGATAGGTTCAGTTCTATTTTCTACCCCACAAAACACTTTTTCTAAATGCCATTAAAATTTAGCATACACCATAATATCCAAGCTGCATTTATGCCGTGCCGAAGCCAATTGCCTTCTCGGGATTTTTATCGTTCCCTACATGAGGCCTTAAAGGACAGAATGTGGAAAGTGTCGTTTGGGAAGCTGCATGACGACGTAAGAACATTTGGAGTTGCTCAAGGTGGGATGCTGAATGCACGGAGCGGGGGGATGCCAAGGATGAAGCGGAGCAGACCTAGAGCTTGATGCAGGGTGTCTACATAACAACAGCTGCAGTGGTTAGTGCAGAATTCTGGAATCCAATGACTCAGGGTGAGAGCCACAGGCTCCCTTTACTGGGAGGAACTATAAAAAAGATGTTCTGCAGTGGATGTGTCTTTAACTAGGCAACAACAGTCCTTACTGGAGGAATGGTTAAGGTCCAGATGTTGAGTCTGATCTGACCCCCACCCACCCCCCAAAAGCATCCCCATGTGGATTTCTAAGCCCCCAATGATTTTGACAGCAGCTGAAAAATGAGTGTGTGTGAGAGAGAATATATCATTGACACAGTTCTGAGGCGGGCATAGTGATTTCAACCTCTTTGCCCAACTCAGCACACTGATGGGATAAGAACGTAAGAAGAACCTTGCTGGATCAGGGCCCTTGTAGTCCAGCATCCTGTTCACACAGTAGCCAACCAGATTCCTTTTTCAAACTGGATAAAAAGGTGAGCCCCTGATCAAATGACGGCCAAGCCAGGGAAGGTCGTATCTAGCCAGGAAGAAGGACTGCCACCTCAGCTTGCCAAAAATAATATCATGGAACCTCGGTTTTCAAGCGTCTCGGAATCCGAACATTTCAGAACCTGAACACTGAAAACCTGGAAGTAATTGCTTCCGTTTTCAAATGCAACTCGGAAGTCAAACGGCTTCCGAGGCGTGTTTCTCAATTTTCACCATAGACTTTGCCAACCGCCCATTGAGCCTTGGTTGACATACATTTCGGAAGTTGAACAGTCTTCCAGAATGGATTACATTCGACAATTGAGGTTCCACTGTAGTATGATATGCACATGAAGCCTCTGCTTGGACATCTAAAGAGAAAACATTAGATGAGCCTGCTGGGAGCCCATCTAGTCCAGCATCCTGTTCTCACAGATGCCTCAATGAGACGTGTGCAAGGTGGACCTGAGACCATCAAATTGCTCCTTCCTAGTCATTGCTTTGATTGAACATTTGATGAGCAGGGAGGGAAGTCATCAAACCCACTACAAGTACACCGTGATATGCATGGTGAAAAATGGCCATCAAAGCACCCCTAATGCTTCCTGGCATCTAAAAGCAAATAACAAAGAAGTGAGTGAGGAGGAAGCATCACAACCTCAGGGCCACAGAAAGGAAGACTCTGCCTTGCACTGCTATGCACCAGATCGTCAGATGTCCAGGGGACATGACATGGGTCCTTCAAGGAGGATCCTGGCATATGGGGAGGCTCTTATGGAGAGAGGCGGTCCTTAATGGTGAACCTGCAGCTGGCATCTGGCCCATAAGCTGCTCCCAGTGGCTTGCCTAAAATGCCCTCCCCTTCCTCCTGTCCCCAGCTTCCTTGCAAAGACACCTCTTCTTTTTCTGACCTGCCACTATTGCCAGAATGTCTTAGCGCTCTAGAAACCAGGTGTGTTCTTCCCTGTTTCCTAAACACGGACCTTGCAGCAATGGTGCCACATCAGAGGGTGAGAAGGCTCTCTTGCAATGAAGTCAAGGCCCTTTCTCCCTGTTGCAGTACTGAGCTGAATTGCTCCTCTCCTCCCAGACCCAGTGCAGCGGCAAGTGAGCCACGATGTGAAACTGGTTTGAAGCAACATCAAGGCTTTTATTTGGAAGCACATCTCAGTCCCACCAGGAGAAAAGAGCACATCTGAGTTATGATCTAAAATATACAGTCACGGGTGGCCCTGTTTTCTACAGCTTCCCACTGTTGCACACAAGTGCGGTCGTTTGGTTACTGCTGTACTCTCCCAGCATGATGAAAAAAATAGAACACATTCTACATGTCCAGGATGCTTTTCTGCAAAAGCAGCTCTGTGCAGTTTGCCATGGAATTATTGGCATTTTTTAATGGTAGGAGGCGTCCTACCAAGTGGGAGTCCAAGGGCAGCTTGATGCCCCGGGGTGTCACGTTGTGGACCTCAGAAGCCAAGTGATGTTGTCCTTTTCTACAGAGCTCATAATGGGCAGAATGGAGGGGGGGGGAGTCACTGGGGTTTTCTGGTGAGCAATGGCTAGTGGTCTCTGTGTGTGTTTGTGTTGGGTGTCAAGTAGTTTTTCCCTGCTAGACAAATCATAGCAAAGCCAGGCTTGCCATACCAAACGGATTCAAAATAGTTGTTCGAAGTTTTTAAAAAACAAGACGTTTGATGGCAGTTATACCAACTCAGGAAAGCAAGGACTCCATTCTGTCCATTGATTTTGGAATACAGTGGTACCTTGGTTCTCAAATGCCTTGGTTCCCAAATGCCGAAAACCTGGAAGTAAGTGTTCCAGTTTTCAAACGTTTTTCGGAAGCCAAACGTCCGATACAGCTGTCGGCTATTGTTTCTGGGCCACCTGCACCAATCAGAAGCTGCACCTTGGTTTTCGAACATTTCAGAAGTCAAACAGACTTCTGGGATGGATTAAGTTTGGCACTTTTGTTTTTGCTATTTATTTTGCGTTTTTGTTTTTGAGGCTTTTTCGTTTAATTTGCTTTTGTGACTGTGTGGAACCCAGTTCAGCTACTGATTGATTGATTGATTGATTGAGTGACTATGGAAATGGATAAAAGCCCCCCATCCAAACAATGGCTATCATCAGTGCAGGTAAGAGAAAAAATAATTTAATTTTTTAATCATCTACAATACTGTTTTATTTATTTTATAGTACAGTACATTGATTATTCTTTCATTTTATGGATCAATGGTCTCGTTAGATAGTAAAATTCATGTTAAAAGGGGTCGTTTTTAAAAGTCTGGGACGGATGAATCCGTTTTGCATTACTTTCTATGGGAAAGCGCACCTTGGTTTTGGAACGCTTTGGTTTTGGAACAGACTTCCGGAACAGATAGAGTTTGAGAACCAAGGTACCACTGTACAGAAGAGAGATAAGTTTCCTCCTCTAGCACCTTCAGAAAGTGGCCATCTTTTCCTTTTCCCAGCGCCCAGAGCCACAAAGGCAGCAGGGGAAGCAAAACACTTTGACTCAATGCCCATGTTGCATTTTTAAACGGGACCACTGAGGAGGGGGTGCGGGACACGGACTGCATGCAGAAGCCCCCAAGGTCAATCCACAGAGCCATAGAATTTTCGAGTTGGAAGGGACCCTCACCCTGTCCTCACATTGGCTGATCAGATGCCTCAGTGCCTGCAAGCCCGAATCTGACAGAAACACTCTGCTGTCCTATGATTCCCAGCAAGTGGTGCCCAGAGGCACACAGCCTCCAATAATCTCTCCAAAGCCAATTTTGAGAAAGAGAAGGGTGTTTTGATGAGGGTCTTTGCCCTGATATTATTACTGCTCAACTAGGAAAGAGTGCCCACATTTCCTAGTGTGCGCTTGTGCATTCCCACCCCGTGGCACCCAATGCTAAAGGGGAATGTGGAGCTAAAACTTCCGAGATGAGAAATTTCACAGGAAGGAAAGGGTCCCATTTAGACTTCAGGCATTTGGGTTTTTCACGTACGCCTACAAGCTGGTGCTCTTCGCCCTGTGATCTGTATGCCAAACCAAAGTGCCACCTGGGTGCTCTAATGGGACCTGGCAGGGGAAACGCCACAGAGAGGAACGTAATAAGCCCCACGCAATTGCCGGGGTGATGCAAAGTTCGGTTTCCTTGCCTCATTTTGTACCAGGGGAACCGGCTGGCAGGCTCCTCTCTCTCTCTCTCTCTCTCTCTCTCTCACCTGGGGCTCTGTTCTTTACAGCAAATTGGACCTTTCTTTCAGAAAGAAATAATTACTCTCCGAGGAGCGGGGAGCTGGTCATGAATGCTGATATGACAAACAATGTCACCTTGCCACTCAAAGGAGCGCTTCGGTGTGGAGCTTGGGCGCCGTCCAAGACCGGGTTTCTTTCTCATAATGGAGGTCACCTCTCCATAGAATTTGTTGACAGTTTCCAAAATGACACAGGAGAAAGGCCCTGTCAGCGTTTTCCCCCCTTAAAAGAGGAAAAGATTGCCAAGGGAGGACAGGAGTGGGGAGCAGGGCAGAGAGAGAGAGAGGCAAGCAAAGGTTACATTTTGCATAAATTGGAAAAAAGGGCCAAAGCGCAGCCGGGGTCTAGACGAGGAGAGAGATACCAGCGATCTGAGGCTCGGACTCCTCCGGATGCAGCCGGACACAAACACTGATATGTAAATAAGGGGCTGACAAAGGAGAGAATGACTTAAAGGTGTTTTGACGTCTCCACCTCCACCTCTGTCAGAAAGGCTGTCGGAGGACGTTGAGAGAAGAGCTTCACCAAAGGCCGTGGATGGAGAGAAGCCTCAAGAATGGCACATCGAAGTAGAGGGGAGGTTTTGAAAAGAATCCAAAATGTAGGTTAAAGCTTAGCTACAGTACTCTAAAGACACAGTCACACCAACCACTTAAAGCACCATGATACCACTTTAAACAGTCATGGCTTCCAGCAAAGAATTCTGAGAGCTGTGGTTTGTTGACAGTGGTGAGACTTGTTAGGTGAAACCTATCCTGATCCCAGAGATACAGTTTCTGGAGTTCCCTGTGGAGAGGGATTGATTGTTAAACTATTCTAGGAATTGTAGCTCTGGGAGGGGAATGGCTGGGGTCTCTGAACAACTCTCATCCTCCTTAACCCAACTACAGCTCCCAGAATTCTTTGGGGGAAGCTAATTCTGTTTAAAGTGGTCATTTAGTTGTCTAAATGGATGGTGTGAATGTGGCCTTAGTTAAGGCTTATATCTGCTCGGTTTGAATACCCAGACACTGGGTGTTTGTTTTTTAATTTGGAAATATTTCCAAGTCTGAAAGGTTTTGAGGTTAAAGGTTATCTTCTTTATGATAATGACATTCTGTAAAGGGAAGTCTGCAGCTCATTGCATTAAACAGAATAGCAACTACAAGCCGAACAACCTGTTGCCAGTTTTTTGAAATTCACATGTCCATGACATTAAGAGATACTAAGCCCCCCCCTCTCTCTCTCCCTCCCTCCCTCCCATCACTTATTGACATCTATCCATCCATGTCTGTTTTTATTGAGGGGATGGGGCTGTGGGAAGACTTTGCACTTTGTGTACTCTGGTTCAAGCGACTTCAGGAGCCTTGATTTCTAAATCAATAAGAACTCTACTCCTCCGGAGGAGAAAATCATAATAATAATAAATGGTTGCTGTGACACCATTTAAGGGGGGGGGGCAGGGAGATAGACATTCTTCCTCAAACAAAGCTGTTCTTTTTTCTTCTTAAAACCTTGCCGTTAGCTTTAGGATGAATGCTATCAAAACTGGAGTATCTCACTGGAAAGGATGGAACTAGAAATGTTTCCAGATGTCTTTCAACATTTCAATGCAACTGCAAATGTGGGGAGCTTTATGTATTGCAAAGCATCAAGAATTCTGCTAAGCAGTTAGGCGGTCGATTTTGCTGTGTTTGTGCTTTATAGCAGCAGCAGCAACAGCAGCAGCTACAGTCAAAGGACCCCACTTGTTTTTGAGACAGCAGCATCCCTAGCCCAGCAGAGAGCCCTGAGAAATCTCTTACTCACCCTGCAAACTGAAACTGAAGTGGATTCCTCAGGTTGACCTGAGGCTGATTCACACATTCACTTGCATATGGGGGAACAGATGAGCTCCTCTTCCTGCTTTTTAATTATTCCCAAACAACAGAACAGATTCCCCTCAATGAAGGAAGCTTTGCCTCTATATCTAGACCCATCCCCCCCACCTGGGGGGAGGAGGAAATGATCGCCCAGAGAGCAGGAAATGATGGGGGTGGGTAGCAGACCAGCTTTCCTTCTTGTTAAAACTTTAAAAATACATAATCTGATAGTGGCTGGTTGGGAATGTCCATGGTGAAAGATGCTCCTCACAGCACTATTTTTTATTTCAGAAACATATACAATCCCTTCCCACAACAAAGTGGTGCTCAGACTCAAGTAAATGTGTTTAGTGAAGAGGCAGGTGCAAAGCCTATTTCGTTCCTGCAGTCATGATAGCGCTATGGTGTTAGTGGGTTTTTAAAAAGCAAAATTGCACGTGCTCAGAGTGTTCCCTTTTCTTTCTTTCTTTCTTTCTTTTAAAAAACGATTGTTTAATTTTGCTGTAATATATCAGAAATGAAGAAGCACTTGTATAGAAAGGTCGCAATGGGGGCATGTGAAATGTTACTTGTGTGTTTCAGACAGGGCCATCTTAAGCATATCCGGTGCTGGGGTGCGCCCCCCCCCCCCGTTTCCCAGAGTTGTCAACCTTTTGAGGGCTGGAGAAGCGGCTGGAGGGTGGCTCCTCTGGCAGGGAAGAGGCAGAGGCTGGACGCGGCGCCTCCCGGCTCAGCTGGACGCTTTGTGCTGTGGTGGCTATGGCAGATGGAGGCTCCAGAAGTGGTGCTGCTTTGGCGTGGCATGGCGGAGGCGGGTGAGAGTGGCAAGCTGATGCTGGGAGGCACCGCATCCAGCCTCCGCCTCTTCCCTGGCACCCTCCAGAACTTGGAGCCCTGGCACCCCGTGCCACTAGCCTTTATGGGTAAGACCTGGTTTCTCAACTGAAGTAATTGGGGATAGGGAGAAATTCAATCCAGTTCACATTCAAATGTGAATTTCCCTCATTTGCACTCCCCTTAGCAACACAGGACTTGAAATGCAGCCCTGCATTTGAAACTTGCAAATTTTGCAGTGCCGTTATCCGTCCAAGTAATGTGTACAAAACTGCATAGACTAGGCATATGAATACACATATCTGTGGAAACAGCACAAAAAAGCATTATATATTTGCATTGCAGAAATATTCCTATGAGGAGAAATTGCATACAAAAATGTATTTGGTGGCATAGGGATGAAATGGGAAGAACCGAACTTAAGTTTGGGAAAATAAGAGATTCAGAGGCTCCAAAATTTCCCCTCCTTCCTCTTCTTCCTTTCCAGAAAGGAGCAAGCCACTTCTAAGGGCCTCTCCCTCTGGAGCCTCCTTTGTTATTCAGGACATCAACGCAGGTAGTGGGTGGGTTCAGGGAGGACTTATTACCTTCATATGGATGATGAGGACTAGAAACGCAGCTTTTTGGTTTGGAAGAAGCAAGTGTATCTGCACAACGGAACCCTCCCGGTTCTACCCCTCCAGTGGTGAATTAATGGATGCGTATACTACTGCACCAAAAGCCTGCATTAAAGTTCCTGCGAGTCCAAGTCGAGGCACGGACAAGACCAGAAGCTACAGTAGCCTGAAGGGGAGCAAAAGAGAAGTCCGATTGCCACCCTTGGAAATGGGTGTTAAAGCAAAAGATCAAGCACAGCTCCCAGTGACAGACGGTGTTCTCCAAAAGGTCAACCCTTTGGCTCGTTCTGCAATTCATTATTTATTAACAACCTCTTCGACATTCACATTACATCAATCGTCTGGCTCTGTGCAGAAGATGAAATATGATTTCATAGTTCAAGGTCCCCTACAGGTGTAACCAGAAGTGTGTGTGTGTGTGTGTGTGTGTGTGTGTGTGTGTGTTTGGGAGGAGAAGTGCTGACAACGTAATCCCAATGTGTAAGTGGTGCCAGGCGCCAGCTTAAATTTGCACTGGGGAGCAGAGGTGATGGGGCAGCTTTTCATCCTAATCACACCTGAGTTTAGGAAGAAACCCCACAAAGAATGTGGTTACAAAAATTGGGTGCCTCCCCCTCTCTCTGATGAACGGTGGCAAGTGCCCATGGGGGTCACCCAGGGTCTGTGCTCCTTTGCAGAATTGAGACACGGCGGAAACTGCCGTGGCTTTAAGAAATGTGGTTTATGCACCTATTTACACCTTCAATCTGCACGAAGGGAGTCCAAATCTTACAGCACGGTCATTTCAAGAGGGGCTTGTACCCCACAGAATTCAGCCAGCCTTCAGCCAACCTGCCCAAAATGGATTCCAGACCTCTTCTTCCTTCTCCTTCCCATATGCCCTTCCCACCAGACTCCCTTTTCCAGTCACCTCAAACACAGTTTCCCTGGCAACCATCCAAACCTGGCCCAGTCTCTGTTCATACCTCAGGGCGAGCGGGAAGGACAGTTCTCTTGCATTGCCAATGGCTCTCAACGACCCTCTATTGGCCCTAGGTTGGCCAGGTGGTTTTGCATAGGCTAGTGCAGGAATTCCTCTACAGCTTGTATTTCTCCCTTCACATCCCAAATAATCAAAATCCTACCATTTATTAATTTACAGGGTTTGGGGGGAAGTCCCTCTCTCAAATCTATGAAGGTACTGGTGTCATGCAGTAAAGTGACTGTGTGGGCCTAGTGGTCCACATCTCGCTTGGACATTGCCACCATTGGTCAGCCTCAGGCTCCCACCTTTGATACTGAGATTAAAACACTCATCAATATGTAACAGGCTTGCTGCAATGTTTCAAGAAACTGCCTGAACCTTAAGAAGGGTCATAGTGGCTCAGCTTTCCGGTCTGAAGAGACAAGGGCCTCCTGAACCAGCATCACCACATGCCAGAGATCTTCTCTGGTTGCTTTGAAATGGGCTCTTAAGACTTCCTTCCCCAACTGACCTTTTATGTTTTAAGCCTGTCTGAGCAGATCTCTATCACACAAGCCTTCAGTTGTTGACTTTACCTGATGTTTAGTTTCAGTCTGAATTTTCTATTTGTATCATTAAGTGCTTTTGCCTATTGCCAGAAGCCGCCTTTTGAGGACAGGATCCCAAAAGGCGCGCGGGGTGTGTGTGTGCATATTTAAAATAAGGTGCCTTTGATTGTTTCTGACGGGTTGCACAACAAGTGTGGAATTTTCCTCTTAACATAGTAAACTCAGACTCGCCCCAGATGCTGCAGACATTAAAATCAGGATCCACCAAGCTATCAAAGGTGAGAAGTAATCCAGTTATTTTTAGATAACGTCTCATTGTTTTCCTGTAGCCAGTGAATTTTGATTTTTGAACAGTAAATCCACAACGATGCACTTTTGTATTAATTGGCCTCTGCAGAACAAAAAAACAAATAAATCAGAATATAAAAAATAATGGTATTTCTCAGCTCCTCCTTTACCAGGGCAAACCGAGAGATTAGGGGTTGACTTTCTCTCTCCTTGAGTATACTGAAAAAAGACAATGCCTGCTGGATCAGACCATGGCAGGGCTCTCAGGTCCAACAGATGCCCCACAGCAGCCAACCAGATGTCCCAATGGGAAGCCAACAAGCAGAGGGGGAGGCAACAGCCACCCATGACTCTGTGCCCCCTGGGAATGGGATGTTGAAAGGTAGACTGCTGCTGAACATGAAGGTTCTATGTGAGCCACCAGCACTGTTATTTTCAGCGACTGTTTTGAACTTGGTTTGACATATTTTTATCTGTAAGCCACCCACAGTTTGACTTCAACACAGCAATGTGGGTTAGCGATGCTGAAATAAAAAAGAAAAGAAAACAGTAGATATATGTACTGTGTGCTTTTTTCCTTCTGGCCTATTGGCTGCAATAAATTGATCGATCGATTGAAATAATAGATATTGATGGGACTTCCCCTCCCCTTGATTAAAGCCACCAAAGCCAGAGGCCATCAGAGTCCATAAATTACTTACGCATTGTGTACAGCTACAAAAAACAATTCTGCATCTATATCAACCAGTCAATGGATCAACAGGAATATAGTGATATAGACAGATACAGGTAACTAGCATCTTACACTTCTTAGAGTTACACAATCATCGCTGTTTGTGGGTGGGGGAAATACAGATAAATAAATGGAGAGCTGGGGAAACCCAACGTTCCCCAGCTTCCATTTATTTATTCCCCATTCTACTCCTGCACCCCGGTGGGGTTCCCTTGCTTACTGGGCTCTGGGAAGGTCACAGGAGAGCCCTGGGAAGCTACCCAAGCCCTCATGCTGCCTTCCCAAAGATTATTGTTTACCGTTCAGAAATGTGCCATCTGTACCCCCTGGGTTGCTTCTGGACCACTGCCTAGATTTACGTATCCACAACATATCCTCCCACTGATCAGCTAAGCAGCAGGAAGAAGGGCATTCCAGATTTTAAATAAATAAACTTTGCTTCTGCATCCCAGCCCCCTTTTCACCACTCTTGGTTGTTCCCTAGTCAGCTGAGCAGTGGAAGAGGGACTGCAAGAAGAGGAGTTTTAGACCTTTGCTCTCACAATTCTGATGGAAATTAAACACACGTGCTTTCCCCAAGGCCTGTTGGCTATTATGTATATTAACTGGGAAATTTCCTATTCCTGGAAGGATCATGTGCACGTACTCCATGAGGACCATGTGCACAACGACCAGTTGCTATGCACATTAACTGCTCCACTTAACATTCCGATATACAGAGGGATAAAGAGAGCTTACCTATGGCACATGCAGGGGAACATATATGAACGACCAGAGGTAGGGTCCACTACAATTCCCATCAGTGCTAGGAGATGCTGATGGGAGTTGTGGTCTGAAACATCTGGAGGGTGCTAGGTTGGAGAAGGCTGATGAACAATTAAGCTTCTGTCTTGTGTTTCTTACCTGCATGACCAAGAAACACAGAGCTGGGATGGGGGCTCTGCAGTCAGGAGCAGGTGTGGGTACTGATGCCTGGAGTCACAGGGTCAGGGAAGAGAACTGATCACACACCCATGCCAAGGCCTTGCTGCTTGGGGGCCTAACCTGTGCTTCTACTCTTGACCCAAGCTGACTGGCTGAGCCTTCACCAACAGCGTACCACTGTGGGACATTGAGCACCCCAACCCCCCTTGAAGTGGCCAATGTGAAAATGGTTCCCCAACCATTTTGGCACAGGCATTTTAGTTGTATATGAGAACTTCTTCCTGCTCTTCACAGACGACAATGGTCCTTTCCTCCTTCTGTTTAGCACAGAGAAAAGTAAGGGCACAGCGAAAATTGGCTCTTCTGCAGAGGGGAAACAGCTCCTCTTTAAATTGCAACAGTTTGTAGGAAATGAGATGCAGGGACTAAGAGAAAGAGGAGAAACCAATTTGCCTCCCTCTATTATCGTAGGGGGGAAATGTTAATGGTCACACCTACAGGGTCATCTCTCCAGTCCTGGCTCAAGAAGACTGCGAAGGAAGAGCTTGGCAGATGGACGGGCGGCAAAGACTCCTCTCAGTCCCACCCCTCCGCTAAGCCATAATTGCAAAGCAGACAGGCAGAATCTGTCCCCCCTGCCCCCAGCACCAAACACATGCCTTGAAAGAGGCCTCTGCATTTTTCAGTGGCTCAAGCCCATTAACTAAGGCCTCCACTCTTCCCATCCAGAAGCCACAGCAAACTACAGTCGGATTTATGGCCGCGGGAAAATGACCCTATTACTTGCAGCAGTAAACTTCCTTTTGCAAAAAGGAGTGGGGTGGGGAGGAGAGAGGAAAGAACCGGCCTGTGGCCAGATTGCAAAAGAGATGAATGACGGCAGAAATGAAGACACAGAAATATCACCTTGGACGCTGAGCCAGCTCTTGCTCTCGAGGCCTCAGCTGCCTTCTTGTAAAAAACAACAACCCAAAATCTTCCCTCACATGCCTGTGAGTGGCAGAGCCAGTCCTCAATTCATCCCAGTTCTCCAGAGCCTCACTCCCTCATCTCCTTGCCCTTACTCCCCAAGGATTCCCCTACCTGTAACTCTCCACCTGCTCCGCCATATGCCCCACAACAGACCTCAGTTTTAGGTTCCCCAGGTAGTTCAACTAGACCAGCACCAAATGTGACACACAGCCTCCTGAACCTGCAAGGAGGCACCTGGACCACTGATGGCCTTGAGGACAAAGAAACTTCCATTGGCCAAGGCCCCGCAAACCCCCTCTGCCAAGAATGAGCCCTTTAACAGGCATGTTGCAACGCTCAGGAGGCGTCTGCCTGAATTCTTCTGACCAGTGGCATAGCGTGGGTTGCCAGGGCCATGTGGAAGGTGGCGGTGGGAGGGAAATGGGCAGAGTACACATGCACATTCACAACTGCCTAACAGCATCCACATCACCCAGGAGATTGCAGCCACAGAGATAAGAAAAGAAGAGTTGTTCCATTGTCTGGAGAAGTCACTTCCTGGTTTGCATGGAGAAGCCATTTTCAATGGAGCCCAGCGACAGAAGCATGCAGCTGTACTGAGGCACCACCAGGTGCTGAAATTTTGCGCCCCTTAACAATTTTGTACCCAGGACAACCGCCCCTGTAACCCCCGCCCTTCCGCCATGCTATGTCACTGCTCCAGACCAGACTTTCTAACCGGGAAGGGAATCCTTCAGCCTTCCTGACATTGTAGGACTCCAACTCCCATCAGCCCCACCCAGCATGGCTAATGGCCAGGGATGATGAGAGCTGGGGCCCAGAAACTTCCCCACTATAATCCTCTGCAAGCGGCAACTTCCTCCTGCTTCTCTTAACTGTATGATTGCTGCCTGCAAGATTGTTCTGAAACCCTGGCTGCTCCTGCACTCTGACCCCTGTCCAGGGTCCTGATCCCCACCTGATACTGAAAGTGCTTGGCTCCGGCCATCAAAATTACTTTCATTTATTTATTTATTGCTTGCAGTTATACCCCACCATTTTGTCCAAGGAGCTCAAGATGGCACACATGGCTCTCCTCCTCCTCATTTAATCCTCACAACAACCCTGTGAGGTAGGCTGAGAGTAAGTGACTGGCCCAAGATCACTCAGTTAGCTTTGTGGCTGAATGTTTGGATTTGAACCCCAGTCTCCCAGGACCAAGTCTGACACACTAATCACTATGCCACACTGGACCAGGACAGTATGCTTGGACCTGCTCCCCAGAACACCTGTATGATATCACAATAACGCAAGAAGGGCCTGCTGAATGGCTCCTCTAATCCAGGGGTCAGCACACTTTTTCAGCAGGGGGCCGGTCCACTGTCCCTCAGACCTTGTGGGGGGCCGGACTATATTTTTTTGGGGGGGGGAATGAATGAATTTCTATGCCCCACAAATAACCTAGAGATGCATTTTAAATAAAAGGGCACATTCTACTCATGTAAAAACACGCTGACTCCCAGACTGTCCGCGGGCCGGATTTAGAAGGCGATTGGGCCAGATCCGACCCCCGGGCCTTAGTTTGCCTACCCATGCTCTAATCCAACATCCTGTTCTTACAGCAGCCAACCAGATGCTCCAATGGAAAGCCGGGGAGCAGAACCTGGGCAGAAGAGCTTTCTCCCCTACCCACTGTGGCTCCCAGTTATTGGTATTCAGAAATTTTGCTGCCTCTGACTTCGGGACAGAGCATAGCCATCATGGCTGGTAACCACTGATAGCTTTATCCTCCTTCATGAATTTGTCTAATCTTTTAAAACCATCTAGGCTGATGGCCATCACTGCCTTCTGTGGGAGGGAGTTCCATAGTTTAACTATGCATGAAGACTTTCTTTTATCTGTCCTGAATCTTCCAACACTGAGCTTTATTGCATGTCCACGGGTTCTAATGTTACGAGGAACAAAAACTTTTCTCCGCCCCCATTCTTTCGGCAGCAGCTTCTAAAAGCTGCACAATCACCATGTTCCTCTAACAAGGGTATCTTGGGTACCTCCTGAATTAAACCCCCACTCTGCTTGTTTTCAATGCTGCCCCGCCCCTCGCAAACTAACCTTTAAACTTTGAGCAAACATTCACAGGCTGGAGAATGAACTTTTCAAAATAAGGAATGATGCCTAAAAGGAAATAAAAAGGGTGGTGGAGGAGAAAACCAAAAGCAATAAACTAAAACAATGAAAAGAGATATCAAAGGGCAAGCTCCATAGATTCAAAAATATCATGTAGTGACTCATCATTTGTTTTCTCTCTTCATCACCTTCTACAACATCCACAGCACAGTGAACACCACTCAGGAAGAGTCAGGTAGGTAGCCGTGTTGGTCTAACACAGTTGAGATATATATATATATATATATATATATATATATATATATATATATAATTCTCCAGTAGAAGAGGAGTTTGGATTTGATATCCCGCTTTATCACTACCCGAAGGAGTCTCAAAACGGCTAACATTCTCCATTCCCTTCCTCCCCCACAACAAGCACTCTGTGAGTTGAGTGGGGCTGAGAGACTTTAGAGAAGTGTGACTGGCCCAAGGTCACCCAGCAGCTGCATGTGGAGGAGCGGAGAGGTGAACCCGGCTCACCAGATTACGAGTCCACTGCTCTTAACCACTACACCACACTGGCATGCACATGAAAGCTTATACCAAGAACAAACTTAGTTGGTCTCTAAGGTGCAACTAAACAATTTTTTTATTTTTTTAGGTATTTTGACTAGGAAGGGGTAAGTTAAGGCTGGTTGCATGGCAAGTTTCAGGACCCACAAAAAGAGTTAAGCCCCCCCCCCCCGGTTTTTCTTACCAGAGCTAGGGATGGGGCGGGGGAATCCATTTGGTTCTTATCTTCACATGAACCTACCTGATCCATTATTGTCCAAACTGATTTATGAAGCAAAATTCAGCCATCTTCAGAAGTAGGAAACTCACTTCTTTGAATTTTGTGACGCATTTCCCCAACTAAGACAAAATGCACACAAAAATGGATGTGCTGGGGGGAAGTGTGTGCACGCAAAATCTGCTTACGTCAGTGAAAATAATGTACAAAAATGTATTGTATTGGGGCAAACTGCTTGCAAACATGGGTCCATTAGGCAAAAAATGTGTATATTAGATCATAGGAGCCCACTCCTAGGAGTCCAGGACCCTTTGGCCCCCGCCAATAAAATATTTTATCACTGTTTGATGTGATGGCTCAAATGGCTTTAAAAAGAAGAAGTAGAAGACAAGACAAATCATGGAGGCAGAAAAGTCAATCAACAGCTAGAAAAAGGACAGTCCAAAGGAGCTTCCAGCTGTCAAAGCAGTGTACTGGAATATTATAGAAGCAGGGACAGGAGGCAAGCAACAGGGAGAGGCCACAATCTTCATCCGCTGCTCATAAGCTTCTCAGAGGCTGGCACCTCTTGGGAAGAAGAGACCGGGATAAATGGTGTCTAGCTTGGCCTCATTGAACTGGGCTGTTCTCATTATAGGCTGAAAATGATGGTTCCCAGGATTAGAATCATTTGGGATCAACAATTCAGTGTGTCTCTTTATTTTGATGCAGCAAAGTTATGTCAACAAGACAACGCAACCCAAAGTTGAAAAAAAACCAGACATGTTAATCTTTACACTGTTTATTCATTTCATTCTCTCTTGGTTTTGACTCCAGCACAACTAAAAAGGTCTCGTGTGTCTTGTTACAGAGACCCAAAGGAAGCAAAGCCAGTGTAGCAAACCTGTTTCAGACTGAGGGGCTTGGCCAATTCTATTTTATTTCACTTTGAGGAAACAAATTCTTTCAACTTTGTTTACCAGCTGCAAAAAGGAGTTTTAACCAAAAGAGAGAGAGAAGAGAGAGAGCAGTTTTGACTGGCAGTTATGATTAAAGATGGCTTGCGCTGAATGAAAGCCTACAAAATGGCACTAATTAGTTAAAGGACTTCCCCCATCTCTATCCCAAGTTGGGAGATGACTCGTTTTGTTATAAATGACCCCGCTGTTGCCGATTGAGGATGATTGCTGCAGAAGCATGACGAGATCAATAAAAAAATACAAACAGTGTAAAAAGTAGTCAGGCAAAGATAAGTTTATTACTAATTATGAGCAGCTTGACATGCCCCGACTCCTCGTAAAATAAATGAAGTCCATTTTTAATATCTGCCGGCGTGACTTCAAGATAATAGACAAATTTACTTCAAGGTCACATCTCATTTGTCAAGTCAGGAGTTTTAACTACATGTACAGAAACCAACAAAGGCCTTCCACTTCATATTAAATTTAACCATGAATATATTAGCAAACCTGGCTGAGTTGCCGCGATGCCATTGTCTGTTCAGACAACTTACACAAGGCCCAGAGATCCTCCCTGACATGGACTCAGAGAGGAAAAATCCCCCTGTGGGAAGGAACCTGAGAGCTGCTGCCTAGAGATGTCATTCACACTATGGACAGTGTGGTGTAGTGGTTAGTGTGTTGAACTAGGACATGGGAGACCTGGGTTCAAAACCCCAACTCAGTCACAAAGCTCACTGGGCAACTTTGGTCTAGTCACTGCCTCTCTGCCCAAACTACATCACGGGATGTTTTGGGGATTAAATGAAGAAGGGGAGAACCATGGACACCATCCTGAGTGAACCATTGACACCATTTCCTTGGAGGAAAAAGGTGGGATATATATATATATATATATATATATATATATATATATATATGGAATAAATAAACATTCAGCAAAAAGCCCCTTGAAGATTAAATAAGAACAGGGTCAGGCACTATGTTTCTGGTCAGTGGGGTTTGTTCCTAAGTCTACCCAGATGTGTAGAATGTTGACTTGTGTTTTAATCTGTAAAATATGAAAATATTTATAGGCTCCTTTTCTGAGCAAAACTCTCCCAAAGTGGCTTTCACTGTAAGAAATTTCCAAAAAACAATAGCAAAACAATATGTGAGATATGAGAGTGGGATATATATCTTCCTACATGCATAGAAATGTAAGGCTGTCATCATGCCGTTCCCATTGGAGTATTTGTAGTGTCCATCACATCCTGGATTTGCACAAAGAAATCAGGTTGGGAAGATGAAAAGCGAGCTTAGTAGTTGCATGAGGTGGGAAGGAGATCATTGCATAATGTGGGGAAAATGATAGGGGTTGATCAGCAGAATTTGCAGAGACACGGCCCCTAGTTTGTGTTTGTATACATACACACATACACACACACACACACACACACATACACACCATCAACCCCAATCAGCATGGCTGTTTTATAAGAGACCAATATATAACAGTTTATATTTAAAATTAACTATTCCACAGGGCAGGAGTTGAGCCATAAAAAATACTAATACAGGGCAACCTTGTAGAATGTCAAAGCCTACAACCAATTCCATCCCTAATCATAGCAGCTTTCTTCTCAATCATCCATTTCAAAGAGCTATCAGTAGCTCACATACGGAGCTCTGCTTCATCCTAAGAAAAATAAACCTTCAATTCTAACCCCTCACACCAGAAGCATTTAATTGGGAGAGAGAAACGCCCAGTGGTGTCTGTGTTGATGGGGCTAGGGTGGCAAGGGAGACCCTTTGACTCACCCATTGTCTATCCCGCCAAACCCAAAGAATCACTGGGGGAAACTTTGAAGGAGTGCCACCCAGAGGATTCCATGCAGGCAATACTTCCAAAAGTCAGGAAGGTTTCTGCCTCAGATGCCCCTGGACCTGACACTTTCATGATGGTTTCAATTTTCTGCTCTTCGCTTTTCTGTTTTATAGCTGGCAGTACGAAAAGCCAGAGTGCATCACTTTGCTCTCTTTTGTATAAAACCTCCTCTAGCCGCTGGCCGTTTCTCCCCCTGGCCTGAGCCTGATGATTTGGCAGGAATAACACACACTGTTTAGACTCGCCATAAATGTCAAGACCGAGTAATGTATTGCAAACTGCATCCGATCCTGCAATGTGTGTGTGTGAGTATGTGTGTGTACACACAGGGAATTTATCTAGAACTCAAAAATGCAGAGAGAGAAAATGTTGGGGGGGGGGGAGGTGGGCAATATGGCAGAGCTCTCAGGCTTCTCAAGGAGCTATCCAAGGTGCTTTTCATAAAACTGAAATGTCCTCCTTTTCAAAAATAGGGAGGGACAGGTCAGTCAGCATTGGGGTAAATGAGACATTTGATTCAATACACACTTAAAAACGAACCTACCAAATCTGCACTTTCTGAAACAATTATGAGAACCAAAACACAGTTACCCTTCAAAATTTGCACTTATTCTAAGTTTGTGATGCAGTTCTTCAGCCAACCAATGTTTACAAAAATGGATATATTAGGGGAAAGTGTGCATAGAAATGAAAATATTTGTGAGAATAACATACAAAAATGCATCACTTTAGAGGAAACTGCTTTCAAAAATAGGTACAAAACTGCATATAAAATGGGTTTCTTAGGAGAAATAAGCACTCAAACGCTGGTTTTCATGAGAAGTTTGTTTGTTTTTAACTGCAAATTGCTGCAGAATGTGGAGAACTGAATTTAAGGTTGGAAAAAAGAAAAAGAAAACCTGAGACAATCAAACTTGACAGGTCTTTCCTTCCTTGGTCAGCATCCATATATCAGGCTTCCATAACCTGGTGCCCTCTAGATGTTTTGGGCTGCAGATTCCATCATTCCCACAGCCACCCCAGGCAGCACCTGAGGCTGATAAAGCTGTAGTCCAAGACAACCCGGAGGGCACCACGTTGGGGGAGCCTGCTGAGAATCTTCACAAGGAGGGTAAGCAGAAAGGGGGCCTGCTTTGGCACAGACTGGAGAGGGTGCAAAATGAGATTCAAGTCATCCTAGTGACTGAAATTCCTGTGAAATCACATAAGAACCCTAACTCTCACTGGTCATGATGGCTATGCTCCCGTCTCCACAGCTGGAGGAAGTCATGCTTTCTAATACGTGTTGCTGGAAACCACAGGAGGAGGAAATGATCTTGTGTTTGCAGGCTTCACATTTGGGACACTTAATTCCTGCTGCCCCTCCTTTGGCAAAACACACTCCGCTCCTTGTGGGAGTAGGTGCAGTGAGGCTCTAGGTTAGCCTTTCTCAACCTGTGGGTCCCCAGATGTTGTTGAACTACAACTCCCATCACCCCTAGCTAGCAAGGCCAGAGCTCAGGGATGATGGGAGTTGTAGTCCAACAACATCTGGGGACCCACAGGTTGAGAACAGCTGCTCTAGGGGGTTACAGATAGGTAAAAACTGGTAGGGTGGGGGTGAGGATTTTGCTTTGTTCCTTAGTTTTTGCACAAAAGCTTCTGAGCAAGAGCAGTCTACCTGGGCAGGGAGAATTTGGAAACACAATAGCAGCAGTACTCATCCCTTCATTTGATCTGGTGCTGGTTCCCACCAGGGGCAGTGTGTGTGTGTGTGTGTGTGTGTGTGTGTGAGAGAGAGAGAGAGAGAGAGAGAGGAATGTTGAGCCTTAGGCACAGAAACAGCCATTTCCAGCTTTGCCCCTGAACTCTGCCTACCAAATGCACAGAAAACGGGAGGGAGGGAAAAGCCATTTGTTCATCCAACTGAAATAATAACAGCCTCTTAAAAGGTAATGGATAATAACAGTAGCAGATTCATCTCTATAGAGTACATGAGGTGCTCAAGGCACTTTACACACATAATCTCAGTATCACAACAACACTGTAAGGTAGGCCAGTATTATTTTATTTCGTATTTAACTAAAGGAGCGATGGGGAAACTGCGGCCCTCCAGATGTTGCTGGACTCCGTCTCCCATCAGCATTAGCCAGCAGGACCAATGGTCAGGGATGACGGTATTCTAATTTAGACTGTATTCTAAGGTTGGATTTCTCACTCTCTTCTCCCCCCTCAGGATTTGAAGCGACAATTGTTAAACCTGCAGATGAGGTGCCTTGCGAACAGAGCTTGCAGGAATTTGCAAATGATGACATTTGTGTCAAAATGTCAGCCAGAGTCGAAAACCCAGAAATGCCCCCCCCTCCATCTCTGCCGCCTCTCAGGGAACAGCCAAGCCTCTTGCTCTGTTATTAAAGAGGAGGTTGTAAATAGAGAAACACCAAAAACCTTTCATATTCTCCCCACATCTGGTGAACTGGAGCAATTTCTAAGCACTTAGGGATTCACGCCTGCACGGGGTGGGGGGAGGGGGAAGTAATGAACTTTAAAGGGAACCCTCAGAAGGAGAAACGGGGAGAGGAGGAGGAGGAGGGTCTGTCCTGGAAGGAGCCATTTTCTGAAATCTGCATTCATCTCTCATGCCAAATCCAAGCAGTGAGTGAGGCGCGCTTGCTGCATGAGAAGCGCGAGACATGAGATGCTCCTGTGAGGATGTTGTACAAGGGAAGGAGGCTGTTGTGCCAACATAGCAGGGCCTGTCTTTCGCCTGCGAGGATGCTGGGAATCTGACATCCTCCCTTCCAAGAATCTGTACGGCCCCGTTCCAAGGGCAATTACAAACCTTGCAAGGCAGAGAGAGAGAGAGAGAAATAGGAGAGACATACGGAAGGTGGTCCAGAGGTTGCTCTCGGAGGGGGGTGTCTTCTTCCCAAGGGGTGGCAAAGATGCCCTGAAGTGCAAGCAGACCTTGTTGCAACACCAGGCTTTGTTCTGACCATGTGTTATGCCCTGCCCTGCCCTGCCCTGTTGCCAGACCCCAAGACCCCAGAGGGCAAAGCAGATTCTCCACAGGCCTCTGGCTCCTAAATTGAGTTCCCTCTCCTGGCTGTGCTCTTGACCTTGGCCTCTGGGGTCTAGACTCGGGGGTTTGGCCTTGGATTGGCAGTGGAGTGCACTGAACTTTCAACCCTACTCTCTTCATAGGTAAAAGTAAAGGGACCCCTGACCATTAGGTCCAGTCGTGACCGACTCTGGGGTTGCGGCGCTCATCTCACTTTATTGGCCAAGGGAGCCGGTGTACAGCTTCCGGGTCATGTGGCCAGCATGACTAAGCCGCTTCTGGCGAACCAGAGCAGCGCACGGAAACGCCGTTTACCTTCCTGCCGGAGTGGTACCTATTTATCTACTTGCACTTTGCTGTGCTTTGAAACTGCTAGGTTGGCAGGAGCTGGGACCGAGCAATGGGAGCTAACCCTGTTGCAGGGATTCGAACTGCCGACCTTCTGATTGGCAAGTCCTAGGCTCTGTGGTTTAACCCACAGTGCCACCCGCATCCCACGCTCTCTTCATAGAACCATATAATTATAGAGTTGGAAGGGACAATGAGGAACATCTAGCCCAACCCCTCTACAATGCAGGAATCTTTCACCCACCGTGGGGCTCAAACCCATGACCTTGAGATTAAGAGTCTCATGTGCTACCTACTGAGCTATCCCTCCAGAGGCTTGTACTGTGACTGAACTGCCCTTGTCCTCGAGGCCCCACCACCACACAGCGTGATGCCATGAGATCAGTCTGAGCCAACTGTGTCTCCTTGTGCGCCTTCCATGCTTGTTCTGATATTGCTCTTCCATTGCACATCTCCTGAGTGGCGCTCCCAGTTTTTGTCTCATATGTCTGGAGGGTTCTGCTGGTGGGAAAACATTTCTAAGGGTTCCAAAACCAGGATGGGACTCAAGTCCTAACAGGTGGGAGCCAACAGCCTTCACAGAAGATACAGCTGGATGAGAATCTTTAGATTCCTTACAGCCATTCTCCTGCTGTCTGGATAAGCTGAGATTTGAACTTGGAGCCTCTCAGTGTGTGGCCTTGTGTCCCTTTGTGGTGCCATAACTGGTCCATTAGGGAATGAGAAGAGGACTCATATCTGTACATGGACCCATATCTGTACATGGGTCGGTCCATCTCTCACACACTTCCACAAGTCAATTGGTTCTTTCTGACCTGAAGATGCATTCACCTCAAGCCCTCCCAGTTTGCCCACAACCTCCCAATCTCCATCCAGCAACAACCAGGAAGAGGACTTTCCCTTCTCTGTGGTGGCCCCCTTCCCCCTGGAAATAAGGCACACTTCAATGTTCTCATAGTTTCAGGGCACAGTGAAAACCTTTCCGTTCCTCATGGCCTTTTCTGGTTCTGGGTGCCTGTTGCTGCGAGTTTGGATTTATTTGGATGGCAGATTGCCTTTTGATTTTATTGCCTTGCTTTCGTGTTTCACAGTGTTGTCGTACACTGCCTGGAGGTGTGGGCTGCAGCTCCCATCATCCTGTGCTGTCTTGGCTGAGGTTGAAGAGTGCTGTGGTCCAAAAAATCTGGAGGGCATCAGGTGAGTGAAGACCTCCCCCAGCCCCCTGGCCTGGTTCCAACCCTCCCAGAACCCATGCTGTTGCTTCTGCCACCAAGCTTTTCGCAGCTAAATAATCCCCTTCTCATTCCTCTCTGCACCGTGGCACAGCTTCATCACGGCCAGGCTCACTGCAGAAAATGACAATAAGAGCCGCAGCAGAGCCTTGACAGAAGAACAAGTGATGAATGAAAAGAATGGTGTTGGGGGGGGGGGGAGAGAAGGCCAGGGTCACTTCCCCAGATCCCTCTGCAAGCGGACAGTAATGCAATAAGGAGAATTATTACACAAATAAGCTGGCATAATTAACTAGCAGCCATGGGATATTTTCCTTATTGAACACCATGGAGGGCTTCGATTTTGCTGACTTTGGGGGGGGGGGGGCTTGTGGAATGATGTATAAATAAATGTAAAGTACACCGGCGATGATGTTAAATGATGCTTCATCTAATTATCGCTATTCCGCGGTGTCATTAACATGCGCAAGCATGGAATGCTAATGGCTTTTAAGTTGATATCACAGCTACAATTTGTTGTCTCAACCCCTCTGCATGGAATAAAATATTCCAACTGGTACAGCTGTTGAAAATCAACAGAGAGATGACAGGGTCTCATCTTGGCAAGAGATAACCGAGTTGGGGGGGTGGGGAGAAAGCAGGGGCCCCCTTTTCAAAAGGATGACTGCAAGCAAAAGCCTTCCCCCAAGTTCTGTTCTTCCCCCCCAAATATGCACCTTTCAGCATGACAGACGCTGGGGTCTCCTGTAGTCCACGTTAAAGGGGGAATGCTTAAGCGTATGCTGAGTTTTTGCATCACTTGGGCTGGATCACACACCCTTTTTTCATGAGTCAGACACTCCAGGAGAGATGTTATGGGTGCTTTAATCATTGCACAACCAGGACAGCGGGTTGAGAAGAACAATGGCCAAGCACTTCAGGCCAACTAGCCGAAACCTCCAGCCTCAAAAGCCCTGCAGTCCTGAAGCCATCAGGAAGGTGGAAGTCAGGAAGCCACCTTCCAACTCCCTGGCCTGCCTCTCCCCAGAGTCTCCTGCTGCCGCTAGTTCTTCCCAGTCTCAGAGAAGGATCGCCTTCTTCGCTCCGTAAATAATTGCTGCGTTTGAGTGGGAAGCTGGATGTTCTTTCCCGGTCAGGATCCTCCCCCACCTCTTCTTACAGAACTTGCTCCTCACTTTAAAGACAAGGCATTGAGGCAACAGGTGAGCCACGGGGCAAAGGTGTTGCGTTGTGGTGATTCAGAGCTACAGCCAGAAATGGACAAATCGGTCTTCTCCATTCTCCAGCTGCCCAGCCTTAAAGCTCAGTCCACCAAATTTCCACATCAGTCTGTAAATAAAACAGTCCTCACAAATGTTTGTCAAAATTATATATGTGTGTGTGTGTGTGTGTGTGTGTGTGTATAATATCAGCATCTTAGTGTAATAATAATAATAATTTATTATTTCTACCCTGCCCATCTGGCTGGGTTTCCCCAGACACTCTGGGTGGCTACCAGCAGAATATTAAAATACAATGATTCATCCAGTATTAAAAGCTTCCCTAAACAGGGCTGCCTTCAGATGTCTTCTAAAAGTCAGATAGTTCTTTATTTCCTTGACATCTGATAGGAGGGCATTCCACCGAGAAGGCCCTCTGCCTGGTTCCCTGTAACTTGGCTTCTCGCAGTGAGGGAACTGCCAGAAGGCCCTCAGAGCTGGACTTCAGTGTCCGGGCTGAACGATGGGGGTGGAGACGCTTCTTCAGGTATACAGGACCAAGGCCATTTAGGGCTTTAAAGGTCAGCACCAACACTTTGAATTGTTCCTGGAAACGTACTGGGACCAATGTAGGTATTTCAGGACTGGAGTTATGTGGTCTTGGTGGCCACTCCCAGTCACCAGTCTAGCTGCCACATTTTGGATTACTTGTAGTTTTATCTGAAAATATACATTATTATTAAACATAAGGTGCCGCCAAGCCTGTTTGTTGTTGATAATACAGTGGTACCTCGGGTTACATACGTTTCAGGTTACATACGCTTCAGGTTACAGACTCCGCTAACCCAGAAATAGTACCTCGGGTTAAGAACTTTGCTTCAGGATTAGAACAGAAATCATGCTCCGGCGGCGCGGCGGCAGCAGGAGACCCCATTAGCTAAAGTGGTGCTTCAGGTTAAGAACAGTTCCGGGTTAAGAACGGACCTCCAGAACGAATTAAGTTCTTAACCCGAGGTACCACTGTACTGGTAATGATTCTTGATGATCTGCAGAATGCCTGGCCTTCAGCTCGTCACCCACCTAAGGCTTCCAAGAGCAGAGAGACGGGCTTCCACCCCTTGGCAATTTGCTGAGAAAGAAACGGAGGGCTGCCCGACGTGGAGGAGTGCAACCGTGCCTCCCACACCGCCACGTTTGCCAAACAATGCCACCAAACAGGCCCACGCGCCGCCGTCTCCTAGAAACACAGAAGCATCTCTTGTTGGGCACAGCTGTCTCTCTTGTCACCCGCTTCCCTCTCTCCCCCCCCCCACTCCTGTGACACTCTGAGCAACTTTCACTACAGCGAGACACAGCTAGCGAGAGAGGGAGAGAAAGGGAGGGAGGGAGAAAAGCAGCCACTGCCTCGCCAGCCCGCCCGAGGTTCTGTCTCTGCCAACGTTATGGCCTGACCTTTTGTCCTTCAACAGCTCATCAGCCAGGAACTGAGCTGAAAAATGGCTCCCAGCCTCCCCTGTGCCAGCTTGGAAGCCAACTGCCCTGCAAAGCACGTACGTCTCTCTCCGAGCCGTTCCCCCCACCAACCTCACGCAGTACAATGATAATGACACTCTCCCCCTCTTGCATCCCACAGACCTGCGGGTGCAAACAGAAACCTGTCATGGCGCCAACTTGGTGCGCCCAAACCGACAATGCCCGTTAATGGGCTTGTATCAGTTTAAAAGACTCTTTAGGACCGGCCAGCCAGTGCATCCAAGATGATGCAGACGACACCCACGTGAGGGTTTTTTGATGCTCGGCTCATGTAAGAAAGTTTTGCTGGAGCGGAGGGGAAAGCTGGTCCAAGCTGGAGTGGGAGGGGGCAGAGGAGGTAATTTCTGATTAGGGAAATGGAAAGCCTGCTGAATCATGGATGAGAAGGAGAGTTTCTCTCTCTCTCTCTCTCTCTCTCTCTCTCTCTCTCTCACACACACACACACACACATACACACACACTGCCCTAAGCAGTCGATTCAGAGGGCACTGCTGTCACAGGTGCAGAATTGCCTGGGAAGGGAGAAGCGTAAAACAAAGGGGGTTCAGCAGGGACCCCAATGAGTGTCCCAGGGCCCCTGCTTCCACCTTCCACCCTTGAGAAAATGACTGAGTGAGGACAAGCCAGAGGACTGGGCAGGGAGGCATAGTTCAGTGGCAGAGCATCTGCTTTGCATGCACAAGGATCCCTGGCATTTCCACATACGGCTGGGAATGCCCCCTCTCTGAAAGCATGGAGAGCTGCTGCCAGTCACTGTGAGCAATGCAGAGACAGATGGGCCAAGATTCTGCCTCGGTAGAAGGAAGCTTCCTGTGCGACTGCCTCTGAGTTTTTTCCATGATCCTATGTGGTGAGGGGCCAGCCGCCACTACACCCTGCATACAGATTCTGCAAGCTTTTTTGTTTCTACCTCGCTGGGGAAACGTCTCTGCTGCCTTGGTGCTGTCCAGGTCCTGCAGGTCCTACAGATCCCGCACCTGACCTCAACTTGCCCAGGGAGCCCACCAGGGGAGGTGCAGGAGGCACCTCCCTGGCCCCCACAGGGGAGAGGCCACCAAACAGAGATCTCCCCCACTGTTTGCTCCCTTCCCACTCTTCTCACAAAGTTGCTTCTCTGCACATCAATCGATTCAATTGCCTGCATATTTATTACTAATGGTTGAAGGCAGATTGTGCAGCATTTGTCAACACTAAGAGTGGGAATGATTACTAAAACCTTAAATATGCTTGGTGCATGGCAATGATCCTAGGGAGCTTTTCTTCTCTTCTCCTTTTTTAAATGGTATCGCATGAGTTCTATCTCCCTCTTCTATGCAGAGCTAAGAGCAGCTGAACATAAGAGCATAAGAACGGCCCTGTTGGATCAAGCAAAGCATCCATCTAGTCCAGCATCCTGTTCTCGTGGTAGCAAAACAGATGCCTCCTCTGGGAAACCTGCAAGCAGGATCTGAGCACAATAACACTCTCCTCTCCTGTAGTTTCCAGCAACTGGTGTCCAGAAGCACTGCTGCCTTCATTGCTTGCCTTATTTATTTAATAAAATTTCTACAACACTTGATTGTAAAAAATCCCCCCAAAAAACCCTGCCTTAAAAGGAACGAGGCCCAGGTGGACCCTAGACAGTCAATTCTGGCCAATCCTTTCACAAGATGAGGTCTTGTGGTTGCTTTCTACCAGAGATGAATGAATCAGCTCAGTTCTGCAGTCAATATCATCTAGTCCAGCATTCTGTTCTCATAATGGCCAACCAGATACCCCAGTGGGAAGCTCTCAAGCTGGTCCTGAACACAAGAACACTGTCCCCCTCCTGTATTTTCCAGTAACTGGTATTATGAAGCATTACTTCCTCCAACTGCAGGAGTGGAGCATAGCCATTGTGGCTACTAGACATTGATATTCATCTATTAGACACAGAATGGATCAGGGAGCCCAACATCAGCCTCTGTGATGGTCAGGAAATAGAAGGTCTACCTCTGGACCAGGAAGGCCCTCTAGCAGTGTCACAGCCTGGCTTGTCTCCCTTTCCCAGTTCAGCAGAGCAGGACCTGCTGCCTGTTTCCGCCTCCTCCTCCCCACTCAGTCTTCTGCCATCTTCTCAACATGCTGCAGTCCAGGCTGAAGTTTCATTCCCCGTGGAAGCTGGTCCATGAGGACAAAAGGGGCACTGGACTTTCCCAACCTCAGGTTGCCCTCAGGCAGCCCCCCAACCTCCCTGCCTTCTTAGCTATCAACACAGTCCGCCAATCATTAGAAAATGAATTGAAAATATAGCTGCTGATATCATAGTCCTGCTATACAAATCTATGGCACAAACACATCTGGAATACTGTGTACAGTTCTGGTTGCTTCGAGAAAAGGGCAGTCCAAAGGATCAAGGGGATGGAGCCACTCTCCTATGAAGAACGGATGCAGAGTTTGGAATTTTTTTAGTTTAGATAAAAGGTGACATGTAAGAAATGCATATTAAGTGATTAGATTGGAAAATTTTCAGATGTGATTGATGGAAGTCACAAAAACTCTATGGGATGTAAAATTATGTTTAATTATTGTTGAAAATGATATGTTAAAAAACTAATAAAAAATTATATATATAAAAAAGAAAGAAAAGGTGACATGTCAGGAATCTGTAAAATTATGCACGGCATGGGGAGGGTGGATGGAGAAAAGTGTTCCTCCCTCTCTCAGAAGACTAGAACTCATGGACATTGAATGGAGCTGAATGTTGGAAGATACTGGACAGATAAGATGAAGTCCTTCCTCATGAAGCACATAGTAAAACTATGAAACAGGAGGCAGTGATGGCCACCCACCTAGATGGCTTCAAAAGGGGGTGAAGGACAAGGCTATCAATGGCTACTAACCATGATGGCTATGCTCTGTCTCGGTTGTCAGAGACAGCAATGCTTTGTATAACAGTTGCTGGAGGAGAGAGTGGTGTTGAATTTGGGTCCTGCTTGCAGGTTTCCCACAGGCATCTGGTTTGATCACTATGAGAACAGGATGCTGGACCAGATGGTCCATTGGCCTGATCCAGCAGGCTGTTCCTATGTTCCTCCTTTTGCCCTCGTAGTATTCAGCAGGGAGGAAGATGGGGGCAAAACTGCTCGATTTGGTTCTGTTGCCATCGGCTCTGGGGCTCCTGCCTTCTCCCCAGCAAGGGCAGGCCAGCACTGTATGATTCTTACCTGCCCACATGCCAGTTTCTAAAGCCCCACCCACTTCCCAAAGTTCTGCAGAGGGGGAGACAGTCCTCTCCTCTCTGTCCCTTCAGTTCCGAGAAACCGCCAGTCGCCTCCCTGCTGGGCTTAGAAAGCGAGCTGTGCTCAGCCAAATCAGATTTGCAAAGTGGCTTCCCTTCACTTATCGGAAAAGGAGACGGTTGACGGGTCACCAGAAAGCAGAACAGCAATAAAACGGGGTCCCCGTGGGAGAATTTCTCCCTGCTGGAGTTACTGTTCCTGCCCTGCAGCTGAGATGGCCATCAGTGAACGAACTGCACCAGGAGGCTAAAGCTTCCAAAGAAATTCTGGCATCTTGTGGAGAGTTTGCAGCTTCTTCAAGGGAAGGAGCAAATTTATACCAGCGCAGAGTCCAAGAACTTTCAACACCTGCCTTTTCATTTATTTTTATTTTTTAATCACATGCACTATCCTCATGAGGTCCTCTGCGCATTTACAGACTTGTCACTAGAGATGCACAAGGAACTTGGTCGCTTTGTATTTTAAAGAAAGCCAGCCTGATCTGCAGCTTCCAGAATAAAAAGCAGTTGTGGTTTATCCCTCGGAATTTTGCACCTCCCTTGGAGGAAGGGCTGTAGCTCAGGGGCAGTGAGTCTCCTCTGCATGCCTACAGTTCCAAGTTCAATCTTCCATGGCATCACCAGGCAGAGCTGGGAACGGCCGCTGCCTGAAACCCAAGAGAGCCACTGCCAGTCAGTGTAGACAATACTGAGTTAGATGGACCAATGGTCCAACTCAGTAAAAGGCAGCTTTCCATGCTCTATTAATTTTGCACTGCAATTCAAAATATCAAGTAACTATAGAAATGTGCATTTTAGAATTAATACACATTCAGAAATGAATTCCTTCAGACAAAACTCATCAGAAATACATATTTAAATACAGAAAAAAGAGTGGATTTTAACAACATTAAATACAGGTTCATTTGGAAACGTGCAGGAAGTGCCTTATGACTGTAGACACACAAAACTGGCAGGGACCAGATACAAGCAGGCCCATCCATCTCTACCAGTTACTGTTACTGTTATTGTTACTGTTACTCTGAGAGGAAGCAAGGAAGGATGGCAGACAAATTGATGCAATGACAGAGGAGAAGGAGAGGCAGAACAGAGCAGACCAGATCCCAATGACCATGGAGGAAGTCACTGGTGGAGCACAAAAGGTGGTGAAAATAAAACTTTTTGACTTTCTGGTCTATGACCTCTCTTAGCTTTGGAGGTGCCAATACACCTCCTTGCCAAGGGTGCAAAGGATGGGGGGGGGCAGTCAGATACAGCTCCCTGCCAAGGGAGCAGAGGAACCAGGTACATCTCTGGGTGCTGGATGTAACTAACACATGTCATGCAGAGGAGGAGGAAAAGCACGGCACAGCCACCAGCCGCTCACTGTGAAACCAGACTAAATCCCCTCTGTCTCAGGCTAGCAGCTTGTGGCACAATGGCTTCCCTGCCTTTTGTTACTGCACCATCCGGATTGGCGCTTGGCACGCAGACCGCAACGCTGGCAGCTTCCGCGTTCTTCTTTTGCTCCACGGAGAGAGGGGGGGGGGGAGAACGAGAGGCCAGACAGAGACAATGCCTCCTAGAAATTCTGCAAAGGCATCGCTGGACGCCAACCAAATGACGGAGCCGAGGCGGTCGGAAGATAATGCACGCAGATGATGCTTATGAGAGGGGAGAACAATCCCACATTCATCACCAGCCTCTCTCTCTCTTGGCACTGCAGCTGGCAAAGGTGGCATTAAAAAACACACACACACAAACACACACACACAACAACACCATCACCCACACTCAGCAGTGGCCGTCTTTGGCAGGTCTCCCCTCTCCCCTGGGAGACCTGTCACTCTGGGCCGCTGGCTCAGCTCCAGGGCAGAAATGCCTCTGGTCAGTAGTGCCCCGTATCTATTGGCTCCTATCACCTCTCTTCCAAGATACAAAAAAGCAGCAAAAGTTATTGGATGGCACCATAATCCAGCCTGCACAGGAAGGAAGGGGCCGCTGTGTTGGGACCAGAACACAATCCGAGCCAGATTGTCCACAGGAACCAGAGAAGCTGGGCCAGGTGACCTCCATCTTGCAGCTTTTAAAAAAGCGATCACAGGAGCCAAATACAGTGGTACCTCGGGTTACATACGCTTCAGGTTACATACGCTTCAGGTTACAGACTCTGCTAACCCAGAAATAGTACCTTGGGTTAAGAACTTTGCTTCAGGATGAGAACAGAAATCGTGCGGCAGCAGTGGGAGGCTCCATTAGCTAAAGTGGTACCTCAGGTTAAGAACAGTTTCAGGTTAAGAACGGACCTCCAGAACGAATTAAGTTCTTAACCCGAGGTACCACTGTATCAGGATGGTTACTGCTTTCTCTGAGAGATGGATCTGGGACCATGTTTTGCAAAGACTCCTGGGAAGGTACGGGTGGTGTTTTTGCACTGATGCACGTTGCAGATTTTAATAATAATATTTAAAACCAGGGGGGTGGGGGTTGTTTTTTGAGCAGAAACTGAGCTCCCTTACCATTTTTTATTAAATAATAATTATTTTTTGTCTGGGGCTAGGGCTGGAATGGATATACACCCAATGCCTGAGCCAAAAAAGCCACCTATATCCATAATCAATAAAGTTGTGGCCATTTCTAATCCAGATCACTGCCTGCTTGAGTTTATTAATCACATCTTATGCATTTAGCCACTGCCCGGTGTGTGTGGGTGTGTGGCACTGCGGCTAGGCCTGCAACAAACAAACCAACTTTGTGGCGAGTTCCTCCACCTCTCCCCCCCCCCCCGAAAAAAGCACCGTTTAAAACCACATGTGGAATTGGGGGTTGCTCAACCCTCCAAACATCTTCTCACCAATAGAACATAAGCCCTTTAGTCTCTAAGAGGAGTAAGTCCCATTGAATAGAAAGTCTCCTGATTTTTGCTCATATAATACATACATTATCCCCTAGCAGCAGTGATCCGTCTATCAGGGTTTGCCAGCATGGGGGCTTCCCGGAAGCTGCTGAACTCCAGCTCCTGTCATCCATGATATGTTGCCTGGGGCGGATGGGAGTTGAGAGTCCAGCAACATCTGCCAAGCACCACATTCCCTAGCTGCACGGTTAGAGACGTCTTTTCAAATAAGTCACTGGAGCCTGCAACCTCCACACGTGCAGTCAGCATGCTGTACTTGCAATAGCTGTGTTCTTAACCTCCCCACAAAGAAGGTGCAGCTTATCAGGATATCATAATAGTGTTAATGGGAGCGCATTAGCAATACTGCGTACGGTTCTGGTCGCCTTGCTTCAAAACGGACATTGAAGAATTGGAAAAGGCAAGAAAAGGATGCTGGCGAGGTGGCCAGAGCTTTCTAGACCTCCATCAAATATTCAGATTGCTTTACACAAATCATACTGTCATAACCTTTCCGACAAACCCTGTAAGGCAGGAGTATTTTTGTTTATTGCCATACAGCGGGTGGGGGAACTGAGACAGAGAGGGCAGCTTGCTCTACACCACACTGAGAGTGCATAGCAGAGGATAGAGTCGCCTGAGGGCTCCTTCCATCTCATGGCCACACACTAGGAACCCTGACCACTAGGTCCAGTCGTGACCGACTTCTCAAAACACCTCAAAACAGTGTTTCTCCACCAACTGCAGTAGAAGGGAAAGATGAATCTCTCCATTTTGGTTTCTCTGAGATTCTCATTTTCGCAGTCAGCTAGCCCCATTTTCCACATCTGTTTGGAAGTTATCTTTTCTTTTTAAAGAAAGTTTTATGCATGCTTTCTTATAAAATCATTTTGGGGTGGATTTGTTCTAATATGCATATCTTTGAATACAATTTAGCCTAATATGTGAAATTTTCTTGCAAAAGCAATTTCCGTAATAAAATGCACGTCTGATTACACTTTCCCCAATAAGGTTTGAGAACTGCATTGCAGTTGCAGAAGTATGGATTTTGACGGATAGCTGTGATTTGGCTTGCAAACTGTTTCCTGATGTGCAAATCAGGCTTGGCGGGTTGTTTTAAAATGCAGATCAAATTTACGCCCTCCCCGCAACCTGTACCTTGTGACACAGCGCAGTTACAATTTAAGCTTCCTTGAAGGGGTAAAAAAGGAACAATTCTAGTGCCTTTTTCTGAAAACATATATGCGGGGGGGGGGAATCCTTCCTTGCATTCTCTATGATTTTTTTCAAAAAACTAAAAAAGGGGGGGGGGGGAACCTGGAGTGATTCATTCCCAGGACCAATTTATAAGTCTCTTAGGTGCAAGAAGCTGGATTTAATTCCAGATATGACACATTGATATATGTCATCCATGAGTGTGTGTGTGTGTGTGTGTGTGTGTACGCACAAAGGAATAATCCTGACCTCACATGGTTGGGAGCTCGGAGAGCTGCCCCAACGGAGGCTGCAAAAAATAGTTTGCGATCCTTAGATATTGACAGCTGGCTGCTAGTTTAACTGTAATTTAACCTCCATGTTTTCTTTGATAAATGTGCCAATAGACGTTTGTTGCCTATAAATTGTCGGTCCAAGGGAAAGCGAGAGTCAATTTGCTTTAAAAGAAATTGATTAAAGGGTGCTATATTCATCATCTCGCCGGAAAACAACAGGGACGGAATAGCAATTATATGTTCCACCAATAACTTTTGCTGAACTTTTCCTTTTGCTGCTACCACCGCTGCTTCTGCTCTTGCTAAAGTATCAGATCAAGTTACTGCAACTGCCCATCAGGCATCCATCGTCTCTGTCCCTTTCCCTTTCCGGCCTGTTTTATTATCTTTGATCTGCGCCAAATAGGAAAGTCCCACACCTTTGAGGGTGATGGCGCAGTGGAGGACATAGCAAGGTCTGATTGGATTCTCTTGTGCTGAATTCTCCAGGACTCTGGACTCTTGGGATATGGCTGGACAGAAGGACTTAAGGACTGTGTAAGGGAGGAGACAATTCTTTCAGGAATTTCGCACTCAAAGTGAGTTGTCTGCAAAGGCAGCAGGAAGCAGGATTCCTGGGGCGAAGGAGATTTCTAGCAGTGGCAGGGAGGGGAGCAATTTTGTCTGTGCAACGGACCATCTCTTATTTTCATCTTTAACATGTGAACATAAATGTTCAAGGTGCTTCCAGAAGGATGTGCTGGCAGGAGAAGGAACATATGAACATAAGAAGCATATGCTGGATCAGGCCAGCATCCTATTCTCACATTGGAAAACTAGATGTCCCAGTGGGATGGGCACAAGCAGTACCTGAGCTCAACAGCACTCTGTCCCCTTGTGATTCAGTATTCAGAATCATTTACTGCCTCCGACCTTGAGCATAGCCACTGTGGCTGGTAGCCATCAACAGCCCTCTCTGATTCACAAATTTGTCCAATCTTTTTTAAAAAGCCATCTGGGTCGGTGGCCATCACTGCCTCCTGTGGCAGTGAGTGCCACAGTTCATGTGCTGCACGTCGAAGTACAGTGGTACCTCGGATTACATACACTTCAGGTTACATACGCTTCAGGTTACAGACTCCACTAACCCAGAAATAGTGCTTCAGGTTAAGAACTTTGCTTCAGGATGAGAACAGAAATTGTGCTCTGGCAGCGTGGCGGCAGCAGGAGGCCCCATTAGCTAAAGTGGTGCTTCAGGTTAAGAACAGCTTCAGGTTAAGAACGGACCTCTGGAACGAATTAAGTACTTAACCTGAGGTGCCACTGTACTTTGATTTGTTGCTGATACAGGAGCAAGGAAGTCCAGTGATGAGAGGAGCACAAGCGACGGGAGTGGTTCGGAGGCTAGTTTTAAAGGCAGCTATGGTGGCAGCGGACGCGGGTGGCGCTGTGGGTAAAACCTCAGCGCCTAGGACTTGCCGATCGTATGGTCGGCAGTTCGAATCCCCACGGTGGGGTGAGCTCCCGTCGTTCGGTCCCAAGCTCCTGCCCACCTAGCAGTTCGAAAGCACTCTTAAGTGCAAGTAGATAAATAGGGACCGCTTTATAGCGGGAAGGTAAACGGTGTTTCCGTGTGCTGCGCTGGTGCCGGCTCGCCAGAGCAGCTTCGTCACGCTGGCCACGTGACCCGGAAGTGTCTTTGGACGGTGCTGGCTCACGGTCTCTTAAGCGAGATGAGCACGCAACCCCAGAGTCGGACACGACTGGCCCGTACGGGCAGGGGTACCTTTACCTTTACCTATGGTGGCGGCAGTGCAAGGAAGGTGACTCCATCCCAGACCCCATAAGGCCCTTGCCTCCTCCAAGTCCTTCTTCAGCTGACGTCACCGGCTGCAGGCAAGGACACCTGCCCAGCTCACCGGCCGCAGAGGGCATGCTTGCAGAGTCCTCTCAGTCATGCAGAGCTGGGCTCTCCTTCCAGAGTCATCTTGCTTGTGCTGGTGGCTCCAGATGCCAGGTGATAAGAATTACTGATGCGGCGCTCTCAGAAACCCATTTGCTTTATGGCTTAGTGGCCTGCTACTGAAATTCAGCTGGGCTTCATTAGCATACAGAATGGCGGCCTCCTCTCAATGCCCCACCACCACAAAAAAGGAGAAAAAAGAAAAAAGGTTGCATCATGCCATCAGATGCATCCAGGGCCAGCACTTTCCCTTTCATCTGCCAGCACTGCTAGGTCATTTTAAGCAAACATCTGGCAAGCATTTTTTAATAATAATAATAATAAAAACCCAGCATCTGTAGTTTTAATTAGGTTATCTCCTGGGAATGTCAGGAGAGGAATAGAGAAAGCTTTCCCTAAGGGCAAAAGCTGGCATTTGGGCCTGTTCAGTTGTACAGGAGCTGACTCAACTCATTTTCCTCTATTATGCAATCAACAGGGATGCAAGGAAGTCTCCTTTTTGTGCTCAGGAAAGTTGCTATTCAACTTTTCCACGCAAAGGCGAGCTCAGATTTCCTGACTCCGAGGCAATGGGGGTCTTCCTCCTCATGTCAGCCTGCCCACCAGAAAGATGGTGGTTAGGCAATTTTTTGTTTTTGCCTGGAGGAATGGGCAGGGGGGGGGCGAGCACGAACAGGAGGGGGGGGACTACTGAGGAGCAGGATAGCTTGAAAGAAATTTCCCAGTGTGCATTCCCACAGACGTGAGCAGGCAAGGGCTAGCTAAAAAGAGCCAGATGCATCAATTTAGCCAAGCGGCTTAGAGGTCCGCCACAGATGCAAAAGGAAGGCGGTCGGATGTGTTGAGAGACCTTGACGGGTCAAGTCCTGATATCTGTCCATTCTTCCCACCGCCAGGCAAGAGGGGTGGAGCAGAGATGCTCGGACCCCTTTTCAGGCGTCTGCTTCTGATTAGCCTCTTTGGGAAAGTTCAGCTCTCATTTCCAAACGTCTCTTCCTTGGCATCTCTTTGACGAGCTAAAAATAGCCCTGGCGCTTTATCCGGAAGAGGCAGTTGTGGGGGTCAGTTGCTAAGAAGGATAATGGATCGGCTGCCAAGAAGCAGCTGGATCCCTGATGGTCTCCCGCACCCCCTCCCCCACTTTAAAAGCAAGCAATAAAAAAAGGGCGGGAGGGAGACCTCTTTCTTCCAGCAGCATCCATTAACATGTAAACAAAGCAAGATAATTTTGAGCTGTTTTAAAGAGCAGAAGGAACGGGGATTTTTTTTGCTGAGTACAGTATACTAATGCAGAAGAGATCAAGCCTACCACCAGTGATCAGCATTCAGGTTTTTGGCTTTTTAGGGAGCTCTTAAGATCTGTTGGATCAGACCACGGCAGGTCCGTGTACTTCATCAGCTGATTTGCTGTTTGTAGATCCCCACCTCCCCGGAAATCTACAAACAAACCTTGCCGATTCCCCCTCATTCCATTGTCTCCCTCTCACAGAAGCAAAGCCAAAAATGAGCCAAAGAAACCCTCAACAACATTTGTGTCCGGGTTTTCCTACCTCCTCACAACTAAAAATGCTCATTGCTCTTTGTGCAAACCGCTCCCCCCCCCCCAATCATTATGTTGCTATTCTTTCCTGTTCCCTTCCCACTTTTAAGACTTTCCTTTTTGAGGTGGGGGGTGCCACCCCCTGAACTTGTTGCAAGGAAGAAGGCAGGCAGGTGGGGGCCATGGCCATAGCCAAGGGGGGAGCAGGGGGACAGCAGCCTCCCCTAAAACAATCAAAATCAATACAAACCCGAGGTTCTGCCCTCCCTAACAAAAGCCTGCCCCCCAAACAGAAATCCTGTCTAGAATCATAGAGTTGGACCCATGGTGGGGCCTAGCTGAGGGCAGGCTTAGGTTGGTGGGGCAGTGCCCCATTGGCCCTAATGAACCACCCTCCACTGCCTGGACTACAACTCCCCACAGCTGGCTGGGGCTCATGGGAGTTGTAGTCCAACAACTGCTGGAAGGCACCCGTTTGTGAAAGACCGTGTGGCCTATTCTTTCGGTACTTTAGGACTTTGCCCAATTTTCACCCAGGAACATTCTGAGGTTTTAAATTGCCACCAGGGAGAGGCCAGGGTCGGGCCAAAGGAAGCATAGCCTAGTGGTCAAACTTTTGGGCAAGGACTAGGGAAGAACTGGCCCAAATTCTTGCTGCTGGGATGTTCAGCTCAACTTGGGGGGGGGGGAGCAAAACAAAACAGCCATATATGCAGAAAATGCCAGCGACAATGAGAGGGTAGCACCAACCACCCTCCCCAGCCAGGCTCCACTGAGCTGCCAGTTAAATATATCCAGATTGTCAAGATGGCACCTGGCAGATGAATTACCTGATTAACTGTTTTTTCATTGAACTAATAAAAGTGGAGTGCGGGGCGGGGGGTGTTTAGAAGTGACGGCACAATATGGATGATAGATACCAGAGCCAGCTCCCCAGACAGCCTCCCCCCAGAGCAAGTTTGGTGGGCTTTGCATTAAAAATAGAAGAGAGCTCTGCAAAACTGCTTGTATTTATATGGAGTGTTGTGACAACTGTCATCTTGTATTCATCAGGGTGATCCCAAAGGACCCGTGCAAGTATTAAACTTGCCTCTCTCTTTTTTTGTTTGCTGACAAAATAGAATATGAGCCAGCCTCCCAGAGAGGATCCTGGTGGGGTTTATAATCCCCTCCCAGAAGTCATTCATAAAATAAGTATGCCCTCTGATGTCGACTGGAATACCTGGATGCAAAAGTGTGGAGCTAAAATGAGGTGAGAGATCAAGATGAACTCCTTCTGCCTGGTAGCCAAGCCAGGGCACCTACTAGGCATTTTCAGGGCATCTTAGCATTTAGGTTGATACCCTCCAGGTGGCTCTCCATGACCATCAACCACACCGGCCAACAACACCTGGAGGTCCATAAATCTTCCCCATTCCTGGCTGACATTTTGAGGGAAATTTGTAGGTTCCCGGTTAGGTGGAATCTCTGGGGAACGCTGAGGGTAGCAAAGCAAAAGTCACGCCAAAGCTACCCAAAATTTATCCAAAGGGACTCATGTGTTCCTGTGTGCATTTTTGCTCCGTTACCTCACCCTTCCATGCAAAAACATTTCTCAGTTTTTCAGAAAGCATGGGAGAAACAACGGTTATTTTTCAGAAGTCATAAGCTGCACACACATACTGCCCCTTACTCCACTTACTGTGCACTCTCACGGCGGGTATTTGAAGCCGAGAAAACACGGCACCATCCGCAATCCATCTGTATCCTGCCGTTCCTTGAGAAACGCTGCTGTTTGATGCATTTCCCCTCAAATCAGCTTCCATCCAATTTGAAAATGTACCCCCACAGTTAAGCTGAGGTGTGTACAGTCATTGCACATGCTCAGATGACGGCTTCATTGAATAAGAGCACAGGGGTGGTTGCAGGCACAGGGAAGCGAATCAGGTAATGTTATGCACAGCAATGTAAAAGTCACCTTGAGATACAGCGGGGGGGGAATGACCTCGCTGTGTTTTTATCCGCTAATGTGTTCATGCCTGTAGTTCCTACAAGGAGCAGATATGCAATTCTGCCTTTGTTGCAGTGCCGGCACGAAAGTCGCTCTCATTGTTTCCCATCCTTTGGCTCAAAGTGTGCCACTGACTGCACCGTGTGAAATATTCCCAGAATGCACTTTCCACTACCCACAGTGATCAAGAGGAGCTTCATTTTCAGCCACTCTTCCCAGTACTCTATGATTGCTGGAGGACCAGCCAATGGAATCAAGGTACAAGGATATCGCTTATAAAATCACATTAAGGAGGAGATGGTGGTTGAGAGGGGGAATTTGCTGGCCGTATCCAAGAGGAAGCAGCGATGAAACTGCATTAACATCTATTGAGCACACTTGATCTTTACCATCCACTAGATGCCAAAACCACAGGGTTAGAGCCAGACATGATGTTTGGGTGGCATGCCAGCCGGTGTTGGCTTCCTTTGCTTATTGAAATGCCCAAAGCTGGCAACCTTTGCTGTGCCTTGTCAACCTCTATCAGGGCTGGCCCAAGACATCTTGGCACCGAGGTACAACATCCCAAAGGGCAACCTCACTTTAACTGAAGTGGGCACAACCCACCAGGAACTCCTCCGGAGAGCAGAGTTAAAATGACTTACAGAATTGTTTGGGGGGTTTTGCGAACTTTTTTGGGTGGTACCAAAACAAGCTCTCATCTGATTGTCCTTTTAAAAAAAATATTTCTTCATATTTATATTCCACATGGATTCTACCATGCAATTCAAGGCAGAATACATGTGGTTCCCAAGCGGTCGCCCAATCAGGCACTTTGTGATAGTGTCCACTTAGACATGCCTGCTGTGACATCATCAATTACCGTAGTCACATCTGATTGGCTATGATGATGCAGTACTGTGCCAGTCAACTGTGTGTGATTCCTGACTGGGTGGCTCTAAGTGTTTGGGTGAATTTCTCTTCCACCATATCTTCCAAGTTTCTGCCTGAAAACTGGAACTGGAAAATATGCATTGCACATCAACTATTTCTGCAAAAAAACATCGGTAGAATGGAACAGGAGCTCCACCAGAGTCTACTGTACCCTTGCTTAGATCTTGGTTATTTCAATGGACTGATGCAAGAGAATAATCCCTTGTTTTGTGACCCAGAAATCCCATTTCTTTCTTGTCTCTCTGTCTCTCCCTGATTCATGCAACTGCCATTCACAGCACTGAGCCTGCCACCTTAGCTTGCTTCTGAGTAGCATGGCACCCTCTGCTTAGCCCATATAAATGGAGGACAATTCCCCTGCCCCAACCCCCTTGCAAATCTGATAACAACACCAAAAAAACCCGGTCCTAACTTTCATACTGATCAAAAACAGCCACAAGGAAATACCCGTAAATCACTTGCTGCTCTCGTGGCCCCAGTAGCCAAAACAACCAATTAGCACAAATCAACCTGATTAAATAATTGCTTCATATTTTCTGCAAATCCATATCCTTGTCCTAGCCGTGGTTAAAGATGTCTTCATTTGTAATGCAGATTCAGCTGTGAGGAAAACTGGAGAGAACTATCGTTTGGGGGAAGAACTGATTAAATGAGAGCGCTTGCTAGCCAGGACCTCCCGCCGACGGAGGAGGGCAGAGCAAGAAGACACTTGCCACCTGTGGGGGCAAAAACAATGTGTTCTGTATGTTCGATTTGATCTCTTAGAGAGCGAGGGCTGGAGAGGCCTGGAACACACCCACCTCGACAAAGAACAATGGCGCCGCAGATCCATCTGGGCTCTTGTGAAATCTATCACTTTCCCACCTCATCTCACAACCCCATAAAACAACGAGTGGGTACTCATTTGTTTGAATCCCCCCACACACTTTTTGTTGTTGTTGTTAAAAAAAAGGTGTGCAGTTTTTATGGTGTGCTCATGCAAGAGTGATACTCCTGTTGTAGACTTGACTTGTGGCACACAAGCGAGCCTTCTGAGTGAGGACTGTCTTCCTCCCGGATTATTTACAGAACCTTCACTTTTTGGCACTCCAGGAGGATGAACCATTGTAATAACTCAGTTAACAGAGCATGGCTTAGGCTGATCTGCTCTGCCAGCGGTTCTTGCCAGCGGACTTTGGCTGCCTCGGCCTCCATTTCTCAACTCAACATTCTGTTTGTTTAACAGAAGCAAAAGCACACGGAACATCCTTTCCCCCATTTAGATTCTGCTTGTGTTTCTGGATATCTAACAATTTCCGCCCCTCTGGCATTAAAAAAAAGGAAGGGGGGCGATGAGTATCCCTTCCTATTTGCCTTTTGCCGCAACTCAGAGCTATGACATTTTTGCCCGCTCTCTCTCAGATAAAAAACATTTGTCCAAGAAATTCCATTAATGCAGCGGGATCCTTTCCCCTGGTTTCAGCTAATTAAATGCCATATGGTGGCAAAGAAATTAATTTAAGCCTGCCCGGTAGCTGTGGTTGCTCTGCAAGTTTTTATCATCATGCCACGTTCAAATGGCCGCAGAAATAACAGAGGGATCCCACCTCACCTGGTTCCACCTACGAAGGCTGAGGAGATCCACATTTCCTTTCTTCTGAAAACAGAAGCCACCTATCCCCCTGATGCAAAGGGAAGTCCTGAGCAGGGAGCAAGTTGGAGGGTGTTATCAGAACTGTTCAGAAGGATGTGCAGCTAAGTCAATGGCACAGACAATGCTCAACAGGGATTGAGGTCTGTATACTCCTGCTTCAAGAGACCAATGGGATCTCTTTAACTGTATGATGGGACAGTGTTCTTAGGGTATTCTGTGCAAGCAGTGCTGCTGGAGCTTCCCAGAAGCCCCCCACCCCCTATGGCTTGCAGAGGTGCAAAACTGTATGCATGGACTCGCAGGATCTACAAACAGCCAGATACATTATGCTTTGTGTGATAGATGCACCGTGAAAGCCATACAACCCGTTTTTGAGGACGGGTGTCTGAAAACCTGCGACGCCAGCATGTATGAAAGTGGAATCGCTATATATGCTTTTGCTGGGATTGTTGCTTTCAAAGCCCGTTGGAGACTCTGCAGGTTTTTAAAGCCACCTGGTTATTTCTGGGAAGGAACTCTGGATGTGTGCCATTTTTTGTTTTTTTTTAAAGAATCTGGAGGTTCCCCAGAGTATGGAACCTGAGAACTCAACTGTGCCTTCTTCTCCACAGCGCTAACTCTGTGCGTTTGCACAAAACCCAGGGTGTTAAGTAAACTTGCTGAGAGCACAGGACACCTTGTTCCCCACTCTGCTTAATTGACAGCCTGTAACTGGTGATGAATGATGCTAAGGAGCCAACCACGTGGCTCCGCTGAACTTCTCTGGTCCCTCGACTTGCATGCATCCTTGAGACCTGCTGCTAGGAGGTTGTGAGCAAGATGAAGGAGGCTGGAGGACTCCTAAACCTGGTATATCGCCTAAGGCCACCCCCTCACTGAAGCTCTGGGGCTGCTCAGTGCCACATGAACCACTTTCATTGAAGAAAGGTAGGGTACAAAGGAATTTTTCAAAAAACAAAACACTGTGAGGGCATTGGTGCTTTTAAGGTTTCACAGAATCAGTCACTTTTCCTTTGTTTTCTCTTCCGCATAGCCTTGCAAAGGTGAATTGTCGGAAAAGTTTTGCCTATGTGTTGATCAAAAATGCAAGAACATCTTGTTCAGGATGCCAGTGGACAAGACCACAGAGATTTTGGTCTAGGCAAAGGAGCTGCTATAGAGCCCTGATCTCTGAGCCTTTTACTGCCTAGCTTGGTGAGATCTCAATGAGATTTCATAGCAGAGGTGGCACCTGCTAGGATTTCCCTCCATCCAGGTAAAGAGGCTGTGCTCTTCCTCATAGTGGGATCACTGGGGGATCAAGATTCTTCCCAGAGGGTCTAGAGCTTTGGATCTGCCATATTTTTCTGTGTATAAGACGCTCCCTGTTTTGGGGGACTCAAAATTAAGAAAATGGGGGGATTGCCAAAAATCGCTCACCCACCAGACCTACGCTGCCACTCATGCACATCCCAAAAACTGCCTATCATCTGTCCCCTCGCTGGCAGAAGCTGCCAATTGCCCACCCAACTGGTACAGCAACAGCAAATCAACACCAGCCCTTGCCACAGCCACCAATAACATGTCCAATAGCCACTGACAATCTCCGGGTTGCGGCAGCAACCTGTCCCGCATTCCTCCCCCCCCCCCCCAATGCACTATCCATGTATAAGACGACCCCCAATTTTTTGAATACTTTTTTAAAAAAATAATCATTGTCTTATACACTGAAAAGTACAGTACTTCAGGAGACACTGCGAGGCATCTCTGTTTTATGCCAGCTTATTCTAGAAGTAATGTCTCTTGTCATTTAAGTTCTGCACAATCTCCCCCTCTCTCCTTTAAACACTTGGCCCTTGTGTTAATTGTTCATTGTCAGGTTTTTAATTTGGCACAGGATTTCAAACATCAGAGTGACCTTTGAGCTGTGATCCAAACCTCTTTCAAAAGTTTTTTTTGGGGGGGGTGTTAAAATCTTCCTCTGAAGGTCAGTCTCCTGCCCCAACATACGCTACTTGAGAGAGAAACTGGCCTCCCCTTGCTGTCTTCCCTCTTTCAGAATCATTAGGAGAACGTTCAGATGAAAATCGGTGCTGGGTCTGTAGTTCTAGGTTTGCAACACCGTGGCAAATGCCTCTGAAGGATGGAGGCACCTTTCAAGGTCTCTGCTCTCGTGAGTTCAAAGCAATATAAACCGGCCTCTCTGAAAAGACCTTGGAGCCAGGCTGCAACTCACAGCAAGACATCCATAACACCAACAAGCAAAGTGCGTAATCTCAACAGGCACGTAACTCCTAACACCCTCCTGCCACCAAAAGGCCGTAGGAAATGTGTTCTAAATCCCCAGCATTTTATCAGCCCTCGGGGCGCCATCCCTCTTTCCCCCATCCACCTTTGCGAAGCTGCTTCCCTCTCATAAAGATTCCAGCCCCTTTGGAGCTCCCAGGCAGGCTGGAACAGAAGCAAACCAGAGCCAGATAGTAGGATAAATCATCAAAGAGGCTGTCAGCTTGAACTGGGAGGAGATGTTGGGGCAGGAGAGGGCTCAGTAGGGAGAAAGGCATTCTGCAACAACAAAGAAGAACCTGCTGGATCAGGCCAATAGGATCCACCTGGTCTAGCATCTTGTCCTTGTGGGATGTAATCCACTGGGAGCAGTCAAATACAACATTCCTTGTTTTCCTAGAGTGGACATGCAAGAAACTTCCTGTTCCTCCTGTCCTGGAGCTTCCTTCCTTGCATGTGACTAGTGGATGGGCGTGACCTTTCCAGACCTGGTAAAAGGACAGGGCATGCTGCCACTCTCCTCTCTTTTTCATCTTCCTTTCATCCTGTGAACTGCTGGACTGCTAGCCTGCTGTCGCTAGGTCAACCCATGTATGGGGTAAACCTGTTTGTATATGCTTGAAACTTTAAGCCTTAAGCCTGCCTTCAGGGATCACACTGTGCTCTGCCTGATCATGAGTAAACTTTCTTTTTATTGCTTATGAATAACTGTGGTGTCTTTATTCTTTTAGGAGGGATTCAAGGGGCCTTACCAGGAAAATATTAGAACACATTTCATTGCCAGATTGAATTGTCTATTGTCTTAAGAAACTCCCACGAGTTTGCAACCAGTTTTCTGCTGTGTAAAGGGGAACGCACTCTGCTAAGTAAAGAAACTTGGTAACGCAAGTTGGGAAGGATATTAATAAACAATATATTCTCTCCTGCCACCCTGAACATTCCCATAGTCCTCACTGTGGCCAACCAGATGCAACAACGCTAAGCTTGCAAACAGAACATGAGCACAGGAGCCCTCTCCCCTCCTGTGGTTTCCAGCAATTGGTGTTCAGAAGCACGACTGCCTCTGACCATGGAGGCAGGGCATAGCCATCCTGGCTATTTTCCACCAACAAGCCTTCTTCTCCATGAGGCAGTCCTCTCCTGGTGAGGCCCTCACGGCACTCGTCCCCAAAGAGCTTTAAGGTGCCTAAGGAAGGTCTATGGGAAAGAAGGGCCATCATCTTCTGCAGCTGAAATTCTGGATATGATGGGAGGGAGGAATGACAACGAGGGAAGTGGGAAGGAGCAAGGGCGAGAAAGAAAAAGGGAGGTGGATATTTGGGAAGGGAGATTCTCGGTTCTGGAGGCTGCCAAGAAGCAGGAAACAATTGCAGGGGTTGGGTGTCTGGAAATCTACACCATTTTTGGCAACAAGAAGAACTGAACTCAGCGCATGAGCATATAATTTGTCATGTCGGATAAGCAGGGAGGGGACCTTCCACACACCACATGGTAGCAACCACCTCCCCTCCTGGTTGTACAATGAGAGTGTCCACTTGACAGGAAACTGTGGCCAATCTTGGTTCCATGAGTTTGTGACATGAGTCCAGGGAGGCCTTAAAGGCAGGCCGCACCACCGCCTCCTTCAAGGGAGATGGTGCTCTCCCTTCTCCACTGAAGCAGTAATCACCCCCTGGTCCCACCCAGGCAGCTCTCTATGGCTAGCTCTAAGAAGCCAAGGTAGGTTGGGGTCAGGTGGTTGGCCACACTTCTTCAAGTAGCATCCAACTCGGATATTTATTCATTTATATATTCATTTATTGCATTTATATCCCACCTTTTCTTCCAGCGAGCTCAATATGGCAAGCATGGTTCTTCCCCCTCCCCATTTTATCTTCACAGCAACCCCGTGAGGGAGATTAGGCTGAGAAATGGTGATTGGCTCAAGGTCGCCCAGTGAGCTTCACAGCTGAGATGGGACGCTTGACTTGGGTCTTTGAGGTCCTAACCTGGCACTCCAACCCAGGCATAGGCCAGGGGCGCGGACTTATAAAAAATATTGGGGGGGGGGCCCGGGAAAGCTCATGAATAATAAATAAGCTCATGAATATGCAGATAAAGTGGCGCCTCCTCCTCGTGAGCGAATAGGGGAGAGCGTGCTGCGCCTATTAATCAGCTCCGAAGGAAATTGGGTGGAGCTTTTGCTCGGGAGGGAGGGCAGGAGGCATGCAGCCCGACCCTGTGCATTTTGGGCTGGGGGAGGGGCGGCGGTGGCGCTCTGCTGGAGGGGCGCCCAAGATTATTGGGGGGGCGGAGCCCCCCAAACGAATTTTTGAGGGGGCTCGGGCCCCCTCAGGCCCCATGGAGTCGGCGCCTATAGGCAAACTCGGCCCTCCAGATGTTTTGGGACTACAACTCCCATCATCCCTGACCACTGGTCCTGTTAGCTAGGATGATGGGAGTTGTAGTCCCAAAACGTTTGGAGGGCCGAGTTTGCCTATGCCTGCTCTAACCACTGCACCACAATGGCTCTCTGTATCCTTTGGGTGATATTTATCAGCTCCTTTAGGTGATACGAATCACAGGCCTTATCCACAAGGTTTCAGTAGCAGCATAAGGCGTTTGCTAAGGAAGCCTGAGGAAGCTGGAAATCCAGGCCTCTCCTCCACCTCCGCGAAACCTCCAGAGGCAAGCATGTCATCGGCTGACCCTCCATTTGCCAGCATTTGTTTCTGACTCGCCGGAGGGAGCACCAGGGGGCTGCCGCCTCCTGCTAAACTCTGACACTTTTCAAATCCAAATCTCAAGCCCTGACAACGCTAAGACAGCCCATCAGCAGCCCTTTTGACATTCAGATTCCTCCCTCTTGCACTGCTCCAGCTTTGAGAAGGGCTAGGCAGCATATTTGTACCAGAAGACCATCGCGGGTTGAGGGGGGGGGGGGAGAAAAGTCTGTGTCGAGCAACTTCTGATCCGGGAGGGAGGGCTGCTTGGGGATTTGCTCTGCAAAACACCCACCTTTCCCTTTTCGCCTTTCAGCCGGTCTGACGCATGCCGCTATGTATTCCATTTGCCCTCTGCAGACCCTCCATCCCTCCTCCAGCAAAGACAGATAATCCATCTCTCTCAAACAATATTGCTGGCACCGGTCTTGTGGACTGCATGCTGACCTTCCTGAATCTGGAGCCTGTACAAAGTTGCCAGCTCTGCTCTTGACGTGGGATGGGGGGGTGGGGGAGAGAGAGAGAGGGGGGGGGAGAGGCAGAATCACCCAGAAAAAGTCTTCCCTACTTCCCCACCACAGAGATTACTTCTTCTCCTTCTCCAGCTATCCCCGGGGCAAGCGATACTCTAGGTGCGACTTAGCTGGAGATCTGTTATTAATTCTTTTTCTTATCCATTTCATTTCTCTACTGCTTTAGATTTTAAAGGCGAGGGGGGGGGATCTCAAAGCAGTTTAAAGCACATTCAAACATCAAATAAAACAACAATATTTATTGTTTTTAAAGTATTTCCTTTTTAGTTTCATAGTTTCAAAAAAAAGAAAACGTACTTTGAGTTGCATATTGCAAAGAGAAAATATTGTGGTGCCAATGCCTTCTTTTATATTGAGATCAGCAACCTTTGGACTCTCTGCACTTCAGTGCAGATATGAACATTATTCTTATTATTATTTAGATCTGAACTCTGCCTTCAGGCTGGGTGAAAGGGAGGGGGGTTAGTTTGACATTATTGTTTTCAGTTTCTTAGACACCTGCAACAACGAACACTCTGAAGGCCACTTGCCATATACAACATTAAAATCTACATCTGAAAAATATTTCCTTATCCCATTCTTTGCGAGGTATATTACTACAACCAAATTCAAAAGACACACACACAAAGTATAATAGAGAGAGGTGTACCTTTTAGTGATAATAACTAAGGTATGGTATTAAGATAGAGGACACCATAGAAGGAAAAAAGGGAGGAAGGGAAAAGGACAGGGGATAGAAGAGAGAAAGAAAAAGGAGAAGGGAACAATAAAAAATAGGGGAAGAGAGGCGGGAAGAGGGGAAAGTGTGTGCGTGTGATGCAGAAGAGAGGTTTTCGAAGCTAGATAGCTGAAAACAGTTTACAAGGTGAGATGCTATCTTCAATTAACTGAGTATGTAATCACATCTAATGGAAATGTATTATTTGTTTCCCACATTTACTTTCCCCTCTATTAAAAAAAATAAACCACAATGGCGAGACACCACTAAGATGTCTGAACTACATGACAATGCGAAAGCATTTATCTGAGCCTTAAACAAAACAAAACAAAACAAAACAATGTTTTTTGAGAAGAAGATAAACATTTCTCCTTCCTATTCCCCTCTGCCTGCACTGGGCACATGGTAAGCAAAAAAGTACTATCCCAACATTGTCTTTCACAAGTTTCTACAAACTACAGGCAGTCGAAAATCACGCTCTTTTGCCATTCCGCATGAAAGAAAGTCTGACCAGATAATACGTAAATTGTCTGTTGCGGAGTTTCCCCTTCTTGCACTTAGTTTGAGAGTTAATTTCTCCACGAGGGTGTTGTGCCAGGTTGGAGGTGTTCGTTCTAAAAGCAGTTCACCAAAGTTCTCCAGTGCTTTGAAATTACAAATCTGGCTTCTACAATAAGATGTTTCTGCTAGCTAGGGATGGTGGGAGTGGTAGTCAAAAAAACAGCTGGAGACCCAAGTTTGGGGAAACCCTGCTCTCGAGGAAGATAAATGCAACAGCAGCTCAAGGGTGCATTTTGTTCTGGTTTTGTTTGCAACACCTATGACATCACCACGCATCAGATGTAGCGTTATGATGTCATCAACATGTGGGCTGCCACAGCCAATTGGATTAAAGGGCAGGGTGGGCTAGTGAGACCAAGCGCAGTGAAGGCAAAAACCCAAAATTTTATTAAACCAACCCAAATGTATTTGTGGCAAGTTCTGAAAATCACCGCATTTCTCAATGCTTTGCAGAAAGGAAACAGGGCAAGTAATTTTTGGCTCAGCCCTACGTATAACAGAGGGAACTCAAAATAGGCACCGTCTCAGGCAACTCACATCTAATGGCAATTTTATTCTGCAGAATGAGATTGGCCTCTGTTAAAGGGAAGAGGCACAAAATCAAATAAGCTTAAAATACCACTGGTAATGACAGCCCAGGACCAGACCAAACCAACAGCGAACACACCCTGAGAGGACTTCCTTCTGCAGGGGAGAAAGCCTTTCCGTGGAAGGAGCTGGCCTCTCAGCTGCACCTGGAATGTCGACAGTAGCCATTCCTACAGAAAGGCAACATGAGAAGAGTGGGTTTGGGAGGGCCAGATAAAAAATGTCAAGAGGACTGCATCTCTCCCAAGGCTGAGGTTTCGCCCCAATCCACTTGCAACTGCTGACCATGCTGGTGACACCCAACTCTACACCCCCTTTTTATCAAATCTGGATTTATTGTGGATGACTGGGGTTGATAATGGGCCAATACTCTGAAGCTCTTTCTCAATAAGGGCTTAGAGGTGGTTCATCTGATTTGGGAGATGGTGTTCAGGCTGTCCTGAATGGAGCTAATGCGCTCTCCCTTAAAAGTGATGCTGCGGGTAGGGGAGGTGTGCCATCAGATCTGACTTTCCATCCAGAACTCCAAGTGGCCTCAGTGGTTTTGGCTGGTCCACCAGTTATAGCCTCTCCTAGATAAGGTTAGTGAAATATACTCGGAGTTGAGTGTGAATTTCATGCTCTTTATTCAGTCTTTAAGACTGAAGCTTTCCCCAAAACGTCTGGCTATATATACATTATTTACACAATGAGCCCCACATGATTGGCTAATTCCGGGATGCTCCTGTAGGCCAATCAGGTTGCGGGTTCACCTCCTCCAGAAGCCTAATTGGCTGCTCCTGCAGAATATTTATTCCAATTTTACAGTTACAAAAAATAAAGAAAAAACAAACCATACAGATGTTACAAAAAACAGACAATAAAAAAGAAATAAGAAAAAACAAAAAATCACAGTAAAAAATAACAAAAATCAAATTAGACCTTTTACAACCTTTTTCCCTTTTACTTATTTCCATGACTTCCTCTCACCTCCCTGCTTTGTATTCTAGTTTAAATCGTATCTCCAGCAAGTCCTTCTAACCTTCTTTTCTTTTACTTATTTTAACATTCGAAAGTATTTAATTCTCCTCTATCCTCATTTTACACTTCATTTTTACTTATTCCATTATACCATGTCTGCCAATACGGCCTAATATTCTTTTCCAACCTTTTTCTAACATTCTTTTATATTACAGTGTTTCTGAAGATATATTTTAAATTTTCTCCAGTCTTCTTCCATCAACCCTTCTTCCTGATCTCGGATTCTGCCGGTCATCTCAGCCAGTTCAGAGGAGGTCAGCCATTGCTGCTGGCGCTAACCGGAAGTCTTTTTTCTAATTGGCTGCTCCTGCAGGCCAATCAGGTTGCTGATTCACTTTCACCTGGAGCTGGATTGGGTGGCTCCTGCAGACCAATCAGACTGCTGCATTCTGGATCCTATTGTTCTAGGATTCAGCTCAGTACATAACAGTTAGCTTAGCCACAGTTCTTTGTGCCCATCTAGAGAACACGGAGCTGCCTCGAAAACGGACCTCAAAGGACAGGCAGTAGTACAGAAGACAGCAAGAGGGTCCATGGACTACTAGGCCACGGCTCACAGAGGACATCTCCGTAGGGCAACAGCTATGCTGGCTCCCTGTCTATTTCTGGGGATGTTTCAAAGTGCTCTCAATGCCTTAGGGCCAGGACTCCTCAAGGATCAACTCCTCCTGGGTGATTATTCATATCAGAAGCTCTTTCACGAGACCCTCCACCGCTGAGAAGAGACAAGGGCAGACCCATACCATGGCCTCCTCTGTTGAGGAATGATACTGCCCAAATGCCCACATGGTAAAGATGATTCATCTGCAGAATTTAGAGGGTACAGGAAGCCCTCTTGGTAGTTCCTCTGCCCTCAGAGGCTCGGGGGAGGGGGCACAATCCAGGAGAGGGTCTTCTCTGTGGAGGCCCCTAAGTTGTGGAACTCCCTCCCCACAGGGGTGTGTCTGGCACCTTCATTATACAGCTGAAGACGCATCTCTTCACCCTGCCTTTTGACCCTGGACATGTATATTTATAGGACCCATCATAGTTCCTCTAATTTTAAGTTGTTTTAATCTGTTTTTAATACGGTGATTTAATACTGTCACCCACCCTGAGACCAGAGCATGTAGGGCAGGTAATCAATCAATCAATTAATATTTGGAATCAAATTAAGGGGGGTTTTTTGGGGGGGTGACCCTTCCCCAAACTTCTGACCTTCTGTTCTTGACCCTGGTGGATCAGGAACGGGATGTAGTCGGGTCACTCTGTTTAAATGATTTGGTGCCTGCAGAGCTCCCATTAACATCTGCCAGACTGCAGACATCTGGACAATTTATGGACAGTGGCACAAATTCTCCATGGCTGCCCAGACAGGTGACCATCTGTCTCCTCAGGTATCACCATGAATGGAAACCTGCCTTTTAAAAACAAGGTCCCTGTGGCCAGTCTAAGAACACTACGTGTGTGCTGTTTAAATTAGTTTTATTCCGTAACCCTACCTGTTCTCCATGTTGACCATGTTGGCTGGGGCTGGAGCAGGCTGGGGTCCCAGACTGGTTGAAGCCCAACACCATCTGGAGGGCATTTCATCTGTTACCCATATTTTACAAGTTCCTAGTCCGTATAGTTAAAGCTATGGTTTTCCCAGTAGTGATGTATGGAAGTGAAAGCTGGACCATAAAGAAGGCTGATCGCCGAAGAATTGATGCTTTTGACTTATGGTGCTGGAGGAGACTCTTGAGAGTCCCATGGACTGCAAGAAGATCAAACCTATCCATTCTTAAGGAAATCAGCCCTGAGTGCTCACTGGAAGGAAAGATCGTGAAGCTGAGGATCCAATACTTTGGCCACCTCATGAGAAGAGAAGACTCCCTGGAAAAGACCCTGATGTTGGGAAAGATGGAGGGCACAAAGAGAAGGGGACGACAGAAGACGAGGTGGTTGGACAGTGTTCTCGAAGCTACCAGCATGAGTTTGACCAAGCTGCGGGAGGCAGTGGAAGACAGGAATGCCTGGTGTGCTCTGGTCCATGGGGTCACGAAGAGTCAGACACGACTGAACAATTAAACAACAACAAGTCCTCAGAGGGAAGAGAGACTGTCTCTACCATCAGGGAATAGTCATTTGCACCTACCTTTCCCCACCCTCCATCCCCAGGTGCCTTCAAAAGGGAGCCACTGGCAAAACCTTGTGAGTGAGGGGCGATTTCTGGCCAGTTGTGTCTAGCTGTAGAGATTTGGGGGAAGGGGGCGTTGCTAGGCCCCAGTGCCATTGCCTCTGGGGGTCCTTTAGGATGTGAATCTATTGGATACTGCTTTTCATCTTTATCCACACCTTCTGATGTGTTTCCAATAGAGCGGTCCTGGAGCAACGTTAAGTTGCCTGAAAACTCAGCCACGTTGCTCTCACGGCAACCAGCCCATTGAGCCGCACGTCTCCTTCCCATTGTTTCATGAGCATCATCGCAGCTCAGCCGAGCTCCTACACCCTCAAAAGCAATTCGTTTTGAGCAGGGAGATCCGCCGTCCTCCAATTTTGTGCAATCAAAAGCTCAGCTAAGGATAAATCTCGTTCGGTTCTGAACAAGTTCTATATAATTGTCCGCTATTATGTCTCATTGTGACCTGGGATGTCGGGTGAGGGGCGGGGAGATGAAGAGATGTTTCCCTTTGTTCATTTCAGATACGTTGAATGTTAATTCCGCCACTCTTGGTATGGTATAGAAAAAGTCTACGCCAGCCTTCCAGGTTCCGTTCTGCCATCCTGCCCATCCACAATTATTCCCTTCTCTCTTCCCCAACCCTTTTCAAACCCACCTTGTGCAGGGAGAGATGTCTCCTGCCCTTGATCATAATTGCTCCTCTTCATTTCACTTGCTCTATTATTTCCATTTTGGAACTGGGACAATGGAGGCTCCGCACACATTGGGCTGTGCCATTGATTTCTATTAAGGCGCTACAAAAGCAACCATCAAGGGTGCTTTGCAGCCACACAAGGTGAATGGGAGAAACTGGCTGATGATTTCACAGTGGATTACGGGAGACTCTTGTCCCAGCCCAGAGAAGCATGAGGAGGACTTTTAAAAAGCTCTGCTGGGATTTTTGATTTGTTTTAAAACATTTAAATAAATAACCCCCCTGTTATTTATTTAATAACTGTTGTTTAAGAAGCAACACAACTTCTGCATTTTTCCTGACCATCTAGAGGTGATCCATGTGCTATTTGCAAACCTGGAGTTGTCTCTTCCCGTCCCCACTCCAAGGCATTCAGGTGACGGACGCACCATTTTACAAATGTGGATAATGTGGGATGAGAGAAGACGATGCACTTAGCTCTCTGGCCCAATTCTGCACTGCAACCACTTCAAACGAGGGGGCCCACGGAGAGGGAGGAAGGCAATCCAGGATATGAGACGTTGGATTGTGTATCCCGGTGCTAGTCCTACTCAGGGCAGACCAATTGGAAGTTTAATGAACATGGTGAACTTAGGCCTATCAATTTCAATGTGTTTCACCTGAGCAGGACTTAGTTGGAGACAACCCAATGTGTCCAAGTTCTGACATTGTAGGAATCAGATTCACCCTGAACCCCTTGTTCATGGAGACAGGAATAGCAGCTCCCTGAGTCTGGAGGGTGCAGGACAAACCCCCACCCTGGTCCAAATACAGGCTGCATTTTCCATTGACCTGTTTATTGTTTATTTATTTAATGCACTTATAAATCCTACTTTCTTCTCCAGTGAGCTGAAGGTGGTTCTTCCCCTCCTCATTTAATCCCGACAACAACCCTGTGAGGTGGGTTAGGTTCAGGTGCAGCGACTGGACGCAGGTCACCCAGTGAGCTTCGTGACCAAGTGGGGATTTGATCCGAAGCAGCATGCTTCTGAATACCAGGTGGTGGTGGTGGGGAATCATAGGAATGGGGGCTTCGTGTGCCTCTTGTGGACTTCCTAAAGGCATGTTGCTGTCTACCTGTGCAAAGGTGGAGTGGGTGGAGCTCTGATGCACCTGCAAGGCTTGGCCTTCGTTCTTTGGGCCGAAGGCGAGATCTCAAAATGAAATCTCAAAATGAAAAGCTCTCGTGATCCACGTAACTTTGCCAGAAAGAGGCTTCTGAGGGGCCGATAATGACACACTCGCAGCTCCCCTGCAGGCAGCTGTGCCTTCCCTCTCCCAAGGCCTGCTGGCCACCAAGCCACCCATTCAGAAGTGCCGCCCTCTCTTCAAAGATCAGCTCCGCCATCTCTCGCTCAAACGGCAAGGAACAGAGCCTGCCAATCGGTGCCAGACCCCCTCAGGCGCTTCAGAAAAGGCCTTTCGGCAAAACAGAAAACACACAAACACAAACCCTGCCCTGGGTGACGGGGAGACGTACCAATTTTCCTAATCAGTTAGCAATTTCGCAACACAGAGGAGACGGGCAAAAACAGTAATTAGCTCCTAAGCTGTGGAGAGCAGGTAGCAATCAGGGTGAGCGGCATTCACAACTCCTTGGCAAGGGCGATAAACGCTGCTTTTGCCCTGGGCCCAACGCGATCCGTAGCAAGGCAAGGGCCTCAGGAATCACCACAGGCTTCGAGGCCTACCCACTGCCTGCTGCTCGGTGGGTTATGAAGGAGTAGAAGACATGACTTGGAAGGAAGTAAATCATGCCAAGGAGCAAATAACTCCATACTTTACATAGCTATTTGTATTTTTATCCAATTCCTTTAAGGGGAAGGGGGTTTACAGTGTTAATTTATTATTTCCTACCCTTCTCCCAACATGCCTGGAGGGCCCCAAACACTCTCTTACACTGATCCAAGTCTGCTTAAGCCAAGGGTCAGCAAACTTTTTTAGCAGGGGGCCAGTCCACCATCCACCGACTATATTTTTCTGAGGGGGAATGAACAAATTCCTATGCCCAAAAAATAACCCAGAGATGCATTTTAAATAAAAGCACACATTCTACTCATGTTAGAACACCAGGCAGACGCCACAAATAACCCAGAAATGCATTTTAAATAAAAGGACACATTATACTCATGTAAAAACATGCTGATTCCTGGACTGTCCGTGGGCCAGATTTAGAAGGCGATTGGGCTGGATCTGGCCCCAGACCTTAGTTTGTCTACCCATGGCTTAAGCTGTCCAGCAAGGTGGATGCATTCAGAGCCTTGTGCTCTTGAACTGAAAACTTGACACTCCTGAGGCTTAAATATGTATTTCAATCTCTAGGCGTTTCTTTTCCAAACCTCCTCGTTCGTCAACCTGGTGCCCCTCTTTCCCCACCCACTGACCAAGTCTCTTCATTCTCACTGATGTGGGCCACCACCACCTCTGCCCTGTCTTGTGACACATGCTGTGATGCTTAAATTCCAGGAATTCAAGCAGGAAACAAACTGGAAGCTGGTGCAGATCTTGAAGAACTGTGGAAATGTGGTTCCAACAGCTGGCTCTGCCCAGACAATGGAGTTTCACTGTGTTTCGGACCGGCTGCAATTCCCGAGTCAACTTCAAGGGCATTGTCAGTGTCCGCAGAGAGTGTTGTACTGTACTGTACTGTAAGAAGAAGTGCCTGTTGGATCAGGCCAGTGCCCAACAAGTCCAGCATCCTGTTTTCATCATCCTGTGGCCAACCAGATGCCCCAATGAGAAGCACATCCGAATGACAAAGAAGCAGCAGCAATTCTCCCTCCCACTTGCAATTCCTAGCAACAGGTAAATGGGGCGGCCACAGCACGAGGCTAGGGGGTCACAGAGGGAAGTGAGAAGTGAAGAAAAAAATCAATTTGGTTGTTTTTACAAATCCTGATCGCCTGGCTATCTGCTTGGCTAATCACAATCGGGTAAGGGAGTGGCTCACCAGGGCCCAATTCTCCTTTTTGCCCCATGCGTTTCTTTGGAGCAGTCCTGGTTTGTTTCCAGTGGAAGAAGGTGATCACTGAGGATCCTGTTTTGATCTGTAGAGCCCATGATCCAGAACCCCCAGGTCAGTTAAGTGTGGTGGTGGTGTGGCAATGGGTAGGGCTGGGCAAGCCAGAGCTGCTTGTTGCTACCGCCAGTGCTGGGCCCGGTTGCAGCCTGGGCCTGACTCTGCAAGGCGCGGGGTGAAATCCACCCCAGCATCTAGCAGAGCAAGGTCCTCTGGTGCTGCTGACTTGCATCTAGTAAATAACTAAATGTCTACTCAGAAGAAAGCCACACTGAGCTCAGTAGGCTTTACTCCCAGGTAAAGTATGGGGAGCTAAAATGTTTTATCTAGGCAGCCAGGGCTCCTCCAGATTACAAGATCTTTTTGCAGCAGGTCAGTGAGGACCACTTGCTTTTTAAAATTCTCCCATATATACAGAACTCCCTGTACGCCTTTTGGACTGTATCTGTAGGTTTCCCCCGTCTGGAATACATGGAAGATGAATCTTCCTTGGGAGGTTCTGGCCTCTCCTTCCTTGAAGGTTTCTAAGCAGAGGATGGATGGCCATCTGTCATGGAGGCTTTAGCTGAGTTTCCTACATTGCAGAGGTTGCACTTGGGGTCCCTTCCACTTCTGTGATTCTACAATTTTATGCTTTTCTGCTTCAACAATACTCCATTATGTTCCTATCAGTTTATGTAATTGTATTTTGTATAAATTATAAAAATTATAAATAAAACAAGTTCTATTTACAAACAAAAATTTAAATAGCTACCTTTCTAGGGCAGCGGAGTGCATGGGCATAGCCGGGATTTTTGTTAGGGGGCAGGCTTTTGTTAGGGGGCAGAACCTCAGATTTGTATTTTTTTTGTATATTTTTACTTAATTGGGGGACAGCTGCCCCCCTGGCTACACCGATAGGGGGCACAGGAAGAAAAAAAGGTCAGAAGGGGGCCATGGTCGGGAAAAGGTTGGGAAACACTGATCTAAACTGACATTTGAAGGAGAACTGGGAGAGTGGAGGGCGGTTGGCTGAAGTAACACCAAGGGAACTCTCAAAAGCACTAGCAGCATTCCCAAAAGGGGTCCTGAGCTTCCTTACTCTCAAGCCAAACCTCTAAATTGCACTTTACGCTTGAGGGAATTGTGAGAGCATTTGGGGAAGGGGCTGTCCCTGGAGAGGGGGACCCTGGGATGAGCACAAGAAGAGCCCTGCGGCTGGGTCAGAGCAAAGGCCTGTCTAGCCCAGCGTCCCGTCCTCATCGTGAGGGGAGAGACTTCATCAGACAAGGGCTTCTCCGACCTGCCTTGCCCCATCCTCTGGCCCTAGGAGTCCTCAGAAGGGAGCTGATCCTGGAAGAAGAACTGTGAGGGGAGAGACTTCACCAGACAAGGCCTCCTTTCACCTGCCTTGCCCCACCCTCTAGTCTCTGCTTCTCAATTTGTATTGTACAGTGGTACCTCAGGTTACAGACGCTTCAGGTTACAGCCTCCGCTAACCCAGAAATAGTACCTCGGGTTAGGAACTTTGCTTCAGGATGAGAACAGAAATCGCGCGGCGGCAGCGGGAAGCCCCATTAGCTAAAATGGTACCTCAGGTTAAGAACAGTTTCAGGTTAAGAACTGACCTCCAGAACGAATTAAGTTCTTAACCCGAGGTACCGCTGTATCATTTTATGTACTGTGGCTTGCTGTTGTTTTATTGGTTATAGTTTAGAAATTATTTATTGTAACTGTTAAGAGTGAATTTCTGTTTAACTTTTATATGCTGATACTGTATTATTATTATTATTATTATTATTTATTTATTTTTTATTTTTTACTATTCTAATGATTGTTTCTCCCACATATAATGTTCAACTGTCCCCTACATAGCATAGCCAGGACTAAATTCCTGGGTCCTGCTTTACTGCGCTTGGTTGGCAGGCCTGCTGAGTCACATGCCGCACTACTTTTGCAGGATACAGATCCTTCTGTAACTCTGCAGGTGGCGAGATTCCTGAATGCGGTTATCTCACACACAAAAACCACCAAAAACAACAACATCAAAAACTAATCGGACAGTTTTGAAGAGAGTGCATGTCGGATCTCGTCTTCAGTTTTCCTTTTTCTGGGATCCGTCCCTTGGAGCTCTCCGGGCCCCAAGCTGTTATCTGGCTCTGCTCAATGACCCACCCCTGCATCATGGTGTTCACCTTCTGGTGCCGAATATATCGGTCTTTATGCCTCTATGCTTTTATGTTTGTACATACTTTATGGGCTAATAGCCGTAAATAAATAAATAAATAAATAAATGATTGTTGAATGTTACTTTTTTGATGCAGGTTGCTTATTTAAAAGTTATGTTTTATTATCGCATTTTTGTATTGCATTGGATTGTTATAAGGTGTACATTTTTCATTTTTCGTTGTAAACTGCCTTGAGTATTGTAAGATAGAAAGACGGTATACAAATTAAAAATGATGGTGATTGTGGCCATTCAGGTATTCCAATGGGAAGTCCACAAGAGGGGCCAGAGCCATCAACAAGACCCTCAATACCTTCCACATGTGCTTGGGTCACCCCTGGAGCATGCTCCTCACCAAGCACATGCTAAGTTTGGAAGTCAGCTACAGAAATAGGAACACCAGCAAGGGTAGTGCGAGTCCCGGTTTGTGGATTTCATGAGCCTCTTTCTATTTTTATGAATGCCATCTTTTAGGAGGTGGGCCCTTTTTAACCCACTTTCCTTGTTTATGACAACAGGGATGCAAAAATTACAGCAAAAGCACTGCCGTAAACTCTTATTCCAGCACACTGCTGAGAAATGTACTTAGATGAGAGAGAGAGAGAGAGAGAGAGAGAAGTCATAATCCTCAAAAGCAGGTTTATAGTACTGCAAAATTGTGCAGTCCTTAGCAACACAGGGTTCCTCCTTTCCACTGGAAAAAAAAATATCTGTTGCAGTGAGCAATTGTGGGGAGGGGGGGATCCAGGGATCCAATAAGGCAGCAGAGGGGGGTGGGGGGTTGTGGGAGCAGAACCTGTGGCACAGGAGTCCTAAGAGACTGCCAGAGGTTGCAGAAGGTCAGGAGAAGTTAAGTGCTCAATTTCATGACACCATTATCCAGGGAAAATTACAGCCACGTGTGCAATTGTGTGGCCTCCAACAGCTGCATCCAGAGGCATTCCTGTGTCCTTCCATCCCTAGCTTGCAAAAAAAACAAAACCATTTTGGGAGAAAAGCTGGAGGGGATGCAAGGCAATGATTTGCAATGATGGCCCTCCAGTAGAAGTGGCTCTCGCCTCATCCAAATTTGCCCAAAGGTCAAGCAGGCACTACTTTTGAACCACCACTGAAGCACCCAAGGGGTTTCCCTTCCCCTGCGGACTGAACCATAAAACACTCTTATGGTTGTGAGATATGGGGGGTCCTTATCTTCCCTCCTCCATGGTGTGCAAGGCTAGAAAAGAGCCAGTGTTCAGCCAGCACTTCCTGGCTCCTGCAACACAGGAGACGAGGGAATGGGGAGGGCCAAACCATTATAGAAATGGATGTGTGGTGGCACTGGGAAGACCCAGGTTCATACCTCCAACTTAGCCATATTGCTTCCTGAGCGGCCTATCTCGTGGGGATACCGGGAAGACGCAACAAGCATTGGCGAACCTCCCAGCCATCACAAGCAATTTGGAGGATGGGCAAAATAAAAATGTACACGGTGACTTATTGTTCATTCATTAAGCAAGCACTGGTGCTGTACTGGAGGAAATAGGGATGTTGTGGTTCCTGCACGATGGACATGGAATCTAAGGGCCTCTTCCCACATTAGGTTTTTGGGGTGTTCCACACCAAATGCATCTGCAACAAAGAGAAGTCTGCCATCATTTAAATAAGGGCCTGTTCTAGACCGTAAAACAACTTTATCTGCCCCTACTGAGTTTTCATCAGGAGGTGGTGATTAGAAGGACCCATTTCACTCCTAGGAACAGTGGGGCAGTGGAGATCAAGTTTTAAGAGACAGGTGCAGGCCAGCCCAAAGGCTACATCTCCCTGAGTTTTGCATCAGACATGTGCCATCTATAACTCAGTTGGTTAGAGTGTGGTGCTAATAACACCAAGGTTGCAGGTTTGATCCCCGTATGGGACAGCTATGTATTCCTGCATTGCAGGGGGTTGGACTGGATGATCCTCAGGGTCCCTTCTGACTCTACGATTCGATGCCTCGGCTGCACCAGAGTATATCCAGACACCACAGCTGTGGAGCTCTTACTGTTGGAATTGCCAGCTGCATTAGTCTGTTAGTTCAGCTGAAGAAGTCGATTTAGGTTAGGCACAAGACACTCCCAGCTCTGGACTGCTTTCTGGAAGCAAAGCACCCCTGAGAGCCCAGAGGAGGTTTAAACTGGATCCCTGGAGGATATATATATAAAAGTATGTATGTATGTAAAGGGACCCCTGACCATTAGGTCCAGTCACGAACGACTCTGGGGTTGCGGTGCACGAAAACGCCATTTACCTTCCCGCTGAAGTGGTACCTATTTATCTACTTGCACTTTGTGCTATCGAACTGCTAGGTTGGCAGGAGCAGGGACAGATCAACGGGACAATAAAGCACACAGATTAAAACACCCAAACGACAGGTCACCTCCAGTTGCTGGCACAGCCTTGACCTAATTTTCACTGCAGCCAGAGTAAAACAGGCAGCCTTTGGCCACATCTTAGCAGCTGGGGAGAAGTCATAGCATCCAATGTGGTGATGGCGGTGGGAATGAAGACAATGGAGAGAGAGACAGAGAGCTTCCCTCCTGGAGCTGACAACACATAACAGGAAGGGCAATCCCAAAACTAAGCAGCAGCTTGGAAGGATTTAAAAGAGATGGGGAGCTGGCTAGATTTGGAGACTGTTATGGCGCTGTGGGTTAAATCACAGAACCTAGGGCTTGCCGATCAGAAGGTCGGCGGTTCGAATCCCCACAACGGGGTGAGCTCCCGTTGCTCGGTCCCTGCTCCTGCCAACCTAGCAGTTCAAAAGCACGTCAAAGTGCAAGTAGATAAATAGGTACCGCTCTGGTGGGAAGGTAAATGGCGTTTCCGTGTACTGCTCTGGTTTGCCAGAAGCGGCTTAGTCATGCTGGCCACATGACCCGGAAGCTGTACGCCAGCTCCCTCAGCCAATAAAGCGAGATGAGCGCTGCCACCCCAGAGTCGTCTGCGACTGGACCTAATGGTCAGGGGTCCCTTTACCTTTATTGCTAAAGCAGCCAGGCAAAGGGACAAAACGGTTGTATGCCCAAACTTGTGGTGGATCCCACAGCATCTCCATGTCTAGGCAATGGGGCCTGCAGCACTCAGACAGCCCTTTCAATGGGTCCAGTATGTTTGCAACATCCCAGATGTGGGACCTACCCTGAGCCAGGCTTGTGCATGTGTGATAATGTCATCCAAGCCCAGGGAAGTTGAAGAAAGCAAGTTGGCCTTGAGAGTTCAGCTCCAAAGTCTGAATTTGGCCTCCACGTTACAACAGAATATTTAAAGAAGTTTGGGATGATTTGCATTACTCTAGAGGAACATCCTCCTCTCTCCCACAAACATGCCTAGACCCTAACAGTAACTTATGTATTTTCAGAGCTGATTTCAATGCGGGATTTCTTTCTTTGAGTGAAGACCTTAATTCAACCCAACTGAGCAGCATCAGCATCCTTCTCTGGGATACAGGCAAAAAAACAACAACTGATGAACAATGGAGTGGGTGCATGTTAAACAGAGCAGACTAACATGGGGAAGAGGTGAGAGAACCCAATTTCCAACTGGTGTAAACCTTCCATTTTCTAAAGTCCGTAAAGCAGAAAGTGAGAACTCAGAATTGGCAGCAATGATTTTTGCAGGCACTGATCAGGGAAATTATCCCTAAACTCAATATCTGTTTATGCAGAAGCAAGTCCCACAATGTTCCACAGGGCTTCGTTCCAGGTAGGGGTGAATAGGAAATAATAAAGTGTAATTGAATATGTATTGCTTTCTTATATTAGAGGGATGTTTATTTCAAGAGCTTGTTCTAAAGTTCCTTTTGTTTCTGTTTGGCTTTCCTAACCGCAGATAATCAAACCTTCCTTTCTGTTTATGGCTGTGATTCTGCTTTTGGTTTTCAGTTTTGATACCTTATTTAAGCACCTTAAGCAGTTCAGAGGACTCTACCAGAGGGCATATTTCTATAAGCAGATGTTAGATGGGTCTCTGTCATGTATGATTTAGTTAAGATTCCTGTATTGCAGGGGGTTAGACTAAATGAGCCTCAGGGGTCCTTTCCAACTCTACAATTCTATGAATCTATGATATATTCCATATATTTTAATTTTATTTGCTAAGTTATACATAACCACTGAGTGCAAACCAATATATTGCACTGCCTTGCAGCAGGTTTACTCAGAGGTAAGCCCCACTGCAAGTGGAGTGCAGGAGTGCGTCTTAACACGGGTAAAACGCATGTAAGAAACAAAACAAAAACATGTTAATTTCGTTTCTAGTAAATCTCCAGATTTCTTGCATTTCTATGCTGCGTTAAAGACTCCCTGCTACTTCATGGAATAGAGAAACCTCTAAATGACAAGTCATATTCTTTCCTTTCAGCGGGAAGGGGAACACCGCCCCCCCCCCCCCACAACACACACACACCAAAAAAGCTATTTTGATCTGCTTGGCACGGCTGCAGTTACACCGGGGTGACCACAAGGTGGCAGTAGACACAAGATGAATATATATCACCAGGTGATTTGCTCTAGAGCGACTATAAACCTGCTAAGATGAAGAAGTGGCTGTGAAGGATCACGCGAGTGAGGGTGAAGAGCTGCAAAAAAAAAAAAAAAAAAGAGGAAGATCTCTATGGCGGGGTTTGTCTTGACAAGCCTCAGGCTTCTCCTGCGTGAAAGCTATGAAAGGCATAGGACCCACAGTCTGTACACTCCTTTTCACCTGCTTGCACACCTGTAAAAGCAGGATATCTGCAGAGCAATAAAAGGGGGGAGGGCGCTCCTAGCACTGTTTATTGGCAGGCCTGAGACATCTGCGCATCTTTTTTTTTTTAATGAAATCTCCTCTCCCACCACACTTTCTTTTAAATTCTCACACAAGGGAGGTTTTTGTGACTCACGTGTTGAAAGAGCAAGAGAGGGTTAGAGGGGCAATTCTGCCCTCCAAGGACAGCAAATGTGTCTCCACCATCTAGGAAAAAGAGCAGTTCCTGCACACCTTCAGGTCTCTCCTGTAGAGGACCTCTCTAGGGATATGGATCTGGGTGTGCAAGGAAGCGCTTTCCCTTCTCCGACGAACCTACAGATTTCAGGGAAGCATTTCAGAACCTAAGAAGAACCTTCTGGGTCAGGTCAAATGGGACCCATCTAGTCCAGCATCCTGTTCTCAGATGCCCCAATGCAAAACCCACACACAAGTAGGACCCACGAGCCCCACAGCAACCCTCTCAGCAAACTGGTATTCAGAAGCATTTCTGCCTCTGTCCGTGGATGCAGAGCAGAAACCATCACGGCCAGTAGCCATCAAGAGTCTTTCATCCTAGATGAAAGGAAGAGCATTTCTACGACATGTGACTGTGGCAGCATGAACCCTGCCCCTCCCTGGCTCCTACAGCCCACGGGGAGGAGGTCCTACGGCAATGACTGGGATAGCTCAGTGGGTAGAGCACAAGGCTCTTAATCTAAGGGTTGAGAGTTTGAGGTCCACTTTGGGGGAAAAAATCCTGCATTGCAGGGGGTTGGACTAGATGACGCTCAGGGTCACATCCAATTATATGATTCTGTGTGAAAACCCCATGGGATTAGGAATGCCCAGCAGCCTAATTTCATCTCCTTTTAGTCTCACTGGCACTCAAGTCACAGGTCTCTCCTGCCCTGTTTTGTGCAGATCTTTGGAAAGAATGCACAGAAAAGCTCTGCATTCAAATTCCATGCATTTTGATTTTTTTTAAATGCACTTTTAAATCATACGAATGGGTTCTTCTGCTGCACAGAGCGCATGGAATGTCCTCCCCCATCATCTTTATTAAGAGGCCTTTTGGTGTCCAGAAAAGCATCGCCTCTGGAATGTCCTGCCATGACTCAGGACCTGGACATAAATTCAGGAAGCTTGCCTGCAGAAGAGGATTTGTATGGGGCAGGGATCCTAAGACAAAGTCACTGCAGATCACAAAGGGGGAAGAGTATATCTGAAGGAGCGTCTCCACCCCCATCGTTCTACCCGGACACTGAGGTCCAGCACCGAGGGACTTCTGGCGGTTCCCTCACTGCGAGAAGCCAAGTTACAGGGAACCAGGCAGAGGGCCTTTGTGCTGGTCCCGGGGGGGGGGGGGAGGTACTAATACCGTAGCCGAAGATCAGTCCAGAGTCACTAGCAGGGTAGACAATCACTAGATGAGACGCGAGGTCCGAAACAGGGAGCCGGGCGGGGGAGCAGGAACGCTGGTAGGGCAGCAGCAGGAAGCCAGGCGGGTAACAGGAACACTGGTAGAGCAGAAGCAGGGAGCCAGGCGGGGAACAGGAACACTGGTGGGTCAGCAGCGGGCAGCTGGGCGAGGAACAGGAACACCGGAGAGTCAGGAGCAGGAAGCCGGGCGTGGAACAGGCACACTGGGAGTGCAGATCTAGGTCTGGGTAAAGCAGGTACTCCACAACGACGTTGCTCCCGCAACCTGGGACCGGGCTGCCTGACCTTTATCTTCTTCTAAGGCCGGGGGCGGTCCCGGCCCCCAGGAGCCCCGCCTCTCTTGGCCTTAAGGCGAGCACTCCTCCTGGGAGAGACCAGTTCCCTTCGCCTCTCTGCCCTAAGCCTCTGCAGTTCAGGAGAGGCCGAAGGGTTACTGGGCCCCGGGGGAGGCTCACCTGTAGCCACTGAGTCCTCCAGCACCTCTGGGGCCAGAATGGTCTCACCTGGTGCCTGCCCCTGAGGATCTGGCACAGGTGCAGGCTCCTCAGCATCTAGGCCTTGCCCCAGTTCAGCCGGCCCTGGAGGCGGGGACTCCTGTGCCGGCTGGGATTCCTCCGGTTCACTCTCAGACTCGGAATCCCAGGCCATCACACCATCCCCCCTCCCAGGCCCCCCCCTCAATCGAGGGTCCGGACCCGGCTTGTTGGGGTACGCCGCATGAAACTCTCGGAGGCAGGCAGGCGCGTGGACGTTGGTCGCTGGTTCCCAGGAACGGTCCTCCGGCCCATACCCCTTCCAGTCTATGAGATACTGCAGCTTTCCCCTGCGGTATCGGGAGTCCAGAATGCGTTCCACCTCGTACTCAGGCTCTCCCTGAACCAAAACTGGCTGCGGTCGGGGATGGTTCGGGTGGAACTCGTCGGGTGGGGCCACCGGACTCAGAAGGGACCTGTGGAATACCGGGTGAACCTTCAGGGTTGCTGGCAACCGGAGACGGAATGCCACCGGCGAGACCTGGTGCACGATGGGAAACGGGCTGGTGAAACGGGCGTCCAGCTTCCGCGAAGGTCGAGAAGGGTGGAGGTGGCGAGTGGAGAGCCATACCAGGTCACCGACGTGGAGTTCCGGCCCCACCTGGCGGTGGCGGTCGGCCTGGACCTTGTACGCCTCCTTGGCCTGGCGCAGCTGCTCCATCAACAGCTGTTGCTGGGACTGGAGCTCCTGAAGCCACTCTGTCACCGCAGGGACCGCAGATGCCGGCAGCACATCCGGGAACAACCGTGGATGAAAACCGTAGCTGGCCTGGAACGGGGTCTGCTGGGTGGACGCATTCACCACGTTGTTATAAGCGAACTCCGCCAAGGCTAGGTGGTCGACCCAGTCATCCTGCTGGTAGCTGCAGTAACACCGGAGGTACTGCTCCAGCACCGCGTTCGCCCGTTCCGTCTGGCCATCAGTCTGTGGGTGGTAAGCAGATGAGAGACAGACCTCTGTTCCGAGGGCCTGGTGCAAAGCACGCCAAAACCGGGACGTGAACTGAACGCCACGGTCGGACACCACACGCTCAGATAGACCATGCAGGCGGAAGACATGCTGAAGGTACAGCTGAGCGGTTTCCTTAGCTGAGGGTACGGATGGGCAGGGGGCACAGTGCACCATCTTCGTGAAATGGTCGGAGAAAACTAGAAGGCAGGTGTAGCCCCGAGACGGGGGTAGCTCCACTACAAAGTCCAGAGAAACTGTGTGCCAAGGACGTGGTGGAACCGGCAACGGCTGAAGAAGGCCGGGGGGTCGCCCGGTAGGCCCCTTGGCCCGCCTGCAGACATCACAACCAGCGACGTAGCGAGCCACGTCAGCCTTCAGACGGGGCCACCAAAACTCACGGCTTACCAGATGGGTGGTCCGATACCGCCCAAAGTGCCCCGCTGCTGGAGCATCATGGGTCATCCGGAGAACCTCAGCCCGCAGCGGCCCTGGTGGGATGTACAGGGGCCCGTGGTGCAGCAGAAGACCCTGATGCAAGACCAGCCCTGGATACTGAGGGCATGACCCTTCGGCCAGTTCCCGGAGTCGTTCCTGGGCCCAAGCGTCGACCCGCTGCTGTTCCCGCACCCGAGCCTGCAGTGGCTCAACCTCCTGGGTGGCCAGGAATGCAGCTGGTGGTAGAATCGTGGTGGGTACTGCTTGCTGTACCGTGTCTGCGTTGTCTTCAGGTTTCCGGGACAGGGCATCCGCCTTCTGGTTTTGGGAGCTAGGGATGTAGCGGATCCGGAACTGGAACCGGGAAAAGAACAACGCCCACCGGATCTGCCTTTGGTTCAGCTTGCGGGTGGTCTGGAGGTACTCCAGGTTCCGGTGGTCGGTTCTCACCTCCACCGGGTGTCGTGCCCCCTCAAGATGGTGGCGCCAAACCTCAAAGGCCACCTTGATGGCCAGTAGTTCCCGCTCCCACACGGTATAGTTACGCTCCGCTGGAAGGAGCTGGCGGGAATAAAAGGCGCAGGGTAAGAGTGGCGCTTCTGGTCCGCACTGCTGAGACAAGACGGCACCGAGAGCCGTACTGGAGGCGTCAGTCTCTACCACAAAGGGTCGAGAAGGATCCGGATGCTGCAAGATTGGCGCTCTCTGGAAACAGGCCTTCAACCCTTGAAATGCCTCCTCTGCCTCCTTGTCCCAGGAAAACGGCGTCTTGGGGCGCAGTAGCCGGGTCAACGGGGTGGTGCGATGAGCATAATCCGCAATGAAGGTCCGGTAATAGTTGGCGAACCCCAGGAAACGCTGTAGGTCCTTGCGGTTCCGAGGTGCCGCCCATTCTCGAACCGCTGCCACCTTCCCAGGATCCATCTGCACCCCACCTGGTGAGAGTCGGTGACCCAGGAAGTCCACTGACCGCTGATGGAACTCGCACTTGCTGAGCTTTGCATACAAACGGTGCTCGCGCAAGCGCTGCAGCACGGTCCGGACATGACCCTCGTGGCGCGCCGGGTCACGGGAGTAAACCAGAATGTCATCCAGGTACACCACCACGTACTTGTCTAGCAAGTCCTGGAACACGTGGTTGATGTACCGTTGAAACACAGCAGGCGCGTTGCACAAACCGAAGGGCATAACCAGGTATTCGAACTGCCCGTACCGGGTCCCGAATGCTGTCTTCCACTCATCCCCGGCTCGGATCCGAATCAAATTGTAGGCACCCCGGAGGTCTAGCTTGGTGAACACCTGCGCCCCTTGCACCCGCTCCAGCAACTCCGAAATAAGGGGCAAGGGGTACCGGTCTGGGATGGTAATTTTGTTCAGGGCCCGGTAATCATGGCAAAGGCAGAGCTCCCCACATTTCTTTTTAACAAAGAGCACTGGCGCAGCAGTGGGCGAGGTCGAAGGCCTAATGAACCCACGCTCCAGGTTCTTGCGCAAGAAGTCCTGCAAAGCCTCGCGCTCTGGCTCTGTTAAAGAGTATAAGCGACTCACCGGTAGGGGCGCTCCGGGCTGGAGGTCTATGCCGCAGTCAAAGGACCGATGCGGCGGCAGCTGGTCGGCCCCCCGTTCCTCGAACACGTCGTGATAGTCCCGGTACTCAGCGGGGAGCGTTGCAGCAGCCTCCTCAGTGGGCGCAGCTGCTAGCATTTCAGTCTCAGCAGGAGAACTTGGGTCTGGGAAGTGTACAGTCCGTTTGACCCAGTCAATCTGCACATTGTGAGCCTCCAGCCAGTCCATCCCAAGCACCAGGGGGAACCGGGGCATGGAGGCAATATCCAAAGTTCGCATCTCACGGTGCTGCTGGAGGCACAGGACCAGGGGCTGAGTCTCCTGAGTAACGGCACCCGAACGCAGGAGCCGCCCGTCGATTGCCTCCACCTGTACCGGTTCTGGCTTGTTCTGAAGTGGCACCCGATGATGGGCAGCAAAAGCAGCGTCCATATAGGAGCGGGTTGCCCCCGAATCCACTAGAGCATGGGTAAGAATCCAGGGTCCACCTGGAGGGTATAGACGTACCGGAACCATAAGGTGTTGTAGTTCAATGGGTGCGGCCCCATTCTGTGCTGTTTGGGACCCCAGGTAGCCAGGGCCATCAGCTACTGGGGTTGGCGGTTTCCCTGTGGCTGGCGTTTCTCAGGACAGGACCGGGCATAGTGTCCGCTTCCGCCACAATAGAGACATAAATTCCCCTCCCGACGCCGCGACTTCTCTGCGGGGGAGAGGCGTGGCCGCACTGCCCCAAGCTGCATAGGTTCCTCCAATGACTCAGCTGTGCCTGTGGGGCTGCTGGTAGAAACTGGTGCCGAGAACTGAAAGTGCCGGCGGCCCCGAGCCTGACGACGGTCCTCTAGCCGATCGTCTATCTGTAGACTCCGTTGAATGAGGGTGTCTAGCGTGGTGGGGCGTTCCATAGTGGCCAGCTGGTCCAGTATCTCGTCTGAAAGCCCCTCGAGATACTGGTCCCGAAGAGCAGAGTCATTCCAGGTCAAGTCCTGTGCCAGCAGCCGGAATTCCGTGGTGTATGCGGCCACCGTGGACTTGCCCTGTTTCAACCGCCGAATCGCCCGGTTGGCTTGACTCCCCTTCTGGGGGTTGCCGAACGCGGCCTCCAACAGATTGCAAAACCCCACATAGTCCACCAGCAAAGGGGAGTCCTGCCTGAGCAGCGGCAACGCCCACTTGGCCGCCTGGTCTTTTAACAAACTAATCAAAAAGTGCACCTTGGTGCGGTCGTCAGGGAAGTTCCGGGCGCGCCCCTGAATGTACAGCTTGGCCTGGGCAAGAAACATGGGAAAGCTGGCCGGGGCCCCATCAAATTTCTCAGGCAAGGCCACTGGGTACTTGCCAGGAGCCGGGGCGTCGGCCCCAGGAGCCGGGAGGGCGTCCAACCGCTGCTGAAGTGCCGTAACCGCATTACTGAGCTGCTGCACGGTGTGCGTCAAGGCCTGGTTCTCCTGGGCTATTGCCAACAGTCTAGCCGCTTGGTCGGCCATGGCCTCTGACTCTTCCCGAACGCACCCCAACAAAGAGGGAGTGCGGGTGTGGCGGGAGCAAACTGTGCTGGTCCCGGGGGGGGGGAAGGTACTAATACCGTAGCCGAAGATCAGTCCAGAGTCACTAGCAGGGTAGACAATCACTAGATGAGACGCGAGGTCCGAAACAGGGAGCCGGGCGGGGGAGCAGGAACGCTGGTAGGGCAGCAGCAGGAAGCCAGGCGGGTAACAGGAACACTGGTAGAGCAGAAGCAGGGAGCCAGGCGGGGAACAGGAACACTGGTGGGTCAGCAGCGGGCAGCTGGGCGAGGAACAGGAACACCGGAGAGTCAGGAGCAGGAAGCCGGGCGTGGAACAGGCACACTGGGAGTGCAGATCTAGGTCTGGGTAAAGCAGGTACTCCACAACGACGTTGCTCCCGCAACCTGGGACCGGGCTGCCTGACCTTTATCTTCTTCTAAGGCCGGGGGCGGTCCCGGCCCCCAGGAGCCCCGCCTCTCTTGGCCTTAAGGCGAGCACTCCTCCTGGGAGAGACCAGTTCCCTTCGCCTCTCTGCCCTAAGCCTCTGCAGTTCAGGAGAGGCCGAAGGGTTACTGGGCCCCGGGGGAGGCTCACCTGTAGCCACTGAGTCCTCCAGCACCTCTGGGGCCAGAATGGTCTCACCTGGTGCCTGCCCCTGAGGATCTGGCACAGGTGCAGGCTCCTCAGCATCTAGGCCTTGCCCCAGTTCAGCCGGCCCTGGAGGCGGGGACTCCTGTGCCGGCTGGGATTCCTCCGGTTCACTCTCAGACTCGGAATCCCAGGCCATCACAGCCTTCTTGGTAGTGGCGCCCTCCCTGTGGAACGCCCTCCCACCAGATGTCAAAGAGAACAACAACTACCAGACTTTTAGAAGACATCTGAAGGCAGCCCTGTTTAGGGAAGCTTTTAATGTTTGATGTATCACAGTATTTTAATACTTTTTTGGAAGCTGCCCAGAGTGGCTGGGGAAGCCCAGCCAGATGGGCAGGGTATAAATAATAAATTATTATTATTATTATTATTATTATTATTATTATTATTATTATTACTATCACCCAACGAAGCCTACCAGAGGTTCCTCTCCAGGATCCTCTGCAAACCTCCCCACCTGCCCACATCCAGGCCATACTCAGAGGGATCAGTGGACCCTCTGGGACACATGGCCGAGGTGGCAGAGTGCAGGTGATTTCATCTATGACACAGGTTCCCAAACTGCTGCCTGTGGTCCACCACAGCTCTGTGAGGGTCATTCAGGTGGTCCACGGCATGGATTTGTGGATTTGTGGTTGAAGGAGAGAGGCGGCGCAGCCTTCGCACTAAATTTCCGTATCGATTTCTAATTGTATTTTTACTGCTTCGCTTATTCCTTACATTGCATTTTATTGCATTAAAATTGGAACCCTATGGAATTCAAACTGTAATGCAGTAGGATAGAATGCGTAAGAAAGAAAAGCAGGAATTTTAAAAATGCAGCTAAAAACCATACAGCATCTAGCACAACACACTGCAATTGCTAAAGCAGGCATTTTATATATATATATATTAAAAAAGAATCATTACATGTACCGCCAAGTTCCGCAGCAATTTCCAAGTGGTCCATTGGGGTTAGTTTGGGAACGACTGCTCTATTTAGTCTCCTTCCCGGGGATTTTGTGCCACGCACCCTTCACTGGAACAGGACTGCACTGGACCAGCACTGCATTGCAGTGGGTTGGACTAGATGAGCGCTGGGACCCCTTCCAACCCTACAATTCTGTGGGTCTATAATTCTGTGAACTCTCAGAGACGAGCAGGAGATTCCCGGCCTTCGCTTTGCCCTCCAATGGTGCGCTTGCTGGGATCTATCCATGGTGCTGAAAACACGGGCCATTCATAATCTATGTCAGAGGTTGTCCACCTGGCTCTCACTGGTACACCCGTCTTCCCCAACACCCACAGGGCCCCCTCCCCGTCCCCTCATGGAGGTTTGGCTTGAAAGCAGCATTCTGTTGCAGCCGAGAGAATTGTGTGCTTGGCTGCAAAGCTGTGTGTGTGCAGCAGTTTGCCCGGCTTGCAAACGTGCCCCCAGAAAGGCTGGCAACCTCCACGACTCCAGCTCTCCCTTCCTTGGCTGCTTTAAATGGGGGGTGCCTGTTTTCATTTTCCTCAGTCAAAATGCTATTAGATCCACAAGGGGCGGGGTGGGGGGAAGATGCCGGAAGATCTCCTTTGCTTTTGGGAAGGGGGAGCATTTAATACTGCAAAGAGTGGCAAGAGGGGGAAATATATACAGTGCTAGCTCGGGTTACAGACGCTTCAGATTACAGACACTTCAGGTTACAGACTCCGCTAACCCAGAAATAGTACCTTGGGTTAAGAACTTTGCTTCAGGAGGAGAACAGAAATTGCACGGCGGCAGCAGGAGGTCCCATTAGCTAAAGTGGTACCTCAGGTTAAGAACGGACCTCCGGAACGAATTAAGTTCTTAACCTGAGGTACCACTGTACATCTACCTAACTCCACCTGGAGCTCCACTTCCTCAATTCGCAAAGCACATCCAAAACCATGGCAAGCCCCAAAGGCAGATCAGCGGCACCAACCTGGTCCCCCCCCCCCCAGCTTCCAGATCCCTGGGTTCTTCTTCCTCCCTACTTCCTACTTCCTCTGCCCCTTCCTTGCTTGGCCTCGGCTGGCAGCTCCTCTTCAGATGGGCCACACAGGGCAGCTTCTGCTTTCCACCCAATAGGAGCAGGCCCACAACAAGACAGCTGGGATAGCTCAGTTGGCAAAGCATGAGACTCAGGGTTGTGAATTCGAGGCCCACGTTGGGCAAAAGATTCCTGCACTACAAGGGATGGGACTAGATGGCGCTCATGGTCCCTTCCAGGTCTTACGATTCTGAAGGCTGAAAAGAGTTCCCAGGCCCTGACCTTCTCACCTGTGGCCTGATCCTGCCAGGGAAGCCCGGCTGCTTTTGAAAGAGCTACGTGGTGAACAAGATGCTTTTGGCTGCAGCTCCCAGAGGGAGACGCTGTCCTCCCTGCCTCTTCTTTCCCTGTGACTCAGCAGGCTCAATATGCAAGGGCTGTAAAAACTCTGCTCCTCACCCTGTCAGCCTCATCTTGCTGCCACCAGTCCTGTCAAATTGGTTAAACTGGCCAAACAGCCCCATCATTTGTGCTTAGGCTGCTGATTTAACACTTGCGCAGCAAAGCCCTTCTCTGGGAACTGCCTGAGAGTCACTTACAAAATAATAAGAATGAAAATCTTGCTGTAACATTTAAATGACTAAAGGGAGATTATGTTTTGAAGGGGGGAACTCCTCTGATACAGCTATAGCCGCTTGGTCATCCTGCCCTCCTTTGAAATGCTTCTCCCGGCTTGGGCTCTTTGAAAGGAAGGGGCCGGGGGCAGGATTTGCAGAAGCCTCTTCCCACCAGCAGCTGCTTTCAGAAAGGTTAACCCAGAATCTTCAATGCTGAGAAGATCCAGCAGCAGCTGGAACCACCAGAAACACCTCACTTCCCCACTGTTGCTAAGCCAATATACATGCAATGGAAAGGAGTCTAGATTCTCCCCCTGCCTGTCCACAGTCTCCGTTTTCCATCCCTTCCTCTGCTGCCCACTCTCTGTGTCGAGTTCTAGACTGCAAGCACTTTGGGGCAGGGACCCGCCTGCAGAGAAACACTTCAGAGGGGCAACTGCAGTACAGACAGTAGTGGCTCCTATCTTCCCAGCAGGGAAGGGCAAATCTGTCCCTTTGCTTTTCTCTCGCTTTTCCAGCTGAGATGTCCGCATTTCCATGTCAGGTTGCACTTATAAACAAAAAACAGCATCCTGACCTAAAAAATGTCGTCAGTATTTTGTAGTGTGCAGTTCTCCTAAGACGTTTGATCACTGCAACGCTGGGTTTGACCTATGAAGCCTTAAACGGCTCAGGACCGCAATACCTCAAGGACCACCTCTTTCCATATGAACCTACCCAGATCATCTTTTGAGGTCCTTCTTTCTGTGCCTCCTCCTCAAGAGGTCTGGAGGGTGGCAACACAAAAACAAGCCTTCTCTGCAGTGGCTCCCCATCTGTGCAATGCTCTCTGCACGGAAGTTCGCCTGGTGGCTTCATTATACACCTTTAGGCGCCAGGCAAAAACGTTCCTTTTTTTACCAAGCCTTTGGTTGATTTGATTGACATCCTATGCCCTCTTAAAATGTGGGGTTTGGGGGGTGTTATTGGGTTGTTGTTTTTATTTTGATTATGTATTTTGTGGTTTTATATTTTGATTTTATTCTGTGAACTGCCCTGAAACCTCCGGGTATAGGGTGGTATATAAATTATAAGAATAAGAATAACTGTAAATATGAAAAGAGACAAAGTATTCTCTAAATTTTTTTCCTTGGTTATATGTATTTTCTTTTTCTTTTGTATTTTCTTTTGTTGTAAATATGTATGTTTTCTAATTTGTACTTAATAAAAATTATTTAATTTTTTTTAAAAAAGAATAATATACTGTATTTTTTGCTCTATAAAGCACACTTTTCCCTTCCTAAAAGGTAAGGGGAAATATGTGTGCGTCTCGTGGTGCGGATGCAGGTGGGAGGCTCTGCTCAGTGCTCCCTTTAAAGAGCCGCGTGGAGCGTGTATGCAGCTCTTGGGGACTTTTCTCCGAGGAGGGAGAAGGACTGTCCTGGCTTATGGGATAGCCACGCGCAGCCTCTCCCGCGCAAGGGGAGCCTTCATCCCGCTGCCCAGGAGAGGCTGCGCGCAGCTATCCCATAAGCCAGGACAGCAAGCGGGATCACTGCACAGCGATCCTGCTTGCTGTCCTGGCTTCTGGGATTCAGATTTTTTTTCTTGTTTTCCTCTTCCAAAAACTAGGTGCGTCTTCTGGTCTGGTGCGTCTTATAGAGCAAAAAATACAGTACACCTTTGCATGCAATTATTGCCTTACACCTTTTAGCAAGCAATTCTCCCTTACAAAACGCACCCTTTATGTTATTTTCACGACCAAACTTGTTTTCATGCAGCCTTTCCTCCAACAGTCACATTTCTGTACACTTAGCAATCCCCCCTTTAAGAGAAACTCATTCCTAGCAGCAGATACTGGTTACGACACATCATACAGAACCCCCAGATTTTTCAAACAGGTTACGAGAGAGAGTGCATGCTACAGACCGCACCTGAAGATCACACACATTAAAATAACTTTGGAGCTCTGCTTTCGTGAAGGAATGTTTCTAAACAGCTTTTCGTGATAATGCATCCTGCATGCACTTAATTTCATGCAAGCTTGTTTTTGCTTTGTGATGCATGTGTTTGCAGGGTGGGGGTAGGTGCGATGCATTTTGCCTGGTTGGCCAAAGAGCAATAAACTACTGTGACGTTTTCAACACTTTTTCTGTTGGAAAATTGCACCGCATTGTGGTGAGCTGCTTCGAAGGGTGCCCGTGTTTTGGTTCAAAGATTGCTTCAATATGTTAGGTAGCTCTGCACTGATATGGGAGTCAAATCAAATCTCTTTCCCCCCTTCCCAGTTTTCCAGGCAGATATTGTTGGCCTGGGGACCTTGGGAGGTTCTGAATCTGTAGCCAGAAGCTCATCAAGCCAGAATTCAGCCTCTTGAAAGGATGGAAAACCCATCCATTCCCCTCACTGACTGTAAGCTCCTTGCAGGCGAGGGTCTTTCTCCATTGCTCATGATGCTCTACTAAGGATTGCACACGCTATGTACATAAATCAGAATGGTCCATCCATGTAGCGTGTCCATTTCTGATGGGCGATTAATGTGCTCCCAAGAAAAGGAGGCAAAAGTTTAAAGGCTTCCTCCCTCCTCACCAAGAGCGCCATAAGGCTCATATTTCAGATCTTCATAAATGTTCTTGGTGTGCAAGATTTCCCCCCCCACAGAAAAAGCTATCTTTCTGCCCAGCTGGACATTGGTAATATAGATGGCTACATGTTTTCTGACAAATTGCACAAAAATCACAGACAGTGCATCATCCACTCGACGCGTCGTTTTGAAGACAAAAAGATTTAAGAATATTTCCTAAATGCCAGCGAAGGCCTGCAAACAGAGAACATATTGCCCCTATAAATCCTCCCCAGAGGCAAAGGGTAGAAGAGGAAGGAGGAGGGGATGACAATCTTGGGAATGGCCAACACCGTTTTGTGTCCAGAATTCAAAGCTCCATTGGAATCAGATGCATGGAGCAAAGTCTGGGCAACCAGAGGCCTAATCCAGACCCTTCAGGGATTCTGGGAAGTTATTTGCATGAGTTGCTGGGGTTTTTTGCATGTGAAACCCCCCACCCCCAAACACACACATGTACCAGTGCCAGCAGAACAGGCCTCCCCAAACTTTTGGATCCCTGGGACAGGTTTGGAAATCTAGGAAACTAAGTACCCTTTTCACATAAGAAAACTAGGCGATGCTCAGAACTCCAGAAACGGGCAAAACACTTAGGTACCCCAGAACAAATGAAACAAAGGTTTTTGTTTTAAAACTAAACAAAGAATAAAAACAGGCACCCTCCAAGAAAGCAGGTAGCACCCCATCCAAAAAACCTCCCTTCAAATAAAATGCATAAAAATAAAAATTGGGAGGGTTACAGGGGGTGGAAACCAAGTAGGGATGGCGGAATCTCTCCATTTCAGCTTCTCTCACGTTCTCATTTTCCAAGTCTTCACATTTCCACATCAGTTTGTGATTTATTTTTTTGAAGTCCTCATCAAAATTCATCAGCATTTTTGTGCAAATGCACAATACACTTTTTTCCCCTAAGCAGTTCTGCCCAATACACATTTGCAGAACAATCTTCCCTAATACGCTGTATTTTCACACGTCATTGGCACTAATGGATGCCTGTTCTTGCAAACTTTAGTTTATGGATTTATTTATTTTTTGGTACAAGTTACTTGACTAGAGAGACCTGCGTCGCAAAATTCAGAGAAGCCTGACTTTTGAAGGATCGTGGGTTGTTTATGAAAAGTGCAAATGAGGGAGTTTAGTATTAAAATGCCAACTGGACCAAATTTCTTCCCCATCCTCCCTAGTGCCTGCTGTGGGTTTGCTCCACCTTGCATCTCACTCCTCTGGGACTCTGGGATTGGAAGTCTGATCCAAACTGTTTGCTGCCACTTTCCTCCCCTCCTTTATTTAACCAGTGCACACTTGTGTACTGACAAAGCAATACTTGTGGGGCAGGGAGAAAGAATGAGGTTGCTCTGAGTACAGTCGTACCTTGGATGTCAAATGGCTTAGTCGCCGAACGTTTCGGCTCCCAAACGCTGAAAACCCGGAAGTGAGTGTTCCAGTTTGTGAACGTTTTTTGGAAGCCAAATGTCTGACGTGGCTTCCATGGCTTCCGCTTGAGTGCAGGAAGCTCCTGCAGCCAATCAGAAGCCATGCCTTGGTTTTCGAACAGTTCCGGGAGTCAAACGTACTCCCAGAACGGATTAAGTTTGACAGCCAAGGTTACGACTGTATATTACAATTGCATCAGTATTCTTCTTCTGTGTAATTTTGTTTATATGCTCCTTTGTATTGGTAAAGCACAGCACAAAAGTAATCCCTTCTCAAAAATCGCATGCATCAATTTTTTGTAGTGTTTCATCAAACATGCCAGAGAAGGGGCGTCAAGGCATAAACTTTGCACACCCAGTGCTGGGCTCAACACTTCGAGGTAAAATAATGGACCATAGTTTCCACTTTGGGAACAAGGCCAGATCCTTTCAAATCTCAAAATGCAGGGAGAGCAGAATTCCAGATGAGAATAATTTTGGGAGGGTACCCATTAATCACGTAGACCAGCCTTCTCTTCAACCTGGTGCCATTCTGATGGTTCTGGACTAGAATTCCCATCAAGCCCAGCCAGCACAGGGATTATAGGAGTTGTAGTCTGACAACATCTATGGGGCACCAAGCTGGGGAAGGCTCCTCTAGAGGAACCCCATGAGTTAAAAGCACATTTTCTGCCATAAAGGCCACAATTCAAGCCCCATAACCCTAGACACCAAAGCATTCTCCCATGTTTAAGTTGGAAGCAAATTGTAAAGGAAACAGAAAGACAGGGAACTCTGTTTAACTTTCCATATTTCACATACTTCAGGGCGTTGTTTTCTTAAGGTATACACACAGAGATTGAAAGAGAGAGAGGTCCAGCATTCCACCCCACAGCCCATTTTTATTTCACAGGGAAAGAATCGCTTTTTAAATTGCCAAGTTGTGAAAAGCAGCTCACACAATTATCGAGAGGTTCGGCCAATAAACCTTGCTCCCCTTCATCCGATCCTTGGCTACAGATCCAACCGTCCAATCTCCATATCATTTATTCCTGAGATATTTCATTTCAGGCCCTCAATCTTTAGATCTGCAATTGGATTTTGTTTCTATGAAATGCGCCCCCCCCCCATCCCAGCCCCTGCCAGCCCCTGGAGCGCCGGCAAGGAAAGGATATTCCATTTCCAATCCGTTCAAAGTGAAAAAGTCAATATAGATGTTGGGGTGGTGTGTCGGTGCCCCTGCTGCTCTCATCATTGCAATCTGAAGTCAGCTAAAGTTGCGCTTCGCTTCCCTTTGCCCCACAACCCGCTCCCCGCACACACCTTAATACCTGGCCCTTTAGGTCTCTTTCGGGATGTGTAATGAATTGTAGGGACCGAAGTTCTGCACCTACATACAAAGATGTCCGTCAAAACATCTGAGCCCGAAGCAGCCCTTCCTGGGGAGTTATATTTAAGTGATTCTTCAAATCAACACAGACCAAGTCCTAAAAACATACAGTGGTATCTCAGGTTAAGAACTTAATTCATTCTGTAGGTCCGTTCTTAACCTGAAACTGTTCTTAACTTGAGGTACCACTTTAGCTAATCGGGCCTCTCGCTGCTGCCGCACAATTTCTGTTCTCATCCTGAAGCAAAGTTCTTAACCTGAGGTACTATTTCTGGGTTCGCGGAATCTGTAACCTGAAGCATCTGTAACCCGAGGTACCACTGTATCTTCCTGCAACCAACAGCAGCACGCTGGTCTGCCTCCTCACCCAGGCAAACTCCTGCCAATGTCTCTGCCAAATAAGACTACTGTCAAGAGTTGGAAACTGCCCCTCACCCACCACTGATGACGAATGACCTTTTCCATCTGCAACCTGTTTGAACTGTCCTAATAGGATTAATCTCTTGCAGCTTTATTTTATTTTTGCTGCTAAGCTTTGGAATATCCCAACAATAATTTTTCTACAGTGCATGATATACAGAAGTTATGGTCAGTTTCACAAATGTGTTGGTTGCCCATGTGCACCTCTGACACCATCCATGGCCAAGCCTTCCCATAGGCTGGATAAAGAATGGGGCCACGCTCCCTCGGGCTGATGGGAGTTGTAACCCAAAGCATCCCTGGGTGGCTTTGTGGGTTTGCTCTGCTCTGTATCCTGTTCCTCTGGGGTTCTGGTTTGAGCAGCAGAATTTCCAAAAATAATGCCAGAATCGGGGCGGCTGACCAGATCCCTGTGGCGGAAGCCTGCAAGCTGGACGTGAGCACGACAGCACTCTGCTCAACTGTGATCTCCTGCAACTCGTGCCCAGATACGTAAATCTAGCACCTTGGATTGAGCCATAGAGCAAGAGACAACTCAGCATAGTCAAGTCACAGAATCACAGAATTGTAGAGTTAGAAGGGAGTCCCAGTGCTATTTTTCTAGAAAAAGAGGTGCCAGAACTCAACATGAACACCTCCCTTGTTCTCCTATAATGCCAAAGGCGCCCGCCGGAGAGTTCCAGCTGGAAAAAAAAACCCCTGGAAGGGACCCTGAGGATCATCTAGTTCAATGCCCTGCAGAAATATGCAGCTGTCCCACACAGGGATCGAACTTGCAACCTTGACATGACCAGCACCATGCTCTAACCAACTGAGCTACCCAGTGTGACATGGGCAGGAGTCCTACAGCTAAACCTCTGCACCAATTGCCACTCTCAACTCTTCAGTTGAGATACACGCAGACAGGATTACAGCACTCCAGGCTAGGACTGACCGGGTCATGGGGTGAGGAAACTGTGGAAGCCACAGCCCTGGTCTCCAAGCGCGGAAACAGCTGCTCTGCCAGCTCAAGCCTGAGTGATGCTCAGAAGTGCCATCAGACGCTGTCCGGGTCCCTCGTTCTTAACAGAGTGCACTAATTTGTTCCCTGGTGTCTGCCGTAATCAGTCCCGATTGCCAAGAGACAAGCTGCAGACGTCTCCCTGGATTGCAAGTGACAGTGGCGGGCACATGCCTGGCCTGCCTTTCGCAGCGCCACGTAGCTGAATGCCACCTTCCCGTTGCCTCCACATCCCTAATTGCAGAGTAATTCCAGGAGAAAATTGACTGGCGTTTGCTGGCGCAGCAGCGATTGCATAAAGGGCAGGCTTGAGCAAACTCGCCCATAGGAAAATGTCTGTGGCTTCAGACACAGATGGGAGGGCAACAAGCAGCAAGCGGCTTCTGCTTGGAGCAGCCCCATTAACTTTAATGGGATTACTCAAGTTCTGAAAATTACAGTCTGTATTTTCCCCCATTTGCCTCTGGTAAAAAATAATAATAATCCAACCCTACCTGATTCAGATAGCAACAGAGAGGGATGTCTCAACCCAGTGGCTCTTCATGGTACTTGTGGTCCAGGAACACGGTAGCCCCAGTGGATGGGGAGAATGGATATCAATGGCCCAAGAAAGCAGGCTCTTCCTTAAAGGTAAAGGGACCCCTGACCATTAGATCCAGTCGTGGCTGACTCTGGGGTTGCGGCGCTCATCTTGCTTTATTGGCCGAGGCAGCCGGTGTACAGCTTTCGGATCATGTGGCCGCATGACTAAGCCACTTCTGGCGAACCAGAGCAGCGCACGGAAACGCCGTTTACCTTCCCGCTGGAGCGGTACCTATTTATCTACTTGCACTTTGACGTACTTTCAAACTGCTAGGTTGGCAGGAGCAGGGACTGAGCAACGGGAGCTCACCCCGTCACGGGGATTCGAACCACCGACCTTCTGATCAGCAAGTCCTAGGCTCTGTGGTTTAACCCACAGCGCCGCCCGCATCCCTTCAGGCTCTTCCTTACCCTGGACCAATTGAAAAGGGCTGGCTACTTGGTATTGGGCAATCGGGACAGGATTGAGTATATGTCAGGCTGTTGACTACCCTGCTGTCTGTTCTTTTGCCTGAGCTCATCTCAGATATGGCATCGAGGACTCCTAGGATTGTAGACCTGAGGGGGTTCAATTTCCATACTAATGAGGTTGTAGCCCATTAATAAAATTTCTACTTTGACGTTATGGCTGCTTTGACCCTCAGCATCTCCAGGTAAGGCTGGGAAAGACCCCTGTCTGGTACCTTGGAGAGCAGCTGCCAGTCAGTGTAGGAGATCAGTTTCCCCAGTATTTGGTGCCCTCCACATGTTTTGGCCTCCAAAACCCATCATCCCAGACTATTGGCCATGCTGGGTGGAGCTGGTGGGAATTAATAATCCAGAACACCCAGAGGGCACCAGGATGGCACAGACCACACTGGTGGGCCAAGGGTACAATGGCACCAGCCAGCTTCCTAGATTCGGGATGCCTACTCTCAGGGAATCACCACCCCTTCCTAAGCCACAGATCATATAATTGTGGACAGAACCAAAGCATTATGAAATCATTCATCTTTAGCTGCCGGCGAAACAGGAACAGTTTGGGTGACCTCCCGAAAGGATAACCAATGCCACTGAGTTTGCTGCCAACCACCTCCCCATCACCATCTTTGCTGCACTGTTTTGTTTGGCTTAATGGGTTTATGAACCACTTTTTAATAAAACATTCTTTGCCAAGTAGGGCACAATAAGAAAACGACCGATACAAATAGCATTTAGAAACAGCAACGTTTTATCATGATGATCCAAGAAGTCAGCACAAAAGCCATCAGCCCAGCCCAGCACAAACTCAGCACCCAAAGATACTCCACCAAAAGCTCTGGGAGAGCTTGGAAACTCTTGAGGGATGGAGTCAGTCTAGCCTCCCAAGCACTTGGATTCCACGTGATGTCACCATTGAGAAACCCCAAAGCAGCCACGGACTCTGAAGTAGATTGTTATGTGCAAGCAGAAGCTCGGTGCAGGTGGCCTACAGATAACCTAGGCCCAACCCATTGAGGGATTTAAAGATGACTACCAGCCTGGGGTTTGCTGATCAGCAGGTTGGCGGTTCGAATCCCCATGACAGGGTGAGCTCCCGTTGCTCGGTCCCTGCTCCTGCCAACCTAGCAGTTCGAAAGCACAAAGTGCAAGTAGATAAATAGGTACCACTCCGGCAGGAAGGTAAACAGTGTTTCCGTGCACTGCTCTGGTTCGCCAGAAGCGGCTTAGTCATGCTGGCCACATGACCCAGAAGCTGTACCCTGGCTCCCTCAGCCAGTAAAGCAAGATGAGCACCACAACCCGAGTCAGGCACGACTGGACCTAATGGTCAGGGGTCCCCTTTACCAGCACAGAACCACTGTGCCAAGCAGTGTCCTCTGTGGCTAAGAGTGCCTTTTACTAGCTGTGTTTGGTTTGCCAACTATGGCCATTCCTGGACAGGAATAGACTGACCACTGCAGTCCATGCATTCGGAACCTTGAGGCTGGATTACTGCAATGTGTTATATATGGGGAAGCCCTTGGTCTGGTTCAGAAGCTCCAGCTGATGCAGAAGATGGTGGCCAGACTGCTGGTGGGAGCTTCTGCTTGAGGGACACCATTGTTAAAGCGCCAGCATTTACTACAAGGCCAGTTTCAGGGTCCTTGCATACAAAGCCCTGAACAAATTAGGTCCAGGGCCACCAGAAGCCTTGTTTCCCAGCTCAGTCACTGAGTTCACTGGCAGGAGCATCGCTGGTCATTCTCCAAATTGGTGACGCTAATTTGAGAACAGCAAGAAACTGAGCTTTACGACTTCAGTCTAGTCCTGTGGAACATCCTGCCAATAGAGATTCAGTGGGTGCCTTCTGTTAAAACTTTTAAACTCCTGCTGAAATCTTTTCTATAATGCCAGGCCCATGCAGGCAATTAAGACTCCATTGTTCCACAAAGGTAAACTGATGTCTGATTTTAACTTGATTTATGGTTTCCTTGTACAGTTTTATATTTTACTGTTGCAAACCACCTTGATATATTTGGAGGGGGGGGGAGAGAGAGACGGGACTGCATACCAAAATTAGAATATGCAGTTTCTTGTGATGTAAGGTAAAGGTAAAGGGATCCCTGACCATTAGGTCCAGTCGTGGCCGACTCTGGGGTTGCGGCGCTCATCTCGCTTTATTGGCCGAGGGAGCCAGCGTACAGCTTCCGGGTCATGTGGCCAGCATGACTAAGCTGCTTCTGGCGAACCAGAGCAGTGCACGGAAACTCCGTTTACCTTCCCGCTGGAGCAGTACCTATTTATCTACTTGCACTCTGACGTGCTTTCAAACTGCTAGGTTGGCAGGAGTAGGGACCGAGCAACAGGAGCTCACCCCATCGTGGGGATTCGAACCACCAACCTTCCGATCGGGAAGTCCTAGGCTCTGTGGTTTAACCCACAGCGCCACCCGCGTCCCTTTTCTCATGATGTACTGGTGTATAAACATTTTAACAAATAAATAAATTAAATACTACAATCCTAATGCAAATTCTTCTGGACAGCAGCATTTTGCAGCACGTGAAGTTTCCGAACTGTCTTCAGAGCCCCCCCCCCCCCAGGGCTAAAGGCAGCGCTTTTGCTATCAGCCTATCCCTGGGCCGAGTCACGGACGTGAACTGCCTGCCATTTGGAGCATTAGCAGTGAAGGAGACTTGTTGATTAATGTGAGCAATTCAAGCAGATTAAGGAGCCACTTCACCCCGAGCAAGGGAACCTTTCGAGTTGCTCGACTGTCTCTGGCCACTTGGAAGCCATCGGTTTTTCCAGACGTCAAACGCACAACCTGGGTTGAGGGAGAAATTCCGTTCTGTTTTTGCATCGAGCCAACCTGCCTAACTCTCGCTTCTGGAAAAAATAATGAACGGAAGAGCACCAATCCTCTGGATTCACGCTTCTCTGGATTTTGCAAAAATACAACCAGAATTGTGTATATTTGGGGGGCGGGAGGGGGCAAAACTGCATACCAAACTGAATATATTAGGGGGGAAATGCCCTAAAATGCTGGTTCGCCAGGCCACAGGTGGCTTGGGTGGGGAAAGCTCATTCAGCCCCCTTCATCTTACTTGCCCATTCACCAATCCGCAGCATCAAGCTTCTCTTCCACATGGGAATGAGGGAAAGAGTGAAAGGTCTGGGGCTGCTGGATCAGGTGCCTTCTTTTAGGTTCTCAGCGGCCAATACCTCTTTCTCCTTACTTTGAAAGTTCAAGGAACTAATTGGGGGCCTCGGAACGCATAAGACACCATGAAGAGCAGCAGTTGCTCCCGCTACCATGTGCTGAGTCCTGCTAGCCTGCTCCAAACCACACCTTTGTTCCCAAGCATTGCACTGCAAGGACACCCAGCTGCTCCCCCCCCCCAAAAAACCCCATTAAGGGCCAAAGTAATGCTCTCAGCAGCCTCTTTGTGGAGCAGTGTGGAGCCCCCACTTCTGCTCAATGTTAGAGTCACAGAATCACAGAAACTGCAGAGTTGGAAGGGATCTCTAGAGTCATCTAGTCCAACCTTCTGCAATGAGGGAATAACAGCTAAAGGATGCCTGACAGATGGCCATTCAGCCTCTGTTTAAAAACCTCCAAGAAAGGAGTGCCCACCAATTTTATATCCCAGTTGTTCTGTTTTATAAACACTTCTCCGTAATCCCTGCACTTTCCTGCCTTCACCCAGATCTTTGGGCCCAGAAATGATTGAGTTGCAAGGACAACCCCCCCGCCAACCCAGATATTAAAAGGGAGGGGGACCAACAACCACCTGCGACCCAGTTTAGAACTCTTGTTCTGGGTGGGAGGGTTTTTTCTAATTGTCGTCAGAGGAGACTCATAAACAGTAGCCCAAATAAGATGTGCCCTGAGCGTTACGTGTGCGGCTGCCGCGCCAAGAATTAACATGTATTTTTGGCTTCCAGAAATGAAGTTATTGCTCCCCCAAGTTAAAAACCACCACTTTCCCCCCGCCTCAAGATAATCAGATAGAAAGGAGCAAGAGTTTCCAGGCGAGATTGTGTCTAAAGGGACATGAAGAGGAGTAAGTAAGTATTTAATTGCACCGCAGTTTTGATTTCTACATTATCCCGCTGACAGGTTCTCAAGAGGCCGGAAAAGACGGGGGGGGGGAGAGTTGCGGTGAATCTCTTAAGTGTGGCTGAGCTGCTTGCAGGAGGTTTCTTGAGCTGGTGACAATCCCAGGCGATTCTAGCTAGAGAGCTTCTCCCCCAGAGTGAGCAGGAGGAGAAGCGGAGAGCAATTCTCAAGGGGCAGCCTGCCTTTCCCCTCCTTCCCTCCCTCCTCCCAGAGGCTCCCACTTCCTGAAAAGATTGCTCAGGTTATTTTGATAGCTGCAGACAGGAGATGTCTCCGAAGAATGATAAACCACTGAGATGAAAAGAGAAGCTGGCCTCAAAACGGATGCTCTTTCCGGGTAGGTTTAAACTGGGAGACAAAAGGCGAAGGTGACCTCTTTGCATCGGGGTGCAGTGCCCCCTGCTGGCTGGAAGGGGGCCCTGGACATGGGGCCCTCTGAGGGGAGGGGGCAGCCCCACCTCCTGGGCCACACTCCCTCCCCTGCATGAATCTGGCCCTTCACTGTCTCTCCCTACCTGGACCAAGTGAAAAAGATGAGGCCTACCTGGACCTTCTTGGGCTGGATAGAGATGGGATGGAGGAGGCCTTGCATTCCTTGGAAGATTGCCTTGAATGGGAAACCACTCAGCTCACACACATGCACTTGCCAGGATCTGACATCCTCCCCCCCACCCTGGACATCGAAAACCAGGCTCACAAGACCCTCCAAGTGTCCCTATTTTCTAGGGACAGTCCTGGATTTACAGAAGCTGTTCTGGTTTCTGTGTTGATCCCGGAATGTCACGCTTTTCTTTAGGACGTCCCTATTTTTATTGGAGAAATGTTGGAGGGTATGGAGTTATGCAACCCCTGAGCCAAGGAGATATATAACCTTTAGAAGACACCTGAAGGCAGCTCTGTATAAGTTTTATTATATATATGTGTATATATATAAGTGTGTGTGTGTCTATTATTACTGAATAGGATGTCCGGCGCCTAGGGCTTGCCAATCAGAAGGTCAGCGGTTCGATTCCCCTCGACGGGGTGAGCTCCCGTTGCTCGGTCCCTGCTCCTGCCAACCTAGCAGTTCAAAAGCACAAAGTGCAAGTAAATAAATAGATACTGCTCCAGCGGGAAGGTAATCAGCATTTCCGTGCGCTGCTCTGGTTCGCCAGAAGTGGCTTAGTCATGCTGGCCACATGACCCGGAAGGTGTACGCCAGCTCCCTCAGCCCATAAAGCGAGATGAGCGCCGCAACCAGAGTCGTCCACAACTGGACCTAACAGTCAGGGGTCCCTTTACCTTTACCTATTTTCATCACAGAAATGTTCGGAAGGATGGGCATGATGGCTGAAGGAGTCCTAGCTGAAAGGGAAAGCGGAAAGGGGGAGGCTGAACTCTGGAAACAAAGTCTTATGAGGAACAGTTGAGGGAGTTGGGTATGTTTAGCCTGGAGAAGAGAAGACTGGTTTATGTGTGACATGGTATCCATTTTCAAATATCTGAAGGGTTGTTAACATGGAAGATGGAGCAAGCTAGCTTTCTGCTGCTCCAAAACAATGCTTGAACATTAGGTGACTCTTCTAGACAGGGAAAGGCAGCTGAGAATTGGTACCCATTCTCTAGAGCAGATGGGCTCTCCCTTTGCTGGCGGCCTGCAGGGCTTTCTTGGGGGTAGCCCCAGACCTCTGGAATCCCCTCCCAAATTATATCCAACCTGCCCCCCCCACTGCTGACATTTTCAAGCAACGGGCAGCGGCAGTGTGGTTCTATGCAGAATTTTACTGCTGCTGCTTTATGGTTGTGTTTTATTTTATTTGCTGGTTTTAAAATTTGGTTTATTATGATTATGCTGTTTTTATTATCACTGTTGTAACCCTCGTGATGCCCTCTTTCTGAGGAGGGGGGGTCAGGGTATAAATCTACCCCCTACATAAATGTGCAAACACACATGCCTACAGGGGGCAGATCGACCCATTATTTACCTGGGCTTTTGTGTGAGTTTAAGTGACTGATTAATCAACTCGGCTTCTGGTTTTTAATCGGCTGGTGGCCATTCCCTTTTAACGTGGATGTTTGTTTTCCCTGTTATCTTACTCGCTTTTTAATGTCCTGCGAAGCCACCTCGAGAACTACAGTTAGTAGGCAGGATATAAATATTTTAAACCATGGTAATAAATGATAATAATATTGCAGCAGCTCCTGGGGCTCAGCTAAGCATCTCTCTATGCTTTGCACACAAGACGGAGAGTTTTCCCCATGCTTGGGGTGGGGAGTCCCTGTGAGGAGTGTGCCTGACTGCTTGCTCGAGGGGGGAGGGTAGTTTCCCCCACCCCAACTCTCTAAAATGTGACCCAGGCGAGCTACCTGTTCACCTTCTCTCATAAACAGGAGAGAGCGATGGCATCCAACCTCAGAACGCCCCCCCCCCAAGTATCCCTATTTTCCAGGGACAGTCCCAGATTAACAGAAGCTGTCCCGGTTTCTGATTTGATCCTGGATTGTCCCACATTTCCTTAAAGGTAAAGGGCCGACTCTGGGGTTGCGGTGCTCATCTCGCTTTATTGGCCGAGGGAGCTGGCGTACAGCTTCCAGGTCATGTGGCCAGCATGACTAAGCCACTTCTGGCAAACCAGAGCAGCGCACGGAAACACCGTTTACCTTCCTGTCGGAGCAGTAACTATTTATTTACTTGCACTTTGACGTGCTTTTGAACTGCTAGGCTGGCAGAAGCAGGGACTGAGCAACGGGAGCTCACCCCGTCGTGGGGATTCGAACCGCCAACCTTCTGATTGGCAAGCCCTAGGCTCTGTGGTTTAACCCACAGCGCTACCCGCGTCCCTCACTTTTCCTTAGGATGTCCCTATTTTAATGGGAGAAATGTTGGAGGGTATGGTAGAACACCCCAACTTCCAGCAGAGAAATGCTGGACAGTGTGGAGTTATGCAATGCACCCCCCCTCCACAAGCCAATGAGATAAGTAATTATACAACCTTTGTCCCTGGCAGCCCTGTATAGGGAAGTGTTTTAATGTTTAATGTTTTATTATGCTTTTATATATGTTGGAAATGGCCCAGAGTGGTTGGGGCAACCCAGTCAGATGGGTGGGGTACAAATATTATTATTATTATTATTATTATTATGGACTAGGACGTCTCTATTTTCATCAGAGAAATGTTTGGGGATATGCATTGGATGGCTTTAAGAGAGGATTGGACAGATTCATGAAGGAAAAGGCTACTTGCTATGATGGTCATATTCTGCCTTATTGGTCAGAGGAAGCAATGCTTCTGAATACCAGCTGTTGGAAGCCACAGGGTGGGGAGAGGGCTCTTATGCTCAAATTCTGCTTGCCATCCAGTGTGAGAACACAAAGCTGGACTAGATGGGCCGCTGGCCTGATCCAACAGGCTCTTTTTATGTTCTTAACATTTTGCTGCAGATCCCACATGTAATCTTGAAGCCTGCATCCTGAATGTTGCTGGAAAGGCCTTCTCCACTGAACCCATGCCTGGAGAGGCAATGGAATTCCCAAAGCCCCTTTCCATCTCTAAGAAGACTCAGTGTGGACCAGACCAAAGGCTTATAAAGTGCAACTTCCCATTGCCCTGGAAGCCATAGAAAGGAGAGGATGCTCTTGTGCTCAGATCCTGCTTTCAAGCTTCCTAAAGACATCTGGTTGGTTGGCTACTGTGAAAACAGTATGCTGGATAAGATGGCCCACTGGCTTGATCCATCAGGGCCCTGATCATGTTCTTAGGTTGAGTTCGCTGGCACAGCCACAGCTTTTCATCAGCCCATCTGTGCCCCTGAGACCTGGTTCTTGCTGGGCTGATGTGTTAATAATAATAATAATAATAATAATAATAATAATATTTTTTTTATTTATACCCCGCCCTTCCCGGTTCAGAAAACTGGGCTCAGGGTGGCTAACAACAAATTTAAAACACTTAATTGATGCAACAACAACAAAACAGCATAAAATACAATATAAAACGTGAATAACAATAAATTCAGAATTCAAAAATCAATTTTTTGGGGGTGGGGGAATCCATCCAATAAACATTAGATGATCACCAGGGCTAGCTGGCTAAATTAGTCCTATTTGGGCCAGCGAGGAGACCAGGGGAGAATTAGCTGTGGGATCCCAGAGCAGGTAATCTTCATAAAAAGGGGAGGAGGGGGGAAGGGGAATAAAAGATCAGGCTAAGTTCAAAATTTTTGAATTATGGTGCTGGAGGAGACTTTTGAGAGTCCCATGGACTGCAAGAAGATCAAACCTATCCATTCTTAAGGAAATCAGCCCTGAGTGCTCACTGGAAGGACAGATCCTGAAGCTGAGACTCCAATATTTTGGCCACCTCATGAGAAGAGAAGACTCCCTGGAAAAGACCCTGATGTTGGGAAAGATGGAGGGCACAAGGAGAAGGGGACGGCAGAGGACGAGATGGTTGGACAGTGTTCTTGAAGCTACCAGCATGAGTTTGACTAAACTGCGGGAGGCAGTGGAAGACAGGAGTGCCTGGTGTGCTCTGGTCCATGGGCTCATGAAGAGTCGGACACGACTAAATGACTAAACAAAAGTTCAAATTGCAGTTTAGAGCTGCAGGGTAACTTCTGCATGTAGCAAAGGGGGCAACTGCCCCATACACCAGATCATTGCAGGCAGCTTCTGCTTTCTACTGCTTTTGCAGTCTGTCCGTCTGGTGAAAGCTGCTAAAACTTCTGTGTCCCCCTGCACTCTCCTCTTCCGCCCACTGTCTCCCGCCCCGCAGCTACCGCCCTCGGCTCCTCGCACAGTTTGCAGCTGTGCTCCAACATCAATTACTCAAACAACTTCAATCCATCCAGACACTAATGTCATTAGTCTAGCGAGATCCTTTTGGAATAATTTACATAGGAAACTCGCCTTTCCATGCTAAATGAAAAATGGTCCGCTTTTAGTGAATGGGATTTGAATTACAATCCCCACCACATGTGGTTCGGCTTTATTCGTGCTATTTATTAAATGGGGGGAGGGGGAGGGGGGAAAGGTGAAGCAGTCAATTACAAAGCAATTACCAATGCCTTTATTGCAAACTTGATACCGCACACGGAATATTACGCCTTGCAGCAGAGGAAGGAGGGAGGGCTGCGGCCTTGATTCACGCAGAGCCTGTGCTCAGGAAGGTCAACCAAGTAAACCAGAAACTTCATGGCAGGGGGCCTGTTGCATGGGGAGGGGGAGGGGGTGCCTGGGACTAGACAAGTATGGAAGGCAACGGAGATCTGCAGCGTCACCATGCAGAGTGAAGCCCCAGCATTGGCCAGGCAGGCTGCAAAATAAAAGCTGCAAAATTTAGAGCTGGCCCTATATTTTCTGCAAGGGTGTTTGTTTGTGATGGAAGGGGTATAAAACGGCCCCGAAGAGAGAGTAAGGTTGAAATTTCTCTAAACTTAGGAATGGGACGTAATTAAAATGAAAGGTGGCAGACTCTCCTTCACTGGAGGTTTTTAAAAAGAGGTTGGATAGTCTTCTCTCAAAGATTCTTTAGCTGTGCTTTCTGCATTGCAGGGAGCTGGACTAGATGGCACATGGTTTCTCTTCCATTGCCCACAGTTCTGTGGTTCTACTATGGAAGCAACTTCAGACCCTCCAAGTGCCCCTTTTTTCCAGGGACAGTCGCAGATTTACAGAAGCTATCCCAGTTTCTGATTTGATCCTGGGAGGTCCTGCTATTAGGACGTCCCTATTTTCATCAGAGGAATGTTGAGGGAATGGAGTTATGCAACCCCCAAGCCAAGGAGATAAGTCACCATACAACTTATAGAAGGCATCTTAAGGCAGCCCTGTATAGGGAAGTTTTTTAAATGTTTAATGATTTATGTGTTGAAAGCTGCCCAGAGGGGCTGGAGCAACCCGGTTAGATGGGTGGGGTATATTTATTATTAGTATTAGTAGTAGTATTGAATAAGGGACGCGTGTGGTGCTGTGGGTTAAACCACAGAGCCTAGGGCTTGCCGATCAGAAGGTTGGCGGTTCGAATCCCCGCAACAGGGTGAGTTCCCGTTGCTCGGTTCCTGCTCCTGCCAACCTAGCAGTTTGAAAGCACGTCAGAGTGCAAGTAGATAAATAGGTACCACTCGGGCGGGAAGGTAAACGGCATTTCCGTGCGCTGCTCTGGTTTGCCAGAAGCAGCTTAGTCATGCTGGCCACGTGACCCGGAAGCTGTACACCAGCTCCCTCGGCCAATAAAGCGAGATGAGCGCCACAACCCCAGAGTCATCCACGACTGGACCTAATGGTCAGGGGTCCCTTTACCTTTATGTAGTATTGAATCGGATGTTCCTATTTTCATCAGAGAAATGTTGGAGGGTATGCAACTCTCCCCACACACCCACACGTTACGAGGTCCGTCTAGCTCAGTTGCGTTTCCCAGATTTTCCTTCCAAAAGCCAGCCCCAAATTTCCCCACTTTCATGGGAAATTGAAAAGGGTGTAATATGGAGGGGGAGGGTTATGCAAGATACCATGTACATGGTCAGTACCCCCACCAACACCAGGGACACTTTCAGTAGCAAAACTCTCTCCGAGACAACCACAGAGAGCCATGACTGGAGGTCTATGTGGACCATCTGGCCTGACTTAAGAAAGCTTGGTGTGTTTTGAACCCGGACAAGATGGAGAGAGTGACTGGGAAATGGGACCAGGTGATGTGAAGGTCTTTAATGTGGGCCCCTTCCTGGAGCTAAGCAGGTCTGCATCTGGCCAGTGCCCAAGTCAGAGACCTCCTGGGAACCACACATAGCACGACTCTGTGCAGCAAGATGGAAGGAAGTCAGGACTTATGTGTATGATATCATAAATAAATAAAACCTTGCAAGGTGTCAAAGAACCAGGTTGTGGGGAGAAGAGTCCGCCGTAGTCCTACAGCAAGAAGCAGCAACGGTTCAGAAAGAAAATGCACCACAAGGCGAACGTGTGTTTGTCTGCATGCCTTTGAGAAGGCGCAAACCTCAGAGCTGCAGCACTTCACCTTTCGCTCAGCACAAAAGCATCCTTTGTATTCTGCCTGGGATGCTGCTGTAGCCTTGCCAGGAAGACGGGTGACAGGTTTAGGAGACGCAAAGCACCCTTGGCCTTGCCGATCTTGCAAAGAGGAGACCTGAGCCATCTGGGCAGAGTCGCTTTAGCAGCCCTCAGGCACTTCCGATTAAAGGACAGGCAGACAAAATGCTTTGCCTCCCGGAACAAGCATAAAGAGGATTTTTTAAAAAAAAAAATCTTCTTGTGTTAAAAAGAAAATGAGAGAGGGGGAGGAAGAGATGGTCAAAGGGGTTTGTGGGCCCAGTGAAAGACAGGTGCCTGGGTGAGCTAGCTTTCCTTCTTACAATGCAGCGCAGAATTGTTCCAATAACAAAGAAAACGGACATTAATTAAAAACAAGGTCAGGAGCATCCAGTTCCTGGTGTGGGTGCAGATGGTGCACGTTCAGTCTGTCCTCCTAGATGCTTGTCTTATAAACCTAGGTACTGAAAGGATGGGCCTGGGAACAGAAACAGCTGAATGAGACCTGAGGTTTTATGAATGGAAGATGTGGCTTTCTCAAGGGCTCCGGTGGGAATTTTCAGGTGACCAATCAAAGTAGAGAGAGAAGCCTATGGCTGGAGCAGATGTTGCCTGACACCCAGGAACAGCTCAGAGCCTTCTGCCCAGGCAAGGGAGGCACAAATCTTTCATTTTGATTTCTCTTATTTCCTGTTTTTTCCCCCAAAAATTCATTGGCTTTTTAGTTCATGTTTCTCCTAAAAGAGATATCTTTGCGTACACCTTTGTCCAATATACACAGTTCAACAATCCATGTTTCATAATGTTACGCATTTAAAAAAAATATTACTATTAAAATCATGGGACTCAAGGTGGTTTACAGATAAAAACAAGAGCCAGTGAAAAAAAACAGGAAAAAATATCAGTCATTTAAAAATAATTAAACATTGATAGAATCAAAACTATATACAAACATAGAGTACAGTGGTACCTTGGTTTACAACCATAATCCGTTCCGGAGGTCCGTTTGTAAACCAAAACAGGTTGTAACCCAAGGCGCGCTTTCGCCAATGGGGCCTCCAAAAGAAATTTTTTCATAATAAAAAAAGCGGGGCTTGTCATCCAAAAAAAGGTTGCAAACTGGAACATGCACTTCCGGGTTTGACGTGTTTGTAATCCAAAACGTATGCAAACCAAGACGCATGCAAACGAAGGTACCACTGTATTTTTAAAACATATCAATGATTACAATAAAAACATTACAGCCCTTTTAACTAAAAGCAGTCAGTTCCCCAAAGCCTGTTGGAAGGACAACAAGGAGGGAGCCAGTCTAGCTTCTCCAGGAAGGAATTCTCCAAAGCCTGGGTGCAGCCACCAAGAAGGCCCTCTCCCACTTTTCCTCCAAGCGTGCCTGTGAAGCTAGCAGGACCGAGAGAAGGGCTTCCCCAAAAGATCTCAAAACCCAAGTAGGGTCAAATGAGGGAATATGGTATATCGCATCACTTGGGCCTATGCCATGTAGGGTTTTTATAGATCATAACCAGCACTTTGAATTGTGCCCTGAAACAGACTGGAAGCCAGTGCAGCTATTCTAGCAAGGGAGTCAGTATTCTCCCAAGAACCAGCTACGGCCAGCAATTTGGCTGCAGCAGTTTGAGCCAGATGAAGTTTCTGAGCCCTACTCAAAGGCTGCCCCATGTAGTTACAGTAATCCAAACAGGATGTAACTACAGTAAGGCATGCATCACTGTGGCCAAATCAGACATCACAAGGAATGGGCGCAGTTGGTGCACTAGCTTTAATTGTGCAAATGCACTCCTTGCTGCTGCAGAGACCTGGGCAGCCATGCTCAGGTATGAGCCCAGGACAGCATGCCCAAACTGCAAACTTCAATGGTAGAATTACCCCCCTCCAGCACAGGCTGAATCCCTATTCCCTATTCTGCCTTCCAACTGACCAAATATTATGTCTACTAATAAATGCATTTTTATTCTCAAAACCAAAAGAAAACACATTTTCGCATACTTTTTTTGTTGTTTGGAGAACTGCATCACAATTCAGAAAAAGTGTGCATTTCAGAGATTCTGCAAGGGGTTATTTCAGGAGGTGCAAATTAGGGAGGGGTGCACCTTAAAATGCAAAACAAATTTCTCTCCTCCTACCCCCTTCCCTAGCCTGGCCTGTTGCAAAAGCCACAGGAAGCAGAGCAGGTTGATTCCGATTCGACCACATTCTAATGAGACGCTAGGAGCCTCTCTTTCCCCTTGGGCTGGCTTCAGGCCATGCCAGAGGTGCTTTTGGAGCATCATATCCTTACCCTACCCATATCTCAGAATTGGAAAATGAGATGTGTCAGGGGGATCAACATGTGGGGAGCATCTGCAGAGAAACTGCAAGGAATTCATTACTTCACCTGGGCAAGAAATCTCCAAAGTGGCCTCAAATGCTTTTGGCAAAACTCTGGGTGGGTGCGTGGGGGGTGACTTGGTTTGAGACATGCCTGCTGCTTGCGAGGGGGCAAACCTGGAGACATGAGTCAGACAGAGAGATGCAACGGGCACCCTCTCGCTATCCAAACATTCATTTCCATCCCTGAAAATGCTGTGACGATTTCATCCAAGCTGGGTCTTTCAAATTCCCCTTGAGATTTTGCTTCGGGCAGAATTAGGCAGCCTCAAAGCCAGGCTGGAAAATCCATATTTTACACTCCCTGCAGATGACGAGGCTCCCAATTCTCATGTACCTGCTCTGCATTTGCAGCGCATGCAACGGAGCGCAAGCGAAGGTTAGCTTGCCGGAAGGCGGATTTGGAAGAGACACGTGGCTGTGTATCACAGGCCACACATTACTTCTGGCACGTGCGTGTAAAAAACAATATCAAAGCCTCTTGTTGCACTTGAAAGGCCAACCCCTTTATTTTGGAATAAGCTTTTGCCGTTTTGAACCCGCTTGTTAGTCTTCCTGGCACCACAAGATTCTGCTGCTTTTGCTGCAACCAATTTAACACAGAACCCACCCACCCCTCCAGAAAAGCTATTATTAACATGCTACAGGTTTTAAAATGTGGGCTGGAATCCTTAAGCCTGTTTTAAACACCCCCAAGGTTCATGTGTGAATCACACAGTATTTTTGTATCTGGGTTTACCCCCTGCACTTCACCAACAAATATCCTTGCCCTGTGCCATATTGCAACCCAAATTTAATCTCCTCCTCTATTTCCAGAGGGAATTGCTATGTGGTGGGAGAGAGTGGAATTCTGGTTTGTTTGTATGTGTGAGGGTGGGGGGGCTGGTTTTGGGTCAGATTAGCCATATTGATTTGTATGCTTTTTTGGAGAGGGGGTAGGTCATTGTCCTGCTGTGCTACACAACACTGGGATGAAGGCATCCTGCTTTGCTTGTCCCCGTGCTAGTCTAAGTTTGTTGTTTAACTTTTCTAACGGAAGCATGCCTGGAACATGTAAGATCTCCATGCATCAATCAGAAACACCATCAGAACAGCAGAAGCCACATTCCAACTAGGAGGCTGCTGGGCCAGGACCCCCGTTGAAAAATAGAGAGGGATTGCACAAGGAACTCTGTGACTTGCTGTTTTGACAGGTAGAAAGAGATGCTCTTTCGAGGTCTACTTGAAATAATTCCTTAGGTCCTGCTGACATTTCCAGTGCAGAAGCAGGAAGAGCGACAGGATCCGGCAAGTGATAGGGGAGCAATGCAGCCACCAGGGTTACCCTTGGGGACCGTGGGAGGGAGATAAGGCCACATAACAGACTTGCAGGCAGGACAGCAAAGCATTAGGTGTTTGGCCTCCTAATGGGCACAGAGGAGAGGTGGAAGCAGATCCCCGAGACGCCGTATTGCCCTGCCTATTCTTCCAGTCGTAAGTTGCTTTTAACTGATTTAATTTAGCATTTTTATTTTGTTGTAAGGTCCACTCTGGCTCCTTATGGTGAAGCAGAAGCAGCCAGGGGGTGTGAATAAATCCCAATGACAGTGATGGCATCCATCTACAAATGCAAACTGGGTAGCCAGCAATGCAAGGAGCTCAATCATCAAGGGCTTAAAGGGGAATAAGAATAAGGTAGCAACCTTCAATGGTCCAAAATGGACCATCGGGCCCCTGCTTACCTGATAGTCCCAAGACCAAGGAGCAGCGAACTCAATTCTAATTCAGAAAATAAATGTACACAATGGCAATCAGATGATGAGGGAAGGCTGCATTGGGGTGGGCGCCTCTTAACTGCCCCCTTTTGGTGGCTTTCCTTTGCAACTCACATCCATAGGAGTGGAGCACACCCTCCCCCTACACCAGGATTCCAGACCCACAAGGGGAGCAGAGCCCAGGGAGAAACCTTCCCCAGACAACTGCCGACCCCTAATCTATTCCTCCTGCTCCTTTAATGAGAACAATTTCGTCTCTGCAGATCCATCACTATAACGTTCCTTACCGTTACAATTCATAATTAATCTCCACAATTATAAATAATGCAAGATTTGTTTATTGCCCTGCTGGTTGTGAGCGTGAGAGCCCCGTTGGTCTGGCTCCAGCGCTGAGCCACCAGCGGAAGGAGGCCGGCCGGAGATCCCAGCTCTGCCACACAGCTGCCAGATGCAACAGGGCCTGAGGTGCAACCCCTTGTTTGGGTCAGAGGATCCAGTGCTAAGAGCATCCCTGCAAGAGACACCTCTGCTTGAAGAGGCCCCCAGTGAGGCAGACAGCCCACCCAACACCCCTCTGCATTATCAGTTCTGTTGTCAACCTCTTGCCATCAATGCATTTCTTCTAATAAAGGTAAAGGTAAAGGTACCCCTGGCCGTTAGGTCCAGTTGCGGACGACTCTGGGGTTGCGGCGCCTATCTTGCTTTATTGGCTGAGGAAGCCGGCGTACAGCTTCCAGGTCATTTGGCCAGCATGACCAAGCCGCTTCTGGCAAACCAGAAGGGAGCCAGCAGGGAAACGCCGTTCACCTTCCCGTCGGAGTGGTACCTATTTATCTACTTGCACTTTGACGTGCTTTCGAACTGCTAGGTTGGCAGGAGCTGGGACCGAGCAACGGGAGCTCACCCCGTCGCGGGGATTCGAACCGCTGACCTTCTGATCAGCAAGCCTAGGCTCTGTGGTTTAACCCACAGTGCCACCCACGTCCCATACATTTCTTCTAATAGTCAACTGCAATCTACCTTCCTCTGACTCCAGCCCGAGAGATCTAGGCCTGCCCCTCTCTCGGGGGCAGCCGAAAACAAGCTTGGCTTCATCTGTGTAGCTGCCCTTCAGGGGTTCACATTCCCCACCCCCACCCCATCTTCTCTTCTCCAGGCTCAATACACCTGCTTTCTTTGACCTTCCTTTATTATGAATTCTTTTCCACACAACTATTAGAGAGCGCACAAGGCTTTTACAGAACTAAGACATGACTTACGTCCACCATGATTATCAGTGAGAGGAGGAAGATGGAAGAAGGGGTGCATTTTGGATTTTCCCCAGCTTGCGGCATCCTGCTAGCAAACAAACTGCAGTAGTACCTTGGGTTAAGTACTTAATTCGTTCTCGAGGTCCATTCTTAACCTGAAACTGTTCTTAACCTGAAGCACCACTTTAGCCAATGGGGCCTCCTGCTGCTGCCACGCTGCCGGAGCACGATTTCTGTTCTCATCCTGAAGCAAAGTTCTTAACCCGAGGTACTATTTCTGGGTTAGCAGAGTCTGTAACCTGAAGCGTATGTAACCTGAAGTGTATGTAACCCGAGGTACCACAGTACCGGGCAGTTTTAAAACTTCAAAAGCCAAAGGGTTAACACCCTTCGTCCTTCATTTTAAATATGTCACAAGGAATAGAGAAGGCAGCTCTGAAATATATGAAAAGCCACGTCGTGTGAGACTGAGGGGCTGTCCGGCCTCCAAGAAGCTCCAGGCTGGGGGTATGGGCATTTCCTTGTGTTTCTCCCCTAACAAGAGGTAGCCCTGCAGCTGAACATGGAGATTCTACTTTAGCTCTCTTGGCTAATGGCCACTAATAGACCTCTTCCCCTTCCGCGATTTCATTTAAACTCCTCCTAAGTGAGTGGCCATCATGGCAACTGACAGTGACAAATGCCAGAAGACAGATTGCACAAAACTGACAAGAGGACCAAATGAGATAAAAGCACACAGGTAGGAAACAGGGCAAAATTCAGCCTAAAAGCAAAACAAGCCAGGAGCCTTTTTATTAACCCATATACCATATTTTTCACTCTATAAGACGCACCAGACCACAAGACGCACCTAGTTTTTGGAGGAGGAAAACAAGAAAAAAAATACTCTGAATCTCAGAAGCCAGAACAGCAAGAGGGATCGCTGCACAGTGAAAGCAGCAATCCCTCTTGCTGTTCTGGCTTCTGGGATAGCTGCACAGCCTGCATTCGCTCCATAAGACGCACACACTTACTTTTTCCCCTTACTTTTTCCCCTTACTTTTTCCCCTTACTTTTCCCCTTACTTTTTAGGAGGGAAAAAGTGAGTCTTATAGAGCAAAAAATACGGTAGTCTGATCTCAACTGAGGAATCTAAACCATTCTGAAAGGAGTAGAGGTCATATTTTAGGGTACGGAATTGTTTGCCAGCGGTGTCCCTTTGCAGCTTCCACACAAAAGGGGCCGGCCTGATACAAAACAATGAAAGGACACGAATCTGACATCAGAAATGGCAGTATCCATATATCGGAAGTGGGGGAGGCATTTCAACTTCCCAGAGTACCCTGAGACCCTGGCAGAGACCATTCTAGAGCAAAGGAAATTGAAAGGAAACAACTGGATGGAAAGACAGCAAGAAGTTTGATGCTGTCATTTCTGGAATGAGCCAAGAGAAAGGATTTTTAGCACCCTATATGTGTGAATTGGTTTACCAATGGCAGGAGGTATGTGTCATTGACAATGGGTTTCTGAATTAACCACTGTTAATGCGCTATTTTTCACTGTTTGTACTTGTTTCCCTCTACTCTCACTTTCTACAACTGCATCTCTGATAAAAAGGGGGAAAAGGGGGGATCTGTGTATAACTATGAACTCAGCATAACATTTCATGTGATTGATAAAGTGGACTGTAGTCTAGGAAAGATCGCGCTGTAATAAAATTTGTTATGCTTTAAGATGCCACAGAACTCTTTTGTTGCTCTTGCTACAATCCACCAGGAAAACTTTGCAGCAAAAAGGATGGACGGTTAATAGAAAAATCTAGCAGGCATGCTAGGTTTGCAAAAAAACAACAACAACCCAACAATAAATAGAAAACAGCAGCAAAAAGATATTGCAAAGAAGAATGAGCCACAGAGAGAGCCGTTCCACACTTAGTGCTAAAGAACAAAATTTTTATTTTTTAATTTTTTTTAAGTGAGATTTCTCCCTAGGAAACATCCCTATTCCCAGAGGTTTGAGCAACAGAGATGCAGTTCCTTGGGAATTAATAATAAAAAAGGTGAGTCAGTAATAAACTAAATTACAGGGAGCCTATCAGGAATTTCAGCATCTGAGAGCCAAAATTTTGCTGGGGGTTTTCTAAGCAAAGATAATGAGTTGTATAATTTATGCTGCCTAAAACATTTGCTAGATGTAACATGAAAGCGCAATATTTATTTGAGATGCATTAGGGAGTATAAAACGGGAGACAGGATATTTTCCCCAACACTCCTGCGTTCTTCTTTTCTTCTTCTCCTTCTATTAATAATTTTCTTGCAATTCTGAAAACACAGATGGGAGACACATGGCGAGTATTTACCGCAAAGAATGAAAATCCATTCAATATTGAGCTCACAAGTTTAAAAATGGATTTGCCAGAGAAATTACTTAAATTTACAAGACACAAATTACTAACAAAATATATATCGATCTCAGCACTGAAAAAATTATTTCACAAATTTGCACATGTACTCATTGCATTATTTCATTGCTTAAAAATCCCTAAGTGGAAGAGGACAGTATTTCCCTTTTTGTCTTCTATAAACTTACGGTGACCTTTCGATTCAAAGGGTTATGCAAGTTCCCCCATTCCCTGCGATGATGCACAACGTATATACAGAGAGAGAGAGAGAGATACAGATATATAATTTTTTTGCAAAGCCATGTTAGAGAAGCAATTTAATCACCTCATTCGGGATGTATTAGAAGGGGGCTCTAAGTATCTTGACACTGCAGTGCTTAACGTAACTGTATTAAAGGACATTAAAAATGCAAGGAGAGATAATTAAGCAAAATAAATTAAATGCGCTTCCTGAAATATTCTGCAAGACAAACACTTTTTTGCTGCTTAAATGTTTTCCAGCAGATGTTCGCCTCTTCGCTTGCTTATCCTTCAGTGAAATTCAGAAGGCAAAATGTTGAGCAGCCCAAGCGCACTAGAGCTGGGTCTTAACATCCCTCCATAAATGTTACTGCAGCAAAAAAACATCCCAAGAGCAAGGAGACAAATTCTTCCAGCGTGGGTGGTGGGGTGGGAGTGGGACTGGGGTGCAGAGGCTTCATCCCCCCCCCCTTTCTGCTTTATTGCTGCAGAGAGAATGTTTTCCAGAGTGCTCAGTTTTCTTGAGCCTCCATCCTGCTTGCATAGCAGGAAATCAACACAATAGGGAGGGGGGCAGGGGTGTATAAACGAGCCCTGAGCCCAAAATCCATTTGTGTGCCGCCACCATGCTCTTATCAAAGCAGGGGACTGTAGCATCACCACCAAAACAGCTCTTGCACAGGCAGCCCCATTAACAAAAAACCTCCAAGGTCACCAGGTGATTCTCCACCTTTGTCACAATTTCAGCTACAAGAAGCCCATAGACTGGAATGGTTGGGGGCCAGCTGAATCAAGCACTCCCCAGGACACACCAGACAGGAACACCCTGAATAGAAGATCCTCAAGACAGGAACCCCTATGGTTTGCAGAAAACTGGATTCTACCAAGAGGCAAGCATGGGCATAGCCAAAGGGGGTCAGAGGGGCAGCTGTCCCCCCTAAATCAATACAAATCAATACAAAGCTGAGGTTCTGCACCCCCCAACAAAAGCCTGTTCCCTCCCCCCCACAAAAATCCTGGCTACGCCCATGGCACTCCATGCCCTTAAGAGCCATATTTGTAACACCCATCACAATCAAAGTGGCTGGTGAAAACTACCTGGTTACATCATTATGTAGGACTCCAGATCTCATTGGAGCAAGATGCTAACTCAGAGATGCCCAAGGTCTCCAGCAACTGATGGTATCTGTGTCTGGCTTCCACCCACCCCCTCAGGAGCTGACTCCCAGCAAAGTCCTGCTTTCAGTCAGGGCGAATCACTCACTCCTGATGTCAACCTCAGACGTATGTCAGCTTCACCCTCAACCCACGGCAACTGGTGGGCAGATGAGGTCAAGTTGCTACAGGGGAGCTAAGCTAAGTGAAGAAGAAAAGTTTCTGGAAGGAAACAGGACACGCAGAGAGAGAGAATGGGTGAGAGGAAGAACACATTTCCAAAGATGGGGGGGGGGGGAGAGAAGATGGTGCTTTCTAGTTTTCATTTACAAGACAAACAGGAACACTTGTACGGTTTGGCAAAGAAAGGATCAGCCAAGGTTTATTAGTAGCAGTACTATTAAGAATAAAAGAAACTTGCAAAAACAACCAAAAACAACCTGGACCATTTGTTGGAAATGACTGTGTTCCTAGTCAACAGTGGTGGCACTGGAACTGGCCAATAGGTACTGGCAAGCATTCCACAGATCATCATCGACTACAACACCACATTTAATAAGCCCATACAATTTTCTAAGTGCTATACAGAGAACAAGACCATTCTTGCCAATCTAATAGGCAAAGGGGGGGGGGATGAATGAGGAGGGAAGAGAAAAGAGACTCAATGGAATTGCCTGCCAGAAGACGCCGTGATGGTTGCTAACTTGGATGGGGATTCAACCGATTCATGGAGGAGGACAAGGCAAAGAGTTCTGCTGGAACATCCAGAGAAGCAGCATAGCGCTGGCATCAGTTCTTAGAGGGGACGAACAATGAGGCAGGATGCTGCCTTCATGCCTGGCTCATAAGCACCTGGGGGAACCTGGCCAGATGCTGGACTTTAGATTGCTTCAGCAAGGCAGTTAAGAATGTGAGAGCATAAGAATAACCCTTTACAGTGGCATAGCCACTGTGGCTGGCAGCTGTTGATAGCCCTCCCCCTCCATGAATTGGTCCCATCGTCTTCCAAAGCCATCTAAGTTGGTGGCTTACGCGGTCCTTATGTAGGTGTCTGTGACAATAATGCCTCTTTGGAACTCAACAGCTGTCGCTTCCTCCACCAATAGCAAAACCAACCCTACACAAAACGCCAAAAGCTCCAAAAGTTGAGATTAGAAAGTCGCCGGAAGGTTTCCTTAAGAAAGCTGGAAGGCAGCAACCACAGCGGGTAATTCATGCAATTTATTTCATCTCATCTCTCTTAATCATGTAAAAAGCAAACGGGGGGGAAGAAGAAAAAAAAAAACCTGCTCCAATCGAAGTTTGCACCCAGCACAGTGTGGAAACTAATTGAGTGTAAAATGGGTAGGGGTGGGGGAAGGCAAAAAAGAAGTTGCTTTGCATCTTTCTCCCGGTTAAAGCCCATGTCGAGGCTGGTTCTGCCTGCCTCTCGGCTTTTCCCTCTGTGGCTTTTGTTATAACTCAGCCCATTCACAATATGTTTCAAGAGGAATTAGTTGAAAAGAGACAGACAAAGAAATAGACTCTTTACTTCTTTGCGGATTTATTGCCATCTCCGACCCTTCTGGGGCTGCTTAAAACCATCAAGCAATTCCATCTGGTATTGAAAGTATTTTCATTTTCTAAACAAACACAGAGCAGTCCCTCAAAGGCAATCCCTGCTCTGCAATAGAAATAAAATGGCCCATCTAGTTCAGCATTTCTCTCTACCACCCCCCCCACCACCACCACCGCCACCGTCGCCGGGCAGATCCTCTGGGAACCTGAGAAGAACAGCAAAAAGAAGAAGTGCCCTCTCCCTGCTGTTTGCGCCAAGCAGAGGTAGACTGCCCCTTCACCTGGAAGCTCCATTTACTGGCTCAAAGGGCTCCTTAAACCACCAGCTCCCAGGAATTTGTCTCCGTAAACATTATTATGAGTTCCGAGAAAAGGAAGTGAAGTGGTTTAAAACAGTTTGGGTGTTATGTATTTGGCAAAGCTCAAAGACATTCTCCCTCAAGCACTTAGAGCATCAACCTGCCACAAGAGGAAAAAGTGTTTGCTTTTAATTTATGTTTCCGTGTATGAATACATTAGGATCCCCAATACAGAAAGGGGGATTATTGATATGCACGTTCCCTTCTGAAGAGATCCTCGGGAGGCCCATTTGAGAATTAATAATAATCCATATTCCCCCTTCAGAAACTGTAAAAGGAGCTCTCCGATTTCCCTGGTGTGCCCTTTGATGCGTGAATCGTTAAGGAGCCGTAATGACCGTAAGTTCAGTATATCACACGCCGTGGCAAATATTTTCTGAAATAAATCCCAAATAATCAATTTGTGAAGAGTCAACATTTTTTAAACACTCCTTGTAATAAACCCCTGCCTCTCACATCCATCACCACCGAGGGTGCAGGATTTATGGCCACGCAGATTACAGAAAACAGACCCAGACTTTTCTCCTACTGTCATGTAAATGCTTAAAACAGGAAAGACTAATATATGTGTCCTAAGGGGCAGGCGCTCTCTCCTTAATAAATGCACTGGCAAGCAAGGGGCTTCTATCTTTCTCTCTCCCCTCTCAACTCCAATCCAGGGAATTTTTAATCCCATCTTCACTTCAGAGGGCCCCAACAGGAGAGGGAAGAAAATCTGGGGGCAGGGAGATGGCAGGGCCTCCCCATCAGCTGTTCGGAAATATGTACGGCATTTTGCTCTTCCTCTCCTGGAAAGCTTTCTATTTCAGCTGGTCTGGTCTCTACAAAGGCTCTTAGTTTCAAATAGCTTGATTTTCTCCTTCTCCCTCCCAATCCTCTTTCTTTTTGTGCCATGTCTGCAGGTCAGTGGGCAGGGAATGCCTTGCCACCAACACCTGACTGTCAGCCACTCCGGGAGCCTTTTAGAGTGGGAGTGAAGAGTGGGAGGAAATGGTTTAAGTACGGTAAATAAAAATAATAATAGCATTTCCCACCATTTCACCTCCCCTCAACTTCTCTCAAAAGCTGCTGACCAAAAACTTTGTCACTGTCACTGGTGCTTTAGCAATGTCCAGATTAGACTACTGTAGAGCACTTTCCATGTAGGCCTGCCCTTGAAGGCTGTTTGTAAAATTCAAGTTATTCAAATTACTGCTGCTCATCTTTTGACTTGGACAAGCCAGTACCTGCTGTGCATGATGTCTCTTCTATGGTGTTGCTTATTACTATGTTTGCAAACCTAATTTGAGGTGCAATTTTTAAATCTGCAATCTACCTTAACAGCCACTCCCTTTTTGAGATCTCTAGGGAAAAGTCACAAAATCTACTAGGCAGGGTCTTCTTAGTCATTGCCCCAACATGTGGGATGTTTTCCACTCTTAGGTGTACCTGAATCCTCCTCACTAGATGCTTTCAGAAGCAAGTGAAATCCCTCCTGCTCCACCTCTTCTTTGAGATCATACCAATGATGAACCTCATCTGAGTTGCTTATTTCTACTGTTACTGGTTTCACCTGTCATCTTATGAGTCTTTATACTGTAAACTGCTTCGTGCATCTATTTGGAAAAGCAGTGTATTAAGAGCACAATGTAAATGAAATTACAGCACAATCCTGGGCAAGCCTGAAGCTCCACTGAGTTCAGCAGGACTTACTCCTGGGTAAATGGGCAGGATTCCACTTTTTGGCTGCATTTGGCTAACCAAGACTAATGTGAAAGCTTTTGCATTTCACTGAAATCTGCATCGGGCCAAAGGAACATTCAGAGCATAGGGTAATAACACCACCTAGCATTTAGAGGAGGAAGAAGAAGAAGAAGAAGAAGAAGAAGAAGAAGAAGAAGAAGAAGAAGAAGAGTTTGGATTTGATATCCTGCTTTATCACTACCCGAAGGAGTCTCAAAGCGGCTAACATTCTCCTTTCCCTTCCTCCCCCACAACAAACACTCTGTGAGGTGAGTGGGGCTGAGAGACTTCAGAGAAGTGTGACTGGCCCAAGGTCACCCAGCAGCTGCATGTGGAGTAGCGGAGACTCAAACCCGGTTCCCCAGATTGCGAGTCTATCGCTCTAAACCACTACACCACACTGGCTCTCCATTTAGAGAGCACTTTAAGAGATTTTGCATGCATTAACTGAGGAATCCTTACAAATAACCTTTTAAGGCAGGCCAGCACTATTATCCTCACATTTGCGTAACTTGTCAATGTGTGTGTGATGGGGAGAGAGGGGTCTTTGTTCATGGTCTGAGACTCTGAAAACATTGGGTGGAACTCAACTAATTTTTTCTCAAAGTAGACCCTCTGCAATTAAGTAGCATAACTTAGCTAGGCCTGTTAGTTTCAACAGGTCTACTCTCAGTAAAACTTAATTGAATACCACCAACATACTTCACAGGAAACTGGGATGCCTGAATTTTGAGGAGCTGACCAGCACCCCGATTTCAACTGTCATGCCACAACTCTCCGCACAAGTTTAGGCACAGGCTCTAGCATTGCTGCTACCACAAAGGTACGTTGGTTGTCATGTCTCTCAATCCCTCAGCTTCCTATGACAGCACCTTCAGAGTTGAGGGATGTCTCCAGATGGGAGCAAGCAATGACCCCAAACCAATATGAGACCTTGCACTTGAAGCATCTTCAAGAGTCTTCTGGCAACTGGAGTCAGGTGGGCTGCCATGTCCACACCTAGATGACTCCCTGCAGCTCTTAGAGGGTTCAGCGGGAGGCCACAACACCTTTCAGGTCACGGCTGGCCTCTTTGCTTTAGTGCTTGAGTGTCTGCAGGAGGACAACACCTCTTTCCTTTGGGACCTGTCCTTGGTCCTGAAAGGGATGTCCCACCACTACCTGCACAAGGCCAGTATCCTGCAGTGCTTGGCCAGTGCCCCATGGATTATAGCCTACTAGGACTGGATGACAGCAATCTATATTCTGCCATGATGGGGTGGGCTAACTCCTAGTCCACAGGCATGATATGCCCCTCCAAAAAATAAATAAAACACAGAGCAGTTTTTTTCACACACACACACACCCCAATGCTTTTGCTGGTAGTGACAGAAAGGGGGCGTGGCGATAGCCAGAGAGGTTTAAAACTCTCCTGCCAGCTTGGCGCCCTTAAAGGTAAAGGTAAAGGGACCCCTGACCATTAGGTCCAGTTGCGCACGATTCTGGGGTTGTGGCGCTCATCTCGCTTTATTGGCCGAGGGAGCCAGCGTACAGCTTCTGGGTCATGCGACCAGCATGACTAAGCCGCTTCTGGCGAACCAGAGCAGCTCACAGAAACGCCGTTTACCTTCCCGCTGGAGTGGTACCTATTTATCTACTTGCACTTTGATGTGCTTTCGAACTGCTAGGTTGGCAGGAGCTGGGACCAAACAATGGGAGCTCACCCTGTCGCGGGGATTCAAACCACCAACCTTCTGATCAGCAAGCCCTAGGCTCTGTGGTTTAACCCACAGCGCCACCCACATCCTGCTTGGCACCCTTATAGGGATGCAAATCACCTCCTCCCCATCATTAGATTGATAACTCGATTAGCAGCGATCCTTATGAGCTAAGAATAGGGAGGCGGCACACATAGCCCCCAGAGGGATCATAGCCCCTGGTCAAAAATGTCCAGTTACCACAGCCATAATGCCTGCAGCCTGGGGGAGGCAGGAGGTGGTCTTGGAATGAGACCAAGCTGTTCCGTTAACACAAAATCTTTTGGGTGTTGAGGCAAGCACCATCCTTTGCAAAGGCTAGCTCAGTGTGGCTGCATCAAGGCAGCCACCCGGCCTCCTACTCTAAGTGGCCCTCATTCTATTTTGCTGAAATGCATTAAGCAGCCGGTCTGAACAACATGAACCTAATTAGTTTGCAAACTACACAGCTCACCTCCGATGGAGAGAAAGACCCATGTTAAATTAAAGCAGATCAGAGCATCCTAGGAATTGTTTTGCGAGATTAGCTCTGGTCTCACAAGTTGCTTCGTCCTCCGGTAATAACCCGGGAGTGCGTTTTGCCTACAGCTGCAAGGAACTGAGTAATGCCAGCATATATTCCTGCAATTTTGGATCCAGCTGGGGATCCTTTACATACAAAATGCCAGAAAAGCCCCACTGGTCACTTGCAAACTGGGGGTGGCTTTGGAAAATAAAATAAAAAGGCAGCGTGCTCTCAGGCAGGGCTTCCTTTGCTCCCAAGCTGTGTTGGTAATAATAATATCCTATTATCACCAAGGTTATCCTGGCAATGCAACATCCAGCCTGCATGTACTAGTTAGACTGAAACACCACAAAAGCCTTTTATGGGCTGGTTTCCTCCCTCCCTCCCCCCACCCACTTTTTGACAGAAATGTTCTAGCGCTTACCAAGCAATAAGAAAACTTCTTTTCTTTTCTTTTGCATCCATCCATAAGGGGAGATCTGTATTGTAACAATAATAATGAAAGGCTTGCATGCAAAATTGACACCGTGCGGCCACTTTCCCCCCATCTCAGTGAATTTTTTTGTTTTAATGAAGTTCAAAACAGGTATGGCGCAGCTATAGAAAAAGCAGAATGTATTGAACGTGCCACAAAATACTGACTCCAGAGCTCGTTTAAAGAAACATGGGTTCCTAGTTGCATAGGTGCCCTGAAGGCAAGAATAAGAAACTGGCAAACTGTCCCACTTGAGGTATGAACCCCCTCCCCCCTGAGAATTTTCTGTTTAGACACTGGCAGAATCCATCAACGTTTCTCGTATATTTTGCCTGCCCTTCATCAATCAACGTTCCCAGGACAGGTCACAACACACACCCAGCAATTCAATTCAACAACCGCAAAAGCAATTACTACCTGAAAGTTCCTGGTCTGGCCTCTTTGGAGGAGATCAGATTCTAGTTCCAGATTCCAAAGAAATGCAAGAAGAGCTCTGCAGCTGGTAAGGCCAAAAGGATCATTTTAGTCCCATATATTTTTTCACATGGCAATCAGCCTGATGCTTCCAGCAGGGGCAAAACTAGCCTTTTTTTTCACCTGGGTCAAAGACGCAGTTTGGCACACACACCTTGCACAGATTTGCGTACACACACACACACACACACACACACACAGGCCAGGAGTCTCAATGGCACCCCTCTGGAGGTTTCACCCAGGTCAAGAAACCCGGCTACCCCACCCCTCGTAGCTGCTGCACTGCCTCCAGGAAGCTCACCAGCAGCAGCATCAATCTGATGTTCACAGAACTGCTTAGTTTGTGGTACACTGCCTCTAAGGAAGGAGGTTACACATTGCCATGATGTTGTGTTCCTCCGCCATCATCTAGGCTTTCTCCTTAGCAAAACCTCCTTCCTCGCCCCAGAATAGCTTCCCTACTCACAATCCCCAGCTAGTGCTGTGCTAAACCTGCCCTCCGGTTTCCCAAAACCATTCTTTCTCTGCAGAATTGGCACCTGCTTCTCCAACTTTTGCCTGCCAGCTAAAGGAAAGCAGAGAGGGGTCCAGCCTAGCCTCCTGTGGAAGCGAGTTGCATAATTTGGGAGCTACCACCAAGAAGGCCCTGTCTCAGGTGGCAGGACTGAGAGAAAGCCTGCCACGAAGTTCTCAGAAGCCCAGGCAGGCTCATATAGCGAGGCAGGGTCCTTCAGAAAGCCTGGCCCCAACATTTATCCAAATTAAATGACAAAACCCATCTTATTACTTTATTTCTTTAGTCGTTTTCTACATTAAAAGCATCTCTTACCGAGCATTAACATTTAAAAAACAACAACCCACCACTCAATGCTTTTATTCTTTCCCCCCACCCCAAACAAGAAGGGGGAGGTCCATTCTGCATTCAAAACACATCATTCCTGGATATTTATAGAACTTTATGCACAAAGAATAAGGCAGGCCCATTAACTAAACCACCCAGCTGTAAATTCAGCGCCGTGTCAGCCCAGAAAGACGACGGTGCGCCTTCCAACATTCAGCGTTACCTCTATTTATTAGCTGAATTTTTTAATTATGGCAAATTGATTATGAACACACCACCAGGGATTCTAACTAATTAGAAGTTCAAGGAGGACGATGATTTGGGGGAATCTTCGGCAGCTTCTGCCAAGAGATATAAATACAGCAGGGCCAAGTGAATCCTCATGGCTGGGGCTGCCGCCTAAAATCTTTTCTCCTCTTTTTTTGTTTTGTTTTGTTTTAAAGGACTGCAGGCCATGTAAGCTAGCAAAGCAACAGGGAGACAGGGAATGAACAGGAACCCTTCCCCTGGAATCTCCCATTCTCCTGGGCCACAGCAACACACACTCACTGAGCAGCGTCAAAACTCAGGGCTTGAGTACCTACTCTGAATGGAGAAGTTCCCAGATTCCAGCATCTCCTAGGTAAGGACTGGGAAAACTCCCGGTCTGAAACCTCAGAGAGGTGCTGCCAGCCAGTGTAGACAACACTAAGCTACATGGACCTGCAGCCGGGGCTCTGTATAAGGCAGCTTCCAACGCCTTAAGGGAAGGGGTAGAATGCTTACTTTGCAGGAAGAAGGCATCTCCAAGGAGGGATGGGAAAGACCCTGCAGAACCAGAGCCAATCAGTGCAGAGCAAGGATGAAGAATCGGCAGCTCTGGTCAGGCCTGGTCAGCACAGACAATGGTCAGGCATGATGGGAGTTGTGGTCCACGGACAAGGAGAGGGAAGCATGTTGGGTATTCTTGTGTAGGCAGAACTGAAGAAGATGACCTGACTCACTATAAGGCACCTCCACAGTGTTGTGAATTCGGGGGATCAGTCTGGAAGATACCTATGGGCCTCTTCCAAGCCTATGGTACTGTTTACATGGGGTAGAAGCTGTAACAGGAAAGAAGTCAAACAAATTATAATAATAATAATAATTTATTATTTATACCCCACCCATCTGGCTTGGCTTCCCCAGCCACTCTGGGTGGCTTCCAACCAAATATTAAAATACAGTAATACATCAAACATTAAAAGCATCCCTGAACTGGGCTGCCTTCAGATGTCTTCTAAAAGTTTGGTAGTTGTTGTTCTCTTTGACATCTGGTGGGAGGGCGTTCCACAGGGTGGGCGCCACTACTGAGAAGGCCTTCTGCCTGGTTCCCTGTAACTTGGCTTCTCACAGTGAGGGAACCGCCAGAAGGCCCTCGGCGCTGGACCTCAGTGTCCGGGCTGAATGATGGGGTAATAGTCTTCACTGCTCAGCTAAGTACTTGGCACTTGCATACCCAAGGATGTTGCTCTGTTGCCATGGAGACAAATGGGGGGGCTTTTCCCACCTCACCTGGGAATAAGCCAAGGTGGGCTCTGTGTGTGTGTGAGAGAGAGAGTGTTTGGCTGATGCTGGAAGCTGGGGAAACAACAAAGGCTTGTCTTGCTCCAAGCTGGACGCAAAACTGTGACTTGCAGCTTCGCTGGAAACCAGATGGGGGGGAGCCATGCTGTGAGCCCCTCCACCCTATGCTCAGCTTGTATGTATGTGCAAATAAAACCATATGTCCTAAAGACACCACAGTCTCCATTGACCTTCCTTCCAAGGAAACCGAACCCTGGGCAAGTACAGGCGCCCATGGAGCCTCTCACTGCTCAGAGATTGGGGTGTGTGCAACCATTTGTTCCTTGTGGTAGAGAGCATGCTTTGCAACCCCAGGAGACCCCAGGTTCAATGCTTGGCAGCCTCAGAAAGGCTGGGAATCCTCTTGAAACCCTGGAGAGGGCGTGCCAGTGTTAGAGAGATCAATGGTCTGACTTGAAGAAGCCTCATCAAACTGCCACTTGAGTGCCCACTTCAAATTTTGGGGATCTTTGCTCTGGCCGTCTCTCCCGCCTCCAACAGCAAATCAAAACCTTTAAAGCAATCGGTGCAGTTTGGCCCTGTCTATTCACAAGCAACTCCACCTCCCAACACACGGCTGACAACCCCACAATTAGAGCATTTCTTCACCAACGCAGAGATGTGGTTGTCAAAAGATTGATCCAGCCCCTTCTCATGTATCACTTGAGCATAACCTGCACTTCGTTCATTTGTAAAGCTTATGAATCACCTTTCTGTAATAATAATAAAAATAAAACCACCCGAGGCAATGTAAAACAACAGCAATCGCGCGTCATGTTCACAAACCCAACCATGCACACAAATGGTTGTTGTTCATCACGGCACAATTAATTATTTTAATTGCACATTGTGTTCCCCCATTCAAAGCGGCGCCGGTCTCAATCATCGCAACAGATCACATGCACAACTGGCTTGCGTAGCTCCCCCACCCCCTGCAAATCTGGCATTAGTATTTGTGAACCTGCTGTCTTCTTGGAGCATTTATCCCACAGTATGAAATTCTTCGGGGACCTGCAACAAAGTATTGTAGTGTGTGTTTCACCCTGACTCTCTAACAAAGGGTGGTTTTGTTCAGGGACATCCTCCTCCATTCCATGGGTTTTCTGTTTTCTTTTCCCACTGACACTTAACATTCCGTGGCTACTGAGCATGCTCAGTCCTCATTGTAATGCTTTTTCTTGAGGGGACACACCTTAGATCTTTTTAGAAAAGAAGATACGTCGTACTTCTGAAAGCTTTGGGGTCCCCTCGGATCAGCTGACACCTCTCCCATGTTCCTCATTGGCCTCCCTTCAGCACTGTGTTTTTTATGAGCCTTCTGTCAACCCCAATAAAGAGTTCCTCCTCTGGCAGCAAATCAGAGCTGGAGTTGTTTGTCAGAGCCATTATTTCTCGCCCTCTTAATACCTAATGTGGCAAGTGCCCTGCTGCAGATGGGAGCCCCTTTCCCCTGCTAGTCCTCCCTGTAAAAGTCCACATAAAGACCATCTCATTCAATTACAGTGAGAATGAAGCTGTAAAAGGCGTAATGTCACTGCTGGGACAGTGTAAATGTGGGGAGGAGGGCAAGTTGCTAAGCAATTGAAGACGTTGTTTCATTCAGGGTGTTTTTACCTTCAGGTAACCTATTCCACATCAAGGAAGCTGGACCTCTGACGGAGATCTACTGGGGCGTTCAAACAGCACATGCAGAGTGAGAACAGACAGTCTTCTTGGTCTCCTTGCCGCTGCTGCCGCCCCAAGTGCCCAAGGGAAAACTGCCAAGGCGAGGCTCTCCTCTCCTTGGTTCTTGCTTTGTCGAAATCCAGAGCTTTCCATTGGTCTCCCTTGAATTCCACTTGGTTAGTCCCAACCCACTTACCAGTCAATCCAAGGTTATTCTGGATTTTATTCATTCTGCCTCCTAAAGAATCAGCCTCTCTCTCTCTCTCTCTCTCTCACACACACACACACACACACACACACACACTTTCTGGTCATCCAGAAATCTGACAATGCCTCCTTCCACCCCTTCAAAGATGTCAACTGATGCACATGCTTAAAAAACCCCAACAACAACCCCAGCTCACCATTAAATCTGGTTATATGTCAAACACTTAGACCAACCTTCTCCCTTCCAGATGTTGTTGGGACGCCAGCTTCCAGCATCCCTAGCCAGCCAACCTGACAAGTGGTCAGGGATGACCTGGAGGGCACCAGGTTGGGAAAGGTTGGACTAAGTGCAAAAACACTCTCTTCTGATCTCTCTAGTTTATGTCCGTCCCTCTTTGACTGAGAGGTTGACTGAGAGTAGAAGGAGCTGGCGGTCGAATCCGTGGCCAGTCTGCTCCTGTTGAATCGACAAGTAAACTCGATGTGGAAGGAACCGCAGCAATGCAAAATCCGTCTTTGCTTGATTTTTAATCTAATCCCTCAGAGTGTTTTCAGCTCCTTCGGGTTTGTACAATTCAATAAGCATACCTCCGCTCCTTCATCTCAGACGTTTCAAGAGAGCTCTAATGGCAACCCAAAGTCTGAGCAAATTCCACCTGACAAACACCGCTGACACACAAGGATGCTCCTCACTTTCCGAGTGATGCTAGGCTAACAGATATCCCACATGCAAATACTCCCCCCCCCCACCGGGGGGGGGGATCATGTCTTTTCCGAATAGCATAGGAACACTGAACAGCCTGGTTCCCCTGACTTGGTGGCCCCGATGTGATTGCTCAGAGGAGATGGGGGACTGGGAACTTGTGTGAGTGGCAGAGGGCCTGATTACCCTGAGAGTCTAGATCAGGGTTTCCCAAACTTGGGTCTCCAGCTGTTTTTGGACTACAACTACAACCATCCCTAGTTAGCAGGACCAGTGGTCGAGAATGATGGGAACTATAATCCCCAAACAGCCGAAGACCCAAGTTTGGGAAACCCACCCAAAATGCCTCGTAAAAAACATTTAGCAAAAGACATCATCAGGGTCAGTATTTCTGTGCCCCCTGCATGGGGTGGCCAATGACTTGGAGGGTTGTCATTTTGTGTATTTTTGCAATGTTAATATGGTTTAATTTATTTATACCTTTGTACCGCACTTCAGGATGCTACATAAAAACACCTGAACAAATGAATAAGAATACCCAGAGAGATGAGGTCACAATAGTCCATCTGAACCAGTGTTTCCCAACCTTTTGTCTCCAGCTGTTTTGAGACTACAATTCCCATCATCCCTGACCACTGGTCTTGCTAGCTAGGGATCATGGGAGTCGTGGTCCAAAAACAGCTGGAGACCCAAGGCTGGGAAACACTGATCTGGACCAATATTCTGTCCTGATAGTGGCCAACCAGATGCTCCACAAGCAGAACTTGAATGCAGTAGCGCTCTCCCCAGTTGCGATCCCCAGCAATTGGCATTCAGAAACATACTGCCTGCTACAGGTCGAATACAGCCATTGTATCTCATCCCTCCCTTAAGAACATAAGTAAAACCTGTTGGATCAGGCCAATGGCCCATCTGGTCCAATGTCCTGTTTTGACAGTGGCCAACCAGATGCCCAGATGCGAAGCAGGTGCTGACTACGACTGCAGTCTTGGTAGCTTTGATCCCCAGAAACTGGCATTCAGAGACACACTGCCTTCTACAGTGGAGGCAGAAGACAGCCTTATCCCCTCCATTAAGATCCTAAGAAGAACCTGCTGGATGAGGCCAATGACTCATCTAGTCCAGCATCTTGTTCTCACCAGATGCCGGTAGGAAACCGGCAAGCGGGACCTGAGCACAAGAACTTCCCCCCATGACTTGCTGCAAATGGTATTCGGATACATGAGTGCAATTTGTCTAAGGTAAAGGGACCCCTGACCATTAGGTCCAGTCGTGACCGACTCTGGGGTTGCGGCACTCATCTCGCTTTATTGGCTGAGGGAGCCGGCGTACAGCTTCCGGGTCATGTGACCAGCATGACTAAGCCGCTTCTGGTGAACCAGAGGAGCGCATGGAAATGCCGTTTTCCTTCCCACCGGAGCGGTACCTATTTATCTACTTGCACTTTGACATGCTTTCGAACTGCTAGGTTGGCAGGAGCTGGGACCGAGCAACGGGAGCTCACCCCGTTGCGGGGATTCAAACCGCCGAACTTCTGATCAGCAAGTCCTAGGCTCTGTGGTTTAACCCACAGCGCCACCCGCGTCCCTGTTGCAATTTGTCTAAACCCCTCTAAAAACCATCGAAGTCAGCCACCAATACAGCTTGCCACAGTGAATTTTGTAACTCAGATATGTGCTGTGCAAAGAAGGCACTTGTTTTTCTTTCTGCACATTACTAGGGAAACAGGCTGGCAGAAGCCATGCACCCCACTGCAGTGGGGGCTGAGACCCTGGAGGAAGCAGTGGATCCGACCATGCACATATGCACTAATGATAAGTGGCCGCGAGCCAGGGTAGTATCCCGCACCAGACAACCACCCCCAATTTCCCAGGACATCCTGGAATTACAGAACAACGAAAGATGCACACCCCAATTTTAATCAGTGGAATGTTGGAGGGTATAATATCAGTCTGCCCCAGCACACAAAAATATGTCAAGTAAGAAGTCCTTCTCCCACAAGATGAAGCAGCAATGGAAACCATAGCAAACAGGGAAATGGCTGGTGGGCTACTGGTATGTCATGAAAGCAGACAGCTACAGCTCTGGCCTCAAGTGGGCTCCCCGCTTCTCCGCTTGGGTGTTGCATTAGCCTGGTTGACGCAGCCATCGCCTCGTTGCCCTGTGTCAGGAGGAACCGGCAAGTGACATGCAGCTTTCAATATTCATGAGCAGCCTAATCAATGCCCAGCGTCTGGGAGCTGGGAGTCTGTGGCAACGAGGAGTCTCAGGATAATCTGCATCTTAATGGGCACCAGAACGAAGTGAATTGCAAGAGAAGGGTGCCCGGCAAGAGTTTTCCATTGATTTGTCACTGCACTGTCATTAGGCAGAAAGACACAGAGAGCACAGTCCTTCGTGCTTCTGCTGCTGAGAAAACCCACCCAATCGCTACCCAAATGCCACTTTTGTCAAAGATGCAGAAACGGCCAGGTAGCCTCTGCAGCCTGAAAAGGACTTTAGACTTCTTCGGGCCAAGATCCACAGCAGAGCAACATGCAAATAAGGCCACGGGGGGGGGGTGGCAATGGAAATGGAAATGCCCCACAAACCACGGCAGCGCCCAATCTGACTTGTGCCATGGAAAGGGGCTACCCTCTTGCCGAATTAGATTCAGCTCTGTCATTAATCGCGTCAGCAGCGGGGGTGGGGGATGAGTTAGAATTTAAGATGGTCTGATGGTGACACACACAGTGTTTCCACGGATCCCTCTAGGGGCAGTTTAATTATTAAGTATTGAGTGGGAAAAGCACATCTCTAATGGCTAATGGTCATTACAGCTCCTTAGCATTCTAGAAAGCAATTTCAGTGCGGATGAGAGGTACCACCAGGCATCATATCCCTTTAAAATACTGACATGTATTAAGCACATGTTTTATTTTATATTTATATCCTTTAAAAAAGAAGAAGAAGAAGTCAAAACTAGCTCAATGTAGCAGAAGCTCAAACTTTAAAATACAAGGAGAATCAATCACAACCACGACATGCAGTCCCTTGTGAAGCAACTGAATAATAAAATACAGCAACGCATAAACTTCTGTTATATTGATGGGACTTTGTACACTCTCTTTTACATCTGAACAAATCTGTTTTGTTTTTTAAAGCTGTCGCTCTTCCCTGGCTCCAGAAGCCATTTCTTCTCAAGCACTTATTTTGGAAACCGAGAGCAGGACGAATTGAAATTCGCTTGCATGCACAACTCTGGTATCACCAGTAACTCACTTGTGAAACTTTTTCGCCATTGATGTAATTCACAATTGCAATGATGATGATAATAATGAAGAAGAAGAAGAAATGAACTCAATCACAATAAGGGTAGTTGGTTTTTTTTAACCTGTTAAGCAATAAACAGCTTTCAAAAGCTTCCATAAAAAAACTGTCATCAGGGAGACAAGAATTCCCCAAAGCATCACTCATCTTTCAAGACGCAAGGATAACACGCACACTCCCCTTACCGGAGTAAGAGAACTCAAAAAGCTCAGCAAGAGAAAAGCACAGAATCAAGTCCCTTCCAAACTGTCACAACTCCTTCCAACTCCAACCAGTTAAGATTCCTAAGTGCGGCTTCCATTAGCCCCATAACCAAGTCGCAAGGACTCTCCAGAGCAGTGTTAGAAACTCAGATATGAAAGCTAGGAGCTAAATGGCACCTTAAACCTAGGTTAAGGGTGCAACAAAGGAAGTCTAGGCCCACTTTTTATATATATAACAAGAATACAAAGCTGAAAATGAATGAACTGTAACCGAAATATTATGTTCATTTTTCGTATGGTCTAGTCCTTTCTCTGCTCACCCACCCCGCAAATATTCTTAAGAGAGTCTCTTCTTAAGACTTCAGAGAGTAGCTAGAAGTGGGGAGGCAGGAAAAGGTCCTCCTTTCCTTCCACTTTGCAGTTTTAATCTGAAATTTTAGGCGCAGTATCGCTCCCAGAGCTCAGAAACTGCTCACGCTAATGAAATTCCCTGTCGCAAAATGTGCCTAGAACAATGGGAGTTTCGAACACTGCTCAAGAGTGCTGGGTTTAGCCCTACACCAACACAAACAACCTCTTGCTCACAAAAACAGCAATTTGAGACTCTCCTACAATAACAGGGATTACAGTAACACATGAAGGTAGCCTTTCACAAGTGGAGCAGAGCATTTTAAAATACATATATATGGAGGCGACATTTTTTTAAAAAAAGCAACATCATCCTACTTGGTCAGCTGATGCAACGAGACATGGAAGCCCCCGCAATGAAGCCCCCCTTGCCTTGTGCACCTACCTCCACCCCCTGAACCTTCAGCTTCATATGATCTTCTCGGGTGGTCTTCCCGTCTTTCCGCTTCTTCCAGCAATATCCATCTTTCCTGTATTTCACCTTCTTCCTGTTGTATAGGATCATAGAGCCATTCTGAGGCCTGGAAAACAAAAGGAGGGTGGCTCATCAGGGAGGCAGAGCAAATCTGCGTTCACACCCAACACCTGGGATGCTGCTGCCTCAAAGCTGTGAGTCCCAAACACACACACACACAGAGAGAGAGAGAGAGAGAGAGAGGTAGGTTCAGCCGTCAATTACCAGGGGTAGAGAACTCACTCCTATAAGGTGACCAACGGCAGTTACTGTAGAAAGGAAATATTCTCTGTGCAGCAGAAAATTATCACCTACCTAGTATTCCTCCTCCCTGCACCTCTCCCAAAACCCACCTGGAAATTTCTCCCTAAAGAATGAAGCCTGCCAATCAAAGTTCTTGCAGTGCAACAGCTAAGAATGAGAGTTCAGAGGAGGCAGCGCACTATGCCAGCATAGCATTGTGACAGAGAGCATGAGCTACGAGCTGGATGCCCTGGGTTCAAATCTCAGGACAGCCATGGAGATGCTCAGTGGCCTTTGTCAAAGTCCTACCCCGCCCCCAATACACACACAATCTACAAATAAGAGGACAGGCCGACCTGCCTGGATTGCCCAGACAATGTACACAAAGGGCTTTAAACCGAAGTGCCACACTTTGGGTTTTTTACAAAGAGGTATCTGGGAGAACTTGCTGGAGGGACCTAAAAGCCCAGGAAGCCAACACAGCAAAAGCTCCTTCCAAGGGGAGACGGAAGCTGTGCAGAACTCCTTCTCCTCTCCCCATAACCAGGAAGGAGCTGCAGAAGGTGAGAATTCTGGACTGCAGTGGGGTGGGGAGGTCATATTTTGGAGGTGCTTCCTGCACCTATCTATGAAGTAGCACCAGCACTTAGTGATGTTCCCATGCTTGCCCAGCTTGTCTCAATAACAATTTGGGCTGCTTGAGCATCCCTCCAAACTTCTTGAAATATTCCAAGGGTTGCTTGCTTGGTTTTGAGCATCTGAAAGGGCTCAAAAGGTCCCAGTTGGTTTTGCGCATCCCACTCCTCCCCAACCAATCAACCAAACTTCCCACTCACATTGAAAATCATTATTAGGAACGTCATTTTCAACCCATTCATCCACAGGGACACCTGCCTACCTGCCTGCAAGCACTTCCTGCTGGTGGTGGTTACCTCCCCCTCCCACTATGCAAAGTCAAGAGTTGATTGATTGATTGATTGATTGATTGATTGATTGATGACTGATTGCTGTCAAGGAAGGCAGGCACTGGCAGAGGAGAAGGCATGGAAGAATCTGCCCATTCCAGTTTTTCCCTCCACTTCTAATTTTTCTAGTCAGTTCATCCCAGTTTATTAAAAACAGTCCTCACAAAAACTTGTTAGCATTTCGAAGTGTATTTCCCAAGTATCCATATTTTTGCATGCAATTTCCCCTCCTATGTTTTTGGATGTTATTTTCACTAATTGCATGCATTTTCATGTACACCTTTCTTGGCTGGAGCTGGCCACCACAAAATGTTGAAGAATGAACGAACTTCAAAGTGTAGCTGCTGTTCCCCCCACCCCCTTCTGCATATGTTTTTGGGAAGTGCGAATTAGGCAGTTTGCATTAAATTAAGGAGATTTACAAGATGTTGTGGGCCAAACCAAATTTGTCTCCCATCCCTACAGAAGAGAGAGAGAGAACAGTAAAAAAATCTCACAGCCTGCAGAGAGCATTTCCAGTGATGTCTCAACAGGGTCCGCAGCCCATTTGAAAAGGGACACACATTTCTGAGTAGGGGAGTTTTGATCCGGAGCCTGACTGTTAGATCTGAGCGAAACCTCTCTCCCTAACACGCTAAGTCAAAGCAGACACACAACTTTATTTACATTCAAAAATGTAACCGGTCTATTAACCAGTGGTCTTAGAAGGAACTGTGAAAAATGTTCCTGCCTCATTCTGTGTGATGTGTCCAAAGACGCTTCAGTTTGTCTAGAGTCTTGTGGTGGGGTCAGGAGGGGTGGTGGAAGGGAGGAAGCAGCAGAAAAAGGGAGGGGGGTTATACTGATTATGTTTATGGTCCACACAATATCTCATACTTTTCAAAAGAGTCTCTCTCTCTCTCTCTCTCTTAACCCATCGTTCATGATTTGGGTAAAAAGGAAGTTTGGAATAAAGAAGTCAGATTAAAACAAAACAACCCAGCATCGATTTCCCCCAGAACAGAAAGGAATCACTACTGCCCCCCAACACAGGTCGGCGTTAGATCTGGCTTTTGCTCTGTCTTCACCAGCTCCAGGGAAGCCCCCAGATTTCTTTCAGAAATGTCCTTCTTGGCATAGCTACAGGGGATGGTGCAGCCATTTGTCCAATAAACATCTGTCGCCGTCCATTCAGCCTATGTTTATATATCCACCCCCCAATCGCTTTACCATATGGCAAATTGATATAATAGAAATACCACTCTTGCGCAAGCCATCCTTCCCTCTCCCCCCCCACCCCCCACACAAAGAAAACAGCCCTCAGTAAACCCAGAATTCACAAAGAAGAGATTGTGCATCATTTTCAGACAGCAGCCATGGAGATGGCTGCAAAAATTTATAGAAGTACATTAGTCACAGTAATTTGGCTTTGGAACACCAAGAACAGAAAGAAATACAACAACATTAGCAGCAGTTGCTGCCATAAACAACTTCTGGGGAAAAACCTGGAGTTGGCGGCATTTGAGCACGTAAATCTCTTGAAGTTGTGGAAGTGAAACAAAATCTACGCGAGGAACTGAGGGTGGAAGGAAGTCACTCTCTCCTTGCTCTGCACACCCCAAACCACATATATTAACCAGAGTGTAAAAGACCCCCAAACTTTCTCTGTGCTCAGGATCAGGCAGCTGTTTTCAGGGAGCAAAAAATACCAGGGTAAGTACTTTGAGGGATGCCTGAAGGAGCACCTACCCGCTTCGGGTTTGAGATCTGTTGGGAGGGGTGGGGACTGCTTGTAGCTCCATCCATGGGTTATGGCTACTAGAGATGATGGAGGAGGCTCTGCTCTCCACAGTAAAAGTGATGCTTCAGAAAAGCAGTGGTGGAGGGGAGAGCGCTCTTGTGCTCAGATCCTGCTTGTGGGATTCCCCTTAAGGCATCTGGTCGGCCATTTTGAGAACGCAGTGCTGGACTAGATGGGCCACTGGTCTGATCTAGCTGCAGGGCTCCTTAGATATTCTTGTCCATTTGTTTAGGTGTTTAGCATCCAAAAGCAGTGTTCAAAGGTATAAATAAACCCAGCAGTCTCTTCCCATGTTCTTATGACACCATCGTCCCATGAGGTGTGGGTGGGTCTTGTCAGACATCGCACCCAGCCTACACAACGCCCTTCCCCAAGAGGTCCAGAAGTTTGCCGATCTGCATCGTCCTATACCATCTGCCCCAGACTTTGTGGTCAGTTCACACTGTCCCTTCAGAGGGCTTGGCCCACCATCTGATGCCATGTGAGATGGGGCTCCTCTGCCTCCCAATTCCTTTCCCCTGGAAGTCCAAATAGTGCAAAATAAAGCGATTGCTGTCTAAATAAAATGATTGCTGTATTGCTACATGCATTGTACATGCACTTTCTCAGTTTTGCTCAAACAAGTCCTCCAAACCCACTTGGCATGAGTGCCCAACTATCTCCCTACTGAGGAATGGGGTCTTCTCCTGTTACCCCTCCTGCAAGAGAAGAAGAAGAGTTTGGATTTGATATCCCGCTTTATCACTACCCTAAGGAGTCTCAAAGCGGCTAACATTCTCCTTTCCCTTCCTCCCCCACAACAAACACTCTGTGAGGAGAGTGGGGCTGAGAGACTTCAAAGAAGTGTGACTAGCCCAAGGTCACCCAGCAGCTGCATGTGGAGGAGCGGGGAAGCAAACCTGGTTCACCAGATTACAAGACTACCTCTCTTAACCACCACATCACACTGGCTCTCCCAAGAGCTTCGTGTGTCTCGTCTCTGCTGCCTTGCTGATTGCTCAAGATTTTTATTTATTTTTTACAACGGGACATTTGTGAAACTTTTGTTGTTTTCTCTATTTTTTTTTTAAATGGTCTTATAGATTTTAACTTTCACAGGTCTGAGTCATGACCCTGACTTCAAAGCTGGCACCAGCAAAGCAAGGGGATGGGAACATGGTTTCACCTTGGATCAGTAAGTGTGCCAGTCTCTTCTCTGACCGTCACCTCCTAACACATATCTTAATGTTGTGCCAGTTAAAAGGCGCTTTTAGCATCATCAGCCTCAAGCCACTCATTGCTGAGATCAAGGGGCCCTCAGAACCTCCAAGAAAAGATGGCCATCCCAGGCCCCCTTGAGTCAGTGTAGGGATGGAAGAATCTATCCATTTCAGCTTCTCTCAGTTTCACATTTTCCTAGTCTTCAGTTCTCCACATTTTCATGTAGTCCTCGTGGAAATTCGGCAGCATTTTAGTGTGAATTTCTCCTAATTCTGTACACAATTTTGTCTAATATACACAATTTTGGAACTGCAATTATTTTTTCCAAATTGGAAAGCGATTTTGCATGTTGTTTTCACTAACCAGTGCATTTCTGCACACACTTTATTCTGATATATGCAATTTTTTTGCAGGCAAGACTTGGCTGGAGAAGAACTGCATTGCAAAATTCAGAGAAGCACAAAATGTGAAGGATGATTTATGTTTCTATTTGCATACTGTTTGGGAAAGTACACAATAGGTAGGTTTGCCTTTAAATGTGAACTGAATTGAATTTCTTCCCTATCCCTGCATCCCTCTGATGCTTCAAGGTGCTGCTCCACTGAGAGAGATGGTAGGGGGTGATGACAGCCACCTAAAAGCAACCCAGCTGTGCTGCCCCGCGGCTGGCAACGTGGCCAGGGCCTCCTTTGCCTCCCACTAAGACATAAGCTTAAGGACCTCACAGGCAGTTCCCCATCTTTCCCCTCCTTGAGTAATTACGCAGGTGTGGCAGCCCAAGTCTCGCTGTGAAGGCAGCAGGCAGGAAAGGGAGGCTGATCGCTTTACTCCCCCCACTGAGATCAAAATTGAGCTTACGAGAGAGAGAAAGAGAGAGAGAGCTCCATGTTTTCCCCAAGGCACCATGCCACACAACAGGGAGCTGGGAAGGGGACCAATCCATAATCCATTTCCCTCTCAGTGAAAGTTGTCCTGCCTCTGTCCTAACACTGGAACTCCTGAGCATCCAATGAAGCCAAATGCTGGAAGGTTCAGGACAGATAAAGAAAGTCCTCCTTTATGCAGCAAGTAGTTAAACTAGCAAATGCCTCTGAATGTCAATTGCTGGGAATTGCAAGTGGTGCTTGTGCTCTTGTGCTCAGGTCCTGCTTCCAGGCTTCCCTTGGGGGCATCTGGTTGGCCACTGCGAGAACATGGCATTGGACTAGATGGGCCTGATCCAGGAGGTTCTTCTTATCTTCTTAAAAAGAGATGCATAGTGAGCACACAGGACATAGCAGCTGAACACCCCCGGGCATATGAGTGGAACACACCCCTGGAACACCTGTTCTGCTATGAAGATGCACCAGCAGAACAGCTTAAATGTGGCAGAGTTGTGGGTGGGGTGGAGTGGGATGATCTGTATCCTTGATTCCTCCAGACCAACAGTGCTCGATCTGTTGCATGAAATCCCTGTCGCAAAGGTCAATGGAAAGAGGGAGGCAAAAGACACACACATGGGTGACCACCTTGCCTACGTCCCTACATCAGATATGGTGGGCTTGGGGCTGCAACTCCTGTCAGCCCTGGCCAGCATGACCAATGGTCAGAGGTGATAGGAACCTATATTCCAAACATCTGGAGCCCACCAGGACAGAGAAATATGGACCAGACAACGCTGGGCTTGAGGGACCAATGGCTTGATGTGGACCACCCTTAGCATAGGGATGATCCTTCATGAACCTGACTAGTCTGTACACCCTTTTCAGAGCTGCATGCCCTCATAAGCAACCTTCTGGTGTCAGTGGTAGGTGGGGCCAGAGGTAAATGTGGGTGGAGCAACAGGTGTGACTATTTTCCACGTGTCCCTATTTTTCTGGGACAGTCCCAGATTTACAGAAGCCACTCCAGTTTCTGATTTGATCCCAGAATGCTTTTGACATCCCTATTTTCATCCGAGAAATGTTGAATGGGGACATTTCTATTTTCATCCGAGAAATGTCAGAGGGTATGGTATGGTGCTTAGCTTTGTACAACAGGCGCAAATCCAGCTACTCAAAAGCCAGAGGTTTCCAAACACACACCTCCACCTAGTGAAGCAAGAAGCATTTATCACAGTTCTGGGCCAAATCACTTGCAGGAGGTACACTGAGTTGGGCACACCAACTCTCTCAGAGATGTGGGTTCAGACCCCTTTCCTTCAGCAAGTCTCACTCCCTTTATCTTTTGCCAGCAGATTCCCTTCTCTTCTTAGACGACCTTCAGCTGTTCAGCAAAGAGCTTGAGCTGCCTGCGGCTGCTTAATAAGTATTTTTAAATATTCCTGGGTCTCCTACTCAAGGCTTCCTGCAGGTGCTGTTCCCTGGCAATCAATGATGAACAAACTTTGACCGAAGGGTATTGAAGGCAACCAATTCCAGATATCAGCCCCATGGCCTATTTCAACAACAGCCCTCCAAGTCAGCCTGTTCCTCGCAGAAGCCAACTAGTTCTTGGCGTCATAACAAACAAGGGTCAAATTCAACCTGCTGCAGAATTATTCCTACAGATTTTCTCTGTGCTTCGAAGAAGGAGAGGCCGGGACAGGGGGAGAAAAGGGAGGCTGAGAAAATATGTCTCCCGCGCTTATCTCTCTCAAACACAAACATGGCCAGGAGTAATAAATTGATGGCGGAGGCAAGGCGAGATCAAGATCAGATACAAATCCTGCAAACAAACGGCTCCGTTGCTACATTACATTACCAAAAAGTAAAATAAAACACACGCACGCACAAACCCTGCAAACTAATCACACCGAAAGGTTCGGCCTGTAAACTTCCCTTTGGGGATTTCTCTCATCAAATTTATACCATGCGCAGTCGAGATTGGGGGTGAGGTGGGGGAGTGCTGAGGCTCTCCTGCCTTTCCAATCTGTGCTTTCCCTTAGTATTTCTCTGCTTATGCAATGGCCGCTTCTGCTCGCTCAGAAAAAGGTCCTGGGTTTGCTAGCCCAGTGTTCTGTCGCCAACAGTGGCCAGCCAGCTGCCTCTGTAACTAAAGGTACATTACCTCTGAACTTGGAAGGTTCCACTGTGAATCAGCTATTTTGAATAGACTTCTCCCATTTCATAAATTTGTCCAAACCACTTAAGCCACCGAACATCACTACAATTTGTGCCAGAAATTCCACATTGGGAGAGCAGAAAACTTTTTTATTGCCTGTCTACTGACATTCAAGATCAAACCTATCCATTCTGAAGGAAATCAGCCCTGAGTGCTCACTGGAAGGACAGATCCTGAAGCTGAGACTCCAATACTTTGGCCACCTCATGAGAAGAGAAGACTCCCTGGAAAAGACCTGATGTTGGGAAAGATGGAGGGCACAAGGAGAAGAGGACAACAGAGGACGAGATGGTTGGATAGTGTTCTCGAAGCTACCAGCATGAGTTTGACTAAACTGCGGGAGGCAGTGGAAGACAGGAGTGCCTGGCGTGCTCTGGTCCATGGGGTCACGAAGAGTCGGACACAACTAAATGACTAAACAACAACAACTGGCATTCAGCTTCGTTGGACGACCTTTGCCCATCCAGTGCAGCCAGAGGAGGTAGAAAATATTTCTTGTCCAGCTTCTCATTAAATGTTTTATAAAAATCATCTCATGTGAATTTTCCCCAGGAATTGGGGTTTACAAACCACCAAATTCTGTTTGCTGAGTGGTGCTGAGAACTGTCATTTCCCTTTGGCCACAGGATTATATTATCATCAACAACATCATCATCAAGGAGTAGCCATTCCAGCAGTAAGAAAGTTGTGAAGCTGGGTTCCCTCCACAGGCTCTGCTGTGACAGGCCAGCTCCATCAGGCCTCCTCTCAAGTGTCATCTGAGGGCAGCCTCAGTGGGAGAGATGCAAAGCAGCAGGGCTCATTGCATCAGCTTTGCTGGGGGCCCAGCTCCACCAGGCACCTCCTGCCTCTGGATTGTGCCTGCTGGTCATTATAAGAACAACTGTTCAGAAATTGGTGCCCGAGTTTTGATTTTCCTCTTCCCTCCCTGTCCCTTTTTCCTTGTTAGTCATGTTTGTGTGTTAAGTCTTTGGGTAGGGACTGTCCCTTTTTGACTGTATGCAAACTTTTCTGGAAGACTTTTGGGCTGAAAAGCAGGGCACAAATGCTCTAAACAAAAGTAAAAACTATTATTGTTATTATTATTAATTGCTTGCCCTTCACCTGAAAGTCCCACAGTGGGTTAGAACAATTAAAACACAATGTTAAAATCAGTTTGGAACAATCACAGAAGCAAGGCAGGTTCTACAAATATGCACCACAAGGGTCAAAATGCAGGACAAAGAGGTGTGTTCAGCATTCAACTAAAGCTGTATAACGAAGGTGCCAAGCGCCTCTCAATGGGGAGGGAGTTCCACAACATAAGGCTCACAACTTCACTATTTTTTCTGTGGACAAGCATCTGGGCACATTGAGGTATCAGAGGCGCCATCTTCGCAAGTTGATGGAGGGGGCCTCATGCGACGTTCTGATGCCACATGTGTGACATCTCACAACGGCTTGAAGTCACACATGCAACATCATCTCAAGGAGCCAGGGGGTGTAGCCAAATGTCCTCTGAACATGGAAGTTGCTGGCCCCCTCAAAAAATGCATTGGAGAGGGGCCAAAAATGCCTCGGCCCTTAGGAGTTGGCGCATATGACACATACTGTTATAAAATGAAATGAGATAATGAATCTTGCTGGAGCCACAGGATTGCAGCAAGATCCCTTTTCGCTTTGTGATTAAGTCACTGTGGCAAACTAGACATACACCAATCCTGAACTTTCCATGTTCAACTGGAAACAGGTGAAGAACAACGCAGGCTGGGAATGCTGCAATGATGGAATGGGACATCATCGCATCCTCCAAACCACTCACAAGTTTTCTAAACTTCTTCCGCCACCTCCAGACTCAGCAGACCTGAACACTTTAGCTTCTCCTCTCAGTAACAGGTGCCAAGAAGGAATGGTATGTATTATTGACTCATTGTTGCTATTGAATTATTAAATTGTTTATCATTGAATATTAAATGCTCTTCCTCCCCAATGTGCAGTTAATAAAAAACGGGGAGGCTGGAGAAAATCTCTCCCCCCCACCCTTTCCTTGCCCCCGTCCTGGAATGGCTCATTAATCACCTTGAAGACAGGCCAAGAAAGAGACCAGCTTTTGCTTTTACAACATCACAGCTGAAGACATTCATCAACCCCACAGATCCAAAAAGGGAAGGAGGTGAATCAGGTAATTTAATTGTGTCCCTTCAGGGGCAGAGCAGAAGTACCGAGGAAGCTGGACAGTATATGCAAATGGAGAGGCAGCCTGCAGAGCGTTATCGGAAGCAAAAATTATCTCAAATTATTACCCCGGGGACCCCTCCAAGGGACACACGGGCCATTCGCTTTGAATATTGCAGGGAGGGGTAAAGAAATATTATTCCACGAAATGGGGAAGCTTGGGTTGCGGGGGGATTAGAGACGTCACAGATTAGAGAGGCACCCCTTTCCCTTTCATAACCCAAGCTGTGTCTCCTCGCTCAAAATCGGGGGGGGAGGGGGCTTCTTCTAACTGCTAGAAATGTATGTATATTTAACAAACAGATTTTTAAAAATATAACTGTCCATATTACTATTATTGATTCCTTGGGGTCCCTTCCAACTCTACAATTCTATGATAATGCGCACAGACCTGTGAAAACATGTCACAATATTCTCCAGCCACAATTGGAGGCAGTGATGCCTCTGAATATCAGATTGCTGAAGGGGAGAATGCTGTTGCGTTTAGGTCCTGCTTGAGGTTCCCCATGGGGCCCTATGCGGCTTAGGACTCACGTACCTGGTATCCCCCGTGGAGAACCTTAAGGTCCACAAATGACGACGTTTTGGAGGTCCCAGGTCACAAGGTGGTTAGATTGGTCTCAACTAGGGCCAGGGCCTTTTCAGTACTGGCCCCGACTTGGTGGAACGCTCTGTCACAAGAGACTAGGGCCCTGCTGGACTTGACATCTTTCCGCAGGGCCTGCAAGACAGAGCTGTTCCACCTGGCCTTTGGTTTGGACTCAGTCTGACCCTTATGTTTCCCTCCCCTTATGGTTTTGATCTATGGGCTACTTTTAAAATGAGGCTGCATTTTAAATTGCATTTTAACCTGTATTTTAAATTGGTTGTTTTTTTACTATTATGATTTTACTGTAATTTTACTGGTGTTAGCCGCCCTGAGCCCAGCTCTGGCTGGGGAGGGCGGGGTATAAATAAAATTTATTATTATTATTATTATTATTATTATTATTATTATTATTATTATTATCTGAATGGCCACTGTGAGGACAAGATGGTGGACTGGGTGGGCAAATGGCCTGATCCAGCAGCAGGGCCTTTCTTATGTCCTTAAATAAACTACAAGAAGACACAACCTTCCAATAGATTTGGAGTGTATTTCTGGAACTCTTGACGAGTGACCTCAGCAAGCATGGAGACACAGCACAGACTTGGGGACGAAAAAAAGGGAGGAGGTTTTGCCTATGAATGCAGGTGCTTACATCTCCAGTCACTTGATTTGCTAGTAAATATACTATGTGATATATAGACAAAGATATTGCAGGGGGTTGGACTAGATGCCCCTCTGGGTTCCTTTCCAGTTTCACCATTCTGTGATTCACTAGCCCTTTGATATCGTATTCATTTTGCGTCTTTTACTTTGTTGGTCTTCTGGAAAACCAAGAGCCAAACCTACAGATCTCGGCACTAGCCCCTTGTTTATCCTCATTATCCTCAGCATCTGTTCATTTGTATGTCTCACAGCATTTCAAATGAACAATAAGTGCAACAGTTCAAAAGCTTGGAACAGGCTCCTCCAGGAGCAATTTGAAAACATTCCTGTTTACCCAGGGATTTGGTGATTGAAGAACACTGCTCCTGGCAACCCTGAGATCACTGGATGGAAGAATGTTTTATTAACTGTGACTGTTTTTGGAATGTTTTAACTGTTTTAAAAATGATTCTTCCCCCCCCTTCATTTTGGAAAAACGGGGATGTGTTTGCCACCCTGGGGTCCTTTTAGAGTAAGTGTGGGATGTAAATATTAATATTATTATTATTATTAATAATAATAATAATAATAATAATAATAATTAGAGGTGCATGTAACAAGTTAGCATGCCAAATGAAAATTGTGGAAAGTACCTTATTTTTCGCCCTATAGGCCCTTGGAGGACGCACTTTTTCCCCTCCAAAAATGAAGGGGAAATGTGTGTGTGTCCTATGGGGCAAATGCAGTGCGCACCAACCCCTCTCGCTCTCCAGGCTTCAGGAAGCTATCTGCAAGCCTGGGGAGCCCGCGGGAGTTCCCACCGGGCTCCCAAGGCTTGCGGATAGCAGCCTGTTCTGTTCTGGGGGCTGGGGAAGCTCGGGCTTTCCCCACCCCAGCCCCGCGCCTGGGGGGGAAATAATTTTTTTTCTTTATTTCCCCCCCCCTAAAAAAAACTAGGTGCGCCCTATAGGGCGAAAAATACAGTACTAGTTCCACTCTGTTCAGTGCTCTATGGGCTTCATCCAGAGTGCTGAGTCCAATTCTGGATGCCACACTTTAAGGAGAACATTGTCAAATGGAAGCATGTCCACAAAAGGGTGACCAGGGCAGAGTGATGGGCATTCATGGAGGATAAGGCTATCTATGACCACTTGCAATGCCTCTGTCAGCAATGCTGTCATTGTCTCCTGCACTGCAGACACTGCGTTGAGCCAGGGGTTCGGAATGGATGACCTCCAACTACTCCATAGGAGAAAGAGAGAAGAACCACCAAGCTGCGACATTAAAATAAAAAAATAAAAATGGAAGGACCACCCATGGAAGATCTGTGTGGGATCTTCAAGCTCAGCCATTGCCAAACTTAAATAGCACAAAGATAGAACAACTGAAGTGGCTTCACTGAGTCAACCCAAATGTCAGTCAGAGTAGCCACGTTGGCAGTAGGGGAGGTGGGCACCCCACCATTCGCCCCCCAGCCTCCAGCATGGGAGGTCCACTGCTTCCCATCCATGAAGCTCCCCACTGGCCTCCTAGCCACAGCCAGTCAGCTAGCCTGGATGTGAGCTCCATCTCTCTATCCACTATCAAATAGCTTTCCCTATTTAAGACAGCACAGGATATTTTCAGGGCAAGCTTCAACTTCCAAAGCAACTTTGAATTTCCTCTCTTTTATGGCTATTTGGCATTTAAGGAAAACTGCTTGCTCCTATCTCCTGGTATCTTATTTGGGGCCTGGGGGAAGGACACACACACACACAGAGAGAGAGAGAGAGAGAGAGAGAGAGAGAGAGAGAGAGAGAGAAAGAAATTTTAAACAGAGAGATTGTTTGTCCTGGGCACAACCGAGAGGGGAGGGTGTGCTCTGGGCCAATACACTCAACCTCCCCTCTCCTGCACATTGCATTTACCACCGTGATGTGCCCCACAATGACTTCATCTGTAGAAATTCCACTCACGGCCTGCACCCGACAAAATATCACAGGACGGATTGCAGAATTTGCTTCTGGAAGATGCTGTGGTGGCCACCAACTTGGGTGGCTTTAAAAGGGGATTCTTCATCATTGGTTATTCATGCTTTCTTTATTTTTAACTGCGCATCCGCTCCACTCTTCTGCATTCAACACCCCTCGCAGACCAGACCAGACAAATTCACAGAGGGAGGAGAGACATTCCAATGACCATCGCAAAGTCTCCACGCCTGGAGGCAGCTGTGCTACAGAAGGCCAGATGCCAGCGAGCCACAGCAGAGAAGACGGATGGTCTCAAAGCGCTGCTTGCGCCTCTGAGTGACTGCCACTGGCAAGAAGCAGGATGCTGGATTCCATGCGCCCGCCTTCTGCTGATTCAGCAGGGCTGCTCCACTGCGTGAAAAGCCATGGAATGATCTTGGAGTGGCCACCACCACCTCCAGTGCATGGTGTTGTGAACAGGACCAGTGCTTAGATGGACAACTCAGTCACTGGGAACCTTTAGAACAGATTGTTCCAAACTAGGGTCACCAGCAGTTATTGGACTACAACTCCCATCATCCCTAGCTAGCAAGACCAGTGGTCAGGGATGGTGGGAATTGTAGCCCTAAATCAGCTGGAGACCCAAGGAGACCTGCTCTAGAAGCTGCTCTGAGATTTCCGGAGTACGGGCCAGGTGTCTGTGTATCAAGGAGCAAATGGCACACACTAATAATGATCAAAGTTAACCAGAAAAGGTAGACCCTATTTCCCTCGGCCCACCAGCCACTGCAGAAATTCTATTTTGGTCAAGAGGCATCTTGCTAGCCAAGGCCATAAATTACAAGCCCCTTTGATCTAAATGACCGTGATATTCCCCCTAATCACATTACTGCAATATTAATAAGGCTGTTTAACGCAACCAGTTTCTTCTAAATTGTCACATAAAAATTTGGTAAATGTCAGGCGTATAATTTAATCGGGATCTATGCTTTACAGCCAAGGGAGCTCTGAGTCCGCAGTAAATATTGCAAAGCTAACAGTGACTCAAAGTTTTCTAGAACAAAGGAGTAAGGTCATCCAAAAGCCTGCCTGGAGAAGGTCCTTTTTTCTAAAATTGATTTCTGCCCCCCCCCCTCGCCTTTTTACTATTCCACCCTTCTAATTATTTCAGATGTCTGCAGAGAAGGAAACTCAGAACGCCTCAGCCCCCATTGCCATAAAATCGAGAAATTAGCTTCTGAAAGGGAGACGTGGCCAAGGTCAGCAGGCATTAGCGATCATTTCCTCATTTGGACAAAAAACATTGCAGGCTTTTCAAAAACAAGCCCAGGCCACTATCTAGGATCCCCCTTTCCCATCCAGTCTTTGGAGGAAATAGCATTTCTGAATATCCAAAGCAGGGTCAGATGCTCTGGATCTTAGACACGTTACAAAAAAGAGGTCTCACGCAGTGGGAAGTCTTCTGAATGCAGACACAGGAAAGAACAAAATGCTACACTGAGCCAGATCTCTCCGAAATCAGGCCAGACACAATCACTGTATTGGTTTTGGCACCTGTAAACCCTTTTGTGTTTCAGCAAGTCCATTATTTAACTTGTTTTTAATGCATGTTTTTATTGGTACTTTTAATGAACATTTTAGGGCTGTCTACTGTCAGCAGCATAGGGGGATTTTTCATTCTAATAATCTGTTTATGCATTTTGTTAAATAAGTGAATGCAACAACCTTGCAAATTAGTCCACAAAGTTATTGGCCGATACATCAGCCTTCCTAAGTCTGGATCCACCCCCCGATGTATTGGACTACAAATCCCATCAGCGTCAACAAGCATGACACTGGGGATGATGGGAATATACTTTGAAACCTACTAACCTGGCCATACTGCTGTTAAGCTGCTTCTGCTGTTTAAAAGGAGCTAATGTGGCTGAACTTCCCTTGTCTGGAGGCCTGGAGCAAAGTCAACAGGCCACCAGCTATTTCCACCCTCCAATTTTACAGTAATTTAGAGCTTCCAAAGCACACCATGCAAATGGCAGGGGAAGCGGCAACATGAATGTTTCCCCACCCCCCTTACACACAGAGCAAGAGTGACGGCATCCCCTCGCTTTGGCAAATGAATGAAGTGATAATGAGTTGTTCAGGCTTGCTTACGATGGCACCGCATAGACCATGTCAGAAAATGAGGGAAAGAATCAAGCACAGGCTGGGTACTTCCTTGCTTTTCTTTGATGGGGTCCTTGCTTCAAGCTGATGGTGGTAGTCTCCAAGCCCCAGCATTCCTGACAATTGGCCATGCTAGCTGGAGCTGATGGGAGTTGGAGTGTCACAGGCTTCCCAGCTCCACAGGAAAGCCTTCCATCCGCTAGGAGGATGCTGGACTAGACAGGCTATTGGCCGATCAAGCAGGCTCCTCTCACGTTCTGACTTTTGTGACTGCAAAGTTGTTTTAAATTGTTGTTAGTATTGTAATTTAACACTGGGACCTAAGGGTGAAGGTTGGGTAATGAACAGTAGTAATAAACCAATGAAGAAAGGCTGGCCACAACTTTCTGCCACTCTCTAGAAGGGCTCAGCTGCAAACCAGCTGTTCCTCTGCAGCAGAAGACATCTGAGATCCAGGTTGAGGCCATAACTCATAGTCCCTTGTGAGTCTTGTTCCTGCTCCTCCAAGTTCCTCAAGCTCCTTGCCTACAGACTGCTGGAGGAGCCTTTTAGCCCAGTCAAGCCAAGCTGCACCAAACAAGCCTCAAGAAGACCTCCATGTTTCCTGTGTATGGAGGCCTGAGGACAACCTCTTGGCAGGCAACCTGCCAAGCCTGAGAAATATCCATTCTTCAGAGACTTGTTGCTTTCTCCTTCAGCTCTGCCTGATCACCCAACACACCCTTCGTGGTTTTACGCCTCTTGCCCCAACCACGACTCCTTCTCCCCACCGTTAACTTCATTCATATTATTTTTCATCTACAGCAAATGCATGGAAATAAATCAATAAACAGAACGAAGGAGAACTGTAGCTACAATTAGAACGAAAACGCCGGGTCTTGAGAGTCAGATAGATCATATCCCTGGTGGTCTCATGTGCAGCCTAGGAGGAAGGAAGCCTCTGATCATTATCAGACCCTCCAAGTGTCCCTATTTTCCAGGGACAGTCCTGGATTTACAGAAGTCATCCCAGTTTCTGGTTTGATCCCGCTTTTCCTTAGGATCTCCTTATTTTTATCAGAGAAACGTTGGAGGGCATGGAGTTATGCAACCACCAAGCCAAGGAGATAAGTAACTATACAACCTTTAGAAGACATCTAAAGGCAGCCCTGTATAGGGAAGTTTTTAAAATATTTAGTTGTGTTTTTATATATGTTGGAAGCTGCCCAGAGTGGGTGGGGCACTCAGTCAGATGGGTGGGGTATAAATAATAATTACAATAATTATTAGACAAGACTACCCTATTTTCATCTAAGAAATGCTGAAGGAGTATGGAATTTGTGTCCTTGAGTGCCTGCAAAATTGCCAAAAGTCCATCCTTCTGTTTTCCGGCAGAAAAGCAGGGTGATAAGGAGCGTGGCAGGAGACACTCAGAGGGGAAGAAGTGACGGCACAGAACCAGCTTGCCTGCTCACAACAACTGGTGAAGTCTTTGGAAAGGCACCCCACTTTGGAAAGGCACCCCACTTTGGAAAGGCACCCCACGTACCATCACATTGGTGCAAAAGTATTCCTTTGAACGGATGCACTCAGTACATGTCACAGCAATTAAAACTGCATCAAAACCAAAGGAATAAACATTGAAACAGTAATCTTACCATTCTGGCCACTAATCTTTCCTCCTCCCTCCACCCCATGGGGCCAGTGTCCCTATAAGCCAAAGGTGTTGTGGGTCTGTAAAGGGAAAGAGGGAGGAAGCAGGTCCCCCTTTCACCTGAACTCTTGGCTTTAGAACATAAAGGAAATTACATTTCCATTCCCAGGGGCCAGAGCTTGTGGTGCAGAGCCTGGCAGCTGGAGTCTCCACAGGAGGGCTCGATAGGGAGAAATGGGTTTTGTAACATAATCATTGCACTGAATTATCCTCTTCAAACGCCATCTGAAGCAGTTGGGGGGAGAGAGGAGGGAGGCCTTGAAGAAGGAAGAGTTTGGGGCCCCTTGCTTCCCTTTGATTCCATTGACTTATTTAGATTTAGATTTATGCCAGTGCAGTTGACTAATTAAAATAATTTTAGTTGAGTCATCACCTGACAGTCAATTGGCTGATCACTTGATTAAATTTAAACTAAATATGCATATTATCGAAACCTCAACACAGAACCCCCTTTTTCCCCTCCGAGATACTGAAGTGCAATATAATTTGGAATTAATAATTCAGAATTTAATAAACCAACTTAAGATATTTTCCTGTTTTCCTTCCCAATTACAGAAACACACCAGTGTTAGAGCCTCAAAAAATACAAACACGTATGCGTTTAACTCACAGTCGCATCAAATAAAGACGCACCCCGCACTTTAAGATCTTGGTTAATTAAAACAAATTAAAGTTTGCAGCCCTTATTTGTGCACAACATCCCTAAACAACACGGCAGGTGTTTTAATCTCCCTTTGCAAAGTGGAGGGGCCGTCCTGTTAGCTGCCAGCCTTGATGCCTTCTGGAAAAGGCACCCGGCCTGCTGCAGCCTGAAACTGGCTGTGTAGTAGAGAGCGGTCGAAAAGGACCTGGCTGTGGAAAGCCTTGAAATGCTCCATCCCACCTGGGCGCCAGCCCATAATAACAACTCTGGGGGGAGAGACTAAGGTGATACCAGCGGTTTCCAGGAACCCTATTCTCTGTGAGATTTGGGGGGCGAGCAGTGAGTTTGTATGAGCCCTGGGTGAGAGCCAGGAGGCAGAGAGATGTTGAGCATTATATGTTAGAAGAGTAAATCTCTCTCTCTCTCTCTCTCTCTCTCTCTCTCTCTCTCTCTCTCTTTCGCTTTCTCTCTTTGTAAATTGTATTAATGCAACATTTGTTGAAGTTTTCTGTTGTTGTTGCTTTAGTTTTCCGTGCCCTACTTAGAGATTGCTTTACATTAAGTGGGGTAGAAATGATCTAACCAAGCAAACAACCAGCTCTACTGTTATTTCCATTTCAGAGAAGGAAAAGTCAAGGCTAAGAAAGCTGCCTCTCTCTAAGGGAGCATGAATTTCATCATGGTAACAAACAAGTAGGGTTGACTCCAGGTTCGGGAGCCTTGTGCTGCCAGGAAAAGGTTAAAAAGCCACAGGAGAGGGTATTTTTTACTGGGAAGGGGCAGGAAGGAGGCTACATTCTTCTGCCAACTTAAACCCAACACTTGGGTGGCCCTCACCTATCAGCCAAAAAAGTGAACAAAATAAGACACAAACTTGTGTATGCTGATTTACATACATCAAATGCTGGTTTTGAAATAATAACCCTGTGTTGTATGCCTACACCTAGTAAACACACTGAAATTAACAGACCAGAATTAGTCGTGTCCATTATTTTTATGGGTCTACTCTGAGGAGGACTAATGTTGGACATGATTTTATGGTAATAAATAGCAATGCAGCACATCTCATTATATGTGACTTGTGTGCCTCTTTTAAGCCTCCTGTGCAGGGGGTTTGCTGAGGAGTGACTTCAAGACCCACCCCAAATTCTCCCTTCTTCTTGGGGTTCTTTATCTTTAACCAGAACATGGACTGGCAACCTTCATATAAAGAATGCCCACTGTAAAGTGAAGGCACATGGCCACGCTAAACAACACCACAAACAGATAAATGTGTTGGTTTTACAGTCTTAAGTTCACTACATTTCTGCATCAGTTCATGATAATTACCTTTATCCAAAAGTCCTCCCCCCAAAGCATCTCCCATTGCCTAGTGTGGATTTCTCTGGATATGCATATTTTTGCATGCAATTTCCCCCATAAATTTGTGTAAGTTATTTTCACTAACATATACAGTGGTACCTCGGGTTAAGAACTTAATTCATTCCGGAGGTCCGTTCTTAACCTGAAACTGTTCTTAACCTGAAGCACCACTTTAGCTAATGGGGCCCCCCGCTGCCACCGCACAATTTCTGTTCTCATCCTGAAGCAAAGTTCTTAACCCAAGGTAATATTTCTGGGTTAGCCGAGTCTGTAACCTGAAGCATCTGTAACCTGAGGTACCACTGTATATATATACCTATTTATACACACTTTTCCCCAACGTAATGCACTTTTGGAGGTATTTTTCTGTCTGGAGAAGAGCACTACAAAATTCAAAGAAGTGTGAATTTTGAAGGACCACAGATTCAAAGAACTGTTCAGTTGGAAGGGAACCCCAAGGGTCCTCTAGTCCAACCCCACCCCAACCATAACCCCGCAATGTGGGAACCACAGCTAAAAGAACATCCCTGACAGATGGCCATCGAACAACCTCTGCATAAAAACCTCCACGGAAGAAGGGGCCACCGACAGCTGCATTTTGGCTTGCTTTCTGTTTGAGGAAGTGAAAATGAGAGAGCTCTGCACTGAAATGCTACCCAAACTGATTCTCCAACCTGCTCCAAACCTTACGCAACTCTCATTCAGCTCCAAGTCATGTTTCCAGGTGATGAAATCCTGGTGACCGCTGGGGCCACTCTGGAGGCTGCAGAGAGCAATCTTCAGGCCCCCAGTTTTTATGTTAAGCATTTGTCAGGGAAGAGGGAGGGGCGGCTCCCCGGTGCTTCCTGCATTTGTGCATATCATTAATGTCCAAAGCTGCTCAGTGGCAGAAAAACTCCCAGGGAACATCCCGCATGGATATCAGCACAATGCAAATGTCAGCGCCCATCATGCATTCTGGGAGATTTACAACAGCAAGAGCTCCCGAGCTCCCGGAGAAGAAAGGAAGGGGAGCCTGCTTCTGTTTTTGGAAACAAGGCGCATTTACGAGACAGCACAATAGCGGCACTTTTTTTTTTTTTTTTTTACCGGCAGAACAAATGAAACCGGCGTTATTTCCAGAGCTGAATCAATCTTTTGAGGATTGGTTGTAAATTAAAAACCAAATGCACGAGCCATTCTTGCCTCACCAAGTGCTCTGCCTTGATTTCTCCACCGCTGTGGTTAAGAACGGCTTTAGGAAGACAGGGAGAGGAGGAGGAGGGGAGAGAATATCTTAACCAAGGAACCTGGGACCCCCGGCCCTAACTCTTTATGAATCTATTTACTTATTTGATTTGCTATTTCACCTTTCCTCCAAGAAACTCAAGGTGGCGCATCCTTGACATTTTCTCCTCTGTGAGGGATTGGCCTCTCTCTGCTTCTCCCAAGGCTTTGTCAGCCTGGAGGGGTCCCACCAATTGCAACCACAGAACAACCTTTCTTTGGGAACTGTGCCAGAAGCAGGGGCTTCGGGGACTATTGTGGCACCTGCAACTTGGAGCAACTTGGAGCAACTTGGAGCCTGGATTATTGACATGGACCATGGGAAGTGTAGGCTCAAGAGCCCTCAGGACAACTACATCTCCCATAATCCCCCAGGATTCTGCTCCTATATGTTTATCTTGGACGTCAGGATGAGGGAGAAGGCTGGAAAATGCATCCCTCTGATCATCTCCCAGTATTTGGAAAGACCAGGTATGGGGAGGACAAGTTTCAAAGCATTGGATTCAAAGGATTATATGCCTAAAACTGATGTGAGTGCCCGGGACTCTTTCCCAAGCCAGGAAGCCATTAAAAGCTCACCTCTGGTTCAGAGTTAGGCTCAGTAAAACTTTCCTGACACTGCTGTTTGGAAGTCCAGGACAAAAACTCTCCTGTCTATGTTCAACAGAAGGCGCTCCTGGAATCCTCCTCAGGCAAATCTTTCCCTGGAGTTTGGACTTTGTGGTGACTTGGTCTCATTTCTGAAGAGGCAGAAATATTCCAAATTTTGAGCACAGAGAGATAGCCATGTTTGTGTGTGTGTTAGCAGTTTCCCACAGCTTGAGCCTTGGCAAAACACTGTGGAAAAGCCATTTGGATGTGATTGTGCATGGGAATCTGCCTTATACTGAGTCAGACCATTGGTCCACCCAGCTCAGTATAGCCGACACTGATTGGCAGCCAATCTCCAGGTTTCCAGGCAGGGGTGGCCTCTCCCAGCCCTATATTGAAATGCTGCTTGGGACTGAACCTGCCTGCAAAGCAGATGCAGTCCCACTGAGCTATGGCCCACATCCCCAAAGGATCATATCATGCTAATTTTTCTAGAGTTTTCCAATGTGTAAGAAGACATGAATGGAGCTCTGCAACAAACAGGCAGCTCCCTGGAAGATCACATCAAGGCTGTTTTTTGTGAAGTATTTTAGATGACAGATGAAGAAGTCCAGTGTCTCCATCCCCATCGTTCAGCCCGGACACTGAGATCCAGCGCCGAGGGCCTTCTGGTAGTTCCCTCATTGCGAGAAGTGAGGTTACAGGGAACCAGGCAGAGGGCCTTCTCGGTAGTGGCGCCCGCCCTGTGGAACACCCTCCCTTCAGATGTGAAGGAAATAAGCAGCTATCTTCTCTTTAAAAGACATCTGAAGGCAGCCCTGTTTAGGGAAGTTTTTAATATTTGATGCTGTATTGTTTTTAACAGTCGATTGGAAGCCACCCAGAGTGGCTGGGGAAACTCAGCCAGATGGGCAGGGTATAAATAAATTATTATTATTATTATTATTATTATTATTACCCCCGGGTCCCTTCCAGCTCTCCAATTCTATTTTTCTAAACATGTGTTTCTATAAATCTATTCTATTTAAACAGGAGTTCAGTCAGTGGCCAGTATGTTTTGCTTTGTGTTTTAATCTGTATCTCTAATTCTCTAATTCACTTATGTTTGTTACCAACAAGCTGCCATTTAATCTGCTCCATTTTTACCTGCTGGTGGGTTAGTTGAATAGTACTGGTGTTGCCTACCTTGGATAGCGCACTCTCTCTCTCTCTATACATATATATATATATATATATATATATATATATATATATGAAAGTCAGGGTAACCAAGAAACCCACAAAGCTAAATAACACAGTGAGGGGAATTACAAGAAGGAACTGAAAGCAAACTGCCTCCTGGCTTAAACCAGAATTCAGAAAGAGTGAAACGCAGGTCAAAGTGGATTGAAGGAACTCAGCTGCAAAAAGGGCAAATTCCATGCTAGGGATCATTAAGAAAAGAGTTGAAAATAAGAAGTGCCAATATCCTAATGCCGTTATACAAATCTATGGTGCCACTGCACTTGGAGCACTGTCTGCAAATCTGGTCGCCTCAACTCAAAAAGGATATTGTAGAGTTCAGAAAAGGGCACCCAAAATGATCAAGGAGATAGAGCAACTCCCTTGTTTGGAAAGGTTGCAGAATATGAAACTTTTTTAGTTTAGAGAAAAGGTGAGTAAGAGGTGACAAGATGTAAGTTTATAACATTTTGGGGAAAGTTTTTTTCTCCCTCTCTCATAGCACTAGAACTCGCAAGCATCCAATGAAGCCAAATGCTGGAAGATTCAGGACAGATAAAAGGAGAAGGAGGGGGTTCAAGTCCCTGTTTTTCTGTCTCGGCAACTTACTCAGCTCAGAACAAGGGGCAATTAATAAACGGCATGGTGCCATTGCTAATAAACAGTGGAGTTTGTTCGTTTTATAGAATTTATATCTCACTGTTGCTCGCTAGCGATCTCAGAACGGGTTGCAAAATGTTTACAGCATGCAAAACAAAGACACGTGTAAGATCATTGACCTGTTTCGCTCACCTGTCGTGCAGCTAATCTTCAAGGCTTTGTGGCTAAAATTTCTAGAAGCCTCAGAGAAAAAGAAAACTCTCCATGTTGTGTCTGAAAGTAAAACTTGGCGGTGGTGCCAAGATGACCTTCCCACCCAGCCTCAAATCCCAGACTGCAGTGTGAGTAGTTAACACTATGAATGTTGTATTTTGTACCAGCTGCAGTCTCCAGGGGCAGCCCCACAATACAGTGAATTGCAGAAGTCCAGCTGGAAGGTTACGGGGTCACTGTAGGCAGGCTATCACACCTGTTACACTACTGTTGCTTGCTGTTCCCCTCCCTCAACACATCAGCATGGCTATCTGCCATTTCTATCTACAGTGGTACCTCTGGTTACGAACTTAATTCATTCCGGAGGTCCGTTCTTAACCTGAAACTGTTGTTAACCTGAGGTACCACTTTAGCTAATGGGGCCTCCCGCTGCCGCTGCGTGATTTCTATTCTCATCCTGAGGTAAAGTTCTTAACCTGAGGTACCACTTTAGCTAATGGGACCTCCCACTGCCGCCGCGCTGTCGCCACACGATTTCTGTTCTCATCCTGAGGTAAAGTTCTTAACGTGAGGTACTATTTCTGGGTTAGCGGAGTCTGTAACCCGAAGTGTTTGTAACCCGAAGTGTTTGTAACCTGAGGTACCACTGTACTCAAAACTCAACACAGGCAATTGGTTCTGGCCACCTTTATCCAGCCCACCGTGTCACACACAGCCTGCAGTCAGTTTAAAACACACACACACACACACACCACTATCTGAAAAGATTTCTGCTAGCAACTTGTGGCTAGCATGCAATCCATCACTTCTCGGCTGTCTGTTTGTTTTGCAAAATAAGCACTTGCCTTTAGGCCTTGAGATATGGTTTGTGTTCAAGCTGCTAGCAGAAGTGGTGGGGGCAGGGAGCGGAGAAATATCTTAGTTTACGTTCAGCTTCTTGTAGCAAAGCTACAAAACAAAAGCACACCACCTGCTCCGGTGACGGAACACAAATCCACCGAATTTGACGCCTGAGCTGGAGCCCTAGCGGTGCTTCATCTTATGCGGGGAGCTGAGTTATATGCCTCTCGCTCTCTTAAAGACTCCGCTCCCTTTCGTTAGCACAGTGCCTGCGTTGGGGCTGAAGGAAGCTTGAGTTATGCCTGCCTGCCGCTCACCTGGCTCTTTGGGCTCCCCGTATAATGAAATTAAGATTCTAGCGATGAGATCCTCTTCCACTCATGCAGGGACCGACATAAATCCCGCACGCGGGCACGTCACGGAAATGTAAATACGCCAACCCTTCCCCGAGTCGCCAATATTAAAACCAATTTGCATTTCAGATGAAAGCCGGGGAGCCTCTATCGCATCTGCAATATTTTAGAGAAAGTTAAAGCCTAAAAGTAACAGACGTGGCAATTTTTATCCAGAGTCGTAGTCAAGGCAGTGACTAATCCCATCAAGGACACATTAATTGGAGCCTGGATGTGTCTTGGCCACGGCACTTAATCCCCACCTCCTTCCAGCAAACACCCAGGGCTGCTTCATCAACACAACGGCGGCCATTCATCGGGGCCGCCACAATGACAGACAGAAGGGGGCCAAAATAAGTGGGGCATCCTGGCAACCTCTGCCTTGGCCAGAGCAGAGGAGCCTGCTCTGGATCTGCTTCCAGATAAGAAGGGCAGGAAGCTGCAACATGTGGCAGATGGCTTTAAATTAAAGAGGATTGGACCAATTTGTGGAGAAAGCTATCAGCAGTCACTAGACATTAATGAGGGTGAAAGAGGAGAGCACAAAATATGGTTTGAAGCTCAACATCAAAAAAACGAAGATCATGGCCACTGGTCCCATCACCTCCTGGCAAATAGAAGGGGAGGAAATGGAGGCAGTGAGAGGTCTTACTTTCTTGGGCTCCATGATCACTGCAGATGGTGACAGCAGCCACGAAATTAAAAGACGCCTGCTTCTTGGGAGAAAAGCAATGACAAACCTAGACAGCATCTTAAAAAGCAGAGACATCACCTTGCCAACAAAGGTCCGTATCGTTAAAGCTATGGTTTTCCCAGTAGTGATGTATGGAAGTGAGAGCTGGGCCATAAAGAAGGCTGATCGCCAAAGAATTGATGCTTTTGAATTATGGTGCTGGAGGAGACTCTTGAGAGTACCATGGACTGCAAGAAGATCCATCCTATCCATTCTGAAGGCAATCAGCCCTGAGTGCTCACTGGAAGGACAGATCCTGAAGCTGAGGCTCCAATACTTTGGCCACCTCATGAGAAGAGAAGACTCCCTGGAAAAGACCCTGAAGTTGGGAAAGATGGAGGGCACAAGGAGACGGGGACGAAAGAGGATGAGATGGTTGGACAGTGTTCTTGAAGCTACCAGCATGAGTTTGACTAAACTGCGGGAGGCAGTGGAAGACAGGAGTGCCTGGCGTGCTCTGGTCCATGGGGTCACGAAGAGTCGGACACGACTAAACGACTAAACAACAACAGTCATGATGGCTATGCTCTGCTTCCCTGGTCAGAGGCAGCAATGCTTCTGAATACCAGTTGTCAGGAACCACAGGAGGGGAGAGGGTTCTTGAGCCAGGGTCCTGCTTGAGGTGGGGGTTGCCACTGGGGCACCTAGGTGGCCACGGTGAGAAGAGGATGCTAGACTCAGGCAAGTCGAATTTGGCAACTTTCAAACTCCCAAAACGAGTGGTTGCTAAATAGTTGCAACATGCCTTGGGAATTCAAAAGATCTGTTGATATCATTTAGCTTTGCTTGGTAAGTGAAACGTGCGTAAAAAAATTGCATAGAAATAATTAAAAATAATTGCCAAGTACTTGTAGCTAGATTATATATTATTCACTTATTGAGTATTACCTGATATTTTCAGAAGGCAAAATTAAAATTCTTTTGTTTTTCCGACAGCAGTTTAGGTGCTTCTTCATCAAATGTAGACTCACCAAGCTAAATGTTGTCCAGGCACAAAAAGGATAGATTTTAATTTCTTACATCCAAAGGCATATTTTTAAAACCCCCCTCACTGGAGGAAAAAAATTGCAAAAGATAAGTTTCGCCCCCTAAAATGACATGCCCTAATCTGCTGGACTAGATGGGCCATTGACCTGATTCCGCAAGCTCTTCCTATGTTCTCCCTAAGTCCTTTACACATAATTAAACTATACAGTATCCTTTGCTCCCACAAGAGGCAGGGATGGTCACCAGCTGGGATGGCTTTCATAGAATCATAGAATCATAGAGTTGGAAGAGACCACAAGGGCCATCGAGTCCAACCCCCTGCCAAGCAGGAAACACCATCAGAGCACTCCTGACATATGGTTGTCAAGCCTCTGCTTAAAGACCTCCAAAGAAGGAGACTCCACCACACTCCTTGGCAGCAAATTCCACTGTCGAACAGCTCTTACTGTCAGGAAGTTCTTCCTAATGTTTAGGTGGAATCTTCTTTCTTGTAGTTTGGATCCATTGCTCCGTGTCCGCTTCTCTGGAGCAGCAGAAAACAACCTTTCTCCCTCCTCTATGTGACATCCTTTTATATATTTGAACATGGCTAACATATCACCCCTTAACCTCCTCTTCTCCAGGCTAAACATGCCCAGCTCCCTTAGCCGTTCCTCATAAGGCATTGTTTCCAGGCCTTTGACCATTTTGGTTGCCCTCCTCTGGACACGTTCCAGTTTGTCAGTGTCCTTCTTGAACTGTGGTGCCCAGAACTGGACCCAGTACTCCAGGTGAGGTCTGACCAGAGCAGAATACAGTGGCACTATTACTTCCCTTGATCTAGATGCTATACGCCTATTGATGCAGCCCAGAATTGCATTGGCTTTTTTAGCTGCCACGTCACACTGTTGGCTCATGTCAAGTTTGTGGTCAACCAAGACTCCTAGATCCTTTTCACATGTACTGCTCTCAAGCCAGGTGTCCCCCATCTTGTATTTGTGCCTCTCATTTTTTTTGCCCAAGTGCAATACTTTACATTTCTCCCTGTTAAAATTCATCTTGTTAGTTTTGGCCCAGTTCTCTAATCTGTCAAGGTCGTTTTGAAGTGTGATCCTGTCCTCTGGGGTGTTAGCCACCCCTCCCAGTTTGGTGTCATCTGCAAATTTGATCAGGATGCCCTTGAGTCCATCATCCAAGTCGTTGATAAAGATGTTGAATAAGACCGGGCCCAAGACAGAACCCTGTGGCACCCCACTAGTCACTCTTCTCCAGGATGAAGAGGAACCATTGATGAGCACCCTTTGGGTTCGGTCAGTCAGCCAGTTACAAATCCACTGAGTGGTAGCATAGTCAAGACCGCATTTTACCAGCTTCTTTACAAGAATATCATGGGGCACCTTGTCAAATGCCTTGCTGAAATCAAGGTAGGCTACATCCATTGCGTTCCCTTCATCTACCAGGCTTGTAATTCTGTCAAAAAACGAGATCGGGTTAGTCATTGAAAGAGGACTGGAGAGATTCATGGTGGGAAAGTCCATTGACACCACTAGCCCTGAGGGCAATGCAACCATCTCCTGTGCCAAGGCAGCCTGCCTCTGAAAACCAGTCGCTGGGAATCACAAGCGGGAGTCTTCCTGTACTTTCCCTACAAGCACCTGCTTGGCCACAGTGAGAACAGGATGTTGGACATGGTGGACCCCCTATGCCCTAATCCAGCAGGTTCTTCTTAGGTTCTCATGCCAATGGAGACATGGACCCAGCTCAGCTCTTTGCAGCAGCATTACTAACCGCGAGACACAAGGTAACACCAGCGCCCCCCATCCATCAGCCCGAAGGACACAGCCAGAAGTGACCTCACGGCTACCATTCCCCCAGATATCCCTACAAGCAAGGGTTCAAATACCCTTATGTGACTCAGAAGCACAGTGCACAAACTCCCCCAACACCCATACAGCTCTTGGTCTTCACTATACACAGAAAGATGAAGACCATTCTTTCCAGTTTGCCAAAGCATGGTGTTCATTTTATAATGCTTAGATTTATTTTGCAGTGCAAGATAGAATGCCAATGATACGTTACTCTAGAAGGAAGAAGAAGAAGAAGAAGAAGAAGAAGAAGAAGGAGAAGGAGAAGGAGAAGAATTGTATTATTGCTCATTTAAAAAATAAAAAACAAGGGGATGAGGAGGGTGAGGAATTGGGGGCGGGTGGCGAAGAGGAGGAAGAGGCCACTGGCTCTCCTGAACAGAAAAGGCTATAAAGCTTTCCTAGTCAGGCAAGGACTTTGGGGGGGGGGGTCCTGGGTGGCCTTTGCGGGTGCTTGGCTTACTCAAACCATCAGCTTCTTCACTTCTGGTCCCCACTCAGTTGGCTTCCTCCAGCTCAGCTCGGACAGTGGCCTGCCACAGTATGGCCTTGGACCAACCAACCACTCCCACAGAGGAAGGATGGGGTTCCACTCTCATTTTAACTGTGATTGTTGTAAATATCAAATCGTTCACCCACTGCAGGGATATTTAACTTCTGGGTTATATAGATTTTACTGCCACCAGCAAACACACAATAAAAGGCCTCTTCTCTGCCCCCCTCCCAAACCCCCTTTCCCGTTTTCAAACAACCAGATAATATCAGATGTTGATAATTCTATCTTTGCCACTCAATTTGAAAAATTTTCCCGAAAGAATTTTATGGGCTGCTCCATATACCAAGCAATTTGAATCCTCTCCATAACGATTTAGGGCCGAAGATGGGAATATTAAAATTGCCATTAAGTAGAATGCATACGAAATACTAAAAGTCGGCTGATGAATAATTTCTGGTTCTAATGACGTGCTATAGACCTAAATCTTGGTACTAGACACGAGAAAAGACAGTTAAATCAACTTTGTCCATTTAAATATAATTTTAAGGGAACTCGGAGCCATCTCTTTATTGCAGAACAACCTTCAGCAATTTCTCCTGCCCTCATTTATTTCACACTCCTATGGGGAATGCAGTTTGATTTATTGAAAATTAGTCCTTACAGCAAGTGAATGTTTTAAACTGTTTTCGTATAAATCACTCACATATCTGTTAGTGCACCTAGGAGAGGGTCTGCTTGATCTATATTTTCAAATATAGCTACAGGATTTCTGTTCTTTGTGTTAACTGTCGTTTTGAGTTATTGATTGCTCTCTCCACGGAAACAAGTCATTATCTTGAGAACCCGAAGTTCCAATTTAAGTAGGGGGGGGGGATAAACCCTCCAAAAAGAAAAAGAAAAAACCAAATCTTATTTTAAACATAGCTTAAATGTTGCATATCATCCTGGCTTTGTGGGATTGCAAATAAATGCTTTATTTATTAGTGAAAACAAAGGTTTCCCCCTTTTTGGAAAACACACGTGAAGAACTCAGAGAATAACACACCTGCCTTTAAAACAAAAAAATCCTGCAGAAAATGACAGCTAAGATTTAATCTTTAAAAGAACACTTCTGTTCTGAGCAAACGGTGCAAAGGTCAATCTGCAGCGTCAAGACTTCACTTGTAGTACCCGAGTTTTTAGCTGCCACAACCATGGAAAGAAAAAACACAGCTTTTATATAAAACCCTGCCAGTCTGATCCCTTTAGGCAGACTAAATGTAATGTTGAAAAACTTTTTTTAAAACGGTGTGGGAAAGAAGAGAAAACAGGGAGAGACAACAAGGTAAAGGCGCACATTTTTCTGCACACATCCACATTGTGAAATTTGGATTTGGCCATAGAAATCTGCCTTCCAGAACTTTATCACCATGCAGTGCACGGATGAGTTGAAACCACATTGTAAAATTCCATTTGTGTCCTTTTACATCATCATGTGACCTGTATTAAATAACACGCAGGCCCTGGATTATGTGTGAGTGTGTGCCGGGGAATGCACAATCCGATTGCTGTCATGTGAAAAAGCTCTGGGGCCTTAGGGTGAACATGAGTCAATAGTGTGATGCAGCAGCAGCAAAAAAAAGCTAATGCAAATCTGGTGTGCATTAACAAAAGTATAGTGTCCAGATCAAGGGAAGTAAGAGTACCACTCTAATCTGCCTTGGTCAGACCACACGTGGGGTACTGTGTCCATTTCTGGGCACTACCATTGTGCCTCTCCACTCTGCCTTGGAGTGGCTAGGGGGGAGGGAGGGAAGAAGGAGGAAGACAGAGGATGAAGAGGGGAGGTGGAACAGAGCAGAGCAGACCCCAGTGACCACAGAGGAAGTCACTGGCAGAGAATGAAAGGCAACAAAATAAATTTCTGGTCCATGGTCTCTCCTGGTTTCGGAGGCACCAAACTGATCCTTGCCATGCAAGGGAGCCTAGATACTAGATAGCCTGCTTGCTCAGTGACTCTCTGCTTGATGAGCATCATGAGGAAGGGGAACAGCAGCAGCAGCTGGAGATTCATGGTGCTGAGGGTGAAGTCTCACTAAGGGAGCAGGGTGTAGAGGGTGTCCCCCTCTCAAGAACCCCAAAACTTAAGAGCTGGCTCTGCATTGGGGGGGCTGAAGAAGATGGCAAGTTGTCCTCTCTCCTCTGCTGGGGCGTGCCTCTGCTTGGCATAGATTTCATAAGCCCAATTTAAAAGGTAAAGATACCCCTGACCGTTAGGTCCAGTTACAGACAACTTTGGGGTGGCACGCTCATCTCACTCTATAGGCCGAGGGAGCCGGCGTTTGTCCGCAGACAGCTTCCGGGTCATGTGGCCAGCATGACTAAGCCGCTTCTGGCGAACCAGAGCAACACACGGAAATGCCGTTTACCTTCCCGCCAGAGCGGTACCTATTTATCTACTTGCACTTTGACGTGCTTTCGAACTGCTAGGTTGGCAGGAGCTGGGACGAAACAACAGGAGCTCACCCTGTTGCGGGGATTCGAATCACTGACCTTCTGATCAGCAAGCCCAAGAGGCTCAGTGGTTTAGACCACAGTGCCACCTGGGTCCCAATTTGGTGGTGGGCAAATCCACAGAAGGGCTCCGAGGAGAGCTACTCCCCTCTCTTTATGGCCTTTTAATGTTCCACCGGTAAAATGAAATGCAGCAGGTGCTCTTTTGCTTGCTGTCTTCCCCTTTCTCACATTTCATTCTGGAAAGGGAAAAAAGGAAAAATTCCTGGGTTTGCTTTTGGAGAGGTATCCTCCAGACGCCACTCTCGCCCGGCAGGGAACAATGCCTGCCACACTAATAAATGTCTATGAAGGATCATATACAGAAATCATTTTTAAATTTGTGACAGCAGCGGCATATGCTGTGAAAGACAACGGCCATTCATCTTCCCGAGAAATAATGGGCTAAGATTTACCCCCGCCCATATATCTATATATAGATATAGATACACACACACACCAGAGAGACAATGTGGTGCAGTGGTTAGAGTGCTGGATCAGGGTCTGAGACATAAATGTTCAAATCCCTACTCAGACAAGGAGATGCCCACTGTGTGGCCTTGGGCCAGGCATTCACTCTCAGCCTAACCTACGTCTCAGGGTTGTTGTGGGGGATTAAAAGAGGAGGGGGGAACTGTGTACGCCACCTCAAGCTTCTTGGAGAGAAAAAACAAGCCATAAATGCAACAAATTAATAAATAAAAAACACTTACTGGGATGTATCCAGTGTTAATTCAACTCAAGGTAGACCCATTGCAGGTTACAGACATGACTAACCCATTCATTTTAGTGGGTCTATTCTGAGTGGAACTTCATTGGATACAACCCACAAATATTTAGCAGGAGGGAGTTATTAAAGGTGCATCAAAATATTTACATTTGGATATTGGTTTGGAAAATAGCACATTAGACAAATCCAAACCACTTGCAATGGTTGCAAGGGTGGGGGGCGGGTTTCCAAGCCCACTGCAAAACATTGGTTCTATTCTTTCAAACCTTGAGTGGTTTGGGCCAGAGTTATTTGAAGAACCCACCTGAGCTGCCCACATGTGAATATCATGGCCCCTCTTGTCTGCTCAGCACCTCAGTGAGTCTCGTTGGCTCATGCGTGAGGGACAGGGTCCTCTTTGTGGTGGCCCCACAGCGCAGGAACTCAGACACTTTGGGGGGGAAACACTACCACACTCCAGACATGTAAAAAGGCCCTGGAGACTTATTTACTTGAGATAGCTTGTGCATGAGGGACATCCCTTCCATTCTGGATGTGTTAAAAGAGGTTAATTCTGGGCTAAAGAGAAATGCAATGCTTAACACTAAAGTTGTTGTTTTTCTCAGTGAACTGGAATCTCAGGACCATGGGACCAAAATGCAGAATGTAGGCTTCTCTATCTCCCCAGGTTATACTCTGCACATCAGCCCTGACTGGCTGGAATGTGTCCTTGAACTGAGATAATGCATCTTTCTTGCCTGGGTTCAGGACAAAAAGGGGTGTGGGTGTGGTTGGGTAGGTGTGTGTGCATTTGCACAGCTGGAATGTAAGTCAGCAGCACAAAAGGTGACAGCTGGACCCATGGCTCCACCCACTTTTGCCTCTAGCTCTGCTCACCAGAAGGTGGTGCATGAGGGAATGCAGTCCCTGGGTGAAAAAACTAACCAGCCTCATGGCAAAGAATGAAAAGGAGCCTTCTCAAATTCCAAGATGGACAACCACCCAAGACCCAGGCACTGATAAAAATTGCCGTTTGCAGGCCTGGGGCAAATACCTCCAGAATAAAGAGCGCATTAATTCCAGGGAAGCCCAAACCTTTCATTCGGGGGGGGGGGGGGACCTGCAAGCCTCCAATTCTTATCCCTTACGTTTTGCAGCAGATGTGAAGAAAATTACATGTTCCCTGAAACTTAACAACCAAGTTTAACCCAATTTGGAGCTAATGAGAGCTGTGAGAGGTTTATTATTAATCTAATTGGTTTTTGGGTTGTGTGTGTGGTTTTTTTTAAAGGAGTTTAACACACAATGCACTTAGAATTGCTTTTGCTTCTGGAGTTCCTTGCTGGGAAAAGGAGAGATACAATGGGCAATGGGAAGTTTCATCTGCTTCAAGTAACCTGATTAAAGGTCTCATCAATTCCTGGCTTGTCCACTTTGTCTCCAGAAGATGAGAGGAGAGCCGGGGAAGGGAAGCAGCTATCCCAGCTTTGATACGGACCCATCCTCAGAAAAAAAAAAAATGGCCCAATGGGTTGGAAGTGGCTAGGAAGCAACCGTGTCATTCTGGAGATTTGCTACTGAGGAAAAATAAAGCTGAACATTCAGACATGCACTGCTCCGGACTTCAGCAGGGAAAGGATCTGGACTAAATATTAGGAAGCACATTGTGTCAATACTCACTGTTTGGCAACTGACCAGACGGTGGAAGAAACTGCCATGGAGGTTGGTGGATTCTCCTTCATTAAAACAGAGGCTGGATAGCTACCCACTGAGGATGCAATGACAAGGGGTTTCCTGCATCAAGGGTGTGTGTGTGTTAAGCAGAAGAACATTAGAAGATCCCAGTGGCTGCTGGATCAGGACAGAGCTTCATCTAGTCCAGCGTCCTGTTATCATAGTGGACAACTAGGTAAGTGTTGAACTAGGTAAGAACGTAAGGGGAGCCTGCTGGATCAGACAAAAGGAGGCCCATCTAGTCCAGCATCCTGTTCTCACAGCGGCCGACCAAGACACCTGCCCTGGTCTCTACTAATCATGGCAATTTCACAGGACCCAGCAAGCAGGACCCAGGCCCAAAAACCCTCTCCCCTCCTGTGTCTTTCAGCAACTGGTGTTCAGAAGCATTGTTGCCTCCAACTGTAGAGGCACAGCATAGCCAGCATGGTTGGTAGCCATCAATAGCCCTCTTTTCCATGCGTTTGTCTAATCCTCCTTGAAAGCCATCCAAGTTGGTGGCCACACCTGCCTCCTTTTTTGTCTGTGCAGCATCTTCCCAGAAGTTCCTTGGGGGCCCTTCCACAAGTCAGTCATTATGGGAAATTGCTATGGCCAGCAAAGAACAGGATGGGAAATTGGAGGCTAGAGAGTCAACAACAGTTCCTGGATCTAAAGCTGATGTAGGTAATCAGTGGCCCCTGGAAATGAAGATGCCATAGTTCTGTGGTCCACAGAACCTGAGCCAGGACCCTTGTGGGTGCCTCTCCCGGGGCCTGAGAAACTGAATGTCTCCTGCAGTGCCTTTCCAGCTGCAGGGATTGCACCTTGCAGGGAGGCAATGAAATACAGAAGTACTCATCTTCAGGCCACAGTATTGGTTGTCTTCAAGGGACCCCAGGAGGAGACAAGGAGAAGTGGGCTGGGAGCAAAGGCTCACCCAGGAGTGCTGCAAGAACCAGCTTCCTCTGCAGAACCAGAGCAGATCATAGCATGACAGAAAGAAATAAAATAATGTACACACACCACTAAAAGACAGCGGCACCTAATAGAACCATTGACTACAAATTGCCATGAGATTTTGCTGGCCACCTAGCTCATCTGGTCAGAGCATGGTGCTATGAATCTGAGCCCCAGTTCAGAACCGGGTGAGGCCCCGGGCTTCCTTTTTTGGGTGGAGAGGCATTGCTCTTTGCATGCAGAAGGTCCCAGACTCAATACGCAGCGCCTTCAGGTAGGCCTGCTGCTAGTCAGTGTAGACCAGGGGTTGTCAACCTGGTCCCTACCGTCCACTAGTGGGTGTTTCAGGATTCTAGGTGGGTGGTAGGGGGTTCTATGGCACAAGCTGAATCCTCCTTCCATCAAACACTGGTGGGCAATAAGGAAATTTTACTATCAAGAAAGATGCATTAGTGGGTGGTAGGTATAAAAAGGTTGACTATCCCTGGTGTAGACAATGCTACGCAAGGTAGACCAGTGGTATGACTCAGTTTTCCTGCATTCTGATGAAAAGGAGTCTGTGTTCTCACATTCACAAATGCCAGAATCATTGCCACAGTAGCAACATGGGCAAAATACGTGCGGGGGGGGGGCGGGGCGGAACCCAACAAACACAAGGATAGGGACAGAGAGCTGTGTAACATAAGCTAATTTTGAAGGGGGAAAACAGCCCCAGCGCCACACTTTCAGACACCTTCCTTGCTTAGCAACCAAGGGAATGCTGTCATCGCCAGGTCCCTGGATCTCCCTCTAACAAAGTGTCGTGCCTGGCAGATGATTTGAGATATTATAAAGTCAGTAAATATTTGAAAATGGAATAATAACTTGTTAATTATAAATTTTAATTGAGAAGCACTTCAAGCCAATATTACATTTTTGACAGTCTGCAAACTCCTTCCTGCATGACAGCCAGGAAAAGAAAGAAAAAGTGGCTAGGTGGATTGAGATTACAGACCTCAATTTGCCCCCTGAGCATCACAGAGGCTTCCGGAGGAATCCAGGCCTGCCACCCACCCACCCTACTCCTCTCTTTCACTCTGAGAAGAGTGAAAACTCAGGAACTGCCACTCAGACTACCACTTAAAGAACCTGCATGGCTGCTGTTGTCCAGACATCCACAGCACTGCAACCCATAGGGTGAAGAAGAAAAAGACTCACTTCAGCACTACTATACCCCATTATGGGAAGGTTGTAGATGGAGGGCACTCCACTACTCATTGATTTTGGGGAGGTGTTTATTTCCTGCCCAGCTAGACAAGGGCAGTACAGCTCACACATCCTTCCAGGGTGTTCCTTTAGAGCAGAAAAAGAAATCCTCAGGCCCAAAGGTGAAATGCAGCCCTCGTTAATTTTGCCCATGGCCACACCCATCACTTGCCCTGTTCTGTAGGCTCTTCCCTGGCTGGAAAGTTTTCTTGCATTGTGATGGTGCCTCTTGCTTGCCTGGGTAGAGGATAGATAGAGACCTCTGGCTGCAATGTAGCCTACTGCTGCCCTCTCAACTTTTGCCTCTGGTGCCACCCACTGCTGGCAGGTGGCCCCAGGAATGCCCTCCATGATGCCCCCCCCCCAGGCTGAAAAGGGCTCTCTATCCCTGATTTAGAACTGCTCAGATCGTCATTCTAGGTCACAGAGCATCCCCAGACGTATCCCTCTGAGGCCTGTGTCTGGGAACATCACAGCCCCACATCTCAGAAGCTTCTCTCACAAAACTACCCTGAGTACATTTTCACAAAGGCTGCCTACTCAACCGATTCCATCATGCAATGTGTGGTAAACGTATGGGCCTCAACAGCCACAAGATACAGCCAGGACTACTGGCTTAGGTGGCCTTTAGATTGGACTACACTTTCAAGTGGGCTTGGCAAACATATGCAGCTGGAGGAGGAGAGGTCTATCTGCGCCCATGTCCTGATCCCTGAGGTGGTGATGGCCCAGGCAAGATAGCTGAAATGGGTTCAGCACTTCTCAAGTAAGTTTCGCACTGCGGCACAAAGTCAGGACCCTGGACAGCATCAGCAGTGCATACTTTAAGAGCAAGCATTTCAGGACCATGGACAGTGACTGCCCAGGCAACAGCTTTGTAGTCTGACCTGGAGAATTTCAGAATGGAGAGTTCTGATGAAAGCAAAGGGTCCCTCTAGGCCAGGGGTAGGCAACCTAAGGCCCAGGGGCCAGATCCGGCCCAATCGCCTTCTCAATCTGGCCCACGGACGGTCTGGGAATCAGAGCGTTTTTACACGAGTAGAATATGTGCTTTTATTTAAAATGCATCTCTGGGTTATTTGTGGGGCATAGGAATTCGTTCATATTATTTTTCAAAATATAGTCCAGCCTACCACATTGTCTGAGGGACAGGGGACTGACCCATAGCTGAAAAAGGTTGCTGACCCCTCCTCTAGGCACTAGGGCTTGGAGCAGTGGAGAACAGAGCTGTTGGTGCTCTGCAGGGCTTTTGTGATCCTTGGAGCAATTAGGAATCCATTCCTCCGAGTCCATAGCCAAGCATACATTCTCAGGTTTGAGGACTGGGGGTTGGTTTGTTCTGGAATTGGATGCCAGTAGGTCTACTCAGAATGGCCCAGTGAGTAGGTGGGTTCATCTCCTTTGTAAAGCTTCTACTGCTTGGGGATTCTGAGAGCTCAAGACCATGACAACTGTGATGAGCATAATCCTAGAAGGATCATTGGTTCTGATCCAGTAGGAGTCTTTTGTTATCCAGGCTCTCTGGCAGCTCTGAGATCAATAAGAAACTCTCTCTGCTCCATTTGTTAATGGCTTACCTGAGCCTCATGGTTTTATATTCACCTGCTGATGTTTCAACATCCAGCTGTTGGGAATCTTGCTTCGGAGAGCGAGACACTCCACTCCAGGCTGTCCCAGAATGCAACTGCTAGCCCAGCAGAGACACCGAAAGCCCCTGATGAGCAGAAGCCGAGAGCGGCTGCAAACATGTGAGCCCCCAACACTAATGAAGAGGGCACGACGGAGGAGCTCCAGCGGGCTCCCTTTCTCCACGCAGTCAGAAAATATTTTACGCAACATAGCAATCTAATTAAAAAACGTTGATTTACTCAAGAGCTCTCATTTGATTGTTGATTAATACTAATTATATACATAAATCCAGGCTGACCCAGGGCTGAGAGATGTTCAGTGCATCATGTAAATCAGCCCTGGTGGGGTGGGCCAACAGCCTCTCCTCTCTCCCCTCTCCATCATATTCTAGCAATTTATCGCTCTTTGAAACTCAGCAAGAAGTTTCTCAGATGAAATGGGAAGCCACATTTCTGAGAGTCTGTGCATGGGTGCTAGCACTCCATTGCATTGAAAGGGATGTGCATGGTGGATTTGCACATTACAAAGCAGGTGGGGCTGCCACCTCCACCCCAAGACAGTTGCCTCCTGTTGAGTTGAGCTTCCCCTCTACACCCAACTTCCCTATGTCTTGGTCTGAGCCCATGGCACCCTGTGCCTAAACCAGGACTGTTGACCCAGTGTGTGGCAGGTGTGAGAAAGGCAAAGTCCATGCTAGGGATCATTAGGAAATGAATTAAACATAAAACTGCCAACCTCCTATTGCCAACAATACAAGCCTATGGTGTGGACGCATTTGGAATACTATGTACGGTTCTTGTCACCTTGTGTCAAAAAAGATATTGTAGAGTCAGGGAAAGGTTCAGAAAAGAGCAACCGAAATTATCAAGGGGGTGGAGCAACTCCCCCATGAGGAAAAGTTGCAGCATTGAGTATTGTTTACTGAGTAGGCAGGAGACATGATAGAGAAACATAAGACCAAGGGTCAGCAAACTTTTTCAGCAGGGGGCCAGTCCACTGTCCCTCAGACCTTGGGGGGGTGGACTATATTTTTTTTGGAGGGGGGAATGAATGAATTCCTATGCCCCACAAATAACCCAGAGATGCATTTCAAATAAAAGGACACATTCTACTCATGTAAAAACACGCTGATTCCTGGACTGTCCGTGGGCCGGATTTGGAAAGTGATTGGGCTGGATCCAGCCCCCGGGCCTTAGTTTGTCTACCCATGCCTAAGACTCAAAGTCACAGGCCTCCAATGAAGCTGAATGTTGGAAGATTCAGGGCAGCTAAAAGAAAGCATTTCTTTTTGCAGTGCATAGTTAAAACTATGGAATCCACTCCTCCACGAGGTAGTGATGACCACCAACTTTAAAAGCCAATTAGACAAACACAAAGCTCTCCATGGCTACGAGCCACAATGCTTATGTTCTTCCTCTGCTGTGAAGCAGTATGCCTCTGAATGCCAGTGCTCTTGCACTGTTCTATAGGTTCTACTTATGGGGCTTCCCATTGGGGCTGGCCATTATGAGAACACGATGCTGGATTAGATGGCTTCCCTGTGGCCTGATCCATCAGCCAGGCTTTCCTTGTGTCCTTACATTGGCAACAGCCCCAATCAGTCTAGAGCTAATGGGAGTTGCAGTCCAAAATATCTGGAAGGCAACAGGTTGGCAAAGGCTAGTCAATTAGTCACACTGGCAGGAGCTCCCCAGCGTCTTGGGTGGAAAGAGACTTTTCCCCAGCCCTGATATCCAAAAGATATCAGGAGATGCCCTGATATGTGAGATATGTGCAGAGGAGGGTGATCAAGGGTCTTGGAAATCAAGCCCTATGAGGAACGGTTGAGGGAGTTGGGTATGTTTAGCCTGGGCAAGAGAAGACTGAGAGGAGATAGGACAGCCATCTGAAGGGCTGTCACAGGGAAGATGAAGCAAGCTTGTTTTCTCCTCCTCCAGAAGGTAAGAACCAAACCAATGGCTTCAAGTTACAAGAACCAACTAAAGAACAGGAAGAACTTTCTGACTATAAGAGCTGATCCAACTGTGGAACAGACTACCTTGGAAGGTGGTGGGCTCTCCTTCCTTGGAGGTTTTAAATCAGAGCTTGGATGGCCATCTGTCATTGATGCTTTAGCTGAGATTCCTGCATTGCAAGGAGTTGGACTAGATGACAATTCTGTGATTCTGCGTTTGAATTGGAGATGTCAGGGTTTGAACCTGGGACCTTCTGCTTGCTCTGCCCCTCTGCTCTGGCCCTCCATGCTATCTACAGATCACAATCGCCATGCATCCATTTGTTGCATCTCACCCTCCCTCGCCACCCCCCACCCCAAGAGATGTGTGAGCTCAGTATGCAGCCAGGGTGGTGAGCTCCACATTCAGCACTATTGTGCCTTCCTTTGTCACCCTCCCTTCTAAGATAAAGGTAAAGGGACCCCTGACCATTAGGTCCAGTCGTGGCCGACTCTGGGGTTGCGGTGCTCATCTCGCTTTATTGGCCGAGGGAGCCGGCATACAGCTTCCGGGTCATGTGGCCAGCATGACTAAGCTGCTTCTGGCGAACCAGAGCAGCTCATGGAAACGCCGTTTACCTTCTCGCCGGAGTGGTACCTATTTATCTACTTGCACTTTGACATGCTTTTGAACTGCTAGGTTGGCAGGAGCAGGGACCGAGCAACGGGAGCTCACCGCGTCATGGGGATTTGAACCACTGACCTTCTGATCGGCAAGTCCTAGGCTCTGTGGTTTAACCCACAGCGCCACCAGCGTCCTGCCCTTCTAAGATACAAAGGGATTCAAAGGAGAGCAGCAGCAGCAATAAGACCAGGTTACCTCCCTTGAGCCCCATTTCCTGGCCTCTGGGCTACTTCTGTTATGCATCCAGGCTCCAAAGAGGGCCCCTTCCTCCTCTCTGCCCCAGGCGCCAAACGAACCTCAGGAATGCCATTTATTTATTTATATCACTTCTGAGACATCAATTAATGATGACAAGGCAATTAAAGTGGGACACCAGGCAGGGAGAGCAAGCAGGAGGTGGCTTTTTTTTTCTTTCTTTCTTCCTTTCCTTTGGGCGGAAATCTATTCTATCTTCCCAATCAGATTTCATTAGTGCAAAGCATCCCAGCAAAATGTAGCAATCAAGCTGTACGGAAAGGTCGCTGGAATGAGCCCGGACATGACACTCAGTTTAGGACTAAGAGAGGTGCAGAAATTAATTCTATTTGTCTTCCAGAGCAGCAGTGCCACCAAAGAAGGGACTGACAAGTGGGGGGGGGGGGGAGTTAAGCCACCAGCTTGGATGCTTCCCAGCATTCCACATACTTATAATGGGGAGACCCTGGGTAGCATTCATTCCCCCCCCCCAACCACAAACATACACATGCAGGCAGTGTCATCAGGAATCCCAAAAGCATCACCATTGCCCAGAAAGCCCACTCCCATCCCTGAAGTGAGTGAGTCAAGATGGGAGATCAGGAATAATATTGTCATATGTTTTGGGGGTGGGGGTGGCAATTTGGATGGTCTCCTTGGAGCACTTCCAGGTCTGTGATGCTGTTTCCAGGGAGGATTAGAATCTAGTAGAAGAGCCTTCTGAACTGGCCACTTTTCCTTTTAAGAAAATGGTCTTAGCTGGCCACTCAAGTGCTCCCTTCCGAATCTCAAAGAGCGAGCTAGGTTGCAGCAAGAGCTACAACTAAGTGACGGTGCTCTTCAGGAAGGAGGCAGGAATTTTCCCCAACCACCTCACCTAGCTGGATGATACCTCACCCTAGGAAGGAGAACCATCAGCCAAAGGGGGCTGTTTAGTTCTGTGTTCCAACAGCATTCAGAAGGCACCGGTTTGAACCCCCCGACTGACAGCTACTTTAACAATTTTGGAGGGGGAAGAATAATTTACAAGGCAGAAGGTAGCTTGTTTCTAGACCTATCTCTCAAAATCAGAAACCCTAGGCACCCAACAAGGTACTTTAAAACTTCAAGTATCTTGACCAGGGATAGCCACACAGCACCTCCTATGAATGCCAACAGTAGAAGGCATTCTACTTATACGGAATGAAGTGGAAGGCATTCCTTAAATCTCTTTCGAAAGAAGCAATTCCACAGGGTGGGTGTCACAATGGAGAGGAAGTCTGTACTGGATTTAAGGGAACAAGTTAACTTTCCTCCCCGCCCCACCCCACACCTGCTTGGTCCAGTTCCTGCCACTAAGTTGGAGAGCATCACGCTTCTCCCTGCTCTATTTGTCATCCGTGTGTGGCTGAAGTCATGCTCAGGAACAACCCTTCAACCTGTCTCAGGCCCTGGCACATCCACTGACAGATTGTACAATATCTCCAGCTTGTTCTAAAGTTATTTCAAATCAGAAATGGCTTTATCTTCCCTCCCTTTGCTTCTCCTCGCACTCGGATAGGAGTAAGATAAAACGCATTGCCACCATCAAAATATTCCAATATGAAGCCAGAATATTTATTCAGGATGTCCAGCATTTTTAATAGTGATTTATTCTGCATACTTCCAGTGCTGAAAAGATACTGAAAATGTAACCTTCAATGGCATGGCGTTTGGGGGGGGGGGGGAGACCCAGCTGACAAAACTTTTGAATGCCGCATCCATCACCGCTGACATTTGCCAAAGCAGCGTCCCAGGAAATAAACACTTTCAAATATTCTCTCCCCCTGCATTTTTTATTCCGATTATACTCTGCTACAATACCAGCCCTATTTTACAAGTTGCCTTTTAATGATAAAGATAGGAGCGTCTTAATGGAATTGTGTTATCAGGCACAGCCCGTCCAACTGTTCAAATAAGATACTGTCTACGAGCTGCTTACCTGGAGCAGGCAGCAAGAAATCCCATGCAAAAGAGAGAGATGGCATATTTCACCCCGACAGTTAAGCTGGCAGGCTCCTTCAGGCAAGGAACATTCCTGGCTTTTCTGCTAGGAAGGAGACACAGATCACTCACAAGGAGTTGCAAGGAGAGTTTTCGGGCCTATCTGCTCCCTGATGGCACAGTGCAGCTGCACTCTCCTTAAATCCTGAGGGATTCTCTGCCAGGGTTCCTGCAGCTGTTTTCCCTCAACAGGCTGTTTTGCCCCAAGTAGTAGTTCTACCCAATGAGGCTGGGGGAGGTGAGCTTTCTAGCCAAAGTGTCCAAAGACTCTAGAGCATGTACAAGTCAGGAGCCAAGAAGCAAAGTAAGGATAAGCAATGGTCCCATTGCTTAAGGGTCCTTATTGAGCATATTGGTAATGGAGAAGGGGATCCCACAAAACTGACCAAAGTCCCTGAAACTGTACATGTGCTGCTCTCACAACATGATGTTTGGAAATAATAATGAACAGGAGACTGGAGAATTCCAAATAGGGAGACCTGTCTCCCTTCAAAAACAAGAACAGGTGACTCAGGACTCTGGAAATCTGGACAGAAGTTTTGATGTTGAAGCCTCCTTAGTAGAGACGGTGGCCTGTAAGGTGAGCAAGGGATGAGATGGGCACCAAGAAAGGAGATGCCTGGCGTATTTGGATCATGAGTGGTACTTATGGAAGGCATGAAAGTGGTGATTTAACACAGCCAGGCTTTATCGCTGTCTCCCTCTTACTTTTGTCAGTAATTTGCACGCAGGACAACCAGGGAATTCATTCTGCTGGTGGTTACTGCCATCTGCTATAAATAACTCCCTTTATGATTATTTTTAAAGCAGATACTTTGCATTTCCATGTGAACGTGAGGAGGGGGAGCCCGCATCAGAAGAGGATGTTCTCAGAGACAAAGGTACAGTGGAAATGAGAGACCTGAGGAGGGGGGCAGGCAGGGCTGTGGAGGAGTGGGAAAGCCTTATCCTTTGGTCACAGCCAGCATCTCATCAGAGGTTGAGGCAAGTTTGGGGACCCGTCCCCCTCTGCCATCCCACAATAAGACAAGAGACTTTTGTGCAGAAGTGAGTTTGAGTAGCTCTCCTCTGCCCCAAAATCCTCCTTAGCTGAACTCCAAATTCATTTTGACTCCACCTTAGAACTGCCAAGCAGCATTTTCTGACAGTGTTGTAGAGAGGAGACCTGACAGTTGCCTTGTTCATTTCTTTCTGGACCCCCAACACCTGGCAGAAGAGGAAGGGCAGGGGAGCTGCATCTGGAGTTCCCTCCCTGATGTTTTCAGAGTTTATCATCATTCAGCAAGCTGAGTCACCACCAGGACAAGGGTGGGTATAGTGGTTACTGAGCAGGACTGGGATGTGGGAGAGAAAGGGGTTCAAATGGCCATGAAGAAGCTTGCTGAGGGACCTTGGGCCTCTCAGTCTAACCTCACATGCTTGCTGTGGGGATTAAATGGGGAAGGGGAGAACCATGGAAGTCACCTTGAACTCCTCGGGGGGGGGGGGAGGTTCTCCCCAAAGCATGGTTCCTTTTTGGCTTGCAAGATTTTATTTATTTATAATATAGGACACATATATCATTGTCTGGAAGAGGAGGAGGAGGAGGAGGAGGAGGAGGAGGAGGAGGAGGAGGAGGAGGAGAAATAAGTGGTGGTTGCAGTGGTGTGTTTGGAGGCTGGCCCACAACCAAATCTGACCAATGTCCTCCAAGGCTAGTTGGTGGAACAGGAAGACTGCAAAGCTACAATCTGGAACCTTCAAGTTCATCAGGCAGAAGATGCAGTCAACAAGCTTAGGCAGAAGGCGAGGCTCTTTGCATTTATGCCAGGGCGGACCATTCCAGAGGCTCCATACTGCCTGCCAATCACAGGCACCAATATTCCTTGTTCCCTTGGTGCACTCACCATCCTGGGTAGTTCATTCAGTGGGTTCCCAGCTGCAGGCCTCACCATGAGGCTGGCAACGTCTGTCCTGAGAGGCTTCCTCGGTGGGAAATTCAGAAGCGGAACAAGTTATCTTGTCCCTAGCGGCGTGCAGAAGGAGCGGCCCCGAGCTTGCCCCCTCCCTCACCCTGGTGATTTTGTAAATGTGAGCCAAGAGCAGATCAGGACAGCCAAATCCAAGGGGAGCTCTTTTGAGTCACCGCTTCCTTCTCCTCGTTTAGCCCAGGCTTGAATCCGCTTGTCCCATTTCTGACAGCGGAACGCAGACAGGCAGAGTCAGCACAAAAAGCTGACAAAATGATTCATGGCCCTGAGTTGGGCAGATAACCCTTTTTAGCAAAAAATAATAATAATAATAAATTAAATTAAACTGATGGCATGATACTCGATCTGAGAACATACCAGGTTGATTGCACTGGTCAGGCGCCAGCTTCTAAGAAACCCAGAGATCGGGGGGGGGGCAATCGCAGAGCCCCCGCGGCTCCTGTCAAAAAACCACCCTGCCACTTCCAAGGTTATGGCAAGAACTTTCTTTAACCACTTGCGCATTTCCTTCCCCGCAATTCTCCATATCGAAGCTCCACATCAGCCCCGTCATCCAGGAGGCAACAGTTAAGAAAACACCTGTCAGAGGAAGGACATGTTCCCCCTGTAATTTCCTTCATAAATTGCATCGCTCTTACAGCAGAAGCTGATATATTGTAAAAGAATCTCTGGAAAACATCAATCAGCTCAAGAAAAGGAAGGCGGCAGTGGGGTGGGAGGGAGGGAGGGAAGCCACGCAGCCTTATGTTGTAAGACCAACTGGTCAGGCTAACCCAGTCTCTTGCTTCCGGCATACGTTGCAATATTGCAGGTGATTTATGCAAGGTCCAAGGCGTTCTGGTCAGTCGTCCTGAATTCCATGGCGACAAAATTGTACCATGGAAATGGACTCTCAGAATGCACCACCCTCTTCAGCAACCCAAGATTCACAATTTTCATTTTTAAAAAAACAACAGGTTTCTAGCCCTTATCAAGGCAATTCACAAACTAGGCTGGGCTGTGAGGTGTCAGCCTGGATAGCTCAGTTGGATAGAATGTGGGTTATTGCATGTGCCTTGAAAGAGTAAGCCACTATGTTCGATGCATTCAGCGCTCCAGACCCCTCCAAGTGGGGGTATAATATAAAAACAAAACAACCCAATAACCCGCTCCCCACAACACTTCTTAAAAGGGCATTGGATGTCAATCAGCCAAAGGCCTTGTTAAAGAGGAATGTTTTTGCTTGGTGCCTAAAGGTTTATAATGAAGGCGCCAGGTCAACCTCCCTGGGGAGAGCATTCCACAAATGGGAAGCCACTGCAGAAAAGGCCCGTTCTCATGTTGCCACCCTCCAGACATATTATGGAGCAGGCACACAAAGGAGGGCACATTGGACATTGATTCTCCCCCACCCCCTTTGCCTTAATGTGGCACTGGCCACAAAATCCAGCTTCTTCAGATTTCTTTATTTTTTTATTTTTAAAGCAAGTTGTTCACCCATAAGTGTTTCAGAGGTATGGTTGGGAGCCAAAGGAAACCTTGACTAAGATTTCCAGAGGTCGGGATGGGAGGGTGAAAGCTTTAGTGCCCTCTTCCATCCTCATCTGTGGAACTCATGTCACAAGAGGTAGTGATAATTACTGGCTTAGATCCAGCTTACAGCTGCCTTGAACAGCTGGAATAATAATAATAATAATAATAATAATAATAATAATAGGCAATTTCTTGACAGATTCCTGCTCATTAACACCACTCCCACGAAACCTCCAAATTCATAGGAAGCTCCCAAAACAGTTTGCAAATATCGCTGGTGACAGTCACGGTCCACGATACGAAAGGAAAAGGAGACTGGGAGGGGGAGGATGGAAAGCAAACTTAGGTAACAGTTCTTGGTTGCAAAGTTCTTGCGATGGGCGGTTGGAATGGAAAGACTGCAGAGGGAAAGGAAGAGCCAAAAGCTGCTGGTCTTTCAGCAGAAGGGATGGAAGGGGCCTGCAGTCCCACTTCCCTCCCTCTCCTTGAGCCTGATGAAACCACTGCCGCTGCTGCCTCTCCGCCCCCGATCAACTCCGCAACTCAAAATTTCATTATCTACCCAGAAATGATACATTTCAAGCATATATTAGAGAGACCTTTGAGCTCAGGAGGGTTCCTTCTCCACTCTTCTTTCACATCAAGCAACCAGCTTTTCAAAATAGATTATTTTTTTTCCAAAAAAAAAGAAACATAAATCAGCAGCATCACGATTCCGAGCCTTATCAAAATGTCAAAATCCATTTTGCTGTTAAGCTTTGCTCCAGACGAGGGAGGCAACGCCATTTATGGCAGCAACAACAACAACAAAGAATACCCCCCCCCCCAAAAAAAAGAAATCTATGCAAAGGACAAAAATATTGTATGAATTCCACTCACACGCAGAAAAGCAAAAGACAGTTTTGGCAAGCCAGAGCCTCTTTTGATTTTGTGAGCATGCCTGGAAGTCTCTGCGGAGCAAACAAACAACCCTTTGGGTGGGGGGAAGATACTGAGAAGGGCCATTTGGCCCCAGAGGATGAAAGAGATTATTCCTTCCTTTGTTTCAAGAGTTTCTGGACTCGGTTCAGGCAATACTGCTTCACAACATGGTTTACAATCAAAGAAGCCCAGTAATAAAACATTAAAAAAAACAATTAACATACCCAATTGCCTCCAAGAATATAAAAAGCAGAATAAGACAAAATAGCCCATCTAAATCTTCTGCATGCTATTGTAGGTCAGGTTATCTTCAAACTTTGCAGAGCCAGGACCTGCTTTTAACCCATAGATGCATTTGGGGATCCATTTCATAACATTTGACCATATATCTTCATGGAGCAAGTGCTCCTGTTGTGACCCACCTGGGATCAGGCCACAAGCCACTAGTGGGTCCCAGCCCACAAGTTGAAGACCAGAGGTCTAGGTGAACCCCCAAAGGCCACAAGTCATGCCTTCACCTTAAGAACACAAGAAGAGCCTACTGAATCAGACCAATGGCCCATCTAGAACAGCATTCTGTTTTCACAGTGACCAGCCAGATGCCTTCATGGGAAACCTGCAAGCAGGACCTGAGCACAACAGCACTCCCTGCCCCTGCAGTTTTCAGCAACAGGGATTCAGAGGCATACACCCTTTGATAGTGGACGTAAAACACAGCAATTGTGGCTAATTGTGGCCGCCGAGACCATATAACAGCGGTCTTGAAAGACCTACATTGGCTCCCAGTACATTTCCGAGCACAATTCAAAGTGTTGGTGCTGACCTTTAAAGCCCTAAACGGCCTCAGTCCAGTATACCTGAAGGAGCGTCTCCACCCCCATCGTTCTACCCGGACACTGAGGTCCAGCACCGAGGGCCTTCTGGCGGTTCCCTCACTGCGAGAAGCCAAGTTACAGGGAACCAGGCAGAGGGCCTTCTCGGTAGTGGTGCCCTCCCTGTGGAACGCCCTCCCACCAGATGTCAAAGAGAACAACAACTACCAGACTTTTAGAAGACATCTGAAGGCAGCCCTGTTTAGGGATGCTTTTAATGTTTGATGTATCACAGTATTTTAATATTCTTTTGGAAGCCGCCCAGAGTGGCTGGGGAGGCCCAGTCAGATGGGCGGGGTATAAATAAATGATTGTTGTTGTTGTTGTTGTTGTTGTTGTTGTTGTTGTTGTTGTTATAGCAACAATCCTCTTTGTCCTCAATGAAGAAGAGGAGCTTGGATTTGATATCCCGTTTTATCACTACCTGTGGGTTAAACCACAGAGCCTAGGACTTGCTGATCAGAAGGTTGGCGGTTCGAATCCCCGCAACGGGGTGAGCTCCCATTGCTCAGTCCCTGCTCTGGCCAACCTAGCAGTTGGAAAGCACGTCAAAGTGCAAGTAGATAAATAGGTACCGCTCTGGCGGGAAGGTAAGTGGTGTTTCCGTGTGCTGCTCTGGTTTGCCAGAAGCGGCTTAGTCATGCTGGCCACATGACCTGGAAGCTGTACGCCGGCTCCCTTGGCCAATAAAGCGAGATGAGCGCCGCAATCTCAGAGTCGGTCACGACTGGACCTAATGGTCAGGGGTCCCTTTACCTTTACCTTTAAGGACTCTCAAGCGGCTAACAATCTCCTTTCCCTTCCTCCCCCACAACAAAGACTCTGTGAGGTGAGTGAGGCTGAGAGACTTCAGAGAAGTGCGACTAGCCCAAGGTCACCCAGCAGCTGCAGGTGGAGCAGTGGGGAAGCGAACCCAGTTCACCAGATTACGAGTCCACCGCTCTTAACCACTACACCACACTGGCTCTCCAATCTGAAGCTGTCCAATCCTCTTTTAAAGCCATCCAAGTTGGTGGCCATCACTGGCTCCTAGTTTAACTAGGTGTTTCTTGAAACTTAATCCTTTCTGGGAATTGCACCAACAAAGGGGAGATCAAATTGGTTCGAACCAGTGAGCCGTACATAGAAAGGTACCACAGTTTCACCAATGGCAGTGACCTCAGACATGGGCATGGGAAAGTATCCATGGGGCTTCAAGGATCTGACCCTCCATCTGGGGATGAGCAGCAATTGCTCCTCTGCCGTGCAGGGACCAAGGAACCCAGACCACCCAAGCAGCCAGGCTAAACTCTCTGTGGAGCTATGTCACCAGTTGTCCACTCTGCCCAGCCTTATCCTCCCTCATCTGAGGCCCCACCACATCCCCCACAAGGAAATGGGGTGCCAAGGAGCTCTGGACTCCAAAGTAAAAACAAGGCCTCTTTATGAGATCCTTAAGTGTCATAAACTGATGACAGGGAGGAGGAAGAGGATCCCGGCTAGGGGTGTAGCCGGGACTGGGACACACCAGGGCAAGCTGGGGGTGGGGAAGGAGAGGTTGGTGTAGGAAGTACTCACGGGGTGATGGGAGGATGGAGAGGGGATGGGGGTCAGTGCACAGGAGCAAGAGCAGCAGGACCCATCACCTGAGCCAGAGAAGCTCCTTTCTCCCCAAACACGGTGGGCTCTGAGGCATAGGGAGCAGCAGGAGGGAAGCTCTAGGAGGCTGAGGAAGGCAAGGGCACCCAGCTCCCTAGCTGGTCAGGTGGGACTTGCTAGCTCTGGGAGGAAGGGTGCAATTCCTCAGATGCAGTAGGCTCAGGACAGGTGAGGGTCACCTGCCTCATCAAGCCCAGATGCTGCCATCAGCAGGCAAAGTACACAAGGAAAGCAGAGCTGAGCTGCTGTGTCTGTTCAACTTCCCACGTTGGTTGGACCATGGCTTGGATGGTCCAGAGAGCTCTTTGGGACTGTGCTAGTGCAGGACTAATCTCCATGCACCCTGACCCTTGGATCGGCTGCAGAGGCAGGAATCTGGACTCATTGGACACACTGGCCTGCTGGACTGCATGCAGGCATCTGCTGTGGGACTCCAGCAGGACTGGTCACCAGGTACCCTGTGGTTCAGGATACTAAGGTGTGCATCAGTTGAGTTACAGCCTCTGGGCCTCCTCTGGAGGTTGCTGAAGCAAGTTCTCTGCAGAGCTTAGACCTGGCTAACTCCTGGCCACCCTGCTGCCAAACATCTACCTGCTCCTTCCCGTTTTGTCCCTACACCTCACCCCACAGCTTCAACCGGTCAAAGGATGCTGAACGCCTGAAGTCAGCCACTGACTATGGTGCAGTGGCTCCAAGCAGGTGATGGGGAGGAAGACCACACCTCCATAGGTCCTCCTAGCAGCCCCCTGACCTGGGACTGAAACCAGGTGGTCCTTCGATAGATGCAAGGAGCCTACCCACCCACCCTCCCCATAAGTCCCCAATTTCCTTTGTCCTTGTGTGTTGTTTTTTTCCCCTTTGTTTACTTGTCTGCACAGCTCAAGCTGGAGGGAAAGCACTACTGCTAAGAAATATAGTCAGAAAGCCCACCTTAGCCAGTGCAGGTCCAATTCCAGCTTGACAGAGATGTAATCACAGCAGCTGCAGGATATCTGCAGGAATTGCAACCCAGAGAGAGCGGGGGGTGGGGGTGGCTCCTAGCAGGAAATCTTCGCAATCTCCCAGAGAGCGCCAAGCTTATCTTGAGGTCACAGCTAATTATGGAGACTAATTTTTTTCCTTCTCCCCTCCTCTCACTCCAAACTGAATCATAACACTCTTAAGATCGAATACATTTATTACAGTGACTCTCAACCAGAGAGTATTAAAAGGAGGGGGGGGGACTTGTGAAAGTGACTTTGCAAATTGCCAAACAGTCACCAACCTAATGAAGCAGGTCTTCTGGAGTGACTGAGAAATAATTCCTGTATTATCAGGATAGCTACTGAGTGCACAGGAGCGAGGTTCGGTGGAAAGAGAGCGGAGAAACAGCCACAATCTGCAAAATGTTAATCCGTGGCCTGAATCGCACCAGAGCTCTCTGGGAAAGGAAACAGATTACTGTAAACTTTGCTGCTGCATGGCGAAGGAGGCTTTGGCCATTAGCAATGAAATACAGCATCTGCAGAAATAGTCCTACTGGTTGTGAGATACCTGGATATGCCAAACACCCTCTCTAGGTTTTTGAAATGATTCATGCCCTTTGATAGCTGGTGGCGACTTACATGCCTACATCAAAGTGAGGTCATCATTTGTCACTGTCAAAAATGGGGTTTGTGAACATGTGGGGTGTTGCTGCATGGCAGGTGTTAGTGAACTCCAAACTCCCATCAGCCCCAGCCAGGAAGGACGATGGTCAAAGATTATTGGAGCTGTTAAAGGTAAAGGGACCCCTGACCATTAGGTCCAGTTGTGACCGACTCTGGGGTTGCAACGCTCATCTCACTTTATTGGCCGAGGGAGCCGGCGTACATCTTCCAGGTCATGTGGCCAGCATGACTAAGCCGCTTCTGGCAAACCAGAGCAGCGCACGGAAACGCCGTTTACCTTCCTGCCGGAGAGGTATCTATTTATCTACTTGCACTTTGATGTGCTTTTGAACTGCTAGGTTGGCAATTGGAGCTGTTATCCAACAACATTTGGAGTAAGAGCTCATTGGCAGAACATCTGCTTCATATGCAGAAGGTCCCAATCCCCGGCATCTCCACAGGGACTTTGGAACATCTGTCTGCAAACTCAGAGAGCTGCTGCCAATCAGACAATGCTGAGCTAGTTAGACCAAATGGTCTGATTCAGCAAAAGGCTACTTCCTATGCTCTTATGGAGGAACACAGGTTCCCTGTCCCAGCTGGAACCTGGAAAATGAGTGACTCCGTCTGACTTGCGGTTTTGGCTCAGCATCGCCACCTCGCTGAAGCAGCTGATGACAGTCAATGAAGCGAAACCTCTTTTTGCCTTGATAACCAGGCCAGCCACTGGCACCCCCTTCTTGCTGAGCCTCGGTGCCAGGCTCGCTCGGCAGGAAACGGTTCCAGGGTAAACAAACCCGGTAATTGAGGCAAATCATTTAGATGGCTTGATTCATAGAAGCAATTTTTTATCAAACAAAATCTGCATTCCAAATTCATTCAACCTGCTGTGCTGCCCTGCTGGGCAAAACGACCTGGAAATGAGAGTTCAATGTTAGTGTGAAGGATAAAGCAAAGTCATCCAAGCCCAAATGATGTCAAGAAGAGAGAGAGAGAGAGAGAGAGAGAGAGAGAGAGAGAGAGCACATCATCATCTCTGGGAGGGGGCAGAGGGAGGGAAGTGCAACTGTGAAAACAACTTACCAAAAGTGGCGTTCCACCTTGTAACAGTAGAAGCACTAACAATAATATTGATTGATTGATTGATTGATTGATTGATTGACTGATTGATTGATTGGTCGGTCCAGCAGGGCTGCTATTATCAAACAAAGTGGATGCATCTTGCCCAGCACTTTTTTGCTAGTAGTGAGGTAGTCAGGGTCTCCTGGGAAGCCCCCCAACAGCTCACAAAGGCATGATTCCTTCCCTAGTTGAGTCCTCTTCCTGCCCCATAACGTATAATTAAACATACAAAAATACTTGCAGGCAGGCGAGGGGGGAGGTGTTTCTGACAGAGCGTATTTGCTCTGTGCTGGGGTACCACTGCCAGGAATTGGGGATACACATTGCCAGGAGTGGTGATGTTGCCTTGGCTCCCACCCAAGACCAAACCACAGAAGTGTTTACATGTAAGCAAAGAAGAAAACATTTATTACAGCAGTCCGCCAGCACAAATGCAGCGGGCTAGAAAAGAACAGAATCTAGTCCAGGAGCTCTCAGGAGGCATGATAATGGACCCAAATCCTGGAACTGGAAGCTGAGAAAACTGGATAGTGTCACAAGTGAGGTGCTTGTGGGAATTTTGAGGGATGTTCAACAGATTTTGACAAGATCGCCAGGAGAGAAAGAGAGAGAGATAGAGAGAGGGAGGACTGCACATCTCTGCAGCCAAGGGCTTTGTCACAGGAGCAGCCCCCCCCCCCCCACACACACAAAAGACTCCATTTCCCAGGGTGTCCTACAGATTGCAAAAGCCGTTACATGTCTCACCTGCTTTACACACTCCAGTTGCAGCTGAGTTCTCCCATAATCTGCCTCCTGGGCAGATGGCTAATCACAAGCCAGAGTACATATCTCTCTCCCTCTCTCTGCTTGCACAGGAGTTGAGTGCCACAGGACCTCCTCAAAAGAGCCTGCTGGGAGGGGGTTGCTGCAGCAGTGAACGCAGAAGAGGAGCTCTCCGTTAAAGGCCAGCGTCCCCTGCTCTGCTCTTTCCAGAGAGCCACCTGAGTGACGCACATAACCCGTTTTGACATCCAGCTCTATAATATGGCTTCACTCCGCTTAGCGCTGTCGGGGCATATTAGCAGCACCATCCCCAGTTTGTTCTCTCAATTATAACTCTATGAATTTTCCCCGGGAGCTGGTGACAAGGGATGGCAGCTCTTTGCTGGTGTATCCCGTGAAGGAAGGGAAATTGGTTTTGAAAAGAGGCCGACGCACGCACCAAACCGCCGCAGCTCCCCCCCCCCCATGGCTCACCCGTCCAGTCTGATGTACCACGTTTCCTCGTCAAAAAGCAGATGCCACTTTCCTAAGCGGGGGGGAAAACAACAGAGGAGGATGCCTGCGTCATGTCATCCCTGAAGTAGCAAAGTGCCAAGAGGACTTTGTGGGGTCAAGAAAGGAAATGACGCCGTCTCTCAAAGCTGGAAGACGGGAACAGCAGCCTAATGCAACGCACCTGTTTTTGGACTGTAACAACAAAGACTGCAGGTGGGGGTGAATATCTGAATACTTGCCCAGGTATCTATCCATCTAGAAATACGTTTGCACAGTCAGCACTGTTGTGACAGCTGTGCAGGTCAGCTATGTCGCATTTCTTGACGGCTTTTTGAGATTTGCACCAAAGAGGTTGTACATCCAGGTGAGCAAACTTCAAACTTGCAAGATCTACTCTGGGGTTCCCATTTTTCCTACCATACAAAAAATGCAGAACTGAAAGAATTCCCTGCACATCAGCTGTTTCAATCCTGCTTGGTTCAGATACATGAGATAATTCCCCATAGGTAATTTGCTGATGCACCCAAACCTTGCAGAAAGCAGGATTAAGCTCCCCTGATGAGCAAAGAATTCATGGGTCAACTCTGACAGGTGGTCACACCCACCCCTAATATATAAAAGTAATATGGAATTTTTCCCACTGGGGTGAATGGTAACAACCATTCACTTATATGGGAGAAAACAACCAGTTTCCTGGAGATGTCTCTGAGGCTGAGGGTGAATTTGTCCGCAGGAACGTTGCTCCAGGGTGCCCTGGGAGAGGCATTTCTCCTGCACCCCCCCCCCCAATTTGTAACTTTACTTATAGAGCAACTTTCCCTCTTAAAGTTGGCCTAAATTTGCATCAATACATGCAGGAGAGAGCCAGTGTAATGCAGTGATTAGAATTTCAGACTAGAACCTGGCTTCAAATCTCCACTCACTGGGTGACCTTGCACCAGTCGTTCACTCTGGGCCTAACCTACCTCACGGGGTTGTTGTGAAGAAAACAATGAGGGAAGGGAGAACCATCTATGGCACTTTGAGCTCCTTGAAGAAGGTGGGACATCAATGCAATAAAAAGAAACAAAATTAGCACATGCACATCACCTCCCCACCTGGCCTTTTAAAGTTCTGGGACTGGCCCTGCTCTCTCCTGTCCTTAAATGACCTGGGCACCTGTACAAAGGGGAGGAGAGGTTGAGCCACTTTGGCCTCAGGAGGCAGCCCTTACACCTTGTCCCACAGAACTTAACGGGAGCCATTCTCTTAAAAATCGGCTCCTGTATTTCTACCTGGACTCTCTGCTCGAGAGACTCAGGGCTTAAAAGTTCCGCTCCACCGAAAGGGCTATTTTTGGCTCCTCTCTTGCAGGGGATCCATACTGTGTGCCATTTTCGGCTGCAGGCTCTCCACTGGAGGCTGATTCCAAACCAACGGCAGGAGATGAATGGGCCATTCCTATGGTAATCTCCTCCTTGCTCTCCGCCATTACTGCGGCCTGCAGAGGCACAAAATGTTTTTCCTGAAGACAGGCAATTGCAAAAAGCAGGGTGTGTGTTTGTCTGTGTGTTTGTGTTTGTGTGTGTGTGTGTGTGTGTAGGTGGCAGCCGATTGATGGGATTCAGCTGCATAAGTTCACCGGCAGCATCACGACCATTTGCTGGATTTCCCCAGAAGAGGAAGAACTGAGGTTGGACCTTTGGGAAGCCAAACTTGAAGACCAACTCGTCGGCTGAGCTACAGCCGGTTGTCAAAGGTCATTTCCACCAGTCATGTTTGGGGCAGGCCAAGTCCAGCTGAAATATCCCTGCAGAGGAAGAAGCATGGCTTGCCCCTGGCTCTCCTCCCCTGCCTCTCCTAGAATTCAAATCTCAAAGCTTTTTCCCTAGCAGCAGGGTGAAAGGACAGGACCCTGCTTCCACTTTTGATGGGCAGGGAATGGAATGACTCAAGAGCACTGCAGTCTGAAATACACTTTCCAATAAACAACAGTCCAAACCAATAAGGACATTGGCAGGATTATTGGAATAACCTGCAGTTTCATAAGAGTAAATAATTAAAGTAGATGGATAAAAGAATAAGTTAACTTAGAATATGCAGGGAATATAAATTGAAGGAACCGCAGAAAGAGGAGGAAGGAAGCTGAGTTTTGAAATGTTAAAATGACTGTAAAACTATTGAAATGTATATAACTGAAAATTACAAATAAAAAATAAAAATAAACAACAGTCCAATTGGGAGGCAACGGCTGATGCTCTCTGCTTGTCGGGTGCAGCAACAGTCTTTGGAGGGAAAGGACTTTTAAAGTGTGGTCTGCACATTCACAGAACACAGGGGGGACCTCAGGCCTAGGGGCCAAATGTGGACCCCAGGAACTCTCTATGGGGCCCCTTGGGATTATCCCAGGATGCACCCCTTTCCCCAGCCCACACCTCTGACAATCAGTGAATGCTGGTGCCTGGCTGAAGTGGACCCTAGACCTGTCAGAAGGTCTCTCTTGCTCTCCTGCATGGAGGATGTGTGTGTGTGTAAACCTCTGGCACACACCCTACTGTAGAAAGGCAAGAATCACATCCAATGTTCTGCCTGCCTTGGTATCTGGCTCTGCCCACAGCTAGTTGGGGCTGAAAGGTATAGTCACACCTGCAGAAAAGCATCCTTCAGACCAACCAGATCTGTCCTTGCATCCAGCAGGCAGGTAGGCAATCAGGGAGAAGAGCTCTGGCTTAGCTCTCTCTCCGTCCCTAATTTCCCATAGGAAGCAAGATGTTGTTTGTTTTCATTCCTGTATATATTTCTCCCTCTCCCCCTCTCTCTCTCTCTATATATATGTTGCACCTGTGATGTACAACAGATAATGTTTGCAGATGATGCAGCCTTGAAGGCACACTCCAAAGAAGCTCGACAGAGACTAATCAACTGCTTTTGCCCAAGGCTGCAGGGAGTTCAACCTCACCATCAGCCGGAGGAAGCGCTCTACACATCAACATTGGTGAGCACATGCTTGAGGTGGGAGACAAATTTGTCTATCTGGGCTCCACCATAACCAGCCACTTTTCCATCAATGCAGAACTGGGTAAGTGTATTGGGCAAAGCAGCTACAGCAATGGCCGCTAGCCTCTCCACAAGGATATGAGAGAATGTGATGCTAATGACCAATATCAAGATGAAGGTCTACCAGGTTTGCGCATTGAGCATGCTGCTTCATGGAAGTGAGTTGTGGGCAACTTTCACCTGCTGGAAGCAATGTATATCTTATGTGTGTATCATAGTGCACCCAGACATCCATATCTCAGCCATCGACAGGTATTTACAAAGCAATCTCCTTCTCTGTGTGCTCCCTTTCAAAGTTAATGAATTTCCAGAGGTGTTGCTCTATTGGCCTTTTGCAGCAAAACCCCAAAAGTCTTGTTGTGACATCTTAAAGGCAAAGTTAATGAAATAGCTAACGACCCATCGTGAAGCTGCAATCCTGACCATGTCTACTCAAAAGTAAATCCCAGTGAATTCAGTGGGGCTTACTCCCTGGTAAGTGCAGCTAGGATTGCAGCCTATCTCACTAGCTTGATTTCACAGTACAGGATATACTTGTCATCCTGCGTTTTTTCTGTCACTCACATATCTAGGAAAAAGAGTTTAGCATCCTGTTGATATTTTGCTCTTTGTGTCTTGAGATTGTATGACTTGCTCCTGCCACTTAACCACATATTAAATCCTCTTTTAAACGGCAACGTTTTATTTCACAAATGCACACTCTGCTCAGGTGCTAATTTCCATGTGAAAGGAACAATGAACAATGTATTCCATAGACTTTTAAAATTCTCACAGGAGGAAGCAAAGGAATGTGTAACATGGCTCCACTTACCCTCAACAGACAGAATTCCTGCAGCCAAATTCTAAGTAATCGAAGGTACTGAGGGCAGCTCCTTATACAATACACTGCAGTAGTCCAGCTGGGAGTGAGCCATCCCGATCCAATAGCCACTGCTGGCAAACCAGCACTGGTAAAACGTACTGCATGCCAATGAGGCTACTTGATGTTCCAGCAATGCAGCTGGGTCAAAGTGCACACTCCAGACCAGGGGTCAGCAAACTTTTTCAGCAGGGGGCCGGTCCACTGTCCCTCAGACCTTGTGGGGGGCCAGACTATATTTTGATATATTTTTTTTAATGAACAGATTCCTATGCCCCACAAATCACCCAGAGATGCATTTTAAATAAAAGGACACATTCTACTCTTGTAAAAACATGCTGATTCCCGGACCGTCTGTGGGCCAGATTTAGAAGGCGATTGGGCCGGATCCAGCCCCTGGGCCTTAGTTTGCCTACCCATGCTCCAGACTGTACAGCTGCTCTTGGGGGGGGGGGGTGCAACCCCAATCAGAAGTGGAAAAGGGCTAGTTTTCCAGACCTGAGAACCATCTGCTCCCCTTTCAAATTCTATGCTAGGGATCACTAAGAAAGGAATGGGGAACGGGGAAAAGTCAACATCATAATGCCATTATACAAATCTGTTGTGTGTACGGCTCAGTGAGTTACAATGTGGTGCTGAGAATGCCAAGGTTGCAGGTTCGATCCCCGTATGGGACAGCTACGTATTCCTGCATTGCAGGGGGTTGGACTGGATGATCCTCAGGGCCGCTTCCAACTCTACAATTCTGTGGCCACATTTGTAAAGGCATCTGGTTAGCCACTGTGTGAACAGGATGGTGTACTAGATGGGTGACTGGCCTGATCCAGCAGGCTCTTCTTATGTTCTTCCCTTGCCGCACCCACCTCACTGTTCTGAGGTTCTTCCTAACCCTCCAGAATGGATTTGGGGGAGACACACCAGGTGCGTTAGGGAAAGAGAAGTCCCACTGCATTAGAATGAGTCCTTCTGCCAGCTTCTACTAATGCAGGCTTCCTCAGCCTTGGCCCTCCAGATGTTTTTGGCCTACAACTCCCATGATCCCTAGCTAGTAGAACCAGTGGTCAGGGATGATGGGAATTGTAGTCTCAAAACATCTGGAGGGCCGAGTTTGAGGAAGCCTGTACTAATGGAACCAGATACAGTGGTACCTCTGGTTACAAACTTGATTCGTTCCGGAGGTCCGTTCTTAACCTGAAACCATTCTTAACTTGAGGTACCACTTTAGCTAATGGGGCCTCCCGCTGCTGCTGCACCGCCGTCGTGTGATTTCTGTTCTCATCCTGAGGTAAAGTTCTTAACCTGAGGTACTACTTCCGGGTTAGTAGCGTCTGTAACCCGAAGTGTTTGTAACCTGAGGTGTTTGTAACCCGAGGTACTACTGTAGTTGAATCCGGCCCAGAGCTTCCAAGTACCCTGGCCGCATTTATGTCTAAAAAATAAAATCAAAAAGCCTTGCGTTTTGCATTGTGGCCCTGGAAAGCGATGAGCAGCCAGAATAGTTCTTTAAAAAAAACCAACTTTTCGAATTTTTATCTCTCCGCTGGTTCATTAGCTTTTTGTTGGGCACCCTCCGAATCTAGTAGGATGCAGGGGGCGGGGGGGGGGGGAATAGTATACATCTCTTTTCCATTCCTATCTTCCAAAAGGTTCATTATAAGTAGAGACGTCGGGGGCTGCCCTGACGCTTAGCCATCACTTTCCGAGTTAAAGAATCCCAAATCTTTTTAGCCTCTCGTTGTGTAATTTTTCTTTTTGCCACACTCAGCAGCAAGTATATTTTTTATAAAAAGAAGAAGAATACACAGTAACCTTCCTCAGCAGTTGAGCCATCAGGCAAACACTGCAAAGGTATCATTAAATAGCATACAGAAACAAATACTCGGGAGATTAAATTGTTCTTCTCTGCTGACTGACTTGGCTCCCGTGCATCTGCTTTCACTTAATTTTCCCCTTTCAACATGCCCCACACAACTGCAGGGTCTAGTTTTAAGAAGCTGAGGCACTCAAAACTGGAGACACTTAGGACTGGGTCTGTTCTTCTGACTCTACAATTCTAGGCTCCTGCCAAGAAAGCCATGGATAGGAATCGATGTGTGGTTTTGCATTGAGTTCCTTTTTTGCGTGCTCTCTGAACAGATATGCACATAGGCAACTCGACGGCCAAACCCAACACACACACAAAGATTTTGAAACAGACATATGCACAATCACATCAGAATAGATTTTTCCCACCCCACACCTGCTCTTTCCCCCAATGCTCAGTGGTGCTTGGGAGGGGGGGGCAAGAGATAAATCCTGTAAGGAATCGGTCCATGCTCACCATTCTGTAGGAATAAATAAATAAACAAGAAACAAAGCAATGGAGAATGACTACTCCATTCGTTTCACACCAGAAAGAAGATAAAGAACTCCAGGATGTGGGATGGAATTGGATGGGGAGACTTTTGAAAGCCTCCCTGACAGTAGCATTCCATCAGTGGCTGAAGAGCCAAGAGTCGATCTCCCTCTATGCCCCACCACATTCCAGTCCTTTCCCAAATCAAGGTAAAAGCCGTCGCTCCCTTCCATTGATAAACAGCCCAGTTTTCCTTGCTCTATTAATCAGTGCTTTCCCCCCTATAATGACCATCCTGTGCATGTTGAATCGAACTCTCTGCTCAAAAATGCCTATATATTTATATATATATTCCCCCATAAAGATAGTCAATTAACATGCTGCCAGATCAGTAAAACCTTTCTGAAAGGCAAAGGAAACTTGGCCAGGCCACTGTGTACGTTGGGTGGGGTGGAAGCTGAGCATGAGGTGCATGTGGCAGGAAGGGAGGGGGCAGAGGCACAGAGCACCCAAGCGTTCCCTTTTGGGGGGGTGGCACAGCATTCATCAAAGCAGGCAGGCACACTGTCTGCTGGTGAAACAGAGCCAGGGAAGCTGTGCCCCTCCAGATACAGTTGCATTTCAACTTTCACATCCACAGTTTTATTTTCAATCCCTATCATCATCATCATCATCATCATCATCATTTATATGATGTCCATCTGACTGGGTTGCCCCAGCCACTCTGGGCGGCTTCCAACAAATTCAAACATCAAACATTGCAAACTTCCCAATACAGGGCTGCCTTCAGATGTCTTCTAAAAGTCTGGTAGTTGTTGTTCTCTTTGACATCTGATGGGAGGGCATTCCACAGGGCGGGCGCCACTACTGAAGGCCCTCTGCCTGGTTCTCTGTAACCCCGCTTCTTGCAATGATGGGAACTGCCAGAAGGCCCTCAAATCTCCAGCATGGCATTTCATACCCTCCAACATTTCTCCAATGAAAATACAGACCATTCCATAATGATAATTTTACTATTTATACCCCACACATCTTACTGGGTTGCTCCAGCCACTCTGGGCAGCTTCCAACATATATAAAATCATAATAAAACATTAAACATTAGAAAAACCAAAACACCCTTCCCTCTGCAGAATTGCCTTCAGACGACTTGGGAGTCAGATTACTCCATACCCTCCAACACTTCTCCAGTGAAAATAGGGACATCCTAAGGAAAAGTGGAACATTGCAGGATCAGATCAGAAACCGGGATGGCTTCTCTAAATCAGGGACGTCCCTGGAAAATAGGGACACTTGAAGGGTCTGGAATTTGGCTTTTTCATAGCTGCCACACACAGCAGCGTAGCTAGCTGCTCGGGTGCCCGGGGCAGCGCAAATGCCCTTTACCCAGGGCCGGGCAAGATGGGGCAGAGCATGCTGCGTGGAACTTCCACAGACTCCGCAAGCCCCACATTGCTATTTCGGGCAGCACGGAGCCTGCAAGTGCCTGAGCCACAGCGTCACTCCCCAGGAGAGACGTGTGGCTTGGGCACACTGCAGGCCAGGCCGTGCGGTCACCCCCTCAGTGATTATACCCGGGGCGATCCACACCCGCCGCACCCCCCTTCCTATGCCACCAGCCGCACACTTGACTGATGTTTTTAATCGAGCTATTCACTAGGACCCCAAGGTCTCATTCCTGGTCAGTCACCACCAGCACATACCCCATCAATGCATGTGTTAGCCCATCTATGTCAGGGTTCCTGGTGAGCTTTTCCTGGATCTGCTTCTTGACCTCCTCTGATTTTAAAACTGCTTTCTTCTCCCAACTCTGACTCTTGGAACCAACTCTCAGCTCTGAGCCCTGGCTCCAAGTGGCTCAGCACGGACACAGGGTGGCTTGAAGACCGTGGAGCACAAATTCAGGCATCACACTGCACAGCAATAATAATAATTTTATTATTTCTATGCCACTCATCTAAACTTGATTGCCCCAGCCACTCTGTGCAGCTTCCAGCAAAATATATATTTTAAAAAAATGCAACAGAACTTCAAAACGTTTTATAATGCAGACATTTCCAGATTGTGCACGTGTACAAAATTAAACGGAAGGTTGAAGTATAGTAACTGTATCTGCAACAGCTTGACATTGGCGTTCTTCTCCTCTGAAAGGCAGATGGTGGACAAACCTCAAACAGGCCTCAATTAAAATTTTGTAAGGCCAACCAAAAGACAGAAACATTGCTTTTGGGAGAGAGATCCAGCCTACAAGCTGGTCCCTGGTCACTCTGGCCCTGAAACAAGAGTGTTTCCAAGGGCTGAAAGGACCCAATATGAGGATAATGAAAAGGTCAGTAAGATATTAATTCAGCAAAGTCTGCATCTAGCTGGTACATCAACTTGTACAGAATTCGGGGGGGGGGGGGCAGGGAGGAAGAGCCTCTCTTTCCCCATGCCAATAGGAAGGCTGAACACCAGGCTACAAATCAGCGCTGGGAATCCTACTTTCTCTGACTGACCCACGGACTCTGATTCATTGGCCCGTCACTTGTATTTACAGTAGGGCTTAAAATATACAACCTCATTTCCCTTGTAAACACTCCGTCCTCCTGCCATCTGTATCACTCAGTGTCACTTTCCCTACTAGCAGATAGAGAAAGCCTCACGCTGCTGCTACTGCTTCTACTGCTGCTGCTCCTCACTTTACTGTTGCTTCTCTGAACTGACAGCAATCAGAGAGCAATCAGAATGAAGAGGAGGAAAGGGGCAGCCAACGTCAGGCTGGAGTCATGGGCAGCACTGGCCAAATACAGATGGGGTGTTTCTGTGTGTTGTTTTCTCCAGATCTGGGTCAGGAGCTGGAGGCAACAGATCAGTTCACCAATCAAGGTGTTGTACCTATGAGATCACTTTAACTCCCATATGCCCACTTGGCTGCTTGGATACGGAGAACCAGCACTGTTACAAGTGTCATATAATATTCACTCCCCATCTTTAAGAAATCAATATTTTAGTGTGGCGGCAGCAACACTTTGGAACTCCCTGCCTATTGAGACCAGGCAGGCAACTTGGCTGTACTCTTTTCGACATCTGCTAAAAACATCTTTGTTTAGTCAAACCTATCCAAACAAATGGATGATGGCACATGTCTGAATCTGTTTTTAGTTTATTATTGATTTTAATTATTTTTTGAGTGTTTTAAACAGTTGTTTTTAACTGCTTTTACGGACAATTACATTCTAATATTATTAGTATTATTGTTGTTATTTGAATTTATTTACCTCCCTATACCCAGAGGTCTCAGGGAGGTTCACAGAACAAAATCAAAATATAAAACCACAAAATATATAATCAAAATAGAAACAACAACCGAATAACACTCCCCCCCCCAAAAAAAAAATCCCCCCACATTTTAAAAGGGCATAGGATGTCAATCAAATCTACCAAAGGTCTGGTTAAAAAGGAACATTGTTGCCTGGTACCTAAAGGTGTATGAAGCTGCCCGGTGAACTTCCCTGGGGAGAGCATTCCACAGACGGGGAGCCACTGCAGAGAAGGCCCATTCTCTTGTTGCCACCCTCTGGACCTCTCAAGGTTTATTCCTTTTCTAAACTGCTTTGAGGTTTCTTTTACAATCAAACGGTCTATAGATTTTAGGAATAAAATAAATATACTGCCACTTTACTATCAGGACCAGCCCTCCTCCTCCTCCTTGGGGAGTCAGATAATCCCAACAAACTCTTTGAAACTACCTCCCATTTGGAGAGCTCCCAGAATCCAGAGAACCTGAGAATGATGCACTTTGATTGATCATACACATAACACACCAAGCTCCAGGCCACGGCAGGATACAGAGCCAAGAGCATGTCTGAGCAGAAGTCCTGGCAATCTCCCAAGGATGGGGTGGGACAATTATTAAAAGTGCTCAGTTGGCGGTCCAGCATTTGTGAGCACAAGCATCTCCTGTGCGGTTTCCAGATCCATATGACCCTTTAGCTGGACAGTTCCTCTATGACTAGGGGATCTAGAGGTCTTAGTAGACCACAAGCTTACTATACTGCAAGTCAACAGTGTGATGCAGCAGCAAAAATGCTACTCTAGGTTGCTTAAATAGAAGCATACGGTCCAGAACAAGGGAAGTAGGAGTGCCACTCTAGTCTGCCTTGGTCAGAGCCCACCTGGAGTCCTGTGTCCAGTTCTGGGTACCACAGTTGAAGAAGGATGTTGACAAGCTGGAATGTGTGCAGAGGAGGGTGAGCAAGAGGATCAAGGCTGTGGGAACATAGCCTTATGAGGAATGGGTCAGGGAGCTGGGAAAGTTTAGCCTGGAAAAGAGGAGACTGAGAAGGAGATATGATAGCCACCTTCAAATATCTACAGGTCTGTGATGTGAGAGATGGAGCCAGCTTGTTTCTGCTGCTCCAAATGGTGGGACCTAAATCAATGGCTTCAAAGTGCAAGAAAGGAGATTGTGATGGAACATTAGGAATAATTTTCTGATGTTGGAAAATTGGAGCCTCGGAAGGCGGTGGACTCTCTTTGAGGTTTTTAAGCAGAGGTTGGATCACCATCTATCAGGGATTCTTTAGCTGTGGTTCCTGCACTGAACGGGGTTGGACTAGATGAGTTTGGGAATCCCATCCAACTCTGCAGTTCTTTGGTGATATGATTCTGTGACTTCAGCTACCTTGCTTACAGCAGCAACCACTCAAATGGGAAGCGCCAAGCAATCTCTTAGTGAGAGCCTGAGTTTGGAGGACAACAGCTGGTGGGTGGGAACAGGGTTGCTGCTCATCAATACACATTGATGGGAATGGAAGGTGCTGTCACTAGATCTCCTCTCTGTCCTTGGGTGGGCAGATCTGGAAGTTGGGAGAAGGGGACACAATTTCCAGAGCCATCATCTTGGCTGGCTGTACTTTCCACAAACTTTTCCCACCCTAAAGGAGGCCCTTCGTGGCTGAGCAAGCCATCTCCTCGCACCTTGCTGGATCTCATCCCGACCCAGCCTGTGGCAGAGGAAAAGATCCTCTCTGGTGGCTTCCGGCGCTAGCTGAGGTCCCCTCCTGCACCCGGGGCTTGTCACTCATGGCCGCGGCCGTCAGAATCTCGCCTCTCCCTCTGTGCATTTCGAAGATAGTCACTGACATTCAGGTTGCGTCTTCATAACATTTGCGCCTGCTGCCGGGAGGTTAATTAAAATGTGGAAATGTCACAAAGGTTCTCTGGATGTTCATTCGCAAACCCCTTTGGCAAATCCTAAACCCATCAAACAACAGCTCAGGAGAATTAATGTGCCAAACTATCAGCATTACTTGTGGCGCGTGGGGAGAAGTCACTAGCCCTTGTTTCTTCGAAGGAGGGGGGAGGCTTGCAAAGTTTTGTAATGGGACAGGGTGAAACCACTTTCAAAAAGGTTTTTTTTGGGGGGGGGAGGCAGCAGTGAGAGGGAATTGCCCCAGTTTTTCCAATGCAAATGGAGACAGCCAAGGGTGTAATGCATCCCACTGCACAGCTGTGAGGTTTAAGATAACTCGGGTTTCAAAGTTTGTGACTCAGCACATTGAAACTGTCAGGTCCTCTGTCTCCCAAGATGAGCACGGAACATTCCTGGCCTGTTGACCAAAACCCTGGCAGTGCAGGAGAACCTGAAGGATTCATTAGCCCATGGAAATCAATGAACTTAAATGTGCTTACCCTGCATCAGTCTGAGACCATTATGTGGACTGTTTGGATCAAAATTACGCATGTTTGTTTTGATAAAAACATGGGGTGGCGGTGTTGCAATTATTTTACAAATTTATAAACCAGCCTGAAAACCATCAAAGCTCCCCAACCTCTTTCCCTTCTAGTCATGGCATTTGTCGGGACTACGATGCCTCATGGTCCTGTGCTCAGGAGGCTGGCAAGCACCCTGAATGGAACAATATCCTTTTATCTTGCCAGCTTAAAGGTAAAGGGACCCCTGACCATTAGGTCCAGTCATGGACAACTCTGGGGTTGCAGCGCTCATCTCGCTTTACTGGCCGAGGGAGCCGGCGTACAGCTTCCGGGTCATGTGGCCAGCAGGACTAAGCCACTTCTGGCAAACCAGAGCAGCGCACGGAAACGCCGTTTACCTTCCCGCCGGAGCAGTACCTATTTATCTACTTGCACTTTGACGTGCTTTCGAACTGCTAGGTTGGCAGGAACAGGGACCGAGCAACGGGAGCTCACCCCGTCGCGGGGATTTGAACCGCCGACCTTCTGATCGGCAAGTCCTACGCTCTGTGGTTTAACCCACAGTGCCACCTGCGTCCCTGATAAAATATCCTTTTATCTTGCCAGCTTAAGGACTACCAAATACAGAGCAACCGTAAGCCAGAAGTCCACGAAAACAAACCGTCCATGATACCTGCCAAACCAACCCGCTGCTGGTTCCTTGGCAACAGGGAATTTGTTGAAGGATAAATAAATGATTGCCAGTCAGCGGTTGCTAGTTAAGAGGGCCCCTCCCTCGCGGCTTGTTCTTCTCCTGCCCTCGCCTTGATCTGCTTCCTTCCCTCTTCTGTCTTCAGCTTCGTCCGTCTACTGCATTGTTGCTATCTCCTCTTCTTCCTTCCCAGCTCCAACCAGCCTCCATTAACCAACTTCCCTCTTTCCTTTGCACACCTAAGGTCTGATAAGGTTCTTCCAAAGCAGGATGTGACTGTCCAGCCCATCACACACACAAACACACACACACACACACACACACACGAAACAACTATTCTCTTTTCTGAACTGACAGACCACAGGAATGACCATAAGGCAAAGCAAAGTGGATGCTCCACAGCACTACCCGATCCTCAAGCTGTTTCCCCCGTGGGGATGAATATGGGACGGCACATACGGATGGCACAGGCTGCCCCATACCGAGGGGTGGGGCAGGGTTCAGAGGCCAAGCTGGCAAGAAGCATTAGGAAAGGAATCATTAGGAAACGACTTGAAAATAAAAATGCTAGCATGGTCCTGCCATTAAACAAGTCTATGGTGCGACAGCATTTTGGAATAGCCCTCGTTATTTCAGGGTGGTTGCTGAACTTAGTCCGTTTTAGCTCAGTTTATTAAATTTATATATCACCTCATGTAACCCAAAGAAGCCCCAAATCAATTTTAGAAAGAGAGAGAGAGAGAGAATTGCGTCGTAAGATATCCATAAAAACAAATAACGGATATACTAAAAGCTTTCTTCCAAAACCATTGAACACAAGAATTATCTATATCTGCTGACCAACCAGCAGAAACAGCTGCTAGAAGCCTAGCCATTTATACAGTCCAAATCCAGCAAATATATACAGTGTGTGTGTGTGTGTGTGTGTGTGTGTGTGTATTGCCTGGTACTGAAAAGATGACAATTGTCTGAGGCAGGTGAGCTCTGGGGGGCTAACACAAAAAAGACCCGTTCTTTCTTTTCCATATCCAGAATCCCTGGCCAGCCTGAAGTGCAGTAGCTTAAAACTGCTGCCAGTGAAGTAGTCTATGGCAGGGGTAGGCAACCTGAGGCCCGTGGGCCAGATGCAGCCCTATCACCTTCTCAGTCTGGCCTGTGACAGTCCAGGGATCAACGTGTTTTTACATGAGTAGAATGTGTCCTTCTATTTAAAATGCATCTCTGGGTTATTTGTGGGGCACAGGAATTCGTTCATCCCCACCCCCCAAAAAAATAGTCCGGCCCACCACATGGTCTGAGGGACGGTGGACCGACCCACAGCTGGAAAAGGTTGCTGACCCCTGGTCTATGGCTTTGTACCAGTGAGATGATAGAACACAGGAAGATGCTATCAAGGTCATTTCCTAGCCAGCCAAAGGAGTGCACATGGCAGAGGGTAAACCCTTCTTACTGTCAAAGATAACACTCAAAGTCACTTCTACACCTCTGGGTATCTACAGACACCAATCTGGCATCTAGGCAGCTATTCCCAGGTCAGCGCTCTATGGAGCAATTGCAGCAACAGGCAACAACTCTCCCACCACCAGTTTATGCACTTTCCCTGGATGGGCTGCACACACATAGCCAGAGACTGTGCCTGCATGGAAACGTCCTATGCTCTTCCCGCTTCAGCTCTCTCCTGGTTCAGGGACACAGTGGTGCAGGAGAGGGTGGGGGGCACCCAGACCTTCACTTGCTGGGCCTGCCTCTTCCTCCAGCTCCAAAGCTACCCCTGCCTCTGACTTTGCCTCTTGGCTGGTACAGTACCCCACAAACCGCTGCTCCCCTCTCCCGAGTCAGACTCCAACCTCCCTTCTCCCAGTGCACACTCATCAATGTCCTGCCAGTCAATGACAGATGCCATTGATCCATCTCGCTCAGTGCTGCCTGCACTGACTGGCAGTGGCTCTCTGGGATTTCAGGCCAGGTCCTCTCCTTAGCACTACCCAGAGGTGCTACCAGGGATTGAATTTGGGACCTTCTGCATGCAAAGCAGGTGCTCTACTGAGTCTTTCACCCAAGACGACGACGATGAGTTTACTTGTACCCTGCCCACCTGATCCCAGTCCTCCTCGTTTTGAACGAAGGCAACATGGGCACTCACCCAATCAGCTTGTCCCTTCCAAAATGGGAACACAGGAAGCTGGCTTTACAACAAGCCAATCCATTGGTCAGTTTAGTTCACTATGGTCCACTCTGACTGGAAGTGGCTCTCCAGAGGGTCAGGTAGGATTTGCTCCCAGTCCTACCTGGAGGTGCTGTTGGGGGTTGAACATGGACTTTCTGAGCTACGGCCTGGCTGGGAGTTAGCGCTGTGTCAGCCACCCCCTGCACCCTTCACTGCCCCCACCATGCCCCTCCCACTGGAAAGAGCACTGGGGCCTCCTCCTCTTCTGTCAAGAGGCCACATCCACAACCTCCCTCCCTGCCGTTCCCACACTGCGGCTCCTGGGATGGGACACCTACCTCTCAGTTCCAAGAAAAAACAAGCATAGTGGGGTGGGTGAGGGAAGGAAGGAGGGGTGGTGGGAGTTACTGTCAAGCCAGCCTGTGTGGTTGTTAGACTTTAAAGGTATATTTTTTAATTAAAAGAGGGGGGAAAGACCAAAGCTGTGATGCACCGTCATAAAGCAGATAATTTTACAGCTGGATGGTCTCCCTCTGATGTACTTGAAAACCATTTTCAAGCGACATAAAGTTTAACATACCAGTACATCTGCCTACCCACTAGATTCTACATGGAATTTTAAATTTAATTATATTAAAGTATTGTTACAGAGTGCCTAGCAAGAATGCTAACCAACTGGAACTTGGGAGAAAACCGTCCTTTCCTTTCCTTTCCTTTCCTTTCCTTTCCTTTCCTTTCCTTTCTTTTTTTCTTTGGGTCAATCTCTCTTTTGAAATCCGTTTCTCTCACAGGGGCTGAAAAATCATTTTGACACGTGGATTTATGCTACGGTTCCCTCTCCATCTATCGATTACCGAGCAACCCAGCCTGGACCTGAAAATGTTTATCCACTTGTATGCCATTTGCTGGCATGAGCCCTCCCTGCTCCCGGATCTTATCTTTGCCCACAAATTCAAAAACCCTCAGCTCAGAGATTGCGCAGAAAACAAGGCCAAAAGGCGGGTGGAGGGAGAGAAAAGGAACATAATCTCATTAGCAGCACAAAGGGCAGGGACTAGACCTGAAAGAGGGGTGTTCACGGGAGCTGAAGGCAAGCAAAATATTGCCAAGACATGCAAAAGAGGGAGACCACAATCAATATTAAGAGCCAGAAGTTAATCAAGACATACAAAACAATATGTAAAGCATAGCCCGACAAATTATTATTATTATTATTATTATTATTATTATTATTTGTGGCTAAGAGCACACATTCCAGCTGTCCCGGTTCAATCATGCTCCCTATTCTGCCCCAGCAGAGCCAGCACAAGATCTTTTGCTGCCTGAGGCCTCACTGGCTCACTATGTCCAATGGTAGGTATAGCATGATTTTCTAGCATTGTTGTCTTCCGGGATTTCCTTGGCTTCACAAAGGACACATTTCACTGTGGAGTTTTGAACTGCTTGTGCTCTGTGCTCCTTTCTGATCCACCTTCTCACCTTCATATGACTGGGGCCCTATCCACTGTGCTGTTGCTGGATGCCAATGGCATGTAACAACCACCGGCAAAAGGATTTCTGCATTGCAAGGGGGTTGGACTAGATGGCCCTTGTGGTCCCTTCCAACACTACAAATCTACGATCAGTTGCTGATTTTGGGGAGGTAGGGTGGTGGAGGGGGCTGTCGTGTTTCTGGAGAAAACTGATTTTCTATATCCATTTCAATCTGTGTTTAGACCCAAGTTTGGGACCGAATCAGTCCTGGTTTCCCCAAAATACAACTTTTATCAGGAGAGAAACAGGAAGAGCACACAACTGCTTCTTCTCTTCAGTGTCTTGTCACACTTCAATACCAAATCCAAGTACACAATGTCAACTGGGTCAACTCCATCTATATGCTTGTTGTCACTCCCAAATGACTCTGAAAGGTTAGTGAGACAAGACTTGTCCTTGCACAAGCCATGCTGGTTCTGCTTCAGCAAGGCTTGTTCTTATATACTATTTAATCCTATCTTTAACAATACTTCCTAACAGTTTTCTAAGAGCAGACAATAATCTGCCTAGAATCTCCAGGATCCCTCCTAGATCTGGTGGTTGTTGTTGTTTTTAATGGTGTTACATTGGCCACTTTCCAGTCCTCGGGTATTTTAGGGACAAGTAACACATTTTTTTTGTAAGAAGATCACCAATTTCACATTTGTGTTTCTTTAGGACTCTGGGGTAGCGAACATTCAGACCCAGTGATTTGCTGGTTTTCGGAGGCAGCAAAAAAAACACACCCCAAACTCCTTCCCCTTTTTTCAGGAGATTCAAGAAAAGCAATAAAATAATAAAATAAAATAAAATAAAATAAAATAAAATAAAATAAAATAAAATAAAATAAAATAAAATAAAATAAAATAAAATAAAATAAAATAGGGGAGAAATCATAGGTCACTGCCTCAACCTACCTGAAGGCTCTTGCAACCCAAAATTAATCACTGGGGACAGATAACAGCAAGAGAGGATTAGAAAGAGAAAACGCAAGATTAAGAAAGGGTGTTCAGATTCACTAAGAACTGAGGAGGAGGAGAGAGGAAAGAGAGTTACAGCAGGTTGTAAAATAAAAGTAGCCATGAGCATGTAAATGCAGCTGCCCAAGGCATCTGATTTCGATGGTGGCTGCCTGGTTCTATTGAGCAGGAGGAAGCTAAATCCTTTCGACAGAGGCTTGACACTCTCACTGTCCATAGATGAGGAGGGCAAGGTGTTTTTTACAGTCTTTAGCAAACAGCCTGGGACTTGTTAGTGCCAGCAGCGGCGAAAGAAACCTAAAGATGGGGTCGGGGAATTTTTACACATCCCAGCCCTTGGCATTCCTGTTCAGCTGATCGTTTTGAGGCTCTGCCGTAAAACAAGGGCCTTGTTGCAGAGGAGCTGACCTGCTTACCATCCGCAGGAAGGGAGGGAGGGAGGCAAGCAGGCAGGCACAGTAAAGCTTTCCAAATTACCTTCATGCTTGATGGTTTGGCAGGGACCTGAAGGAGGCCTTCGCCCTCAATTAAAGCAGCCCGATTAGCAATGCCAACGCCACGTCTCTGGACAGGCCCACCTTCTTCCACCTTTGGTGGCCTCCAAACCCCTCCTCTAATAATAAGAATCAGAAATAACCCTAGAGGCTTGGGGCTCCAAAGAATCAGCAGGTGCAGAGATCATTAATAGCAGCACTGTTGATCCCCCTCCATTATTATTAATTGTTCTAAAAATCCAGCTTGGGCAAGCAGAGGGCAAATCAGGAAGGAGGAGAGAATGGGATGTGTTGCAGATTGCAGAGCGTACCATGTGGCTCTGAGCCAGCCAGAGCCTAGGTCCTGCAGCGTTCAGATCCCTGCTCAACAGCACCCTGACTCAGTTTCCCAACTGCAAAATGGAAACTGCCACAAATAGGTCTCTCTCTGGTTTATACGGCTGGTAAAACATTTCGACGAAGAGGCAACAGGAAAGAGAGCCAATGCAGTGGAGTAGATAGGTGAAGACTAGGAAACCTGGGTTTGAATCCTGACTCAGCCATGAAGCTCTCTCACTAACCCATCACACAGGGCTGTTGCCCAGGGAAGAGGGAGGCATTTATACCGCCTTGCTCGGAATGGAAGAATCAGTCCATTTCTTGTTTGCCCAAACTTTGTTTTAGTTCACTGCATTCCTGCATCTGTTTGTGATCTCAGTAAATGAATGAATGAATGAATCAACACAATAATTTGTATGAATGTCCATGTACATTTCTCTAAATGTGCACATTTTTGTGCACAGTTTAGCCCTGAAGTATGAATTTTAATAAGCTGATTTCCCCAGTATAATGCACTGTGCGTATTTTGTAAACTCCCCCTCCCTTCCCATATATATGTAATTTTGTATGCATTTCTGTCTGGGAAACTGATAAGGCGTTGACTCAACACTTGAACACCCCCTGTGCACTCCTTTTGAAGAGCCAGGTGGGCACAGCTTATTTGCACAGCTGGCACCCTGAGGCTCAGATCCTGACAAGCAAATGGGGACTCCTCCATGGAGGCTGGGCATGCACAGTCTGCTACAGCTGGGCACTTTTGCATCCCTGGGGATGAAGTTGGTGTTGGCATTGCCATCTCACTGTCATACTTATCCCCAGGTGCTCCCCCAAAAGGGGTCTCGGGGTTGTTGTGGACAGAGAAGTCAACTTCGCAACCCTAGGATTCTCTGATACAGCCACTAACTCTCTGGAAAAGCAAAGTAAAAGAAGACTTCTGAATCCAGAGGAGGTCAGAGCCCAGAAGGCAGCTGCTGCCATCGCCACAAGAGCAGCTTGTCAGTGCGGAATAAGGTACCAGCCTGGCCAAAGCTTCCATCTCATCAGTCATTGTCCATTAAGCGGAACAATTAAAGCCTTAGTTTATGCTTACTTTACCGATTGTGTTCACAATTGCCTGGAACAAATAGAGGCGGTGGGCAAATTGGAAGTGAAGTGTTCAAAAAGAAGAAGAGCCACACCTGTGAATTCTCAAAGAGCCAAGGCTGTATCCAAAAGGAAATGTCAGGTCCTTTTTGGTCAGCTCTTGGGGGAGCCACAACAAATCCACAAGGCACCTATATTTTTTCTCCTTCTTCTTACAGGTAGGTTTTGGTCAATCTTCAAGGTGGTGTAGGGTTTGGAGGTGCAGAAGACACCCCAGACTAGGCCAGCTCACTCCGATTGGAGAAGACCAGCCAAGGCAAACAGGCCATTGCATAAGGTTGTGTTCAATTAAATCCTACTGAGAAAGTAGACCCATTGGAATGAATGAAGTTAGTCATGTCCGTCAACATCCATGAATGTACACTGAGTAGGAATAGCATCAACTACTCCGCGTGCCATTCAATTTGTGTCATTTAAGGCTTCAGGTGGGAGGAAATTCTCATGCAAAGAGGATCAGGACAGGAGAGATGAAGAAAAGAGGCCTTCAAAGTAGAGCTTGGAAACGGATGTGGAATACGGTGGATGACACCATCAAGATGCCCACATACTGAGCCTAATGCTTCATCTGGCCTTCCGGCAACCCAAGGCAGCACACAGTCAGAGGTCTCAGATATATATAGACTTCCAAAAAAGATTGAGCAGCCTGCCCCTCCCCGTGACCTCCGAGCAGCAGCCACCCCACTGCGCTTCCCTGTCTGTTTACTCACTGCACTTTAAGAAATGCTTAAGTCCAAGGTGGAGTATTAAAAACATTGGGGGGGGGGTGGAGAGAATATTTCCATTTAAATGCAAAGTGGATGCGATAAGTTAAGAGGCCGAGATAAAGGGATGCATGAACGATTTCTCTCCAGGTAAACTCAGTAGGCGACATCTCGCTCCCCACTTTCCCATCAGCTGCTCTCGCAAGTTGTTTGCTTATGGGTCTCGAAAATTACCTTGCCGGCTTTTCCCCCTCACCGCTTAAATTGGCTTTGGATCTCCAGCCGGGAGCATTCCGTTAACAAGTTCCCAAGTATCAGATGCTTAAAATAAAGAGGGGAGGGAGAGAGGTGAGGCAGAACTCCCAACAAGGAGCAGGAAGACTTTTATGTGCACAGGTGATCCTGCGGCAGCAAAGGCGGCTGGTGGAAACCACCGTGGAAGGCCTTTATTAAACATTCATCTCCCCAGCAGGAGCCAAAGAGCACATGCCATTAGAACTCGGAGCATCAAATGCCCCGCCGAGATCCCCAGCGCAGCAGCTAAAAAACTCACAGCAAGGAGGAACAACAAGAGGACACACCTCAACGGTGGAACAAGCTGCTCCAAGTGGGGGATCAGAGAGGCCGGCAGCCTCACAGGACAATGCCGTCAACGCTTTGCTGTGAATTCAAAGCTCCGCAATGTCCCAAGAGTGAGACCCCCAAGCATGGGGTACAGGACCATGTGCACCAACCAACCACAGGGGCGCACTGAATTCAATACAAGCATGGTGGTCATTTGCTGCTAGGCCTACAGGTTGACCAGGGATGGTGGTGGCTCCTGAGGGACCAGCAACAGCATCCCATTCTCTTCTGATTTCTCCCTCCAGCTTGTCCCTTGTTCCTCCAGCTCCCTGAAAATGATCTGCCAAAAGGTCTCCTGCTTCCTTCAGTGATGTCTCTGACACACACTCTCTCTCTCTCCTGCCCCTCATGCTTGGATCTCCATGCCAGGACACCTGGACTGTGCCAACTCCTTCAGACATCCTTCCATACAGATCTTAGCTTAGCCCAGCTTTCCCCAACCTGGTGTCCTCCAGCCTTTTGGGAGATCCAAAACATCAATCTGCAAGGTGCCAGATTGGGCCCTGCTGGCTTTCTAGGTAGAGACCTAAGCCCATGCAACTGACAGACTATGTAATGACACTTGTTCAAATTCCACCCGTCACTCGCAGCTCTCATTTCCCCCTCTCCATTTTCCATCCACTGTGAAACCAAAACAGAAAGGACTGTAAACTCCTTGAGACAGGGAGCTGCCTTCTTCTGATAGGACTCTGTACAACGCAGAGGCCCGCTGAAGGTGGTGCATAAATTTAAAAAAATGGTTTGGATGCAAAGAAGCTTGACCAGCAGGAAAATGGGGTCCCAAAGAGACTACGTAGGACATGTTCTTGCAACTGAGCAGAAGGAGAACATCAAGGGGATGTTCTTTTTACGATTTTTGCTCAAAAGAAGGGGAAGTGATTTCCACATTCTGGAACAGGACCTTTGGGCCCAACTCACGAATAATCAGGACTGACACCCAATTAAACATTCCTTAATGGATCACATGAGCGTTAGGCAATTAATCAATGGATTGGTTAAGTTTGTACAGATAAATTGCACGTGCGTAAAAACAGTCCGGTGAGAGGGCTTAAGAGACTTGGTGGTTTAAGATCAGTTTTAAGGCTGCCCCATGTTGCTCCACAAAACCAGGGAACTGGAAAGTAAGGCTGATGCCTCAACAGACATCCCCATGATCAGAAGTGATGTTTAACGTCGTCAGTTGTGCTTGCTTACAACTTACTCTCCATGCACCAATACTTTTCCTTGGTCTTTTAGCTCCAATTCCAGGTGGGGAGTGGTCCTGGCACTGTATTGCCTTATGAAGTGTTTGAACTATCCCAGAGGAGCCTTCCTGGGAGTTGAGCCAAGCCTATTCTCTGCTGACCATGCTCCTATGCTACTTTGAGAAACACAGGATTCCACTGATGGCTGCCAACAAGGCATGCATCATCAGAGGAGGCATTTTAGAAACACCATTTCCTCTTGTGAGACACCATAGTGCCATAATGGCTAGAGCAGAACTTTCCAAACTTTTCACGTTGGTGACGCACTTCTTAGACATGCGTCATTTTCATGACACAGTAATTCAGTTTTGCTAGCAAACTGGAGGTTAAACTAACTCCTTATCAGCCCCGGGAAGAGCGCTGGGAGTGTTTGTGTGACACACCTACGCAATGCAGCCAACACACTAACATATTGTGACACACAGTTTGGTAGGTTCTGGGTTAGAGTGTTGAACTGAGACTAGGGAGGCCAAGGGTCAAATCTCCATTCGGCCATGAAGCTCACTGGTTGACCTTCTGCCAATCACTCTCTCACAGCCAGACTGAACTCACAGGGTTGTTGTGAGGATAGAATGGGGTGCAGGGAATCACATATGTTACCTTGACCTCCTTGGATGATCGGGCTGAGTGGGAATTAATTAAAAAGTAAAAAAAGTAACATTATGTAGGTGAGAAGGGGAAATGCCTCTTCCAACTGCACTCGACACCCGCAGTTTGTGTGAGGGCTTTCACTGCAAACGTCGGGTCTCATCCATCCTGCTGAGAGTAGACCCACTAAAATAAATGGCCCTGAGTTAGTCATGCCCATTAACTTCAGTTGGGTCTGCTCTGAGCAGGGCTAACTTTGGATACAAGTCAAAAAATAAACAAACATTAAATGCACGCACAAAAGTGCTTTCAAACTAATCAGGTTTTTTGTTTATTTAAGTCAATTAAAAGGTTTTTGTTTTTTGTAAATGTCCCAACCAATTTAAATATATTTAAATGTTGCAGCTCTAAGGCATAACGCATTCTGAAATAGGGCTTGAATAATGGGTTTATGAAAAGACACTGGATGTTATTATTTGGATGGGGGGGTGGATGGGTTACAAGGGAGCGAGGGAGGAAAGAAGGAGGAAACTGCCACCCCAATGACAGTTTTAAAAGGTGCAGTGAAATTAGGGGTGCCAGTTGTCTCTTTTAGCCTGAGTCCTTTCCTGCGCACTGTCGTCTTGAAGCACCTGGGCCCGGCCTTACCTCCACCTGTTGCAATTCGGCTTCAATCATTTCGAGGGCAAGGACACCCCACTCTGTCCCTTGGCAAGCCGGCCTGGCTGCTCTGAAATCCCCAACCTCCATCAGGAAGCCTTTGCAGTTAATGAAGGTCTTTGCAATTGCAGAGAAGGCTCAGACTGGCATGGAGAGAGGTGAAAGCCCCTTTGGGGAGTGCAAGAGCCTCCTCCCAGCAGAAGTAGCTGGCCTTGGCTCTGGCTGACACCTCTCCCGAAGCCAGCCGGTCACCTTGTGTTTGTAAATAACACCAGGTGCAGCTCATAGTAGAGTTTATCAGGCACCTTAATGGGGCAGGGAGAGGCGGATGTTGCTGCTGCTGCCGCTGCTGCTGCTGCTGGGGGCGAGTCTCTTTCAGGGATGTTAATGTGCCTACAGATAACATCAAAAAGACTCCAGAATCAATGAAGCCTTTTCTTGGTCATGAAATATATTCAATCCAATTAAAAACGCCCTGTTTTGCCTGACTTACAAGTGTCACAACTGGTAGCGGATCAAATGTTACATCCATCTCTGGCAGAGGCGTTCAGCATCCCAACCCTCCCTGGTAGCTTAAAGAATGCATGATGGGGTTGGGGGGGCGCAAGGGGGGGGCACAGCAGGAAGGCAGCAGAGGAAATGGCGTGACAGCATTGCAGAAGGTTACAGGGCGAGAATTCAAAATTACTCCTTTTTATTTTTTTTAATAAAAAACCCCATTCTATCCTGCCCTGTCATTCCATCAATTCACCAGATTTCCTGTAGCTCTATGCTTCCAATGATTCCAACCGCAACTACTCTGAGTCCTGGTGACACTGGGCCTTCCTCTCTCATAACACTGGAGCTCATGGGCATCTCATAAAGCTGAATGTCAGAAGATTCAGGACTGATAAATATAGTTCTTTTTCCATGCAGAGCTTAGTTAAACTATTGAGCTCGCTCCCACGAGAGGTAGTGATTGTAACCAACAGAGAGGGCTTTAAAAGGTGGCGCTGTGGTCTAAGCCACTGAGCCTCTTGGGCTTGCCGATCAGAAGGTCAGCAGTTCGAATCCCTGCGATGGACTGAGCTCCTGTTGCCCTGTCCCAGCTCCTGCCAACCTAGCAGTTCGAAAGCACACCAGTGCAAGTAGATAAATAGGTACCGCTGTGGCGGGAAGGTAAACGGCGTTTCCGTGTGCTCTGGTTTCCGTCATGGTGTTCCATTGCATCAGAAGCAGTTTAGTCATGCTGACCACAAGACCCGGAAAGCTGTCTGTGGACAAACACCAGCTCCCTTGGCCTGAAAGCGAGATGAGCGCCACAACCCCAAAGTTGCCTTTAGCTGGACTTAAACATCCAGGAGTCCTTTAGAGGGCTTTAAAAGAGGATTGTACAAATTCAGGCAGGATAAGGCCAATGATGGCTACTAGCTCTCACACTCAGTTGTGCTTCTGAATACCAGTTGCTGGAAACAGCAGGAGGGGGGGGTAGTGCTGTTGTGCACGGATCCTGCTTGCAAGTTTCTCACTGGGGCTTTGGGGTGGCCACTGTAAGAAAGGATGCTGGGCTAGATGGGCCACTGGCCTGATCCACTGTGTTATCACAGAAATGTAGAGTTGGAAGGGACCACGAAGGTCATCTAGTCCAACCCCCTTGCATTGCAGGAATCTTCTGTCCAAGATAGGGCTCGAACCCACAACCATGAGATTAAGAGTCTCATGCTCCACCAACTGAGCTATCCCAGGTTCCTGTGCATATGAAGCTGGCTTTTGAGTCAGGCCTCTGGTCCATGTAACTGAGCATGGTCTATTGTGACGGACACCAGCTCACCAGAGGCCCAGGTGGGGGTTTTCCCCCCAGCCCTGCTCCTGGAGTACATTAAAAAAAGAACCTATTCTAAAACCATTTAAGACATTCTAAAAACAATTACAATTTGTAACATCTAAAGTCGGCTACAGTGAAAAACATCCTTACAGCAATTCAAAGCATCCTTCTATGCAAGGATCTTACGATTGCCGGGAAGAGTCTCCCTCCAGCCACCAAATGCCTGGTTAAAGAGAAATGTTTCCAGATTCCTCCTGAGAGTTGACAATGATGGGAACAGGCACACCTCACTAGGGAGGGCATTCCACAAACAGGGAGCCACCACCGAAAAGGCCCTGTCGCAGGGCAGCAGCACACAGGGAGTCTCTGGTGACAGTGGCACCTACTGCTCAGTTGCTGTTGTTCAATGGTCTCAGGGATGCCACTAAACCTATTTGTTTACAGTCCATCTTCTCCTCCCCCCCCCCGTCCCCCCAAAATAAAAACCTGCAGAGAAAGAGAGGCAGGGGGAGAGAAAGTTCATTTAGTCACTATTTCATGCCTACTAACTCTGTCAATAATTATCATCCTCAGAAGAGAGAGATTGGAAGGAAACTGAGAAAGCTGCCCCTGTTATTCAACATTCCCTCTTCTGGTGCCAGGTTTCACGTAGGAAGAAACTGTGCAAATAAATAAACCCCCAAACAAAAGATTTTTAAAAAATAGAAAAAGAAAATGCCATGCTCTGCTGGCTGCAGAGAGGGGTGGCCAGCTTCTTACATTTCACTTCCTGACGTGCAAAAAAACAAAACTGGTAAAGTGGAGGGAATATCATTAAAGGTTAATTATGAGCAACTTAAAGGTTATTTTTGCATATCTCACCTCCTGGACAAAAGCTGGCTCTTCATTAGCATGCCAGAATATAAATTAAGCTGTAAGGCATTTAAAATGCCACAAAGTCTTTAATTTTATTACCCCCGTTAAATATCATGAATAAAGATGAGTTTGCTGGGTCCCCCTGAAATGCTCCAACTTTTCACCAGGAAGAAGAGGTGCTCCCATCAATTCCAAACACAGACCACCACCACAAAAAATACCAAAATAAAAACAAAGCTGAATTATTATTTTATTCAACGATTCATGTTTTATGTTTTATAATGTTTTAATATATGTAGGAAGCCACCCAGAGTGGCTGGGGCAAGCCAGTCAGAAGGGCAGGGTACAAAATAATAATAATAATAATAATAATAATAATAATAATAATAGGGTTGTGGACAATTCTCCTGTCCTTCATAATACATTGATAAAAGAGCATTAGGTACAGTAGTGTCACCAGCCATTCAACTAGACTTTCCCAATAAAATAGGGTTGCCATATCTTGAAGAGCAATAAAACAAGACAGCCTGAGCCACTGCCAACCTGAGGTGGGGAAAAAGGCACACAGGGCTGCCATGCATGTGTCCCTCTTTCCCCAACTTGGGCTGGCAGCGGCCACTGCATGCTGAGCAGTCTAAGCCTGAGCTGCATGTGCCCGAGCCAAAAAACAATCAATCAAACAACAAACAAACAAAAAAACCCAGACCTTTTCTTTAAAATGTAAAAAAAAAAAACCCAGATGGACATATATATTTTAAAAAACAACAACAAATATCTTACACAGGGTGGGGAGCTGGGTGTGTACAGGGTTACTGAAAGGATGGGTGTCTCAGTTTCTCTCTGTTTCTATTTTTTTTAATCTGAAATTCAGTTTTCCCCATTTTGAGCTTGCAATTAAAAAGAAGAAGTCATTGTGAACATTCACCAGCGTTTCCCTGTATTTTTTTCCTAATATACACCTGGCTGTATGCAATTTTGTATAATATACACATTCGAAAAAGCATATCCCCCCCCCCCCCCGCCGCCGCAATAGAATTCATTTTTCACTCCACACTAGGGCATGCATGTTTTGCACCCATTACTCAGCTGGAAAACTGCCCTGCAAACCCTGAAGGAGTGCAAATTTCAAAGGAAGGCTGCCTCTCAGTTCCCACAATGTTATACTTTTGAAGAATATGTCATCCTTTTCCTCAGAAAACAACAACAACAACAAAACCTACCCAGTGTTTCTTCCTGAGTAAATATGCTTACCATCAGGGCTGCAGAGGCAAACCCCATTTTATTCCTGTCGTCCTTATGGTGGTCCTGTGATGTTCAGATAAGAACATCCAAAGATCCCTGCTGGATCCAGTCAAAGGCCCTTCTGGCCCAGCATCCTGTTCTCACAGTGGCCAACCAGATGCCACAATGGGATACCTGCAAGCAGTACCTGAGCATCAGGATGCTCAACGCTTCTGCGGCTCCCAGCATCTGGTATTCAGAAGCATTGCTTGCCTCTGACCGCAGACGTAGAGGGTAGCCAGCATGGCTAGTAGGGTTGAAACGGTGGTGGTTGGTGAGGAAGTAGAGAAATATGAATTGCGTGCTTCCCAACTGAAATGGGACACAGGGCCACCTGTAAGGGTGGTAGTAGCGAGGGGGCTATGTAAGACTATTAAGTCCAGACCCTCCAAGTGTCCCTATTTTCCAGGAACATCCCTGGATTTACAGAAACTGCCCTTGTTTCTGATTTGATCCTCTTTTCCTTAGGACGTCCCTATTTTCATCAGAGAAATGCTGGAGTTATCCAACCCTCAAACCATCTCAAGAAACCCGTATTTGGGGAATAGTTTTTTAATGTTTAATGTTTCATTGTGTTTTTATATATGTTGGAAGCCACCCAGAGCTTGGGGCAACCCAGTCAGATGTGTGGGGTATAAATAGGATGATGGTGATGATGATGGAGGAACAGAAGAAATGTTTTCATCAGAGAAATGTTGGAGGGTATGGAGTATCAAATTACCCACCTGAGCAGAAGGCAGAGCCAACTCAAAAGTTAAATGACTGGAAATGGGAAGAGGGAACCAGCAGCTGCTCCAGAAATATGTAGTAACTTCCTGCTTCCTAAATAACTCTTTCTCTCTCATGCACAAACCAAGACAGCCTAGGCATATACCTCTTCAAAAAACAAAAACCACAGCAATTCAGAAATCCCCCCCCCCCCTTTGCCCGCCTCCTAAGTTCAACAAACTGTCTTACACAGCAGAACCGAAATATCAACATCTGTACCAATTAAATCCCCATATGAGGATACACGGATATCTCCTTCCACGCCGAAGTTAGCAGATCTCTTGTCTATCACCGCGACGCTGTTCTCCTCCTCGGTTACCAGCCAGATATTAAATAAAACAAGCCGTCCGGGGGAGCCCGTTCTCACCTGCCGCCTGGCTGAATAATTCATCGGAAACACAGTCAAAATGAAATCGTCTAAGACAATGAACGGATCTCGGCTGCTCGGGAGCGCCTGCTCTAAGGCCATTTTTAAAACAAAGTGGGAAGAGGGTTGAGCTGCTGAAAGGATTCATTGTTGGCTTTCCAAATCTACTGGACTTCCATGCGATAGGAATCTTTTCAGTCCAAGGCCATTATACTACTTCCGTCCAGTTCATCCTCTTCTGGAATCAAAGCTATAAGGGGGATTGGACGGACAGACCAACAGGAATCAGGCTCTCTCTGGGCAGCCTTCAATGAGCCATTTGCTACTTAGCCCAGAAGCCCATCAACATGAGGATTTTTCTGGCTATTATTAGTAAAGTATGCTTATAATGATAATAATAATTTTATTATTTATACCCTGCCCATCTAGCTGGGTTTCCCCAGCCACTCTGGGCAGCTAACAGCATATATCAGAACATACTAAAACATCAAGCATTAAAAACTTCCCGATACAGGGCTGCTGTCAGGTGTCTTCGAAACGACAGAGAGTTGTTTATTTCCTTGACATCTGAAGGAGGGGTATTCCACAGGGAGGGCGCCACTATCGAGAAGGCCCTCTGCCTGGTTCCCGGTACGTAACCTCACTTCTCGCAGTGAAGGAACCTGCAGAAGACCCTCCAAGGAGGACTTCAGTGCCCAGGCTGAACAATGGGGGTAGAAACGCTCCTTCAGGTATACTGGGCTGAGGCCATTTAGGGCTTCAAATCTCAGCACCAACACTTTGAATTGTGCTCTGGGAAGCAATGAAGATCCTTTAGGACCAGTGTTATATGGTCCCGGCGGCCACTCCTAGTCACTAGTCTAGCTGCCACTAGTTACCAGCTATGATCCACTTCTCTCCACTCACACACAAAAAAACTTGTTAGTATAGGAGTGAACATGGAAGAGAAATAGATTTTAACCAGTCTAATACAGAGTGGAGATCCAACATCTGTTTTAGACAGTCCAAGAAGTTGGATTTGCAGCAGCACCCTACAGCTCACCCAAGATTGTTAGCACAAGTGGCCCTCTGTTTTGAAAGGGATTTCGAATCACAGAATCGTAGGTTTGAAAGGGACCTAAAGGGTTGTCTTGTCCAACCCCCTGCAATGCCAGGATGTGTGTGCTGCACTTTAGCAAACAATCTCAGTGGTTCTCTCTCCCTTTCGCAGTTTCTGGCCTGTTCAAATGGCCGCATTTGCCTCATCTACTGATTTAAGGCAGAACTGCATCTGGAAACACCCAAAGAATGCTCTGTAGTTTAGCAGAATGCTCCGTAGATCCTCACAGTGCTCTCTTTCCCCGCCTTCAGTATTACTAATCCAGTCAGGGGGAGGGGAATCTCTCCAACGCAAGGAGTTATGATCACAGCATAACGGCCTTAACACTGTAAATTAATTCAACAGCACAATTGTTTTCAATCTTCATTTAAAACCAACTTTTGGTTAATCTCTCTTTAATGACACAGGAAATGGAAAGTCCCTTAATAAAAAAAAGTTATTAATATTTATTGCTCCTATTTTTACATGAAAAAATGAATAATTCATCAATTAACTTTACTATTAATTATATACTGCAAAATTAATATACTGCAAAGGTTCTGGAATACCAGTAGACACCCATCTCTCCAAAAGGCATTGAGTCAATGTCCATATGGGGTTTCCATAAGGGTGATGATTCTACACCAAATTTTGGTCATGGGGGTGGCGGAGAAGACGCTGGTAGTGTTCGGCTGTTTTCTCAGCTGGCTGTTAACCAGAAGGTTGGTGGTTCGAGCCCACCCAGGGACAGCTGTGGGCAGGATTCCTGTATTGCAGGGGGTTGGACTGGATGATCCTCAGGGTCCCTTCAAATTCTGCAATTCCATGATTGTCCCAAAGGGGCTGCAGATTAAATAATGTCTCAACAGATGCAGCCTCCCCAGGGTGTTTCGCTGCATGATAAGAAAGGCAAGATGGTCCTCCCTTCTAGGGATGGGGGAGCAATTTAATTCAATTCACCTTTAAAACCAAATTTATCAAATTTGCTCTTTACGAAGCAATTATGTGAATTGAAAAAAACAGTTAAGTGCATTAAAAGAAACCAAATAAAGTTTACAAAAAGGCACGTGTTCGAGGAATGCATGCACAATGAATACAAAAATGCATTATATTAAGAGAAATTGTTTCAAAAATGTGTCTATTTGTCAAAACGGTGTTTATTAGGAGAAATCTGCACAGAAATTCTGAAGAATTTTCATGGGGATTTTTAAAGAAAAATAATAATAACTTGTAACTTCCTGCAGAAATGTGAACTAAATTTAACACTGGAAAACTGAGAAAGTGGAACAAACCAAAACTGACAGAGCCTTCCATCCCTACTCTCAGCCAATCAACAAAAAATAGAGGAATTACAAAGCAACATTTATTATACAACCAAGAGACTTAGGCTGCACTAAGATGGCACTTTATACCATCCACCTGTTAAATGTGTGATGTTTCACACAACATAAAAGCCATTTCTAGAAGTCTACTGGAGTCTGGTGGAAATTTAGCAATAATTTCCACGTTCATTGTTGCCTGAAAAAAAAATCCACCTGCAACCCTGTTGACTCAGAAAATCGTGGGAGTTTTGTGCTGTAATTTCATGTGACGAAATTTGGAGCAGTATACCGACATACAGGTCTTTCCTGATGTTTCAAATTTAGTGTAGCATGGTGGCATGTCAGTCCAAAAGCCACGGTTCTCTAATGCAACAGATACTGCTGTGCAAAAGGAACACTGACATCAGGTCAGAACTGCTGCCATTATAATCTGCAAAATTATAACTGCTGTCTGTGGGTTCCTGGCTCACCTGGATGTTACAACTACCATCAAACACTGAAAACAGAATTCATGAATAGTGCTTCAGTGTTTTCAGATAACACCCCAGGTATCACATATGCTGAGCCTCTGACTCAACCTCCTGCCTCCAGGATCCAGTTCACATTTGTTAGCCTCCTCCTCACACCCATAAAAAGGTAAAGGTAAAGGACCCCTGACAGTTAGGTCAAGTCACAGACGACTCTGGAGTTGTGGCACTCATCTCACTTTACAGGCCGAGGGAGCCGGCGTTTGTCCGCAGACAGTTTTTTCAGGTCATGTGGCTAGCATGACTAAGCCACTTCTGGTGCAACAGAACACCAAAACCAGAGCAGCGCACGGAAATGCTGTTTACCTTCCTGCCGCAGCAGTACCTATTTATCTACTTGCACTGGCGTGCTTTCAAACTGCTAGGTTGGCAGGAGCTGGGACCGAGCAAAGGGAGCTCACCCCATTGTGGGGATGTGAACCGCTGACCTTCTGATCGGAAGCCCAAGAGGCTCAGTGGTTTAGACCACACCCCATACGACCCTAAAATACTGCCCCCTCCACCTCACAAAATCCCTTTCCTCTCTTTCTTTATTGCATTTATGTCCCACTTTTTTCTCCAATGAGCTTTAGGTGGTGTACGTGGTTCCCCGCCCCCTTCCTCATTTAATCCCCACGACAACCTGAGGTAGCTCAGTTACAGCATGAGATTCTTCATCTCAGGGTTGTGGGTTCGAGACGCGTGTTGGGCAAAAGATTCCTGCATTGCAGGGGGTTGGAGTAGATGATCCTCATGGTCCCTTCCAACAGCATGATTCTATGACCGTCTATGAACCCTGAGGTTAGGCTGAGAGGCACTGACTGGCCCCCCAAGTCACCCAGTGAGCTTCACGGTTGAGTGTGGATTCGAACCCAGGTCTTAGTCCGACACTCGAACCACCAAACCACACCAGCTCTCTTCCATCTCTTCTCTACATCTCTTCCTTGCCGGCAAAGCCACCGACCCGCCTACCCACAATCAAACAGGATAAGACTCCAAGTTGCCCCAGTGCAAAAGAAGAGGAAGGGGATTAGGGGAGAGATCATAATTCCAGCAGTTCTCATCCACCTGTCTCTGTAAGGATTTCAGAAAGCCGTTTTTTTGCACCAGTTGGAGAAAAGACACAAAAGGGAAAGGGCTCCCCTGAGACCACCAACAAAGGGAGCAAGTTGTTTTTGGAAGGTGGGGAGAGGTGCACATTTGCTTTCTTAGGAATCGGGCCATTCAAAAAGCTTCATGATTTATTAGGTGAGAATTTATCACAGGAAGAAAGGCGGCTCCCCCATCCAGTAGCCCTTGTCTGCGGGGGGGGGGGGGGAGGAGAAAGTGACTCTTGTTTTCCTAAAAGCTGGCAGAGGGAAATTAAAATGCTAAAAATAAAACCAGGAGGTAGCCGAAGTAAAACTAAATTACCACAAATAGATACTGACACCGCATGTAAATTGCTATTGATTCGCCAGAGTACAGTGCCGCAGAACTTTGGGGTTTCAGAAATATTAATCATTGCCAACTCCTGCTGCCTAGAAATGTTACACAGCAACTTCCTTGGTGCAGACTCTCCAAACACACAGGTATGTTTTAGAGGAAGCGAGGACAGCAGCCAGTTGTGTGGGCCCAAACGAATGAATGGCAAGGGGGCAAATATGAATTGCGAAGGAAATCGCTCCTAGTCCTCCACATGTCTGCCTTTCTTTCTAGCCAAACAGCCAGCTGCCTGAGCTGAAGTTTTGCAAGGTGGAGACAAGACAAGCCCAAAAGGTGGCTGTGGACAGAGTGGCTAGGAGGGTTTGTCTGCAGTAATGTGAGTGCAACAAGTGGTGTCAGAAGTGGCACCCCACAGTGGAAAGCCCACAACTGCTTCCCCAAGGGATGAAGTGGGGATAAACAAAGGCCCAGATCCAATTACTAATGTGCCCGTGAAACCATCTGCATGAGTTGGCACGCAGTTGGCATGATTAACTCCCGGGTGTCACCCCCTCAAAAGAAGAGAGCCTGCCCCACACAGAGCCCTTGGTGCATGCCAGGACCAGGAAGAACCAGCAGACACTACTGGGGAGCTCTAGGGCAGCACCCAGGGAGGATGTCTGCCCTTAGACTAAGAATAGAGACTCAGAAATGCACCCCAGTCTGAGCTTCCACTATGCCAGAAGACTCTGTCTCTCTCACACACATGCTCACCCCCAGAGCCATTTATTTATGTTCTGCATTTAGGGAAGCCCAGGTTGTGGGGGGGGGCGGTTTCAATAAATATAACTAACCAAGCATGATACTGCCATAGAATAGAATATCCCTATTTTCATCTAAGGAATGTTGGAGGGTGTGGTATCACGGCCCTCCACTGGTGTACCAGGAATTCGCTGGGGATACAAGTTTGGCTCTAAGAATTGCTGGCAGGCTGCTGGCAGTGCAACACTGATCTTAAAGGTAAAGGTAAAGGGACCCCTGACTGTTAGGTCCAGTTGCGGACGACTCTGGGGTTATGGCGCTCATCTCGCTTTACTGGCCGAGGGAGACGGCGTTTGTCCATAGACAGCTGGTCATGTGGCCAGCATGACTAAGCCGCCTCTGGTGAAACCAGAGCAGCGCACAGAAACGCCATTTACCTTCCTGCAGGAGTGGTACCTATTTATCTACTTGCACTTTTTGGTGTGCTTTTGAACTGCGAGGTTGGCAGGAGCTGGGACAGAGCAACGGGAGCTCACCCCATCACGGGAATTTGAACCACCAACCTTCCAATCGGCAAGCCCACGAGGCTCAGTGGTTTAGACATCCTGGCCGGTAGGTGTTGGTAGTCAGATTCATGGAGGAACAGACTCAGTTTGCTCTGTGGAGCTTATTCCCAGAGGAAGTGCATGGCAGGGGGTGGCAGATTTCAGAATATTATGGCCTTTTAAGTAATGCCATGCATGGCACAAGGCTTATACAAGCGGCTCATCTTACTGGATGTTACAAGTGGGTGTGGGTGCATACACAAAACACACACACACACACACACACACACACACACTTAGTTCCCCCCCAAGAAAACAACAACAACAGAATGCCTTTTTGTTTGTTTCCTTGAAGAATATACACCATGAAAGCTGGAGAATGAGGAGCTGTCTGATGTTTCCCAAAATTAGTCATGACAAGGAACCTGGTGGGGCCCAAAGCACATCTCCACCCCACCCCCCACGGCTCCCGCCACCAACCTCGTTTTTGTTCACTGCAAGCACGCCTAATTAATTTCCACGATTTTGTGTAGAAACTCCAAAGTATTCCAGATTCCTGTGATGCTACTGTACTTCTCGACCATTTCATGTATTCATTTCTTTCCTCGCTGCCGACGCTGCCCCCCCACCCCCACCCAAGCCATGCTAATGACTGCCAGCTCTGCTGTAGATTAGCTGGCCAATTAAAAAACAACCACAACAACAAGCAAACAAATGAGATTACAAGGGAGGGAACATCAAGGAGAACGCATCGCGAAATGTACTTTGTTGATCTATCTTGATGTGGCATTTAGTTTTTAATTAGTTTTAATAATACTCAAGTTGATGCATTAGCATATTTTCTAACCACGACCAAAAGGAAAACCCCAAAGGAACCACCATGGGAATTTCTGGCACTACAGTCCTCGCACATCTTGGTAGAAAACCCATTTATTATTATTGTTGTTGTTGGTGGTGGTGGTGGTGGTGGTGGTGTTATCCTGATGATATCAACAGAAATCCCAATGGCTGTCATTGTGGGGCTGGATGCCTTGTGCCATTCATTTTCATGGAGGTCGCTTTCCACACAATAATGGTCCTAGCACTGTCACATGACCTTGTTTGCCTGCAGTTATTCTCATAGATTCCCACCCCCACTCCGCTGCCTAGTTATCACTTCCCAAGCAGAGCAGGTCTCACTCCAGCAATGAGCTGATGCAATCAGAAGCAAGGATTTAAGATAGCAGATCTCGGATAGCAATCTCATAATAGCAGTCATTTATCACCGAAATATGGTTGGGTTTCTGGCACAAGATCTGCAGCCCAAGATCCGGCCTGTCACGTTTCAGATCAATTTCCTCTGCAGAACCTTCCTGAGGAATGTCTCCTGCCTACCCTCTAAGCCTGTTGGTCTTGTGCTCTAATAATGCCCTCCTCCACCAACCATTAGGAGGGCCCAATGCAAATAAATAGAAAGTACATTTTATATGTGGTGGACTTGTAGAGTAGCTAAGTTTGCTAGCAGGTTTGGCATTAAATACGGCAGTAAAAGTTATTTTGGGAATAAAGTTGAGAAAAGAAGGTATAGATTAACTATAATATGCAGCAGCGAAAGTTAACCATTAGAAAACCATGGAAGGGAGGGAGGGAAGTCGACTTTTTAAGTGAATGTGTATGGGGAAATGTTTGATTAATTGTATTTTATTTGTGAAAAATATATAAATATATATTTTATTTTATTTTATAATTTTATTTTATATTTTATTTTATTGGATCATACCAAAGGTCTGTGTAGTTCAGTATGCTCCTCCTTGCAGTGATCCATGAGATCCAGTCCTTCCAAGAGGCCCACCAGCAAGGCTGTTCCTTAGTTTGTTCAAGAATATATTTGTTAACTGCCTCCTTCAAAAGATACCAGGGTGGTACAGAAAGTGTGAATAAAAACTAAGCCACATGCAGAATTGAAGAAACTAATAAACAGATAAAAGAAGAGCCTGCTTGATCAGCCCAATGGCCCACCAAGTCCAGCATCCTGTTCTCACAGGGGTTAACTAGATGGCTGCGGGAAAATCTCAAGCAGGATCCAAGCACAAGAGCCCTCTCCCTTCCCGTGGTCTCCAACAACTGGTATTCAAAAGCATTGCTGTCTCCCGCTGTGGAGGCAGACCATAGCCATTGTGACTAGTAGCCGTCAGTAGACTTGTCTAATCCTCTCTTAAAGCCATCCAAGTTGGTGGCATCACTTTGATGTCATTGCCATCGCTTAATATTGCGCAAGTGAATCCCACAGTTTTAACTATGGACGCTTTGTTTATTTCTTAGTGCTGCAAACTTCATTTACAAATTGGGGAAACTCTGTAAAGTCATGCAGAAGGCTGCAAGGAGCGGGGCCTTCTTAATGGTGGTGCCCTCCTTATGGGGCTCTAAAGGAGACACTTACAGGCTTTCTCATTCTCCTTCCAGCTGCTGTCTGTTGGAGGATAGCTACTGAGACAGGGTTTGGTAGATGTTTCTGCCGCCATGATCATTTTCTCCACTGATTGGTGTTGTGTTGATTTAGAAATCATTTTAATAGATTGTTTTTAATTGTCTCCTGAGCCACCCCAACAGCAAGAGGGGGGGATGTTTGGTTTTTAAAAATAATAATATCAGAACCTACAGCGGCTGCAAGAGGGATCCTTCCAGCTCACATTATGCATCATTTTATTAAGAAACTCTATGAAACTGTCACAGCCGTGCAATTCATTTTTATTAATTTTCTCAAACAAAATTAGTAGTGGGGGCAGGGAGGGGGGAGAGAAACAACCCAAAAGAATGTTCCAGTCCAGTGCAGGATCAATGTCATTAATTCTTTAATACCAAGAGGCCTGTTTGTATGAACTCAGCACTAAACTGCAGCAATTAATTTCAATATATTATATAAATTCCAAAGCAAATTCAAACAAGTAATTTAAGGTCCTTGAACAGCAATTGTGCGCACAACAACACACACACACACACACAGGCATGCACACACACATTCAGTCTTTTTTTCTCCTTCTCCCGGGACAGCAGGGCTTTCAAGTATAATCGCAAAGGAGCAGGATATTGTAATATTAATAGAAATCCTGCTATTTTTGTGCCTTGCCTTCAGCAGACTAAACAAACCCTCAAACTTTTATGGGGTGCTGCGGGGAGGAGGGGGAGTAACTCTTTCTGCAAATACATCCATAATCAGACATTTTAATACCGCGGCTGATTTCCACCCCACCCCCCGACTTTGCATAAGAGAACTTTGGATCGTTCAATAGGTTGACTCGGCACCAGGTCGGGATGATCTGCTTTCGCTTTCACGATAACTCTCAAGTCAGGAAACGGCGTTTCCCACCCTTGGCTGCTGTTCAGCAGAAAGGAAGGGAAGGGGAGAGAGGAGACAGAAAGAGGGTGGAAATCCTTCACCAGTCAGAAGAAAAACGGCAAGGCAGACTCCATGCACGAAGCCCTTGGGGTCTGATCCTGGCCCAGGCCATCCAATACTTGCACGGAAAGCTTCCTCCCTTGTATACTGGTGCTCTGGCAAGGAGCAACTCAAGGCTGCAGAGTGGAGAATTAAGGGCTATGCTGAAAATCTATTTATTTACAATTTGCCTTCGTTGCTTGCACTCCACGCCAAGGTCCCAGGGCAAGGAGCACCTGCGGCCATTGAGTTATTCCAAGCAGCCAGGGGGAGAGGCTGTGGTTTAGTGTGAGAGCATCTGGTTTGCCTGCAGAATATACACAGAGTCCCCAGTTAAAGTCTCCCAGGTAGCAAGACCGGAGAACCCATCTCCCTGCCTGCCATGGTTCCCAAGTGTGAGCTCAGCACATCCCTGCTGATTTTAAAAGGGGGCCACCACCACTTCATAGCCTGTCACCAACCTTCTTATCAAACGCAATG